>NW_028301603.1:34375000-35000000 GCF_987345545.1 Pholcus phalangioides
TTTTAAGGACGATGATTTGCCCTCCTAAGATATGTGCAATCAGGCGGCGAGAGTGGGGGGGGGGTTGCGGAAAAAGTGTTGGGGTTCTAATACCACAATATAACCTCTCAGTGGCGTGAGGACTTTATCGAAGAATTTGGAATTCAGAATCTTCTGTCAGTTGGCTCAGGAATACCGCATGGTGATTGGATATGAGGCATAGAAATCGCCAATTCTGAACCCGAGATCATTTCTTTTCCGCACAATGATGATACCGGCACGAGCAGGGAATTTTTTCCCCTGAATACTCTGAAGGAAAATGGACTACTTGCTGACGTCACGAGCAGTGTGCCTAGGCAGAACCTCCTAGATATAGAAGGCTTCCGCACTCAGCTTGTGACGTCAGTAAACAGTCCATTTTCCCTCAAAATATTCAGGTGAAAATAAATTCCCTGCTCGTGCCAGTATCATCGTTGTGAGGAAAAGAAATGATCTCGGGCTCATCACTGGCGATTTGTATGCCCCACATCCAATCACTATGCGGTATTTGTGAGCCAATCAGGAAGATTCTACGCCAAAATAAGAAGAAACGAAATAGGATGCTGTGTTTCAAAATGTGGCAAACCCCTTCTAGGTAGTCTGAATGACGTTTATGGCAAACAGTGCAGAGGCCTTCTATCTCTAGGAGGTGATGGCCTAGGCCTTCTATCTCTAGGAGGTGATGGCCTAGGCCTTCTATCTATAGTAGGTGTGTGCTGATTCGATCCGAATCCTGTTGAATGGCAAAACTGCAGACATGAGGGAAAATACATTTAATATTCCGGATAAAATATCATGTTCCTTGAAATTTATCAGAACTTTCTCTATATCCGTCATTTTTTTTAAGAATTCCTATTCCGTTCGAATTCAAGAAAGAAAAATGTTCCTGAGGCGATTCTGAACCGATAAAACGAAATAATAATGAAAAAAAAAAAAAAAAAATTCTTTTTTTTATTTTTTCCCGAATTCCGGAAAAAAAGAAAGTGTATCGATGATCTTACACAAGAATCGATAAATGCCGGAGAATATATTCGGAGAGATTCAAATCAACTTCCATATCCTTCACTGCCCAATACACTTTCTTCATAAGGAATCGGAGACGAAGAGATATTTCGATTTGATTTTATTTTTCAGGAATCACGGGGAAAAAAAAGTGGAAAAGTCGCGTTTAGGGGAGGGATCGGGAAAAGGAATCTCAGATAGATCAAGTCCTATGGAGTGAAGAAAGTGAAAAAAGGGGAACGCGATGTCTTTTTCTGCGAAACATTAAATATTGGCATGAAAATCGCGACGAAATACGAATAAAAACGTGAAGATATGAAAAAATTTTTCAAGAAACGAAATTACGGACATGGAGTTCTTTTTTTTCCCGTTTTCTTATCCTGTGAAGATTGATGGAATCGAAATCCACCATCAATCGGCTGTTTAATCGATTTCATTTTTCTTCTAGGATCTCTTGAAAATTTATTTTTCGTCGGTATCGATTACAAGTCGAGTTCGGTTATAACATACGTCCCTAGGTCAGCGTTTCTCAACATTTCTGAACCCACGGTCCAGTAACATATCTGGAACTATCTTACGGACCGAATCTTGTCCCGTATACAGGGCATTCCTGTAATTTTTGTCTGCTCAGCTCCATCTTCACATCATTCTATGACTACAAATCTATTCTATGATCTTGGAAAACTGCAGTTATTAGTCCAATTTATAAGAATAAAAGCTCCAGGACAGATCCAAATAATTATCGCCCGGTATCGTTAACCGATGTATCCTGCAAAATTTTGAGAGATGCATCGTCAATCAGTTACTTCCATTTGCCGACGAGATGGGCTTATTCCCCTCAGTTCAGTTTGGCTTCATTCCTGGCAGCCCCTTATCAGTGCAACAGTTGATTTGGTATATGGGCGAGTGCCATAGACTCGGGACAAGAGATTGATGTAATTTACGTCGATTTTCAAAAGGCATTTGATAAATTGACAGATTGCTACTACTGAGGAAGCTAACTTGCATGGGGGTTCCGGAAAAATTGTGAGGATAATTCAAGTACTGCTATCAGGCAGAGTTCATCAGGTTCGCGTAGCTAGCGTCATGTCGAGAGAATGTCAGGTGCCAAGCGAAGTCGTCCAGGGGTAGCTGTTAGTACCGATCTTTTTTACTTTGTACACTTACGATATTACTCAGGCTGTGTCTCTATTGTAATTCGCTGATGATGTGAAGTTATTCTCTGCAGTAGAAAACACTAGGTGGCCTAAGAATTGCATGCTAACAACTTTTTCCAATGGAGTTGTCAGAAAAAACTTCCTATTTCAACATCAAAAAGTGGATCAATGCATTTAGATAGATGCACCGATCCCGAATATTATCAACTAAGTAATGAAACGTTACAGCAATGAGCCGCAATCTGGATTTCACTGATCATTATCATGGCATAGTCTGCAAAGCTAACAGAATTTCATATACTGTATGTTATGTACGGCATACCGTAAGTGTGATACGCATACGTTGTCGTATGCTTTCTGTGTGTATGTTCGCCCGACTCTGGAGTTCCGTTCGAAAGTATGGAGCCCTTATAAAATCAAGGACATAAAGCTCCTTGAAAAGCCACAGAGGTCGTTTACTAAACGAATAGCAGGCATGAGTGACAGTATCTGACAGCATGAGAGACCAAGTGAATCTGGTCACAAACTTGATCGTGCCAGAGTGTTGATGATTTGAGGCAAGCATTGAGTTCATCAGCTGGCGTTGAACATTTTTATTCCCAGTTTTGTCGTCGTAGTTGTTGTTCTCTGTTGTTAGTGACGTCATACGTCCAGCTTGTGCAGCGAATATTATTCAAACGCCTTTTAAGCACATTTTTTAAATTGAAACTATACCTCTACGATGGGCGGTTGATGAGATAAAGGCCGCATTAGCACTTACAGGACACCCTGTATATAGGCTGGAAGAAATACCCGGCGCTCTTCCCGGGTTTTCTTCAATTACTGGGAGGATTGGAAAAGTAACAAACCATTATAAAGGAATAAACTGTTATAATGACAGAATTAAAGGTGTGACAAACTATCGTAAAGGCACATATACACGTCTGAAACGCATTGTTGGAAGACACGGTAAACAAAGTAAACGTTAAGAAAGTAACTGTTGAGGCCCCAAAACCATTGTTGCCCGACAGTTTTTCGCCCATTTCGTGCATTTGCCCAGCTCTGACGAACTTTTAGAGTAGCCTACGGTTCAATCCCGGACCTGTTTGGTACATATGCAAAACCTGGCGACGATCGGTCTAAAACTGTAGATTTGTATAAAGAACATACATACAGACATACTTTCACATATAAGATGTGTAATGAGGGGAATGTGAAACTCGAAATCATCGACATAAATCTGGCACACGCTGCATAGGAATAAATAGGAAACTTCTATGCATGTTCATGTTACATCAGAGTTCGACGGGGCCCAATTATTCTCGAGATTAACGGGTTTTCTTGAAGTTAGAAACCCTTCTTTATACCTGACACGCTCAAGTCATGGCCCGTGGGCCAGATATAATTCTCGGAATCATCTGGTGTGATCCGCGGCCTCAAACACAATTTTGTAAAAATGAACGAAGTGGCGCATTTACAGGTTTGCTAAAGTGACCCATCGTGAATATTGAGATCACTTACGGGACTCGCAGCATATTTGCAGATCACTTAAGTGACCTGCGGCATAATACCAATTTCCACAGCATTTAAGCAGTCTGCGGTATATTTCACAGATCGTTCAAGTGACTTGCGGTGCAGTTTTACAACACTTAAGTGACCCGTCCAGTGAGTGGCTGAGTGACTATATGAATCCATCATCCTAGACTGAAATTCGAGCGAAAATTGTGGTAAATTTAAATAATTTACTGATGATTTATCACACCTATACGAGCCGGGGATAACACATAATCACCGATAAATGTGAAAAAACGAAATTTATGAAACTTATAATAATCGTTGGTAATTATGCACAATATAGCCGCTGATTATGCATGTAGTAACCGGATTTATCAAATTTCCGTAACATATGTAGCGACTGTTTCTATTGCAAAAAATTATTGTGGTATTGGGTTTCTTTTTTGGGGGAAAAGTGGCGCCATCTGTTGTGTAACTTGTAAAATTACGTCATTTTTTTCACAGATTTTTCTGCCCCTTAAAAATCACTGTCTTCTTCTGTGAATGGTGAAAGTGGAGGACACAAAATCTTTGGATAAACAATTGTATTTCTTCTGTTAATGACAGCGATAAATATAGTGATGCTAATGATCGCCATTTTTTAGTGTGTAATGCTCATACATCGGAAGGTATAATTTCAGCACCTTTTCTTCACAGCTCATCTCTTCACTATCTCACTTCGCATTCCAACACTAACATCTGAGGTTGTGGCGTCGCTTTTTAGCTGCAAATTTCAAAAGATTTGTTTCTTGCGAAAAATTAGAAATGTGTTGGAAACGCAGAAACCATTTTACTTAAAACTCCCATCACACGTACTATCTTGTCTTTCTCTTCACCGAGGGGTCCTCAAGGGACCCTACCCCTAATGGTGACAGATGGCCCGCGTTAAGGGCCAGGCATCACCTCAAATTCTGGTTCTGGTAGGTATAATTAGTGATGGTGCCACATTGAATATCACAAATGTTTTTGATGAAAATAGTGTTCCTATTGGTGATAATTCTGACATATATTGTGGCACAAATGATTATAATTTAATGTGTGATGCTCGAACTTTAGAAGATGGTTTCTAATAATAGTGCCTGTCTGAATGACAAAAAACTTTTGGATTTAAATTGTGTTTCTATTACTAATGGTACTGATATTCAGCCAAACCTCGTTAATGAGTCACTCTTGGGAGAGCAAAAATATGACTTGATAAGCGGAGTGACTCGTTAAACGGAGTCAGCCATAGCTGTGCCAATTCCTGCCTGAGGATAATTGGGACTTCCAAAAAGTGATCCGGCCAGCGGAGTGACGTGTTAACCGGGTGACGCACTAACGAGGCTTGACTGTATATGGTTGCTCTGCTGATTGATTGTATCTCAGAGTGTAATGATCAAGCCATTGAAATTATTCTTAATGGTGGTATCACTTTCTTCCCCATACGCATTCACCAATAGCCATCAAAATTCTCATAATTTTTTTCGTACTTCTGCTTTTGTTTTAGAGTTGGGAAAAATTAATGTTGTGGCCGGTTTTATTACTCCGAATAGTGATGCCATCTATTGGGAAAATTGGAATAAGTGACGTCACTTGGGGTGTTTGAGCTAGCTATAGACACTATTAAGTTCTATTATAGAATAAGGTGGTTATAGTCACCTGGTTATAACACTCGCGTCCTCCTGTCTCAGGTGGTGAATCTGGTAACCCAACAGAGGACCGTTTAATACTGTAGTACGGGAATATAATGATGTGTAGGACACAGTGCTGCCATCTATACAAAAATCAGAGGGCGGCGAATTTTGAGTAATGGGTGACCAAGGAAGTTTGTAGAATGGGAGAAAGGTGACAAAATTTGTTTTGCTTACGGGCGGTAAAACAAAAAAAAACCGCTTCTGCTTGAGATATACACGGATTACGCGTCAGTGAGTGAGTGACTTAACGAGTTACCTATACAATGTGTTTGCGAACATGTATGTGGCCGAGAGAACAAACGACAAGGTCAGCGAGCTATTAATACAGACAGAAAGATATTAGGAAGATATTATTATGGGAGGGCTGAAAACATTTTGGGAGGGGGTCCCTGAAACCTATATTATAGGTATAGGATCTTATGGAGATGTCGGCAAATATAATGCAGGAGGGCTCTGGGTTGATACAACCTTTTGCCTACGGTGATCAAGAGTGACCCAAAGAGTTTGCAAGCATGTGAGTGACCAAGAGAGCACGAGTCCAGGTCTGTGAGTGATCGTAAGAGTGACCTATAGCATGTACGCGACCAAAAAAAAGTGTGCAGTCGTATGATCCACGAAAAGAATGACGTAGAGAGCAATGGACCAATTCGGCGAATGACCAAAAGAGCGACCTAGTGATTGCACGGGAATGGGGGAGAGACCTAGGGAGTGTGTAATACATAACATAGGAGTGACCAAAGGAATAACCTTGAGAGTGTGTAAACATATATAGGAGTGAACTAGAGAGTGAGGGACCAGGTTAATGAACGAAGATAATATTGAGCAAAAAATAAAACCAAAGAAGTGTGCAAGCGTGGCGAGTGATGAAAAGAGTGACTTTAGAGACAGAGACGTATCTTCGAGGGGAAGGAATGCATAATGAAATATAACCCAGGGGGGGTTAATTTTAAGGGGATCAGTGATCAAGAAAACTAACTCCACAAATAAGACAATTAATTAGAGGGGGTCACTGGCTAACCAACGAACACCTCTGACATCATTCGCAGGGTCCCCAATTTCTGCGTTGCTCATGGTTTCCCGCCCCCCCCCCTCCAGATCAAAGTCATACTCTTCTAGTGGTATCTCAGCTGATACGTGCAGGAAGGGGACCAGCAGCAGCAGCGCCTCAATCAAATTAACATAGACACAAAATATTTGTGTAAAACATATTTAATGCATTAGTCCAGGGTGGTGGGGAAGGGGGAAGAGGGTTCCCAAATAAATATATTCTCGTTTCCGAACTAAATGACCCTGCACAGGGACGGAATGTGAAACTTTTATATTAATTAATTTTAAAAAAATGCGAACGCGGTATTTTGAAAACACCAACTGGAGTGAATCGGAGAGGGGGGGGGGCTCCAAAAAATTTCTTCAGGAGCCCCATAAAAATAAATTGGAAAGCAAATCTTGTGTAAATAATTTTAGGCGCAATTGTTTGGTATGGCTAGGCTGAATATATTTGCTCGATAAAAATACGGGAAATTCGGCTTCGAAATACGGGAAAATACGGGACATTACAAGTTATTACCAAAAATGATGCCGGAAGTTAGCAAAGCCGCCAACTCATACTTAAATAGCAGAAAAGTCGTCAAACGCGGGAAATGAAGCCAAATTAGCAGAATTGGCTGAAATGACGCTGAATAAGGCTGGTCGGAAAAAATAAATTTGTCTTCTTATGATTATAATAGACAGCATACTGTTCGCAGTGACATCTGGTCAGTCTTTATATGCTACTGGGGGGGGGGGGGATCTACCAGGGCCCCTAAAATGAAACCTGTAAACATGGGGGCCCCAATTCGCCAGCTTGTCGGTCATCCCCCGCTGAGATTGCTATGAAATATTTTCATTTGTATTAATTTTACCAACGAAGAAAATCCAGGGCCCCCAACCATTTACCCGTGACACCAATTCACATAATTTTAGTGGGGCCCCAGATTGGATTCTCAGGCTTCCGCTGTTTCAAATTCTGCAATGTTAAACCACAGAAAAGAATCAGATTCATCCAGGGGCTCCCAAAATGAAACCTAAAAACATGGGGCCCCGACTTTGAAGCTTTTCGGTCATCCCCTGCTGTGATTGCTATGAAATATTTTAATTTGTATTCATTTTACCAACGAAGAAAATCCAGGGCCCGGAACACCAATTAACATTCTTTATCTCGGGCTACCGATGTTGAAAATTTTACAGTGTTTAACAAAACAATCAATGAGATTCATCCAGGGGCCTCGGAAATGTCACCTGCCAACTTTTCCATGCTTGTCGGACACCCCCCTGTGGAGGCCACGAAAATTTTTCGTTTTTATCAATTTCCCAACGAATAAAATAGGGCCCAACATCCAGTAGCGTGGACCCAATACGCAGATTTTTAGTGGGGGAGCCAGACTGGATTTATCTCGGGCTTCCGTTGTTGCAAATTCTATCATGTTAAACAACAATTCTACAATGTTAAACAACAGAAAAGAATGAGATTCATCAAGGGCCCCAAAATGAAATGGGGACCCTGACTCGGAAGCTTATCGGGTATACCCCTGTGAGGGCCACGGCAAATGTTCATTTGTATTCATTTTACCAATGAATAAAATCCAGCGCCCCCCCCCCGCAAATACCCGTGACCGAATTCGAAAATTTTAGGGGGGGGGGGTCCCCGGACCCGATATATCTTGGGCTTCCGCTATCGCAAATTTTTCAGTCTTAAAGCAGCAAGAAAACAATGAGATTAATCAAATGTCCCTGGAAATGAAACCTTTTAACTTTCCCATGAAGATATATGTGCGATCCCCCCGGGTACCCCCTGTGTGTTGGGAGCACTGGTGATATATACGTATATTATACGTATACATACATCTCGGCATGACCTCCCACAAGGGCCGGAACGATTCTTATCATTTTTGATTTTTCTCATTATACATTAACCGCAGTGGGGGCCCATGAAAAAGCTGGATTGGGGGCTCTTAATCTATTCCAGCCTAGGGGCCCTGCTGTAGGATGAATGGGAGCCTCTCGGTAAATGCACATAACATTGTCCCGATTGGTCAAAAGGGTTCCGATATATACAAGAGTTAAATGAAAACTTGACCCGAAATCGTGACCGACTTCCGTTACATAAAATCGTCACTAATTTTCGTTGCTTAGAAATGGGCTCTTTTCGAGTTTGTGATTCTATATTATAGAGTAAATTACATCAAAGTTGAGAGAAATGTGTATTGAGCTTTTACTACATTTACAGGCATTGTGAAAAAATATAGAGTTCGTTCTCTCATATTTGTGACACAACGATCTCTATTAATTGCAGTTATAGCCCCTAGAATAAATCCTTATCAAGTCGCCTTATTTGCAATGACATCTAGTGAGTCTACATATGCTATGACATCATCATTAGCTAAGAAAAGTGTATTCGGCTTTTACTACATTTTGGGATTTAGTAGAAAGTTGAGTTTGTTTAATTATATTTGTTACAGACAACAAACTGTTTGCATTGACATCTATTGGGTCTTTATATGCTGAAACATCTTGGATACTGAGAAAAATGTATAGGGCTTTTATAATATTCTAGGCAATGGTAGCGATTTGAGTGTGTTTATTTACATTTGTTAAAGACAACAAGTTATTTGCAGTGACACCTATTGGGTCTTTATATGCTAAGACATAATGAGTGCTGAGAGAAGTTTATTGGTCTTTTATTACATTCTAGGCACACAACGGTAGCAGTTTGAGTTTGTTTACTTACATTTGTTACAGACAATAAGTTGTTTGCAATGGCATCTATTGCGTCTTATTCAGGTATCATTAATAAACTGACCATATTTGTTTCAGAAAAATACGGTAAATCCGGCTTAGAGATACTGCAAAATACGGGATATTGCCAATTAATCATAAAAATGATTCCAAAAGTGAGCAATTAAGCCAAATTCCAACTCGTGCTGAAATCTGGATGGGGTGGGCGAGCGAGCTATTGAGCGTGCGGTTGAGTGGGCGAGTGATTGGATGAGTGAGTGGGTGAGCGAGCGAGCGAGCTATTGAGCGTGCGGTTGAGTGGGCGAGTGATTGGATGAGTGAGTGGGTGAGCGAGCGAGCGAGCTTCGGAGTCCGTGATGGGTTAAGCGAACGGACGAGTGAAAGAACGGGCGAGTTGGTGGGGAGTGAGCTACTGAGTCCGTGAGGAAGTGGGTGAGTTTCAGGGTGAGTGAGCGAGTGAATGAACTGGCGAATGGGTGAGCGAGCTACTTAGTTCGTAAGTGGGTGAGTTTCAGGGTGAGTGAGCGAGTGAATGAACTGGCGAATGGGTGAGCGAGCTACTTAGTTCGTAAGTGGGTGAGTGAGAGCGAATGAGTGGCCGAGCGAGCTACAGATTCCATGAGAGGGTCATTGAGGAAGCGAGTGGGCGAGCGAGCTACTGAGTGAGTGTGTGAGTGGGTGGGGGAGTTATTGGGCGAGTGGCGATATACTTAGTGAGTAGGCGTGTGAGTTAGTAAGTGAGTGGACGTGCGAGCTACGGAGTGAGTGAGTGGGTGGGAGGGTTGGTGGGTGAGTGGGAGGTCGAGTGAGCTACTGAGTGAGTGAGTGGGTGGGAGGGTTGGTGGGTGAGTGGGTGGGAGGGTTGGTGGGTGAGTGGGAGGTCGAGTGAGCTACTGAGTGAGTGGGCGGACGGGCAAGCAAGCTACTGAATGAGTGGGTGAGTGGGGGATTGAGTTACTGAGTTAGTGTGCGAGCTACAGAGTGAGTGAGTTAGTGGGTGAGTGGGCGGGTGAGCGAGCTACTGAGTGAGCGAGTGAGTGGGTGGGCGGGTTGGTGAGTGAGTGGGAGGGCGAGTTTAAGCTACTGACTGAGTGAGTTGGTGAGCGTGTGAGTAATTTTTTGGGTGGGTGTGTGAGTAATTTGTTGGGTGGGTGTGTGAGTGATTTGTTGGGTGGGTGGGAGAGTGGGCGGGCGAGCGAGCTACTCAGTGAGTGGTTGAGTGGGGGAGTGAGCTACTGACTGAGTGAGTTGGTGGGTGGGTGCGCGAGCTACTGAGTGAGTGGGTGATTGGGCGAGTGAGTGAGTTCGTTTGAGTGCGTGGGCGAGCGAACTACTCAGTGAGCGGGTGAATGGGAGAGTGAGCTACTGAGGGAGTGGGCGAGCTACTGAGTGAGTGAGTTGGTGACTGAGTGAGTTGGTGGGTGGGTGGAAGGGCGAGTGAGCTACTGACTGAGTGAGCGGGTGAGGGAGATGGTGGGTGGATGGGTGAGCGAGCTACTGAGTGAGTGGGTGAGTGGGCGGGTGGGTGGGTGGAAGGGCGAGTGAGCTACTGACTGAGTGAGCGGGTGAGGGAGATGGTGGGTGGATGGGTGAGCGAGCTACTGAGTGAGTGGGTGAGTGGGCGGGTGGGTGGGTGGATGGGTGAGCGAGCTACTGAGTAAGTAGGGGAGTGGGCGATTGAGCTATTGACTGATTGAGTTGGTTTGAGTGAGCGGGCGTGAGAGCTACTGAGTGAGTTGTGGGTGAGTGAGAGGGCGAGCGAGCTACTGAGTGAGTGGGCGGGCGTGTGAGCTACTTAGTGAGCGAGTGAAAGGGTGGGCGAGGTGGTGGGTGAGTGGGAGGGCGAGTAAGCTACTGACTGAGTGAGTTGGTGGGTGGGTGAGTGAGTTGTTGGGTGGGTGGGTGAGTGAGTTGTTAGGTGGGTGGGTGAGTGAGTTGTTGGGTGGGTGGGTGAGTTGTTGAGTGAGTTGTTGGGAGGGTGGGTGAGTGGATGGGTGAGTGAGTTGTTGGGTGGGTGGTTGATCGGGGGAGTGAGCTACTGAGTGAGTGGGCGAGCTACTGAGTGAGTGGGCGAGCTACTGAGTGAGTGAGTTGGTGGGTGAGTGGGCGGGCGAGTGAGCTACTCAGTGAATGAGTGGGTGGGCGAGTGAGCTACTCAGTGAGCGAGTGAGAGGGTGGGTGGGTTAGTGGGCGGGAGCGAGTGAGCTACTGACTGAGTGAGCGGGTGAGTGAGTTGTTGGGTGGGTGAGTGAGCTACTGAGTGAGTGAGTTGGTTTGAGTGGGCGGGCGGGCGAGCGAGCTCCTGAGTGAGCGGGTGGGCGTGTAGGTGGATAAGTGGGAGGGTGAGTGAGCTACTGACTGAGCGAGCTACTGAGTGAGTGGGTGAGTGAGCTACTGAGTGAGCGGGTGGGCGTGTAGGTGGGTAAGTGGGAGGGTGACTGAGCTACTGATTGAGCGAGTGAGAGGGTGGGTGGGAGCGAGTGAGCTACTGAGTGAGTGAGTTGGTTTGAGTGGGCGGGCGGGCGAGCGAGCTCCTGAGTGAGCGGGTGGGCGTGTAGGTGGATAAGTGGGAGGGTGAGTGAGCTACTGACTGAGCGAGCTACTGAGTGAGTGGGTGAGTGAGCTACTGAGTGAGCGGGTGGGCGTGTAGGTGGGTAAGTGGGAGGGTGACTGAGCTACTGATTGAGCGAGTGAGAGGGTGGGTGGGAGCGAGTGAGCTACTGAGTGAGTGAGTTGGTTCGAGTGGGCGGCGGTGCGAGCTACTGAGTGAGTAGGTGAGTGAGTTGTGGGTGAGTGGGCGGCGAGTGAGTTCTGAGTCCGTGACTAGGTGAGTGGGTGGGTGAGCGAGTGAACGGGTGAGTGAGCGGGTGGGCGTGTAGGTGGATAAGTGGGAGGGTGAGTGAGCTACTGACTGAGCGAGCTACTGAGTGAGTGGGTGAGTGAGCTACTGAGTGAGCGGGTGGGCGTGTAGGTGGGTAAGTGGGAGGGTGACTGAGCTACTGATTGAGCGAGTGAGAGGGTGGGTGGGAGCGAGTGAGCTACTGAGTGAGTGAGTTGGTTTGAGTGGGCGGGCGGGCGAGCGAGCTCCTGAGTGAGCGGGTGGGCGTGTAGGTGGATAAGTGGGAGGGTGAGTGAGCTACTGACTGAGCGAGCTACTGAGTGAGTGGGTGAGTGAGCTACTGAGTGAGCGGGTGGGCGTGTAGGTGGGTAAGTGGGAGGGTGACTGAGCTACTGATTGAGCGAGTGAGAGGGTGGGTGGGAGCGAGTGAGCTACTGAGTGAGTGAGTTGGTTCGAGTGGGCGGCGGTGCGAGCTACTGAGTGAGTAGGTGAGTGAGTTGTGGGTGAGTGGGCGGCGAGTGAGTTCTGAGTCCGTGACTAGGTGAGTGGGTGGGTGAGCGAGTGAACGGGTGAGTGGGTGGGTGGGCGATTTACGGAGTCCTTGAGTGGGTGAGCGAGTTGCAGAGTAAGTAAGTGATCGAATGAACCAGTGAATGGGTGAGCAATTGGGTGGGCGATCGAGCTACTGAGTTCGTGAGCGATTCCCTCGTGATAGAGGGAGCGAATGTTTAGCCGAGCGAGTTACAGAGTCCATGACGGGGTGATTGAGGAAGCGAGTGAGTGGGCAAGCGAGCTACTGAGTCTCTGACCGGGTGAGCGAGCAGGTGAGTGGAAGAGTAAGTGAGCGATAGAGTGAACGGTCGAGTGTGTGGGCGAGCCAGTCACTGAGTTTGTGAGCGGGTGAGTGAGCGAGTGAATGGGCGATACGGTGTGTGATTATTGTTCAAGCGAACTACCGAGTTCGCGAGTGAGCGAGGAACGCTTTAATTATAAATATGTAAGGAATGAAAATTATGTCGAAAATTATATCTATAACATTGTCGAAAAGGGAGTGATATTTGTTATTTCGTTTTTTGAAGCTGTAGTTTCATGCTCCAGTTTTCGAAAATGTTATTTTTTTTTGTTACCTAAGAGGTTTTACGCGTAAGAATTTTAAGTTTAAAACCAGATAACTTCACACAGCTTTTGAACTCAAGCATGGCTTTAAACAATAAGTAACTGAAGCTATCTTTTACCAATTTTGCTGATGGAGGAAAAATTAAATAGATATATTTATTTATTTATACTCCTTTTATTCCATTATTTTTTTTTCCAGCATCAGTAGTAGGCCATGGGTCTGGATCATATTCTCGACAGGTCAAAACTCCAACACGGTCGAATTGGAAATTTTAGTTTCACTGTATACGCCACACTTCGCAATTTCTATTGACATTCCTTTTTTACTATGTGTAGGCACCTCTTCCGCCACCCCCACCCATTCACAATTCTTGCATCGCGTACCTCACATTCCAGTATGTACGCTGCCTTCGAGAATGTAGGTCTCTTCATTGGTTTGAAAACGTGCCGCAGGCCACTTAAGTGATGGGGGAAGTTACCGCGGGTAACGTAAGTGATATGGAACTTCACCGCGAGTCCCTAAGTGCTCTGTAGTTGAGCCGCTGGTCACTTAATTGACCTGTAAATGCGTCGTCTAGTTAATGTTTGCAGAATTAGGTGTGAGTGCTACATCAGGCTGCACCTTTAGTGGAGTAGGCACAGCCCCTCCTCCCCCCCCCCTAAAAAAATTTAAAAAACTGTACCTATTGATAGCATCACATAAACATCAACTGTAAAACGTTTCAGCAAACTTCATCATTAAATTTAAATTATTTCTCGAAAAATATTTATTTATATCATATTTTGTTGGTTTTTTTCATACCGTACATCAATGAAAAACCGGTCACCCATTCCAATCAAAGATTCATAACAGTTGTGTTTTTATTCGATAGATGGCAGATGTGATTTCAGTTCAATGATGCTTCTCAACATAATACATTCTGTACTGGGTAGTTATTTTCTAAAAGGCATATTTTGCTGTTAAAATTTCATTTTTACCCATTTGATGGTTATGGACAAAAGTAACTAATAAGGAAAGGGTCCCAACGTGATGTCTTCAAAAAGTTTTCAAAACATTATCACTGATTCTATATAGGAGGCTTTGGCAGTACATACTTAATTGGGTTCTACGACAGTTTAGCGCGAGACCATTCAGCGCAGCGACAATTCAGCGCAGTGATTGTGTTTCTTAAATAAAAATTCCCTTCCCACTTTCTCCAGACTTAGGACTGGCATACTTTCAAGATGCTTTGAAATGATTTTGAAAATAAGGTGTGGTCAGAATTTTTTTGACACAAATATGTCGCGGTCATGAGGAATGTATTATCATGTCATAAAAAGTAGTTAACGCTTGCGAAGATGCACTGCTCTAATTTAATTTCAGTCGATCTTCCCATCTTCAGTCAAAGAAATACTAAGCGTCAAAAGAGCTGCGGACATTAAAAAAAAATAATTTTTGAAATAGTTCAAAATTACGAGAATCGAACATCAGATGGATTTCTACGAGGAATAGCACATAATTTGCACCTGAAACTTCTTTTTTTATGGCATGATAACACATTTCTCATGACGATGACATGTTTGTCGCAAACATTAAAACGGTATTCCTCTTGAAATTTATCGGGAGAAAAGACCGTGCATGGCAATGTAACCTGGGGAAGAAGAAACCGTAATGCACAAATCTGCGTCCAGTGACATGCTTCGATAAGGGGTCATTCAAGTATTACGTCAGCATCGATGGGGGGGGGGGCGTTCCGATTTGCTGACTTTTGATGACAAGGGTGGGGGGGGGAGGTTGGATGATGCTTACGTCATCAACCACCCTTCATGAAAATATGAAATATTGTTAATGGCATCCTGAACTGTGGTTTGTGGGCACCTGAACTAACAATTTCCCCATTGATATGTCTCCTAGAGAGCCACTTTAGTGATCTCTAAATGCTTCGCGAGTCCTTCAAGTGATCTAGAAATGTGTTTGAGGGCCGCTTAAGTACTCTCGAACTGTGTCACGCATCATTCAAGTGTTCCGTAATTATGCCGCGGATCACTTGAATAATCTGGGCATGTACCGGAGTAACTTGAGTGATGTAGAGCCGCACTGGGGGTCGCTTAAGTGTTCTTAAACGGTGCCAACTTAAACGGTTCGCTTAAGTGTTCTGGAACTGTGTCGCGGGTCACTTGAAGTGATCTCTGAATGTACCACAGGCCTACTTGCGTGATCTGAAAAATGTGCCACAAACCTACTTAAGTGATCTACTACTACTACACCACATATGCACATCGTCCATATTTCTCTGCGGAACCTCTAACAAATTGGTACATGTGGGAATGTGTGTGTTCTTCCGCCATAGAATTTTTTTTATTTAAAATAAAAAAAATTCTATGGCGGAGCCCCATAGGCCCATTCCTTAAGGGCTCCACGAGTCAAAAAAGGTTGAGAACCGCTCGCTTAGAGAGTGGGTCACATTGAATTTCTTAAAAGGAAATTTTAAGTTCTTATCCTTCAAATAGCATTGAAATGAACAGAAATCGATTATAATAACATATTAAGGTATTGTCTTCCGAAATTTCAAATTTAAAAAAAAATATTTTTTTACATGAAAAAAATAAATTTTGTTCATGGGAGGGGGGCACGACAGAGCCCCTTATGCACCCCCCCCCCCGTGTACGTCTCTGATCCCACCAGTATGCGTTAGGATTCAGAGGGGCAGAGCCGATGACGAAATTTTGCTGACAAGGGGGGTCAAAAATGGCTAAAAATTTGCTTACGTAATACTTGGAACGGCTCCGATATAGCCGTCCTGATCTGATGCGCCACGCTGGGAAAACACAAACGCGTAGCGTGATTATGTAATACGGTTCTGCCGGCGCAAAATGGTGTAATTCGGTTCACGCGGCGTAAAAAACCTATTCCTATAAGAAAACCCGGCTTAACATTTTTCTCCAAAAAATATGACAGAGCCATCGAGCTTAAGCCGGGTTTTCCTAGGAATAGGTTTGTTGCGCAGCGTGAACCGAATTAGACTATTTCGCGACAGAAACGAGTTACATAAGCACGCTACGCGTTTGTGTTTTCCTAGCGAAGCGCATCAGATCAGGGCGGCTGTATAAAGTATATGGCTTTATTTGGCATCAACTACTCTGTCGTCTGCATGCTCCGGTTTGAAGGGAAGGGAACGAAAACACACAAGAGTGAAGAGAATATCGGGGCAAAACCGCGGCGCACGACGCATATGACTCCTCCAGAAGCAGTCGGCCAATCACGCCCGACGTAAAGCGCTGTCGTGAGGCGTATTGCGCTCTGTAGGAAAACAGTCATACTGCTGAGTGGACGGCGTGTCGCGCTGGGCGAATCACGTTGCGCGCGGCACAGGAAACCTGCTCCTAGGAAAACCCGGCTTTACATTACGTAAATAATTTTATAGTAATATAAGCTCGATGCACAGAGCAGACGATTTTGTTTTTCTCCTCCTACAGTATAAACAAATTAAGCCAAAGAGTCCCCGGATGTGAGAGAAGGCCGACTCACCAATGAGAGGGCTTGAAATTCCCGCGCATATACGAGAGAGGGAGCAGACGATCGAACAATGCTACTGCGCAGTTGTACTTCAGACGTCATCGGCGAGTGAGGTACGTTGTTGCTTCCCGCGCTTTGTGAGTTGTTTTTCTCGATAGAGTGTATAGCTGAATTTTAATTATAGGGTTTCTTCCGAAAAAAATTAATTTCCAGAAATTTCGTTCTTCTCTTTCTCTGGTGAGTTATGAAATAATTTTTATTATCAGTTGAATATTTAGAATAAAAATTGCTGAGAATATGGCCCTATTAATTTTCGGGGCCCGAAAATTATTCACGTAGGCTATTTACTTACTCGCTAGGGTACAGCTACAATTCTTCGCGAATGATGATTGTGCAAGTGTAATCATGTATTTTAGCTTAAAAGCCGTGTTTTCCTAGGAGCAGGTTTCCTGCGCGGCGCGCAACGTGTTTCGCCCAGCTCGACACGTCGTCCATTCACCGATAAGAAAAGCGGTACGGTTCACGACAGCGCTTTACGTCGAGCGTGATTGGCCGACTGCTTCTGGAGGACTCAAATGCGTCGTGCGCTTCCCTTATTATTATTATTTTTTTGTTGTGTTTTCTTTCCCTTACTTTCTAACCAGACCATGTAGACGACAGGGTAGCTAATGCTATTGCCATATGCTGTTTAGCCGGCCTGAGCTGACGCACTACGCTAGGAAAACGCCTAGCGTGATTGAATCACATTTCTGCCAACGCGAAATGTGGTCCTATTCAGTTCGGGCGTTGCAAAAAAAAAACCTGCTTTTAGGAAAACCTGGCTATAGTAACACTTTGTAGTTATTCCTCAAAGAACACTGAGTAGCCCCCCCCCCCCAATTACTCGCCGATTGTTGGATATCCATAGAAGTGAATGACAGGACTTGCCAAGGATTATTCTAGCCGATTTTGTTTTTTGCTTTGCACACTATAAATTCATAATAGAGAAGGCCAGCTAGAGATCCTAGTCTACGGGCCCTGCTGCAGAATATGGGGGAAGGTAGCGGGAGAACGAGCCCTGTAGTACAGGGAGTTCACGGAATTTTTGTCCCCGACATTTCGCCCCCTAGCACGTTTCGTCCCCGTTACATTTGGCCCCCGGATATTTCACTCCGACATTTCGCCTGCTCTGATCATATGAGCGACCCGGGGAGTGACCAATTGAGTGGCCCTATCAGTGATGAAATGAATTGGACATTTACCCCACTGACCGTATGAGGGAACTTATGAATGATGGTACAAGTTACCAAGTGAGTGACCGTTAACCAAGTGAGCTGGACATTTATTTATCCGTGACAACTAACCTGCCCTGACCGTATGAGTAAACGTGTTAATTGGTGTGAGTGACCGTATGAATGATCAGGTAAGTTGGGCATTTAGCCCCCGATGGTATTTCGCTTGCCCTGCCCGTGTGAGTGAACCTATAAGTAATCAAGTGAAATGGAAATTTACTCTCTGCATATTTCACCTTCCCTGACCTTATGAGCGATGTTATGAATGACCGTATGTGTGAACAGATGATTGATGGTAAGAATGACCTTGTAAGTGACCATATTGAGTGAAAAAGTGAGTTGGACATTACTTGTGACATTTCACCTGCCCTGACCGCATGAGCAATGGTATGAGTGACCGTATAGTGAACATATGAATGATTGCATGATTGACCGCACGAATGATCAAGTTATTTTATATCGACTTTTACCGATTGGCATTTCACTTGCCCTGGCCGTATGCAGCAGGAGTAACAAAGTGAGTGACCATATTAATCATCAAGTGAGCGACGTGAGTTTGACTAGATATCTCACTTCAAACCTGACATTTCGCCCCTTGTGTAAATGTTAGGTGAGTATGCGGCAGAAATTTGCACAAAGCATGATATAATGTCTATAGCTGTCACAAATACATTGCCGTACGTATTAATCATGATGAAGGGGGGCGGGGGGTAGTTTGGGGGGGATTTTAATGTTTTTCTTCAGGATTGTTATATACTCCAGCTTTTTTTTTATGTTGAAAAATTTCGCTGCAACGTAAATTTGGAAACAATTATTTTATGCTTCACAGCAAATTCCAAATTTTTAGGGCTACATAACCACCCATAATGGGGAACCATCATTGGCAAACACTCATTCGGTGTATCGTACGGTCACTCGATTGGACACTCATTCTGTCACTCACTTGATCACTCATACAGTCGCTCACTTGATCACTCATATGGTCACTTGGTTATTATTATGGTCATTCATATGGTCAATTGCTTGGTCACTCATACGATCATTCACTTGGTCACTCACTTGTTCATTATTACGGTTACTCATAGTCACTCATACAGTGAACCACACAGTCACTCACTTGGAAACTCAAATAAGCACTCGTTCGTTCACTAATTCGGTCACCCATATGGTCAATCACTCAGTAACTTCCTTGGACACTCATATCGTCACTCCCTGATCACTCATACAATTATTCATATATGGTCAATCACTCACTTGGACATACCTACGGTCACTCACTCATATAATCAATTCCACACTCATAGATACTGTCGCTCACGTGGTCAGTCATTCTGTCACTCACTTGGTCATTTGCACGGTCACTAAATCCCTCCTAAAGCCGATTTGACACTCACTTGGTCACTCACCCACTTATATGGTCACTCATACAATCACTCATGCGTTCAGGGTAGGTGAAATATCAGGGGCCGAATGTACCTGGGCAAAATGCCAAATAGAGATATGCAAATAATATTTCACACGGTTAATAAGGATGGTAAATGCAACAAATAAAAAAAACCCATTGAAATCTGAGACTATGGGTGTCATTTTGGCATTTTGCCGGGTGATTTGAAATGGAATGACCCGGGACCCAAAACAGATCTCTGGGGGACCCCATTTTGAACCTGAAGATAACTTCTCATTTTTCGATTTATAACTATTGCTTGTTGTCTGTCAAAGTAATATGGGGCGCGGAAGCCCGGTCGGTAAGATACTCGCCTAAAGTACCAAAGGATGTTTAGAGGTGTCGCGAGTTCGATACCCGGGGGATTCGTCCTTGTCAGAAAACTTTCCTGACGTACAACAAAAAAAACAGCGACAAGACCACAGGAAAAAATTGCTACAGCAAGGAGTTCCCCATCGAGAAGTTAGCGCACCATCCTCTCGATGATTATAAAAAACAAGCCTGCCGTTCGGAATCGGCAATAAATTGTAGGCCCCGGTCTAATTTGCCCTCGTGTGCAGAAAATGACCGCCTCCTATAACTCGTAGAGAATACATGCTCAACCCGTAGCGTGGGAGTCATATGATGTGGCCCGCGATCTCAAACCTAATTTTGTAATAATGAACCAAGTCACACATTACCAGATCACTTAAGTGGCCCGCGGCACATCTCTAGATCACTTAAGCTTAAGTGACTTGCGACACATATTTACAGAGTTGCACCAAGCAACGCATTTAAATTTTTTTGTCCGACAACGAAAATGGGATCGGTGAAGAAAGAATGCATCTAGGAAGGTCGACACACATGGGTCAAATCCGAATTGCTGTTGATGACGGAACACGTCTCTTTTCTCATCCTAATGTAAACAACTATCAACTTTTTGGAAGATGCGCCACATGAATTGGTAGTCACCTTTTTTGGTTTTTTATTTCAGTGAGCGATTAATTTTTACTTATGTTTTTGTGCTTTTGCATCAGATGTAGCGATCAGTGAATGAAGTTTTGCTACACGTGGGAAATTTTTTGTATCGCTTCTACATTAGGGGGGAGGGGTCATTAAAGTATTACGTCAGCATCGGTGGGGGGGGGGGGGGTTCAGAGTTTCTGATTTTTGATGACAGGGGGAGGGTTTGAATGGTGCTTACGTCATCGAACACTCTTTACAAAATTGCGAAATGTCCTTAATGGCATCTTACTCGGTGCGCCAAAAACAAAAAACCTTTTCCTAGTTTGCGGGCACCCGAACTAACATTCTCCCTATTGATAAGTCCCCTACAGAGCCACTTTAGTGATCTCTAAATATCTCGTGGATTCAACTGATCTGGAAATGTATCGCGGGCCGCTTAAGTGCCCTGGAACTGTGCCACGCATCACTCAAGTGATTCGTAATTATGCGGCGGATCACATAAGTAATGTGGGAACGTGCCGCGGGAAACTTGAGTGATGTAGAACTTCACTGGGGAGGCCGCTTAAGTGCTCTAAAACAGTGAAACATGTCACTCAAGTGATATTAAAATGTGCCACGGATCATACTTAAGTGTTCCGGAACTGTATCGCGGGTCACTTGAGCGATCTGTAAATGTGCCTTTTAGTTTATTTTTTTACAAAATTATGTTTGAGGAGGCAGACCACATCCGATAACTCCCAGGGTTACATTTGGTTCGCGAGCCAAGGGTTTGCCATATAGGGCTTATAGCAGACATCGTCAACCTGTTGCTCGCGAGCATCACGGTGCTTCCTGAAGCACCCAGAGTGCTTGATGCTAGTGTCCGATTTCGTGCTGGAGAGCACATGATTAACTTTTCAATTAAATTCCTTGTATACAAACTGTGTTCTATACAAGGAATAACTACTAAGAAATTCATTATAATAACATATAAAGGGGTATTTTCTTTCAAAATTTGCATTAAAATAATAAATTTTTGATCATCTGGGGCGGCCACAAGCCCACCTCTGCCCCCCCCCGTACGTCTCTGATCCCACCAATTTGCGTTAGAAGGCAGGGGGGGGGTAGAGCTGACGAAATTTTCCTGGCAAGGAAACGGGGAAGGTAGTCAGAGTTGTGCCGACTTGCTGACGGGGTCAAAAATGGCTGAAAATTGCTGACGTAATACTTGAACGGCTCCTTACGCTCCTCGAAAAATGTAATTTTGGAGAGTAATTTCACTCCTGTTCAAAGTTATAAGGGGTATTTTTTAATCAGAAGTATAACACTGCTAAAGAAATGCCTAAAATTTGTAGGAGTATTTTCACTCCTCAACGAAATTCGTAGGAATAAAATTGAATTTTGATGCTCGAATCATGCGTTTACAACAAATTCTTTACCAGACAAGTCATGGAATGTTTTACACTTGTAAATAGGGTGCAAATGGGAAAATTTTGTTTCCTGGGCGGAAAATTCATCGTCACGCAATTCAACGAAATCAAAATTGGATGAGCGAGTGAGTCGGTGAGTGAATGATCAAGTGAGTCACGTAGTTAGTGGGAGGGAGAGAGGAAGTTGTGGTGAGTGAGTGAACAGGTGAACAACTGCTCAAGTGAGTTAAGTAGTTAGTGGATGAGCAGGTAAGTGAATGAGCGAGGAATGGAGGCAGTTGGTGACTGAGAGCACGTGAATGATTCACTTATATGGTTGCTCACTCACTCGGCCATTTTATACTGTCACTCACCCACTCAGTCGGTGCCTCATGCTCATACGGTTACTCATACATTCACTCACTTGCTCAATCACTCGATTATTTAATCCCTGGTGACAAACTGTTGCCATGAATTTTCCGAAAACCACTTTCCCGCCCCCCCCCCCTTTTTTCATTTTCTGGTGCGATCCAGCATCTGCTGGCATCACTGTTGCCTGACTAAACCCCAACCATATGTTGTCATTAAGAAAATCATTTTATGAGATGGAAAAATTTTTATATAGTAAAAATACGATGCAGAAGAGAATCAGGAATAATTTATTTTTATAGAAATCAACACGTGGGCTACATTCTTTTGAAAAAAAAGAATCGTGATTTTAAAAAGTTCAAATTATATAATTTATATATTGAAATCAATAATTTTCCTAAAAATGTCTAAAGCCGTCCATGCATTTTTATTGAAGTGATTACACAAACCTGCAACTTTCAAGTTGTGTAAAAATTCGTCTGCTATCTATCTGATGGCTGTCCCTAATGTATTTTTGGCATTCGATTTTCAAATATTTTATTTCCATTTTCCTCCATCACTTAAGAATTCTTTGCAAAAACTTTGTATTCTAAATTTTGTTATTAAGATTTAAGATTAAACAGAGTTAAAGTATTACCAAAAAATAATAATAAATAATGTGTGACAGACAATCTGTATGTATGTGTTCTCTATACAAATCTACAATTTTAGATCGATCGTCGCCATATTTTGCATATATGCCAAATAGGGCCCGAATTCAACGGCAGGCTACCTTAAAAGTTCGTCAGAGCTGGGCAAATGCCCGAAATGGGCGGAAATCCGTCCGGCAACAATGGTTCCTAGGCCTCAATAATCACTTTCGGTATGTTTACTTTGGTTACCGTGGTTCCCTAGCAGTGCGTTTCAGATATGCATATGCCTTTACAATGGTTTGTCACTTCTTTAATGCTGCTAGTTTTATGTATAATAGTTTATTCCTTCAAATTGGCTCTCGTATCCTCATAATGGTCTAAATCTCGTAAGTCATTCCGTATTACTTCCATTGCATAGACTACAGGATACTTCGGTATTCGAAGTAATGGATATGGATTTGGCAGAACCCCTGTATGTGTTAGGAAGGGGGAAAGGCCTGGATAGTTTTGTTTACACGCGCAATATATAGAGCTGAGCATCTGGAGTTAGTTTCTGCTTTACCGACCGATGCTTTCCTTCTGTCACTGTGACGATTCGTAGCAAGGAGGGGAAGACTGCGGGTAATATATTCCGATAATGGTACCAACTTCAGGGGTGCTGATAGTTTTAGTGCTATAGACTGGGAGAAAATAGCTAAATACTCTTCCACACAACGTATTAGCTGGAAATTCAATCCTCCCATGGCAGCGTGGTGGGATGGCTGGTGGGAAAGGCACTGAAAGAATTGCTCGGGCGTACGTTAGGAAGAGCGGTTCTTTCTCTAGAATAGCTGTCAACAGTGTTGTGTGACTGTGAGTCAGTCACCAATTCAAGACCCTTACTTATGTGTTTAAAAGTACTGAAGATTTGACCCCCATAACACCCGCGATGTTTTTAAACAAAAACATGGTTTACGATGTGCTAGGCGTTGATGAGTGCGAAGCTACCAGCCTCCGAAAGAGAGTCCGATAAGGACAGAAAGTGCCAAACGATTTACGACAGCGGTTTCGTAAAGAATATTTGCGTCTACTAATTCAAAGAAAGAAGAAACAATCATCAACCCACAGTTGAAAGTAGAGGATGTCCTTGTTCGGGGACGATTACAAAAAAGAATGGATTGGCCTTTGGCGAGAATCACTCAGCTGATTCCGGGAAAAGATGGAAAAATAAGAACTGTCATAGTGAAGTGGCAATCCGAAACATTTGTATGTCCAATACAAATAATTTTTCCACTGGAAATGCAGGATAATATCAATCCTTCTAATTTGTTCTCTTGTAGTCACAAATATTTTTCAGATCCTGATCTTCCCATGGATAACACTGTTCATGCAGGACCAACATCCAGATTCGGCACTCAAAGTTCCTGAAAGATTGGTCTTGAACTAGATGGAAGCTGTTTTGAAGACTTCATTGCCGGGGAGGATGAAGGATAAACCACCCAGAAGGGGTCCCTCTTTCCCCCGACGACATTCCAGGGAGAGGCCAACCAAGCTCTTTAGTTTTAGTTCCTCTCTTTTTTTCTCCTTTTACTCTGTTTATAGATATGTGTGTGCTTGTAGAAGAGGACATCATGTAGAATCATCCTCCTTACATAGATGAATTAAACATCAGTTAATTGTTATGATTCAATACTTTCCTTATTGAGTGAGAATCATCTTCCTATCCAAAGAACCTAACAGAATCTGTGCTCATTTGCCCAGGCAGAAAAATCATGAAAAAGTCTTTGTTAGCTGGAAAATTCATAAGCCGAAATATCACAGTACTTAAAAAATCTTTTTTTTTTTTTTTTAACACACCTTAACAATTTTTACATCTAATTAAGAAAATGTCGAACATTTACTCTCAAGTATTAATGCATCATAAAATGTACGACTTATTTTTCCACTCTAGACGTTCTTGCCCTTTTCAGTAGCTCAATACATATCTTGTCTAGGTACCCCCTTCAGTTAGTGAATTTGTGTAACTCATTCTCACTTCCACATTATTGCAGTAGGATTCTATTTTCAGTTTTATGTTTTACTTATCCTAGAAATTCACCCTCACATAACTCTTGCACAGAAAGGGATAAGTATGCACCACACAATAAAATATAACACGTAAATTGTTAATTTATGCGAAAAATTCCAATTAATGCATTTTTTTAAATTAGTTTGCTGTGTTTAAATTTGCACAGATATTCGGAGGAATACTTAAGCATTATTTGGCTGAACCGAATATGCGGCAAATAGGCCGGATAGCAGCCGAATATTCGTCCCATCTCTAGTCCAAAGGTGTCATTTGCAAAAAGTTTTTAAAAAAATTATCGCTAATTCTAATCATTTAAATATGCACAAAAATATAAAAATATCCAGCGAAATAATTGAAAATGATCAAAAAAGAAAAGCAAATATTGATATTTTGAATGTCAATAGAAGCCAAGCAGGAATTCTGAAATCCCCCATCCCGCCTAGAGTCTGATTAGGTACAGCGCAGACAGAAAAAGAGAAAAAAAATAGAAAAATAATTGGTTTCTAGAAAAAAAGCTGGAGAAAAGAAGAAAATTGCCAGGATCTTGGCAATATACAGGGGTTGGACAAAATGTGAACACCTGTGCAAAAAACAACTCGAGGGAACCTTCCGTATACGCCCGCCCTCTAGTGTGGAAGAGTTCCAATTAGTGGGCGATAATGTGTACACATCCGTCTAGTCGTAGCAGTGATAGCGTTCGGAGGCGATGTATATTGAGGCGTTAAAACTTCGTTATAGCTGACCTCACAGATTTCGAAAGAGGCATGATTGTTGAGCCCGTCTTGACAGTAATGAAAACGGCCATCATTGTTGGTGTCGGGAGAAGTACTGTGTCGATGGTAATGACAGCCTATAGCAAACAGGGAAAGACATCATCTACGAAGCATAACAGTAGCCGAAAGTCGAAGATGGCTGATAGACCCAGAAAGGTTTTGAAGCGGATTATGTGTGTGTGGCCAGAAAGCACAAGATAACAGCATCCCAGATAACATCTGAGATGAACACATCTACAGAAAGGTGTATCGACAAAAACTATCCACCGTGCACTGCATGCAGCAAACATACAAGGTAGAGCGACTATTCCAAAATCATTGGTGACCGTGCAGTGTCTTGAAAACGACAAACATGGTGTCACGAACATAAGAATTGGACACAACAACAATGGTAGAATGTCATCTGGTCAGACGAGAATCGTTGTTCACATAATTCTAGATTGACGGACGTGTTTACGTTTGGAGAACGTCAGCACAAGCTTATGATGTTGACTGTCTCCTTCCTACTGTTAAGCAATGGAGGGGGATCAGTGATGCTGTGGAGCGTCATGTCTCACCATGGTATCGGCCCACTTGTTGTCCTAGATGGGCGAGTTAAAGCATCGGTTTATGTCAGTATTCTCGCCGACCATCTCCATTCAATGGTGCAATATTAGTTCCCTGATTCTCGACCTGTGTTCCAAGATGTAATTCGCCCGTTCACACTGCTGGAATTGTCGGAGACTAGCTTGATGAACATGATGATGTAACTGCAACACCTGGTGTGGCCCGCTCAGTTCCCTGATCTTAATATAATTGAACTTTTGTGGGGTATTTTGGAGGCAAAACTGCGCAGTAATTTCCACCTCCAAAGACACGTTCTGAATTAGTGACCTTTTTGCGGGAGGAGTGGCTACGTATCCCCGTGACTGTGGTGCATGACTTGTATTTGTCCATCCCACGATGGATACAAGCTGTAATTAATGCAAAAGGACGGCCAACAGCCTATTAATAAAGATTTTGTCTCATTTCACTGGTGTCATATTATTTTGTCCAACCCCTGCAGCTTGTCTTGTCAGAAATGATTGTGTGTATTTAGTATCTGCTGTAACACCTATTTCTATTTTATAGATCTTTCAAATCCACAAATCAGCTGCAAATTTCCATCTAAAGATGAGAAGTGTTGCATATTCAATTTATGATCTTGTGTTGTCCTGTCTAATTATGTGTGGAAGGTATGAATGCTTGTATTGTCCTCGTATTGTGATATGTGTTTTTTGTGTTCTGTCTAATTATTCTAATTATGTGTGAAAGAGATGGATGCTTGTGTTATCATTGTCTTGTGATATGTGTTTTGTGTTGTCCTGTCTAATTGTGTGTGAAAGAGATGGATGCGTGTGTTGTCCTTGTCTTGTGATATGTGTTTTTGTGTTGTCCTGTCTAATTGTGTGTGAAAGAGATGGATGCTTGTGTTGTCATTGTCTTGTGATATGTGTTTTGTGTTGTCCTGTCTAATTGTGTGTGAAAGAGATGGATGCGTGTGTTGTCCTGTCTAATTGTGTGTGAAAGAGATGGATGCTTGTGTTGTCCTTGTCTTGTGATATGTGTTTTTGTGTTGTCCTGTCTAATTGTGTGTGAAAGAGATGGATGCTTGTGTTGTCCTTGTCTTGTGATATGTGTTTTTTGTGTTCTGTCTAATTATTCTAATTATGTGTGAAAGAGATGGATGCGTGTGTTGTCCTTGTCTTGTGATATGTGTTTTTGTGTTGTCCTGTCTAATTGTGTGTGAAAGAGATGGATGCTTGTGTTGTCCTTGTCTTGTGATATGTGTTTTTGTGTTGTCCTGTCTAATTGTGTGTGAAAGAGATGGATGCTTGTGTTGTCATTGTCTTGTGATATGTGTTTTTGTGTTGTCCTGTCTAATTGTGTGTGAAAGAGATGGATGCTTGTGTTGTCCTTGTCTTGTGATATGTGTTTTTGTGTTCTGTCTAATTATTCTAATTATGTGTGAGAGAGATGGATGCTTGTGTTTTTTTTTTTTTTTTTTGTTATGTCTCATGATGTTTCTTCTTTTTCCTGTTTATGAAATGCCAATGCTGATGGAAACTTTTGCTACACATGTCCTCATCTCTAAGTCCTGAGGATTGAAGATGTATAATGTTTTGAAAGTGAAAGCATGCCATATTACTTTCTTGACTGGTTCTTCAATGATTTTGCTATGTGAAATATCCGAATAGGTATTTATTCACGCTGTTTATCATCTTTGTTTTGGAATATCTTTGTTTAATCAGTCTTTATTATCATTCCGGAGTAACTTTCAAATAGTTTTCAAATTTGATGGGTTTCTGTTCTTAATTAAGATAGTGTTGTTTCTCAATCTTTTTCAAATAGCGAAATTAGGGCTGGTTCGGTTAATCGATCAATTGTTAATCACAGTTAAACATTTTAGTTGATTAACGGCAGATTTCCATTTACAGACTCTCACCGTGTCCGGTCAGACGCGCCAAACATTCCTTAGGGTAGATTTTTTTTTCTACGCCTGCCAGCCACAATGCGATAGGTAGACGTTCATCGGTTTCATGTCAAAGAATGCTGTGTCTGCCACGACACGGCGAGTGTCTGAATATGAATCCACCCTTAATCGACTCAATCAATCCGATTTAAAATTTGCGTAAAATATTTGTAATTTAAGTTGATTTGTTTAACGAAACCAGTAAGATATGCTACACAGGGTAATTATTTAATTCCTTTTGCCACATTTCACAAAATTAAAAAGTTTTTTTTTTTATTTTAATATCGTTTTCTAATTGAAAGTATTCCTCTAGTTCAACAGTTCGCCAGGAAGACGTGACAAGGAAAATTAAATAATCACCCCTATTAAGTGAGTCGACTTCTGCTCAGTTTGATATGAATCCCCAACCCCAACCTTGTAATTCCACAATTCAGTCTAGATAACACTAACGCAAAATAATATAGTTTTAAAATGGATTGGGAACCTAAAGTCCTGATAAAATAAAATTTCCTAATATCGTGATTTAACCCCTTAGCTTACAAGCTATTGGCAAGAAATTAGAGTGAAATTTGACGAATCGATGATAAACTTGTCCTAACCTAACCGCACGTTGGGAAAGGGAGAAAAACAACTGAAAGGAAAACGGTATAATAGTTGATAAGACAGAACGTACCAAGTACATTGGACAACGTAAACGTTGAGAAAATAGACAGGACCTCTGACCCCGTCAGGCTGAACGCAAATTGACCTGCTTGCAGCGTTCGCAAGTGGGCCGGGCTCGAGCACGATGATGTCAACATGCTCCACGCGTAGCGAGGGGATGCACATACTGGAACGCAGTCCCTTTGGGAACTCTAGAAGCAGGCCCCAGAGTGGACGAGCGTTTTCGGAAACACGATTTCGAGGGGCCCAGAACCAGGACCGTCATTTTAACTTTTTTCGGGGGGGGGGGAGAACATGTAATCAATTATATTAATAGTATATACATACACCACTTCTAACGTATTTTTCAATGCCGATGGGCAAGCGTTCCCCTAACCCCTCTCAAATGACAGGCCTGACCGGAACCTTGGCATTTTGTAGGCTCCCTGAGCCTTGATATTATATTATTGGGGAGGAAAGTTTGCATTATATACATATAAAATAAAGGCATAACACTAATTAAAATAGAAAGTATATGAAACAAAAAATAATGAAAACCCCGGATTGATGACAATTCGAAATTAATAATTCCAAAATTAATAAAACTCAGATTTTCTGATTAATTATGACATTTCAACAAATCGAGGAATAATTTATGAAAAATCAAAAGTAAAGGTTATTTCATGATTTAAAAAAAATAAAGATGGATTTTCTCTCATAAATTAATGAACACTGAAGATGAATAACAATTAGCTCAAATTAAGGATTGATAAAACTTAATATATAGAAATTCAGGATTTATGAAAATTAATGAAAGATTTGGGATTTTTATGGAAATTAATGAAAATTTAGAATTAGAGAAAATTAAAAATTTGAATGAATCGCACAATTAATAGAAATTGGAATCGAAAAAAATTCAGAAATTAATGGAGAATATTCTCGTAATGTAATTTAGAACTGATAAGTCAGAACAAATGAAGCGATTGATGACAATTTAAAATTAATGAATAATCCCAAAACTACTGAAATATTTAATGGAAAATAACTAGATTAATGAAACACCAAAATTAGTGAATTAAAATTTAATGAAAATAATTCTTCCATCGATGAAACGTCATAATTAATGAAAATTTGGAATTAGACAAATTTAAGGAAAATTATTTCGTAGACTAATTTAAAAAAAATAAAAGCAGATTTATATGAAAATTAATAAAAAAATTTAGGATTATTAAAAATTAATGAAAATTTAGAATTGATGACAACTCAATCTGGAAACAATCACACGATTAATAAAAGTTCAGTGTATCGATGAAAATTCCGAAAGGAATGACCCCCATGGCCCCCACATCCTGTAGCGGGGCCCCTAGGCTGGGATCGTTTGCGGGCCCCTTGGTCAGGCTTTTAATGGGCCCCTTCTGTAGCTAATTTATAGCGTGAAAAAGCAAAAAAAAATGATAATCGTCCCGGGCCCCAGGGCTAGAGCCCTGTCAGCCCCCCCGTGTGGGGGCCATGATGACCCCCCTTAATGAATTCTGAAAGTAAAATAATCCCATAATGAATGAAAATTTAGAACTGATGAAAAGTCAAAACTAATGGAAAAAAATTATATTTATTAAAGATTCAGAAAAAAAAACCCGGAATCAATTGATGCTGTATTTATGTAAATAACGTTTATAGTAAACAATATTTCATAGGAGAATGCGAACTCCATAGAAATGAGTTTATTTTTGAAGAAAAAAAACCTACTGACTTTCAACGGAGAATCGTGCATGTGGGACACAAAATTCTGTGGTAGAATCAGCAGCAGCGCCACAAGTGCGAGCGTACGCGCGATTATCGAAGTGTCCCCTCATGTCTCAATTTGCGTTATCCGTTGGCTGCACAACAGAGTGCTGCCCGGAGTCGTGTCGCGGACGATGCACGAGGCTCAATTGGCGCTTAGCCTAATGGTAAAACATGTCTTCAACGGAATCGCAAGGGAATAATTTTTTTTTTCCATTGAACACAGGTTTCCGCTTAATAAAGGTTCAACTGATATAATGTGTAAAATTATATAACGATCTCGCTTGTGATTAGGCTACTTTAAAAGTCTGTCAGAGTAGGGCAACAATGGTTTCTGGGCCTCAACAATAACTTTCGGTATGTTTACTTTGATACCGCGGTTCCCTAGCAATACGTTGAGACGAGCATATGCCTTTATGATGGTTTGTCACTTTTTCAATCCTCCCAGTAATTAAAGAAAACAATTAGTAGTATAGCTAGCATTGATAATGCCGTGTCTATGTAAATAACTCTATTAAACAATATTTCATAAGAGAATGCGAACTCCATCAAAATGACTGTTTAGTGTTTAGAAAACCCCTACCGAATACGAAGAATCGTGCAAGTGGGACACGGATATATGCGGCTCATCAGCAGCGCCAGCGAGTGCACTGCTGTGATACAGGCAAAACAGAGTGCTGCCCTGCGTCGTGTCGCGAATGCTACACGCGGCTCAATTTGCACTTATCCTTACAACAGAACTTCGGGATGATAAGGAGATAGAAAGGAAAACAAAGAACTCGTTTGAATTTATTCCACTGACGTTTGGGCACAATATTACGTGTTTGATCGTAAAGTGGTTGGTTCTGCACTCAAATAGTTAATGAGTTTTCCAAGAGAGTTCCGAATCTAGAATAATTCCCAGAGCTTAAAGGTGTTTACTCTGTCGTCAGCTGTGATTATACACTTTGAGACACAATCATCTTTTAAGGAAAAAAAAACCTTAGTTAGTCTTTACGTCATGAAATAAAACTACTGACCAAATTTCATAAATATAGCTTCAGTGGTTTTGGATTGGCGTGATTTCTCTACCTAACCTTTGAACTCCCTTCCTCATGACCATCTTAAGGATCAAATTTCGGAAAAACCTCTCCTTAGGGTCTTGACGCACATTTCTGCTTTTGGGCTAGGACCATAGCTCGGCTGTTAATTGGATGTGACTTGGCTCGTTCCCCTCGAGACCGCCATTTTTCTATTTGTTACATGTGTACTGCTCAACCTCTATGTATAGTCTGCTTCAAAATATTGTCGCAGCCGGTTCAGTGTAATCAATGACTCTAAAAAAACTAAATACGATATTCAAACATTTATGCATGTTTCTTTCAATGTTGAATTTTATACTAAATGGCTTGTGTCTGATTACTCTTATAAACTACTGCTTTCGTGAAGAATAAAGATATTTACAGTGCAATGAACTCTGTCTTCACTCACTAATTACCATGTAATTAACATTTTTTTCTTTTCAGCAGAAGAGGACATAGGAAGAGCTTCCCGGCATTACTCTGACGTGCTATACAGAGAAAGCCTGCCTTTTGGTGAGTTGTAGACAACTTCACTGCAATACTGGGGTGTGCCCCTTAAAGTTGGCTCAAGTGTAAAGCTTCGCTTAAAGATGTTCAGAAAATTTAGCGATAGCGAAAAAATTAGAAAAATTTAAAATTTTTATTTTTTGTAATTGGCTTACTTCTACTTAACTGCGCATGCACCTCGTACACATTCCTCTACAGAATACTAGCGAATTGGCTATGACTAGCTTAAATCATAATTTAATAATTACTCTAAATAATATATGTATATAATAGTGAATGACCGCGCATATGAGTGGCCAAGTGTGTGACCCATATGAGTGACTGTGTGATTGATCTAGTGTGTGACCTTTGAAGACCGGACACACCCCGCTTCCCATCTCAGAGAGATATCGAAACGTTCCCGAAGGATGGGTATATCCGGAAAGTTTTATTAAAAACAACGTAAGATGACCACCTCAGACGAAGACAGCAAAATAAAATAATTTACATAAAAATTGATCGTCAGCCCCTGAAGTCATATAACAAATAAATAAAATCTAAACAATCAACGCCAATGGGCAATCAAAATTATAAACGGTATTATAATTTTATTAATGTGGTATTATAATGTGTAACCGTATGATTGACCATATGAGTGACTAAATGAGCGAACGTATGATTGACCAAGTATGTGTGACTATAAGTGACCAATTGAAAGAGTGAGTGACAGTATCTTACAGCATGAGAGACCAAATTAATGTGGTCACTAACTTGATCACTAATAAGATCACTCACTTGATAAATAATATGATCAGGCACTTGGTCACTCATACGGTCATTCATTCACTTCAACATTCATTTTACTGTACAGTCACCCAAACTTACTCATAAGATCACTCGCTTACCTACCTACCCTCATATGGTCACTATTGATCAGTGATACTGTCACACTTGGTCAGTCACTCAGCCACTTATATAGTCACTCATACATCCACTCACTTGGTCACTCACTTACTTGATCCCTTGGTCACTCACGGTCAGGGCAGGTGAAATTAATTTTAAACTAATGTGAGAAACCGTTTTCAAAACTAATGAAAAATTCAGAATTGATGGTTTAACCTGTTTATGATTACGGGCGTAATATTGTCCAAGCTCCAGTGGAATAAATTCAAAACCGGTTCTCGGTTTTCTTTCCTCTCTGTTCACCTCACCATAGCGAAGCTTTATAGCAAACCTATTATCTACGGAAGATTTTTTTCCACGCAAATAATTTATCTTTCCATATTCAGTAAAACTTCGATTAACCGTCACCGTCCGGACAACGAATCACAGAATCTAATACATATATACAGTAACGCGATTTTACTGCGGGCTTGGGACGAAAATGAAAATGCTATGAATATCGTATTTAATTTTGCACAAAACAATCAATAGACTTCAATATAAGGTCAGCCCAGGCAATGGCGATATTGGAAATAGCGTCCTTTATGTTGTGTGCATCCCTTCCAAAAAATTTTTGACTCACGCCATCATCAGATGAAGCGAGCGTTCGGTAAAGGCTCTTCTGGTAACGTCGCTTTATATTTTCAATTATGCCCTGGTCCATAGGCTGCATAAACAGTGCCGTCTTAACGCAAGAGAAGCCTCAGAAAAACGAGTAGTTAAATTTTTCGAGAATTTGCCGAGTAGGGCCTCAGAAAAAGCATTTTGCCCGAGGGTCCATGATGCTCCTAAGACTGCTCTGGGGATAGGTGGAATTGTATTCGCTGGGAGAAACAGGCATGTTATTTTGCAGTCATCACTTTTGAGTTCATGAGAGGGGGGCCTGTTGGGGCCTCCATTAAAAAAGCTGTGCTTCCTGCGGCAATTGCTTTTCGGCAGTATGAGCTCTAATTTGGGACACGAAAACAGAACCATTCTGAAAAAATTGTTTGGTCCATCCAAGCACTTTGTCTTGGCATAATAGTTCACAGACAATGCGTTCATATTTAAATTTTTGAAAGCGCATGGTTTCTTGGATTCACCAATGACAAGCAGAATAATCTATGATTGCTGGTGGCATTTGCACAGACCATGGCAGTGAGCGGATTATTTTACCTTAAAACCTGGGGCTGTTTTTTCCGTATTTTTTATACAATGACGGATAATAAAAACATGGTTAATCAAAGTTTTAATGTATACTTGTGAGAGCAAAAGACAACTCTAAAAAAACTATGTATTATACTTTTTCCTTATATATTTCCCCCCCCCCCCTCCTTGTTTTTCTAATGTGCGGTTAGGTTTGAACAAGGTTACCATATTTATCGCCAATTCGTAGGAAGGGATAAAAATCCAAATTTCTTGTCAAACTCTTGTACGTAGTATCGTGGTTAAAAATAATTGAAAGAAATAATTCCACTACCAATGAAAATTCAGATTTAACGGAAGAAATTATTCCAGAATTATTTGATGAAAATTAAGAAAAGATGAAATGAATATAGTTCCGCATTTGATGAAAATTGAGAAGCGAAATAAAATAATATATAAGCTTTTCTTTTTTAAAAAAATAGCTGCCCTTTCTCCCGAGACATCAAAATATAGACAAAATCAGGTGTTCTTAAATTTTTTCCACCCGTGGCGCCCATGTTTCTTATCCAATGCTTATCCGCGAGCCTCACTGGCTCCCCAGAGCAGTTAACACACAATATTTTCGAAAAACCTTTGTCAGGGTGACCGCTCCTCGGCGCCTCTGACAAAGGTTGGAGGCGCACAGTTTAAGAACCCCTGGACTAAATTATATGCTGACGGCTCGGAATCGTTGCGGTAAGGTTGAACTACTACACTGCTTAGTATTGTGATGTACACTCGCCAGACACGCGTGTCGCACACGGTGCGGATGTGTGTGTCAGACAAATCCAGTGAGTCATGAAATAAAATTACTCTGACCAAATTTCATAAATGTAGCTTCAGAGGTTTCTTCTTGGCGTGATTTCTCTACAGTACCCCGTTCACATGGAAATAGCGGGTTTTAAATAGGCTTCAAGAATTTTCACCAATGACTGCTCTCCATTTCTTTCCTTACGAAGGGAAAAGTCGTCAAGCGGGTGCTAAAACTCCCAATGCTACCGCAATATTCGCATATGTGAATGGTGCTTACGTAACCTTTGAACGCCCCCTTATGAACCTCTTGGGGGTCGAATTTTGGAAAACTCCTTAGTAAGTCTTTACATCATGAAATGAAACTACTGACCAAATTTCATATTTATAGTTTCAGCGGTTTTCGCTTGACGTGATTTCCCTATTTAACATTTGAGTCCCCTTAGGGGTCGAATTTTGAGCAATCTCTTCTTAGTGAGTCTTTGCATTATAAAATGAAACTACTGCAAAATTTCGTATTTATAGCTTCAGTGGTTTCTCAGTTCGGCAATGCTAATGATCTGTCAATAAGGTTATTTAATAGACATAAATAAAATCGCTCCAATTACCGATTCTTGAAGTACACTAGATGTAATTGTTTTTAGGACTCACTAACAGAGTTTAAAGTGTGGAAGAGAGTTGATTCCGTTTCAAGATATGATTTGAAAAATTGAAGTGGCAAACCCCAAATTCCTGCATATTGAAGTATCATTAGAAGCATATTATGATTCAGTGTCTCAAAAGTTTTGCACTGTGAAAGCATTTGCATCAGTGACTCATTTTTACGATTATTATCTTCAATATACGCATTTTAAAGAAAAATTAACAAGAGTGTCTTCTGTACATTTCTGAACCCAAACTGATTCTCACTAAAAATAAATGAATGCTATCGAGAGTTTTGGTTTCTCTGGATTTAATTTTTTTTCTGTGACCTTTAAGAAGACAAAGTAAAGAAATCGGTCTGTAGTTAATGACATATCGAGGGCTTGGTCTTCAGGCCCTCCGGCCCGGCGCACCTGGTTTTCTCCAGTTTGACCCAACCCCTCGGGGTGATGTGCTTATGTCCCATAAGGGACAGCCTGGGTCATATCTGGTATGACAACAGTAGTTAATGACATATCTTTATCCACTTTTGTATGAAAATTTTAGACCTAATCAATTATTAACTCTTCCATTATTATTTTTTTTAGTCAGGATCCAGATGTGTGTGACTCGAGATCCTCAAGACAAGACTAAACGGATTACATTTGGCTGCGGGATATGACTTTTTGGGACTCTCATTGCACCTGCTATAACATTCACGCCACTTTTGGAATCGAACCTCGATCCGGTAACTGTTTTGTTATGTCTGGTAATGGCTGAACTCCACACACACACACCTGTCTTTGTTACTCGCCAGTGTTCTGAACATTGTGTGATCACGTATTTCTGTTACCACCATTGAAAAATTTGTGATTGAGCAATAACCTTCTTTTTTGGGTGTGTTTGGATTTTGTGAGCCCAAACGTCTGTAAATAGCTGTGATATTTAATTTTTCGTTTGATATGACATAAACAGGATACGACCAGCCGCCAAGAAAATCGGGGGCATTGGTCGACACTCTGTGTCTCTGGTGTCGTCGCTTTGAGATCGTAATTTACTCGTATCTTATTCCGAACAGGATCCATCTGCTGTCAAAAACTGCTATGAAACGACTTTTATATGAATGTTTGCTATGGAGTCGCTATTTTTTTTTTCAGCATTATACTTCACCTATAAAGTGAACCCTTGAGTTGAATAAATAACACTATTATTATTTTATATATATCTAAACCGTACGGGGAATCGGAATCATGTTATCCGCGGTCCAGAAAAATGATGTGTGTGAGAGAAATTAAAGTTGAATGTGGGAATTACACCATATGGTGCATATAGGCGTAAAGTTATTGGGGAAGCGGGGCTGAAACCCAATATATCTACAGGTACTATGGAGTTTGGCATATTTTGGGGGGGTTATCTCGCACTGGGCATTGTTGGTAATCGCGTATTGTGCTGTGTTGCAATGGGTATTGGGCCTTGTGGTCAATCGCGTATTGCGCTGTATTGTAATGGGTATTGGACCTTGTGGTCAATCGCGTATTGTAATGGGTATTGTGCTGTATTGTAATGCATACGTATTAGGATTTATAATGTTGCGACGGCTCAAATCCGACATTTCTACAAATACTATGGACACTGGTAAATATCGGGGAGGGCTTAAGTTCGTGGGCCGGATACAAGTTTATACACTCCCGTATTGCGCTTTATTACATACTGTTGGGTGTCACAATGCTTATTAGGATATATCATGTTGCGAGGGCTAAAAAAAAAAAAAATTTGACTCGATATTTCTATAAGCGATTTTGGCATGTATTTGGGGGAGGGGGGAGGGCGGCAGCTCGAGCCTATGCACTCTTGTATTGCACTTTATAACGTATTGTTGGGTGTCGTGGTTTATTGCTTATTGTACCTCACATTGGGCACATCTCTTTTAAATGCGTGTTGGACCTTGTGGTCAGTTACTTATTGCGCTGTATAGTAATGAATGCGTGTTAGTATGTATGGTGTTGCAAGAGCTCAAACACGAAATTTCTACAAGTACTATGAAGTTCACGCCTATGCATTCTAGCATTGTGTATTGCGCTTACGTACGGTGAGGTGTCGCATTGGGATGTAGTGGGCATTGTTGATAATCGTGTTTTGTAATGCGTGTAAGGATGTATTACGAGAGTTCAAAAATATTGGAAGGGGCTCAAACCCAATGTGTTTCTACAGGTAATATGGAGACGCAAATATTAAGGAAGGGGCTCTGGCGAGTGAGCCCGGCAAGTTTATTATTTAGCAAGATAACTTCATCAAAGGTGAACATGACTCGCGTTCTGGACGACGGGTTATTGATAAAAAAATTACAATGTGTGAAGGAGAAATATATATACCTATACACACACGCACATTCTTTTTAAACACAAATATAAATGGGGGGAAATTTATAGTGACTACTATACATGAAACTATTGATCATTATGCATAAGTTTGATACATTTGTCACTTCTACCGGTAATTATGCATAATTCTCGAGTGAAGTTGGTAAGGATGAATATGGGAGAAATCGTGTGAAAAAACACGTAAATTCAAAAATTTATCAGTTTCACCCGTACGTGATTGGTGCACTGCACATATTTTGCCATCATAACTAAATTGCCGTATTTTAACGTGTATTACACGGTCAAAATACCGTTAATGAAAGTGTCGTGAGAATTAAAAAAAAAATAAATTATAAATTATCAGCATTGCAATGTGTTAACTGTCTTCACATCTATATACATTTCTAAACATAAGTAACATCGTTGATCGAATCCATCATCCTAGACTGAAATTCGAGCAAAATTTCTGGTGAACTTGAATAATCTATTGTCGATCCATCATGTTTACCGATACGAGCTGGGTATTACATAAAATTTTTCAAACTTACTAAATGGATTTTAGCTATGCATAACAACAGTTTTTATCATTTTTCCGTAACATAAAGTGGTGTTTTTCACCCTTCCTCAGGAACCAGAGCAATGCACCGATTTATTACGAAGGTGCATCGGCTCGTCCCGTATTTCACGGGACAGACCCCCCCCCCTTTCCTCCCCGCCCCCATATTATACGACTCTTGGGAAGGTTAATTCCCGTCCCTCCTTTGGCGGTGATGGACTTGAATGTCAGTTCATATACACACATTAGATCAGACAACACGTTTGACGCGGGGAAGAAATATTTGTCACTGCGAAAAATTAAATGATGTGCACATATTTATCATAAAAATCCATCTTTGGCCTCAGAATATGTTAAGATTCGAGTTCTAGACATTAGAGGAGGGTCAGTGGAAATGGAGTCCGTTAAGAAACCCGGAGATTATCGCCTTCGTGTTTTGCTGCGTTCGGCCTGTTCCACGAAGTCCCGGGCGAAGATGTCCTCCCTTGGGCAGGACCTTGTGTAACACTATGTTCCTCAGCTGGTGGGTCGGCATCATCCGTGGGTACATCAGCACCTCGTTGGGGAACGCCGCGGCACCAATAGGTACGCTGATAGGATAGTGTGGCGTATATATACACGCTAATAAGATGGAATCATGTAGATGGCGCTACAAGTGATCGGGGGAGAGGATCACTGATAAAAGGATTACTTTTGTATACACTCGCTTACAATTCACTTAACGTTCAAAATGAAAGCTGTTTTTGTTTGATTAGATAATTTAATAACCTGGCATGACTGGTGACCTTAATATTATGCGCTTAAATTCATGCCAGATGATATCATAATAGCTAAGATTAATGCCGACTATCGGTTATGAGGATTCTCGGCATGATTGTTCATCGCTGATCATTCGTAGTGTGGCTCTCCTGTCGTGTCGCATTCCAGCACTCGTATGATCGTTGCTGACATATCCTCGTAGTGAGGCTTTCCGGTGTGCAGTGTACCAGCCCTTGAATGACCATCACTGACTGTCTGTCTCCCTCCCATGGTGGCTTCTTTAGTTAATGGTTTTTTAACAGTTGCGTGATCATAGTTGCTTTGAAACTTTGCGACACATTGGGTCTTCGTCCGATTTCATGCTTTCGTCGGTAATTTCAGTGTTCTAACTGGTGAAAAGTGGACTTGGGCGCGCCCATCGTTGTGGTGGCCTCGTAAGTACCTTTCTAATTGTCGACATGCCTTGATGCCGCAGAAATAAATTTTAATGAAAATTAGTTTGTCTATAATTTACATGATTTTTTAACATGCCGCTTAATAGTAAGGAGGATATCGAGTGTGGACATGCTGATTGTATTTTGTTCAGTTGGATTCTAATTTTGTGATTTCTGGTATAATTACTCGGATATATATATATTTATTAAACAAACAGCACAATGGACAAAACAGACAAAAAAAAAATTAAACACTTTTCGACCCAAAGGGATATAAATAACCTTCCATGGGTCTTACTGATAGATTACATAAAGAATTTCTGGCAACATACATGGATATATTTTAGTACAATTGCTGCAGGCAAGTCACACCAAATATATTACCTTAAAATGCTAAAACTATGACAGTCCCGGTTTTTTCGGGAAAAAAAAAAACTTCTTGGTTTTTCCGTTTTTTAGTCTGAGTTTTCTTGAATTTATAATTCAATCAAAAACGTTGATGCAAGTAATTTTCAACAGATTTATTGAATGCAATATTATATATCATACTCGCATATTCACTTAATGTCGGAGTATGACAGCGAAAAATTTGTCATTATATCGTGGTCCGGTCAGACTATATTCATCACACATACTAGACTCATTTGGATCTCTTTTTTTTTTTTCATATTTATCGAGTTCACCAATTACACTATGGATATTATGCATAATCTATGTATATAAAATTGATTTTCTGTGTATGTTCTCTATACAAATCTATAATTTTAGATCGATCGTCGCCAAATTTTGCATATATACCAAATGGGACACGACTTCAATGATAGGCTACTTTAAAATTTTGTCAGAGCAGGGCAAATGCCCCAAATGGGCTAAAAACCGTAGGGCAACAATGGTTTTTGGCCTCAACAATCACTTTCCGAACGTTTATTTTGGTTACCGTGGTTCCCTAGCAATGCGTTTAAGACGTGTATATGCCTTTTACAATGGTTTGTCATTTCTTCAATGCTGTACGTATATGTATAATAGTTTGACTTTATAATGGTTTGCCACTTTATTCAATCACTCCCAGTAATGAGAGATTTTTTGAATAGACACCATCATCAGCATCACTTTGAGGGTAAGGCAAAGGATGATGCCCCCCCCCCCTTTTTAGAAATCAGTGTCAAAATTGCCGATTTTAATGTAGAAATGCGGAAATTTGGTGAGGTTTTTTCTGTCACATCAATAATTTTAAAAATTGTATTAAATACTCGATTTTTGAAATGTTGAGTTCGCTTAGAGATATAAGAAGCCCAGGAGATTAAATATGAAGTAATTAGCCGGACTTATATATATTTTTGAGTTGGATATCCACGCAATAACATTGATTTCAACTTTTTATTTATATCTTCTCAAGCATGAAAATGAATGTCTCCGTTTTGTCTTTTAATATTCAATTGCATAAATTTACATATAGTTTAGGATGTTTTAAAATTGATTATGGGCCCGTAAAAAGTTCATCGAAAAAATTCCACAGCTTTAATTAAGCATTTTTTGAAGGAGAAACAGGCAGAGATAAATAACTTGAAGTTCAAAGGGGAGGGGGGAATCGAAATACCTAGCACCCTTTGAAAAAAGGGGAAAAAAAAAAATTTTTTTTACGTTTCTTTAAATCTAGATTTGTTTCTTTCACGAGTCGCGTAGGAAGTCGCCATATTGGTGAACTTGGACACGGTTTCATGTCCCTCAAAGAAAGAGAAGAGGGAGATATCAGGTGATCCAAAAAAGCCTCATTGAGAAAAACCCGGGCAACGCCGGGTATTATAGCTAGTCACAAATAAAGGTGATCAATTTAAAGTATTTAACAACGTCGTTTGGGTATTGTGCATATTCGCAGGCTAAAGTGATAAAATTTATGAAAATTATCAAGATGGTTGGTGAATACGTTAATAACCGGTAATTATGTACTGATATAATAGCCTATCTATCCCATTTACGTAAGACATCAAAAACTATATGCGGGTCCGAACTTCGTCTACAGATGGCAGCACGAAACATCCAATTTCTGCGTGCAATCAACCCTTGGTTTAAAAACTTCATTCGTTGCGGAAATTCCATTCCAGTAATTTTTTTTAATATACCAAATTGTTCGCGGACCGAAACAATTTTTCCGTTATGAGTAGGCTGACCATATTCGATCGAGAAAAATCCAGGAAGTTGGGCTTCGAAATACGGAACAACACGGGACATTGCTAATTATCGCCAACGATGATGCTGAAAGTGGGCAAAGCTTGCTAACTCGTGCCAAAATCGCAGAAAACTAGTTAATTGCGGGAAAGGAAACGCCACTTCAGAAATTGCCGTGAATTAAAATTAAGGCGATCATACATCCCGTATTTCCTCGGACAGTTTCTTCTGTTGTTCTGGCTGTCTCGACTAATTTGCAAATAAAAATGGTTCCGGTTTTTCACGTATTTTGAAAAAAGACAACTTTATTTTTTATTATTTAAGTCAACGATTGAAATTATCTTCCCAACTCAGAAATTAGATCAACTCGGATCTTTTTCGTATACTCCGATTCCAAGATATCATCCCCCAATCTAATGGGCTTGCAGAAAGGTCAGTGCATGCATTCTCAAAAATGCACATTGATCCCAATGATCTAGATCAGCGGTTCTCAACCTTTTTTGAATCACGGAGCCCTTCTTAGTATATAATTTCTAAGGCGGAGCCCCGTAAGGCCTATTTTTTAATTATTCATCAAAGTTGCTGGTTTATTTTTGTTATTTATAATTATTTTTTTTTCAAATTTACTGGTTTTTTTTATTTTGCTCGAGTGGCCGTGGGGACCCGGTTGAGAACCACTGATCTAGATCATTGAGAGAAAAAAAATCCCCAATTCTTAGTAATGTAGCCTTCTGTACTTCATTCTACAACAGGTTTGTCACCAGCTGAATTGTTTTAGTAATACTTTTGAGGACCTGAATTATATATGAAATCATTTACTCCAAAAATATACTCAAATTTCGATAAACAATCCTCTTAATCCTAATTTTTCAATGTATTTTTCTTTCAATTTTAGGCTTCCAAGACCTTAGAGTTTGCCATCTGTAGTTTACGCAATGCAAATTAATAATCGAATTCCGTGATGTAAAAGATGTGTGACGTTATATATAAGCTGGTGCGTACTAGCTTAGGTTGAAATGCTAGGTTGATTTATCCACTGTGTTTGAGTGTAGTGTGACGTCCTTATTAACGCTATAGCTAATCGCTGTTCCCTGTCCCGCTTTCCTTTACCGATTAGACATCACTTTGAACAAAAATTTGTTTTGCCGCTCGAAGACGGAGGACAACGAGCTTGCCTTTCTACGCACATTCCGGTACATACTTCGAATCGAAATGGTAAAGCGGTGATAGTACGTAATATGTTTGCATACTCGGCGTGCCCGACCTTCGGGAACGCTCTGATGTCTGTATCAGATGGGGAGCGAGGCACGTCTGGTAATAAAAGTAAAAAAAAAGTATGTTTGCATGCCTGAAAATAAGAGTGAATACAATTCATAATATGGAAAATAGATACATCAGTGAATCTTGCAAATAATACTCTCTAAACCAGTGGTTCTCAACCTGTTTGGAACCGCGGCCCGGTGAATCAAATTGCTGTGAGTTTACGGCCCGGTCTGGAATAGTTTACTCGTTCAAAAGTTAATAATTGATAAACAACCAATTATATTTTGATTGCGAGCTGATTAATTAAAAACCCATTTAATCAATTAATCCCTTTATTTGATTAATTAATTTAATCTATTTTAATTAATTAAAACCCGTTTATAATGAATTCATTATTTTCTTGCGGAGTGATGCAACATTTTTTCCCGGTAATGTATTAATAACGTGCAGAAGTCAAAACATAAACGAAGCGTTTCATCAGCAACTGCAGTAAACATCATTTCTTAAGTGCCGGAACCTGGGTACTGAAGCTGTTTGAGCGCCCCCCAATATATTTTACGAGATGGCTGAGCCACCAATAATGCAACGCTCCACTCACTCTCCTGCATAAGGGCTTGAGCCCGTATATACGGGACAAATGACAACCTTCTGCCCCCTCAATGTTTTCTTCATTAAGGCGCTTCTACCTCATTAAAAAAATTCAATTGATCACAAATCAATCGAGACGTCTTAATATTCAATTCTACAGACTAATTTCGCATAGTGTGTAAAAATATGAAGTTTTCATTCATAGTGGGCAATGGAATTTTTTTTGAGCTGACATCAGCGCAGCACTTATTTATTAGCACTTTTTTAATACCTTAGTGTAAAATATATTTTACAATCGAACTTTGCATTTAACCTTAGCTAGAAAGAAGTTAATGATATAAAAAATCGTCTATATTTATTGTAACTCACCATAAAAGTCCGCTGAAGAGCAGAAAATTGCTCATTTTTGGGCGAAACACTTTTCGGTATATTCAGGATAGATGCTTATGTTAAATTGTGTAACTTGATAAATTACAAAACTTTGATCGCGATTTTTCTACTCTAAAACTTAAACTTTTCTCTATTTTTTAACAGAAATTGTGATTTGTGAACCTATCCACACTCTGGGAAAGAAATCAAAAACTCTCGCAACGTAATTCACTGCGTTTTTGCAAAGAAAACGGTATTCGAGTTATCACCAGTAGTTATGTACACCTTGATGACCGATTCAAAAACACACTATTTTCTGTATACAGATGGTGCTTCACTGATTAGTCTCTGAGATTTGCCACGCATATGTGAAATACTTCGTTCTTTTCTGAGAACACATACTAAATCGTAAAGAGGTTTTTACCACTGGCCATAAATAAACGGGTCCAATGGTCGATGGTGGTTTTCTATTGCCCGGAAGTTTTCCTAATCACTCGCAATTATTCCCCTTCGAAGTTATGCAGCTTGGCGGGTAGCACAGATGTTTTTCCAGTCTCCAAGGAACGTGGGATGCCGAGTTTTCTCATGGCATTATTGTTTGTCTTCAGGACATTTTCTGTGGTGCCGACAGTGGCAAACCGTGGATACGCAAATGACAGGGTCAACAGAGAGAACCCTGAAGCAGTAGGATATTTTCGGGGAATGGGACGGGGAGTATGGAAAAACATTCCCCACCCCTGCTGTATTGTTTGGGTCTCATGCAGACGGATACTCAAAAATACGAAAATAAAAAAAAAACAATTAAAAATACTAGTTTCGAGGGGGAGGGAAGGACCAGAGACATGTTTCCTTTCCTTTGGGCCTTGCAACAAAACGAAGGACTTTCAGTGCGCTAAGGGGAAAAGGAATCCTCCAAATTCTTATAAATTACAATTGCGGCTGGAAGCCTTTGATCTGGAACTCTAGGAGGGTTTTTCATCTTCTTTTGTATGATTTTTAGACTGAAAAACTAAAATAATATGTACCATAATAGTGAAATAAACCAATTAGTTATTCGTGAAAATACAATACTTTGAAAAATGAAAGGTAATGAATATATTCTCGCTGCCCGGTACGATTGATGTCGCGGCCCGGCGGTTGAGAAACACTGCTCTAAACGACTTCCTTCTTATTCGAAGCACCCTTTGAGAGGTGGATGTGGTACTTTACTACGTTCCATCGCTGAATAGATGTGTGTGTGGGTCTCCTTCAAACCTCAAGATGACTCATACGCCACATTTTAGCGCAACAAACGTCAGTGTTATCACTATAGCGTACTGCTGTTTCCTACCCGGCTCCTTTTAACGATCAGCCGTCACTTTGTACGACAAAACCGGTGTTTTCTTCAAAGATGAAAGTTTAAAGCCCGCCCTAGATGCCATAGATATACGAATATCGTGGATGCGTATGCAATTCTGGCAGGGTAACCAATTTAAATTGGTAGAGTCTGCTTACCTTTCTAGGCACATTCCAGTACCTACTAACTTCGAATCAATCAATCACCCACTTCAACAATATGCATCAACTTGTAACTGTAATGACGGTACGGTATCCAAGGTCGATAAGATGTTCGCGTAAGGTACCAGAGATTTTACGAACCCATTCAGTCTTTTTTATAACCTTTCATGATTCTCTGTCAAAAAATATACTAAAAAGTATCCCCACCCTTCGTATATAAATATTTTATACAGATTGTCACTGACTCTGCCTCTAAAATTAGAGGTAACAGCACACGTCAAGACCTACAATTTGTTTTCAAAGTAACTTAGGATCACAATGTACTTATTCCAGAATACGTGCACTCACCCACTTCAGAAGTCGCCAGACTGGAAACCGTAAGTACATTATTAGGAGGTGATAGAGAAATTATCCTTCCATCACAGGCAATTACGAAGAACAAATGACATCTTTTTGTTTTTTCCTTACAGAATTTGTGTGTTTGAGGAAGGGGTCCCCCCCCCCCCCTCCTCTTTCACTGGATTACTTTAAAGACCTTTTTTTGGGGCTTTTGGCTTGATGTTTGCTGAGCAAGAAAATTATTTGCGACCACAGATTCCATTGCAAGAGTTCGATGTCCGGACGTGTGCCTCTCTCATTTTGTAGACTTCTAAGACACTATATATATATGCTATTAATAGACAAATGTTCGTGAATATTAATATGAAGAGAAATTTGAAATACATGATGGAATTCACACAACGAATGCGGAAAGTAAATTACTCATACACAATAGAAACCATTATGCACACGATATTCATAAACGAAGCTTGGATTAAAATTTTTTTGACTATACAGAAATCGCATTTTAATGGTTCTAATTAGATTTTTGTTTTTTGCAGAATCAACGAGCAATACATTGCATATATATCCATGTGTTACAAAAATGAGATTTGTTCAAGACACGTGTAGACTACACGGTTATTGAAAAAATGCACTTGCTCGTCCATGAAATATAGTTGGAAAAATAGAAGTAAATTTCCTGTAGAAAAGTCTGGAAGAGCTAAGATCCGAATTGTTAGGATAACCGTGGTTACGTTGATTATACGGATTCCCTTCTTGAGGATCACGGCAGCCACGAGAGGCCCTGAACCTCGTCATCCGGTTGAAGGACCATATTACATCGAGCTGGTGCTGTTCGACTTCTTCATTGGAAGATCTGGAATTGAAAGGAATAATAAGTTAATTAATAAATTGGTTAATCCCTTGTTAATGAGACATCGATTTTTTAATTGCTCCTAAAGTTACGTGATGTCTGTTTGTGAAGTAAGTCAACAAGATCACCTTCTTAAACTGTGAGACTGTGTGGTTTTCGAATCAGTGTGCGAAAAAACTGACGCAATAAGCGCCATTTATAACAGTAATGTTAGGGGATCTGTAAGCCTCATCTACAATAAGTATCATAGGAAGCCTATGCGAATTTAGCTTGGGTCGTAAATCATAGCTCAAGAATCCCTGGCTATAAGATGATTTGTACGGTACATTTCGTAAGCCTCTTCGAATCAAATTTGGGTCGTGACCGATATCTGAAGAATCCCTGACTGTATGTAGATTTTTACAACCCATCTGTTAAGCCTTTGCGAATCAAGTTTGGGTGGGGAACCATACGTAGCTCAAGAATTCCTGGTTGTAAGTGAATTTGTATGGCCCGTGTCGGAAGCCTCTGTGATGCAAGTTTGGGTCGCACCCATAGGTTAACACCCCCCTCGTGCCGCAAGATCGGTTTCATTTGTTGCGTCAAATTATTTTTTCTCACCACAAGTGATAAGATATAAACGAGAATTTGATCTTAAATGAAGTCTGTTTGTGACACATTTCAGTATTCTTCTAAATATACTTCGTTACAACAAAAAATAACTTACAGCCCTGTAATAACCATAAAACAATTTTTAATATCAAAATAATTACAGTGGAACATCGGTTGACAAGCTTAATCCGTTCCACTAACGTGCTCGTTATACGAATCGCTCTTTATTCGAATTAAAACTTCCCAATAGGAAGTAATGGAAACTCGGATAATTCGTTCCACAATTATTCATTCACATCAAAATGACTAATAAAAACGGCATTCAATCAATAATAATTAAAAACAATAACAATTATACGTAATGCAATAAAATATACATGATGTAAACGCCATAAAAATAAGCGTACAATATGATAATGTTTACACTTTAACTTACTATAAACGACGAAAGAGAGGAGGACTATCGTCTATAGGACAATTTACAGACTCACTGTTTGCAAACTTATTCTTTTTGCGTGACTTTCACACTTGCTTTTGCCTCTGTTTCAGGATTTCTGGGAAATGGCAAATTTCAGTGTTCGTTGGAGACAATCATTGCTTGCACACTGCTATAGCTTTATTTGGGTGGTTCTTTTCTACAGAGGTTTGCACAGATTCCCACATTCTACACATCTCTCTCTAATCTCATTGTATGTGAGGGACACCTCCTTGCTTCTCTCTTCCTCCGCCGAGATACCGTCCATAAACTGTTGCTTGTGCTTGCAAAATACACATCCATCACTTCACCTACCGTTAACCTCTGGACATTTTTCACCACTAGTTCTTGAATGCAATCCTCATGCATCTCCAGTCCATGGTCTTCCCCAAGCACAAAATCACTTCGGCAAGTAGTGGCTGTTTATGAGCTGCCCCCCCCCCCTCCAAAAAAAAAATTTTTGCTAATTACTTTTTTTTTGATCATTTATATGCATTTTCAATGATTGTCTGTCAAAATCTGTCTGAAATCATTATTAGGAGACATTTCAAAGAGGACTAAGCGCATTCATCCTGAAATGCTGTTTTCACAAGACATTTGAAAAGAGCCCTTCAGTGCAATTGATTTCGAAAATGTAGCCTGTGAAGGAGTCCAATTGAGTTTTAGCAAGTGCTTAAACTATAGCTTGCAAGAACTTCTGTTCGTAGAATAAATATAATCATTATCAAAAACAGTGAATAGAATTTGTGAGGTTCAAAACTGAATGTCGAAGTAAAAAATGCTTTCCATCCTAACATCTCGTCTCCCAGTCGAAAGTAAAATGTGGCAAAATGAACTTCTGTGGATAAACCTTGTTCAGGCAAATTTAACGACTTGCCATTCAGTGTGGCTCTAAAAGTTAGAGCCTACCAGAAGGTATAAGAAATATTTGTTTTTGTTATGCAGATCTAATGTTTACAGAGTGATTGATTAAATAGCACTAAAAGTGTCTTCTACAAGCCCAATGCATTCGGCAGCGAACACGAGACAGAGTAATTCATGTAAAAATACGCACTGCAAAAAATGTCTCTGAACACCGTAACTTGTAATTTCAATTAAACATAATGAGCCAACCAAAATCATAGCTCACGTTATGAAGCTTGCGGATACAGACAGACCTAGAGATAGCTCACTCCGCCGTTTTATGAGATGCGAATGAAAGCGATTTTATCTAATACTAGCTATAATACCCGGGTTTTCTTTAGTGAAGCTTTTTGGATCACGTGATAGCTCCCTCTTTCTTTGAGGGACATACAAACCGTGTCCAAGTTTTCCAATATGGCGACTTCCTGCGCGATTTATGAAAGAAACAAATCTAGATTTAAAGGAACTTAGAAATGAATTAATATATATTTTTCTTTTTTTAGGGGAGGGGGCAGGTATTTCGATCCCCCCCCCACTGAACTTCAACTTTCTGCTTCCAAAAATGCTTAGTTAAAGCTGTGAAATTTCTTCGATGTACTTTATGGGCCCATAATTAGTTTTAAAACATCCTAAACTATATGAATTTATGCAGTTGAATATCAAAACGGAGACATTAATTTTCATGATTGAGAAGATATAAATAAAAAGTTGAAATCAATGTTATTACATGGATATCCAACTGAAAAAAGTAGGTCCGGCTAATTACTTCATATTTAATTTTCTGGTCTTAGTATATATCTCTAAGCGAACTGAATATCTCAAAAATCGAGAATTCAATACAATTTTCAAAATTATTTGATGTGGCAGGGAACCTCCACTAAATTTCAGCATTTATAAAGTAAAATCGGCAATTTTAACACTGATTTCTATGAGGATCATCTTTTGCCTGACCCTCGAAGTGATGCTGATGATGATTCTGACGTCTATTAAAAAAGTGGCAAACCATTATAAAGCCATGAACTATTGTAAATATACTGGCAGCGTTAAAGAAATGACAAACCATTGTAAAGGCATATACACGTCTGAAACGCATTGCTCGGGAACCAAGGTAACCAAAGTAAACGTTCCGAAAGTGATTGTTGAGGCTCAAAACCATTGCTGCCCGACAGTTTTTTTTGCCCCTTTGGGGCATTTGCCCTGCTCTGCCGAAATTTTAAAGTAGCCTATCGTTTAAGTAGGGCCTCATTGGGTATATATGCAAAATTTGGTGACGATCGATTTAAAATTGTAGATTTGTATAGAGAACGCGCGCGCGTACACACACACACACACACACACAGAAAATCAATTTTATATATATAGCTTGCATGCTGTTATCTGACACAATGTCACGCGGATATCTCATCATAAAAACTGGCTTTATGACAAAGGTGGTAGAGAAATGCGACGTCTCCCATAGACGCTTCTACAGCCCAGAAACGCACATTTCACTAGGGTACTGACAGATTTTTTTTGTATTTAAATAAAAGCAAAGCACCCGCGGCGAACTTCTTTTTAGATGTTATAATATTAATTTTCTTATACTTACGGGAGGGCACTGAAGGAATTCAACAAATACACTTTATTAAAATCGAATAACAGTCAAAGAAATAAACTAATTTCTAGTAAAAAAAATCGGTAAAACCCCGAAAGTCTGTTGATATATTTCGGTTATTTTCAACCATAGCACAAAACTTGCAAGGTATCTGGAATTGTCAGATTTCCGATGATATCAAAATTACCGATTTTGTGTGGAGAACCTGATTTTAGAAGAAAGTTACTGTATTTATCTTAGTATATACTGTATTAGTAGAGTATATTATGTGTGTGCACGTACCAGAATTTCTCGGAAAAAGACCATTTCTTTGCACTTAGGCTCTTGAATCAGGAGTTATGTAGGAATGCGCTTCGATAGTTCGTAATTCAAACCTCCGTACAAAATAATTTTTATACTTTTAAAATATTTTCTACGATTTATGTTCATTTATCACGTGCAGAATTGCCAGGTTTCTTTTCAATTTAACAGAAGTTAGAAGATGCATTGTTGTACTGCTATCAGAAACTTCTTCAGTGGAACTAAAATACAACTGACCGCAATGCATATTAGTCGTTGATTATGGTATATTTTTTGGACATTCATTCCACTTGTGCCTACATCTTATGTATACGCTAGTAATAAAATACAACATGTTTATTTCATAGCAGAGTTAAATTAAACTGAGAGGACTATGTATTTTCTCTAGATGAAACCTCGTGTACATTATCATACAAATCGTTCCCAGGATGTTATGTTATTATGTAATATTGGTTTAGCCAGTGTGGTCTTCAATCTGCTGCCTGCAAACATCATGGTATTGACCCTTTAATCGGCAATGACGAGATATCTATCCTCCTCCATAAAACATTCTTATTTCGGCATTAGTATAAGAAAGATGTTTTGTAAATTTGATTTGTCAATGGAAAACTTTTCCCTATAGTTCCTCCTTAGTTTGCAACCACTTTAAAATCTCAAGAAAGCCTATTTCGGGTAAAAAAGTATGACTTTTTTTAAAAAGGGGTTTAGTGATACAAATAGTACTCACCACCTATTAAAGGATCAAAATCATACTACAGTGGAAAGTCCCGTTTTAACGAACACCAAGAGACAGGAGAAATCACTTCGTTATAAAAGAATTCCAGGTTTTTGCATTGTTCCTAGGAAAACTTATCTGGGGGATTCGAAAAGTGTTCGTTAAAACAGGAATTTTCGCTATAACGGTATTCGACTGTGTTTTTAACAAATTATATTGATAGTAAATACCCGAACTCTGTGATCTTTTCTCAGTTCTTCCCATAACCACACAAATCTCCTGTTCTCATCAACATGAAATATTTTTCGTGTCGAAAGACCATCATGTTGAAGCTCTTTCTTGATGTTCCTTCAATTCAATAGACTGGACCCAGTCTCTTTGTTACTGGGCTTCGGGGATGAGGCCTAATATTATTCCCGGCTTGTACGTGTCGAATATAACGACGTAACAGGGCGTATGACATTTACTGGCGAACCGTTGAGCCTAGAGGCATTCTACCAATTAAAAAAATACAATTACCGTGTAGTGCTCATGTCATTTATGTTGCAGGGGGGGGGGGTTGTATAGTTATTAGAATAAAAATGAAAACTTTTTATACGCACAACTCTGTGATTAAGAAACTGTTGCCAGAGTTAAACTGTTTTAAACGCATTTAACACGGTTTTCCCCCAACTTGCCTCCATTTTTCGAATTTGATTATCTCGGTGAATATTGCACTTGGAAACGTGGAATGTTTTTTCAATGGCACAAGGAAAGACAGGACAACTTTCTAATCGGGTTTTGAATCACACGGATACTGTATAAGTTGTTAAAATGTTCATTTTAATAACTATACAACCCGTTGCAGCATGAATGGCATATAATCTGAGCACTACACGTTATTTGGATACCTTTTTTTTAATTGGAAGTATGCCGTGAGATCAACGGTTCACCAGTAAAATGTCAAAGGACTTGTTACTTATGTACGTTGTAATTTTGGTGCGCGAGAAAGAGACGAAAACGAGCTGCTTCAAGTACAGCAAGGATACTTGTCAAGAACATATTGTCGGTCTTTGCGCGGAGTGTGGAATAATGTAAGTTCTCATATACACCAAAGCAGGTGTTTACTAACAATTCCTTCCATTTTAATTAAATGTTGTTTCCAAGATACGTATTTACTAAAATTTAAATAAAAAACGCGTTTGAAACAGGAGACATTAAGTAGCGGTCTCGTGTTCTTCCTTGCAGCGCGCGTGCTTCGAGGCTAATGAATAAGAGCCTATTTGTCTCGAGAATGTAACTAAGCCCTTCAAGAGCATTGAAATAAAACGAATGATGCCGTTGCAAAGTACAGTACGAAAGTCAGTTTTTGATTCGCCGATTTGCTACAAGTTTGGCCATTAGAGGAATTAAATTGTGATACTTACTTTCGGTGTTGTTCTCTGGATATAATCATATAGAACGAAATCAGAATGAGTGTCAAATGCATCATTGCTGATAATGACTTGATAATGAGAGTTGAGATTCAGAATCAAATTCATTTCAATAGTGTCAGAATATAGTTTTTATACTCACTCGCTTGCACTTGAATTTAAATAATGATAGTAAATAGTGTGCATCATCACATTATATTTAAATTAAATAATATAGTAAAAACCGATAATGTGTACAAAAAATATTTTTTCTTAGACATTAAAGAAATAATGTAAAATATATGTATATTTTAATTATTATATAGTTGTATTTCCATGATGAATACGAGTGATGTAGCTCAGTGCTCCATTTTCATGGACCATTATAAGTGTCACCAAGGAATGTATCTATAATACCAGATGACAATGTCATTAAACTTACCTTATCCTGCAAAAAATTATATTCACATTATAAGCGAGAGAACATTTGATTTTCATTTTTGATTAGTTATTCGTGACCTTACGTATAACTTCCACTAGTAAATCTGTTTTTATCAGACATATGTTCGTATATTTTCAAATGCACTCTTCTAATAGCTTTTATGTATCTATGTTTGCTAATTGGATACTCAAATACATACATCATAATCGATTTAAAACCTCTATGAAGTCTCAGCAATGTTTTCAGAAAGTAAAAATTATTAACGATGATGATAATTCCATTATGATTCATAGCTGTTATACTCACTTGCAGCTCCTGTTTAAACGGGTTTAAAATGCGATGATGATAATGTTTCCAAAAATGGTATTTTTATAAAAATATATTATTACGAATTCTAATACGAATTCGGAGTGCATGATATCTTTTACGAATACATGCGGTAAAGTTTTGATTATCCGAGGTTATCGAGACACTCCTACTCAATATTCTGGCAATTACTACCTATTAGGGTGGCTATCTATTCAAGGATATGTTGAGAATGATTTTTTGAGATGATTATGGTTCTTAAATAGAAGAATATAACATGATTTTAAAAAATTCATAGAATATGTTTCTCTAACTGAAGGGCTGATGCGCAAAACCAAGAAAAAATAATAATAAATAACAATTTGTTTTCATTTGGCAATACATCTAACATGTATGAAAAAAAGCAATGTTAACTATTATTCCGGAAAAGCATGCGGAACATGGATTTAATTCGACACAACTGAAATTACTCGGATCATCGAATCTTTACCGCATACACACAATACAAAAAAAAAATACTGTGCTGTCTGATAAATTTAATACAGAATTTATATACAGGGTGATAATAATTAAAGTTCTCGTATTCTGAATAGTTTTTCCTCAAAAACTGCTTATCCGGATACATACAGTCAAATTTTTAGGATATCTTAATGAAATTACGGGACAGAGATATATGCACGAAAAAAAAAGTTCTATTTACAACCACCGGCTGAAAAAGTAGTGCTTTATATTGCATTTTACCTTTTCCCATGGCCCATATAGCGTATATATATATGAAGTTTCAATGGAATACGTCTACCAGAACGGGCGCTGTATTGGTCTGAGTAGTTTCAGTATACAGGCACTGCTCAGACTAATGTAGCAACCGTTCTAGACGACGTATTCCATGGGAAAAAAGAAAATTCAATAAAAAGTGCCGCTTTTTAACCTGGTGGTCGAAAACTGAACTTCTTTTTTATTTCACAAATCTCTCTCCCATGGTTTCATTAAGACATCCTAAAAATTTGGCTGTATTCGGATGAGCAGTTTTTGAGAAAATCTACTCGGAGAATGCGGTAACTTTATTTGCAATCACCGTGTATGTTTCTTGAAATCATTCAATTCATTCGCAACCAATGTGACGCAGAGCACACACTTGAAATGCATTTTTCTCAAAACATTGATAAAAGTTTCCAGTGCCATCCTGATATCTCGATATGAAAAATCAACATTAAATATAACTATATATTTTTTTTCAATTAATCATCTTGAATAGGTGAATGTACGATATTATGTTACGGATTAAGAATCGATATATTCATATTGATAGACACAAAACACACACATCTATGTTAGTATCACATGTGAATCACGATGACGCGTTTCTCAGAAGCATTATTGTTGACCTAATCTCGTCTACTGTTTCACTATTTGTACTCATTTTTTTTTGTAATACAAATGTAAAATTTTTCTATTTTTCTTAATCATACAAACTTAATACTTGTATAAATGTAAGTTTACTTACACTGATGAACTGGAAAAAATAAATTGATGCCCAAGCACTTTTTAAAATTGTTATTGATTTCAGCAATCAATGCAATATTTCGGATAACCCACAAACAAAATTATTTTGAAAACGGAATCCTGAAATTTATGTCTATATATATATATACACACTGCTGGCCACCGTAAATGCAACACCCTGAAGGAAGCATGCAAATAATATGAAATTTACAACATGCATTAGCGGAGGTGAGAATATGCAAATGATTAGAATTTCAGCGCAGACGCACATCACGCGCGCTTGTGACGCCACTTCAAAGCGCTATTTAAGGCTTGGAGATTTCGACGATTTGAAGTACGGCAATTGTGTTTTTCTTGTGGTTTTTTCAAAAAAACGATCAATTATGCCTCGTAGAAAACAGCGATCATCTTTTGATCAAGTATCCGAGTTCGACAGAGGAAGGATAGTGGCCTACCGAGATTGTGGATTATCTTTCAGGGAAATCGGTAGTCGTGTTGGACGAAACCAAACAACTGTAATACGGATATGTGATCGTTGGATGCAGGAGGGTACGACGGACCGACGTGTTCGATCGCATCCACCTCAGTGCACCACTTCACGTGATGACAGGCGTATGGCAGTGACGGATCGCTCAGCCACATCACGAACCATAGCACAGCACATTCAGTCTGTACCGCATCATCCAGTGTCTGCGTGTACCATTCGACGCCGTTTACAGCAGAGTGGTCTGTCCGCAAGACGTCCATTGCTTCGTCTACCCTTGACGCAGAACCACAGACGTCTCCGCCGCCAATGGTGCGATGAAAGAAGGATGTGGACGGCACAATGGAATGAAATTGTCTTTACTGACGAGTCACGCTTCTGTGTGCAACACCACGATGGTCGGATTCGAGTCTGGAGACACCGTGGAGAGAGGATGCTGAACAGCGGCGTTATGCACCGCCACACTGGTCCTGCACCGGGTATTATGGTATGGGGCGGTATTGGATATCACTCTCGCACTCCTCTAGTACGCATTGCCGGTACTTTAAAAAGCCAGCGCTACATCTCCGAGGTGTTGGAGCCAGTTGTCCTTCCTTACCTTCAGGGCTTGCCCACAGCCATATTTCAACAGGATAATGCGCGACCACACGTGGCACGCATTGTCCAAAGGTTCTTCGTCAATCGCCAGATTGAATTGCTTCCCTGGCCAGCTCGCTCTCCGGATCTTTCGCCGATAGAAAGCATGTGGTCCATGGTTGCTCAACGATTGACCCAGATTACATCCCCAGCTGCCACACCAGATCAACTTTGGCAACGCGTGGAAGCTGCTTGGTCTGCTGTACCCCAAGAACACATCCAAAGTCTCTTTGAATCAATGCCGAGGCGTGTGGCAGCGGTGATCTCCAACAATGGCGGCTACTCTGGCTACTGATTTTGGCAGGAACCACACTTCACAGAAGTCTATAGATTTAATCATTTGATGCTTGGTCAACATGTTATCTACAAAATAAATATTGTTGCGATATCTCTTGTCTTTCTTGGTGTTGCAATTTGGGTGGCCAGCAGTGTATATATGTTACTTTCCACTTCGCGAAAATTTCCACTTCTCCGCGATCTGGCCAGCCCAGTTGAGCCGGCCAATGTCCAAAATTCGGGCTTTCACTGCGCTATGTCCGACCCCTATATATCGATCTCTATATATCTTCATATCGATCTCTATATATCTTCATATCGATCTCTATATATCTTCATATCGATCTCTATATATCTTCATATCGATTTCTATGATTCATGGTCATCTCCACGTTGGCTTTTTTGTGATGATTTTGACCATTTATAATTACCCATAGTTATGGTAACCCTAACGATTAAAGGAATCTGAATATCGATATCTTAGTGATCAATGTATAGAGATCGACTTATGGGAACCAGCGGAAACTCTGCGAAATTTCATACATTGGTCGAATCAAGTGGGAAGGCGAGTTTGCGAAGTGGCTAACTTCGGACTTTGGCAGTAACATATATACAAATACAAATACAACGCCACAACAGGCAAAATGCCCAACGAGGTGGCTGATAAAAAGATGCCCATAAAATGTATATGTAAAAACCTTAATATGCAAAGGGTTTCCTCCTTACACCTTGGACCTCCTGACTCCAATAAGTATAACTGTTCACTTTGAATATAACCGTATATAGGACTAGTATTAGGACTAGTACATGGTATGTACTTGCACCACTTCTGCATATATTTTATGTATTTCGATATTGACTGCTACTTTGCTATTTTCTTCAACTTGAAAAATTTTTTTTTTTTGGTTTCTATTTTTATTTCAACGGTACTATAGCAGAACTTCGGGGATCGAGCATCTATTTAGGCTATGGAGGCCAAGAAAATGCTCTCAGAAACGTTCTGTGTTAAGCCAATGTCAGGGTGTTCCCCTCCCTTGATGAGAGCCCTAGATATTGGTTATAACTTTCTTCATTTTTGAATTCCTATTTGAATATTTCATTCCTATCTGAATGTTCATATTTTTTGTTATCTCTTTCCAGTTCACATAATTAATTTGTTTGCAGTATTTCATTTAAAATATGGAACTTTTACAATGTTTTTTTTCACTGCACTGCATATTATTACACTGCATGGTATTGGTGAGTTTCGACAAAAAATTTAATTTTCATAATGTGTACATTTTGCTATATATATATACATATAATAATTTGTCAGTACAGAGTATTTTGTGTTTTCTCCTCCCTTTTCATTTATCATGTATAATCATTATTATTACTTGCTATAATTGTACTGAACTTTCTGTATATATCTATTCTAGAATGTTGTGATTGCCAGTATCAGCCAAGTTGGCTTCTAGGCAATCCCCCCTCTATAGTTTCTTGTATAATATTGTTTTCTTAAAGGATAAAATATATTGATTGATTAAAAAAACCTCTAAACTTGTGATTTTACATTGAATTCGATTCAATTTCAGGATAGAATAGAACCTGAAAACACAATTCAGACAAAACTCCATTAAACTTACACACAATAAGTGTTTTAATTCCACTTAAATGAAGGCATTTAGAATATTATTTGGATGATTCTGAACGACAATCAAGCTACATCCTTACGTAATGTGGCCGAATTATATCTTTTATTTCTACATATCCATTTTGTGAGGCTAGATATGTATATTTTTTAATGCAGATCTGAATGTGTGTTTGAATTTATTCGAGTCACCATTATGCATATTGGAAGCAAGTCCAACTATAGAACATGAATCAAATACGTACGGGCAAAAGTAATTAATTGGCTTAATAAAGATGAGAATGGCTATACATTTTTTTCCATATTTATCAGAATTTTTAATTTTATTCAGGAATTATGCATAATCGCCGGTAAAAGTGACAAATATAGTGAAATTTAATCAAACCTTCTATATAGAGAAGAGGGCGCGGTAGCCCAGGATCGATAAGATACTACTAAAGTACCAAAGGATGTTTAGAGGTGTCGCGAGTTCGATACCCGGTTCGTCCTTGTCAGAAAACTTTCCTGTCACAGAGGTGCAACAGAAACGGCGACATGACCGCAGAAAATATTGCTACCGCAGGGTGTCCCATCGAGGGGTTAGCGCACCAACCTCTCGATGAGTATAAAAAACAAGCCTGCCGTTCGAATCGGCAATAAATTGTAGGTCGCGGTCTAATTAGCCCTCGCGTGCAGAAAATGACCGTGTGTTACAAAAATGATCAAATGTTATATAGAGACGATTGGTGATTATGCATAATCACCGATGTATTCATTTTACACGCGGCAACACATACATTTGATGCATAGGGACCAATTGCCACCGAAGCGAAACGTCGTATGAATATGAAAGTCGCATAAACAAGATTCCACTGTACATCGTAATTCCCCCCCCCCCCCATTAGCGACAAAATTTTTGTTCTCATGTGCGGCAGTTGTCGAGAGGTTCTACTGTAGTACGTTTCGGAGATCAATCATGTGAAATAAGCAGAAATATAGTCACCCTTGGGTATCCATGAGCCATTGATTTGAGATCAATAACCAGCATGTGACAACCCAAGGGTAAAACTGAAATTTTAAAACTTAACCAAAAATATTCAAGTATGGATTGCTTTAGCCAATATGTTGATAGCAGTTCGTTTTCTCCCTGATACAAAGCTAAAAGAAATTGCCCAAAAGGTGGCACTTTGATTATCGGCTGAAATTGTTTTCCATACGATATTATATTTTACTATACTCTACTAAATATTTTTATCTAGCAAAGTCTAATCTAAGAAAAATTGTATATGTGAAATACATACAAATACAACGCCACAACAGGCAAATTGCCCAACGAGGTGGCTGACTTAAGAACATCATGGATCCCCGAGCCATTTTTGGAGGCCCTACCTACTACTGCTACACCACATATGCACCCCGCCCCCCCAACGAATCGGTATATGCGTGAATGTGCGTGTACGTGTAGTGAAACCTGACGTGAAGTTTTTTGTTTCTCTGTAATGCATGTTATGTGTAGTGCTGCCATCTGCCACCAGTTTTTCTAACTATGAGTGAAGTGTTATGATTGAATGATTTATCGTTGTAGGACTGTTGCTCTCTGTGGCGAGACTTTTTAACGGGGAGATCGGCTCGCATTTGCGCCTTGAAGTTGGAAACCACAGAAAACCAACTTCAGCCGACCACCACTGTGGGGTTCGAACCCGGATCCTCGCATCGCGAGTCCGTCACTATAACCAAATGCTATTGTGTGCTGTTCTCAAGTTTATTTTTTAAAATTGAAAAAAAAAAAAACCAACACAGAAAAACTCGAATCATTTTTACAAAGAAATATCTATTTATTTCAATGTAATTAATTACTCATACAAAAATAATACGAAATTTCACAGAATCGTACTTACAGCAGTATCAAATCCATAGTACTGAAAGGGAGAAGAAAACAAGAGGTTATTCTCTGTACATACCATAAAAAGCTACTCGACATATTAAATAATGCATTCGTTTTGGAGTATGGAAAATAGTTCATATGCAAGTAGGTGGAATTTCAGTTATCGGTGATATTATACTGTTATGTACGAGACTGATGCTCAACATGAACAACCAAGGGATGAATATAGCACACTAATCTCTGGATTTCTTCTCCCTTTTGACAATTTTTATTTGTCACATTCGGTGATAAGATACATTCACGTATACATAAGCAGTAAAAAAATGTGAGTTGCGCTCAGGTAAAATAAGAAGAATCGCTAAAATATGGAGCTTATACTTAGTAAATTGTATAAATGTACATGTCTATTTACGCACCAAAAAAATCGTTCTTCGTCGGAAATTACGTGTCGGTTTTCTCAATAACAATCAACGTTCTACTATCATTGGAGACATTAATGTAGTCAAACCTATTCAAATCCGGAATGTCCACCACCGAAACACCCTGTGGATCCTGAGATCAAGTGCGAAATGCCCCAGTTCATACATCAGTAATAAAGTCCACAAGAGCTGAAGAGCAGCCATAAAGTAAAGCGTCGCTTCCACGTGTTCATCGTGCACCGGATAATATTCAGGGTAATCATCTGGATCTTGGTAATGCGCCTCGTCAGAGTATTCTCCGTGCTCATCAATAATATATATGTTGAGCTGCTCTTTCTCGCCAGTAGTTGCCTCGTAGGCAAAGGGATTACCACTAGTGGAAAAGGATTCCTAATGGACAAAAATACATCGTTTCAATCGAAAGTGTTTTGTCTCTCGTGATCCAGTTATAACCAAGGCTTGGATGCTGTTGCCTAAAAAATCTTGAAAAATGCCCTTTTAAAAACTGGAAAAAATATCCTAAAAACAAAGTTCTCTTGAAAGACCGGTTATGTTTGAATGTTGAAAAAGGAAATATTTTGACAGCATAAAATCATATGCATCGTTTAGATTCCATCCAAAATAACAATTTTTCTAATAAACGAGTTATAATTCATGAATCGGTTAGGAATACTGTAGACCAGACGTGGCCCAGGCTCCGTCCCACGAGGGATATAAGCACATTACCCCAAAGGGTCGAGCCATGCTGGGGAGAAGTTAGGAACACTGGCGTTATGGCCCCCACATGGGTGGGCCTGAAAAGGCCAAGAAATTAAGTATTGAGAGGGGGCCCGTGAAGAACCTGGCCGGAGAGCGCTGCTGCTAGATGTTGGGGCCCATGACTGGCGTAATGAGAGAGGAATAGGGTTTTTGCAGTAAAAACGCAAAAATTGAAATCCCCCCCTCCCTTGAGAATGAATGCCTATGGTTAGGAAGCCAAAAGCTATCTTTTATTTTAATTTTCCAAGAAATCTAAGCATATTTTTACATAAGTCCTCAAGGCAATAAGTATTCTTGTAATTTTTACAATCTTTTCCACAGTCAAAAAATTTGAAAAGCGAAAAATATCGTGAAAATTCCAAAAAAATGCCTTAACAAGTAAAAAAAAACCCAGAAAAATGCAAAAGTTGCAAAAAAAAACCAAAACAAAACCGCAAATGTCATCAACATCCGGGGCCCTGGTTATAACTAATATTTCTATTTCAGATTTAATTTGTTTCTATATGCATTTGCAATTTTATATCTCATTTCTTAGGAGCTGTACGATTAGAAACGACTGCACGCTTTAAGGCAGTCAAAATGCACGACACTCCTTGAAGTGTTGAGATAGAGGAAGATTGCATTCTTATTTCATTCATTATATACATTGAGGAAATTTGAAATTTTTCTCCATTTCTAAAATGTTTAATCCTTTCTAACGCCATGCGAAGTATTTTTTCCATCTACTTTTTCTTATTAAATACAATAAAAAATATTTTTCCAGAAATTCGAAACAAAAAATGGCACTTAAAAGTGTTAAACTACCAGCAAAAGGAAGTTTTTGAGGTTTTCAAAAGACTTCACATACATATCCTTCCCTTGATATGTCGGGCTAGGAAATGTATCAAGCTTTGCCTTTATTTAGCCATCAATAAGTAATATCGGTAATATAATATATACGTAATCAACACGGCTTTCGATCTTCTTTATCAGTAACTACCCAATTAACTCTTTTCATACATGATTTATCAAGCAGTGTCGACAAAACGTCCAAACGGATGTAATTTTCTTAGATTTCTCTAAAGCTTCTGACAGGGTGTCCCACAATAAACTCCTAATTAAACTCAAAAACATTGGCCTATGTATTCAACTGCTTAAATGGGTGGAAGCCTTCTTCACCAACCGCAGCCAGTTTGTCTCTTTCAAGAGCAAGAACTCCTCATTACTGCACGTCAAGTCTGGCACTCCCCAGGGTTCGGTCCTCTCGCCATTATTATTTTTGATCTACATAAACGATCTTTCTACTCCCATCAATTGCCTTATCAGACTCTTTGTAGATGATTGCGTCATCTACCAAACAGTGCGCAACGAATCCGACTAGGCATCTCTCCAAACTAACCCAAACATTGTATCGGAATAATGATCGTCCTGACAGTTATCCCTTAATTCTTCCAAAACAGTTTTTATGAAAATAACTCGCAAGACTTCCACCCCCCCCCCCCGCTATTCTTCTTACACTATCAATAACTCTTTAATCACTGAAGTTTCTAATTATAAATATCTGGGTGTAATATTTTCTGTCGACCTCCGTTGGAATCTCCATGTGGATGACATCTTTCATCAGGTGTCTCCAAAAAGTCTTTCTTCGTCGGAACCTCAAAAACTGCATTCGTCACCTCAGAAATCTCTGCTTCCAAACTTACCTCCTTCCTGTACTGTCATATGCCTGTGAAATCTGGGACCACTCCCCATACTCTCTCAAACATAGACAAACAGCCTCCGTGACTAAACTAAAGCGCAAACTCAATATGCAAGCACTGTTCACCCGTAGACATTTATATCTCTCTATTAATTTTCCTTTCCAAAATCCTTCATGACCATTCTCATATCGACACTTCTAATTTTCTAATTCCAGCTTCACACTTTTCAAAAAGAATTAACCATTCACAAAAATTGAAACCCATCTTTGCATCCACAGATTGTTTCAAATTTAGTTTCTTTCCTCGAACAATAACCGATTGTAGCAATCTCCCGTCAAACATTATTGATTGTAAAACAGTTTCTGTTTTCCTTTGTAACATCAATCGTCTCTGTCAAACTTCACCACCGCATTCCCTTGTATAGGCCTCGGCCAAGCAATATTGTATAAATAACTTGCATATGTTGTTCCAATACCTGAGATATAACTGAAATATACTTACGTCCGGACCGTACTGAATTAAAAATGATGATGAATAAGTACAAAAGAGAACAAAAACAAAAAAAATGCATTTCGTGTCACATTTAGTTACAGATATTCTATTTCAAAATATCTAATGTTTATGTTCCGCGAAAAACCGGCACGAGCTTTTTATTTAAGTGAAAAAAGTTAATATAAAAGTAAATATATCTCAAGTGTTCACACTTATTATACACAAATAAATATATGAAGGAAGATAAAAGACAAAAAACATCATACTGAATACCCTGAGAAATATGAAGCTAAATTACGTTTCAAATCAACTTCACAATGAAAATATCTCTATAAATCACTGGTTATAACTTCCGTTATTGTATAAATTCAGAACGCACTTCGACATACAATAATGATCGTATAATTAACATTGCAAAATTAAGAGACAAGCGATGTATGTTTATTTTCGCCACCAGTGTTTCACATGTGATACTTTACAAGCAATAAATAATAATAATCAAACATCATACACAATTCAACTTTAAAGTTGAGACATGGAATACCTCTGTACTGTTTCGACAAATTGAACATAAATGCTCCTCAAAATGTTACAAGTCGTGTTTAAAAATGATCAATGCATTACATGAACATTCATGTATACAGGGTGAGTCAAAAAAGATGGAAAAAACATTAAGAGGTGGGTAGTACACCAATACAAACAATTGTCATCAAAGAATGCATGGTCCAACATAAAACGCAAAAATCGAAACGGCCGCTTCGCAAACGGTAAAACGGCATTCCTGTTGAAATTTATCGGGACAAAAAAAAAAAAACACCATGCATGCAAATGTAACCCAAGATTTGCATACAGTTATTTCTTCTTCCCCAGGTTACATTTGCGTGCATGGTGTTCTTTTTTCTCCCTGTAAATTTCAACAGGAATACCGTTTTAACGTTTGCGGAGCGGCCGTTTCGATTAGACCATGAATTCTTTGATGACAATTGTTTGTTTTTGTGTGTACTACCACCTCTTAATGTTTTCCCCATCTTTTCTGAATCACCCTGTATAAAAAAGTCAATTTGAATTATCTAATTACGAATCATTTACAAGAACAAATAGTAGGCGTAGACCTACTTTCTCGAATTTAAAATAACTAGATATCGCTCTCTGGACTTACCTTAGAGATTCACCACCGGTAAATAAAGACCTTCAATGTACGGCCATCTAGGAATTGGTCTTGGCCCGTGTTCAAATATATGTATATTTTCATGTACAAAATTCTTAATACAAAATATTTCACAACAGTTCTGAAAATATTGCATTAGAGACTTCAATAGAGGCCATACCCAAGTTTTGGAAATATTCAATGATGTAACGAAAATTAAGAGCTGGGATCAATAATACGCATCATATAATTCACATATTTCCATAGAGCACGTGGGCATTTTCAGAATTGAATTCGATTAGCGGCATGAATAATGTATTGTGATGGTTTTTGATCCTGTAACATAGATAAGTGTTATGGTGGTGTATATCATCTTATTTCATTGAGAATTTCAGTAGCAAACATATCTATGAGATATATCTTATTCTAAAATACACATTTCAAGTGCCTTATGCGTTATATATTTTTTTAAATAAAGCCTTATAAGACATTTATGAAGTGAATATTATTGAAACGAAATATTTTTGATTTCATTCACTCATATATTAAATGCTTAATATATGAGAGAGGATTATTTCTATCGAAAACTATGAAACTTAAAAACTTGGTGCCGGTTTTTCGTGGAAAACTTTTATCTGTACCTCTTGAGTATTATGAAACATTGGTGTTAGAAATTTGATTCTTTTCGGCCTGTGGCCAAGGATAATTACAAAAACTAACGAGGCTGCTCTACCGGGTATATTGATTATTTTTCTAAAAATTTTATGAGACTGTTTTTAAAGTTCATGAGTACATATCTCACGTTTCCTTATGCGTTATTTATTTTCCTAACACTAGGTCTTATTTTCAACTTGATAATATAAAATTCAACAACGAGGTAATAAGGAAACGTTTCTATAAAAAGTTGCCGAGACGTATCTTATGAATGGTTGCGAGTAACTTTATAATATTTTCTATTTTCATTTAATATTTTACTATAGTAAAATAAACGAGTAGAAAGTATTCACACACGTAAAGTAGACCTGGATTAATGATCAACATTAGAAATTACGAAATTCTTTGTACATGAAATAAAACCCTCGCATCTGACACACATTGGCCGTTCCGATATCGGCATTAATTTTCCCACTAAAATGCCCATAAATTATATTACTTACTTTCTTCTACAAAAAGGAATAAATTGAATCGTAATATTTTGTATATGCTAATCCCATTTAAGATTTTGGAATAGTAGAGTTTACTTTGAAGTAATTCAGCATTGTAATTTAACTCACCTTCAACTGTAAATATAAGTTCATTCGATAAGTAATTGTTTGATGATTACATGCTCATTTTCTCTCATCATTCATCGAAAAAGTAATATTTCTTAATTTTAAATCCAATTTATGCCAGCAAATATAAGTACCGCACTATTTGAGACTTACCTCATCATCATAATAGTAAGTATCCTGAAAAAAGAGTAAAATTTCAATTAACAATCTAGGTTCTTAAGTAATATTCTCTGTGTCTACAGGGTCTCCAAAAATTCTGTGTTGCAAACTGGTGTTAATGAATACCCGGGTTTTGGAATAGAATTTTTTTTTATCTTTAAAAACATTTTACATTTAATCATCGATATCGGAAGCTGAAGAAAACAAGATTGGTCCAAACACAAGTCCTGGAGGAGACACAGAGAAAAAGAATTGTATCATTTACCATGCATTCCGTTCGACCAAACGGGATGTATTGCAGAATGATATTTTTATCAGAAACCCTCAGTCCCGATGTGATAACATTAAGCGATGTGGAGTATATTATTATTTTTACTGAAATATATTTTTTCCAATTTTTGGTCGACTTTGGGGGGGGGGGTGGGATGATGGTCCGTGCCCTCTGAGTATGCTTCTGAGTAAAGTTATTGATTAAAGATATGCTAATATTATTAACAATAATTTCTTTACTTATTACAAGAAAAAACTATTCTGAAGCACCATCGCAAAGAGATACGGGATTGCGAACAATGTTCGAATCAATGTAAATACCGATTACTGTACATCTAATTCGTCTACTTACTTCATACTCCTGGAAAAAAAAAGATACGAAAGCATTAGTTGCTATTTTGTTTTATGCGACATCTGCATTTTATCTTTTAAACTATTTCGGTATTTGTTAAACAGGGATCTAATATAAAATGAATTTTTGCAGAGAGAAAAGCAATGAAATTTATTTTCATAAAATGAATATAAGTAATGAACACACTTGAACCATATTATACTTTCTGTACAATATTTGATCGATTTTAATAATGTAAAAATCAGTAACATTTTTTTCTGAGATAAATAATTATTATACGAGTTAAAATCTAAATGAGCAATCAAATTTAGACAAGGTAGCGTAATAGACGTCTTGTGAATTTTTGGGAATACTTCAATGTTGAGAATTGACGTCTTCCGACCACCGCTGTGGCGACGGTGAGGTTCGAACACGGGACCTCGCGACGCGAGTCCGTCACTATGAACACTTGACCACCACAGCAGGGTCATTTTTAACTGCGTCATGCCACTCTGTTGTATCTATTCCAATCCCACTGACGGCCCAAATTTTGGGGATTTGCGGGCTTGCGGAAAATGCTCACGAAGGGAGGGATCTCGAAACCTGCAAAGGAAATTTCTTTTCCTGGATTCGAGCTCAACATGATGCAGAAAATGATGGATTTGTTGAAGACTGTGAAGTTATTAGAGTTATTCGATGTAATTTCTGTGTATGTCGAGCATCTGGTAGAGCCGTCGAATGGAGAAATATGCCGTAAACTAGTGATTGAAGCTGTGTCAGATTTTTTAATAATTTGGATGGTTTTGATTGTATACATATATATAAACTGGCTAGTGGTTTCAAAAAAGATTTCTCTTTGAAACAGGTAGTAAATTGCCGGTAATTAGTATAAAAAAGGTACACAAAGAAAAATCTGTTAAGAAAGGTCAAAATGTTGTGGATGAAAATATTGTTTCCTTTGTTTTAAAGTCAAATAAGTGATACTAATGGTTGCCACATTTGGTGTGTCATGATCAAACCTCAGTAGCTACTAACGCTTGTGTCTCACTGGAGGACACTAAATCTTTGGATAAACATGACATTTCTTCTGTTATGACACCGATACATATAGTAATGCTAATGATTGTCATTTAGTGCGTAATGCTCTTATGTCAGAAGGAATAATTAGTGATGAACAATGCCACAAATTGTTTTGATGAAAATAGTGTACCTATTGGTAATTATTCTGACATATATTCTGACACCAACGATTATAATTTAATGTGTGATGCTCGAACATTAGAAGATGTTCCTAGTAATTGTGCCACTCTGAATGACAAAAAACTTTTGGATGTAAATTGTGCCTCTACTACTAATGGTACTGATATACATGGTTGCTCTACCGATTGCCTCTCATAGTGTAATGATTAAATCACTGAAATTATTCTTAATGATGGTATCACTTCACACGAAAAAACTGATGTTGTAAATGATTCAAACGCTTGCCGAAACTTATGAGGGTCAATTCAAACGTAACAGTAATCAACCGATTGGCACTCACCGCGAGCATCTGAATATAATTGAAGAATTTCTCAACAGACACCTCACTAGGGTGTCAATGGGTTTCGAGATTCATAGCTAACGACTATGGAGGAAGTTAGGGAACTTATTAATAAGCTCTCGATCAAGAAAGCCTCTGGCCTGGACGAAATCTCCAACCTTGTTCTCAAAAATCTGCCCCCTATCTGCACTTATGTGTTTCACCAACATTTTTAATAGCATGTTGAAAACTTGTCACTTCTTGAAAGTATGGATACTTTCACTAATCAAACCTATCCACCCACAAATCTGGCTCTAACCCTCTCATAGCCAAAAGTTTTCGACCGATCAGCCTTCTGTGCAATCTATCTAAGCTCTTTGAATGTATCCTTCTTACACGATTCAATAACTATCTCGACTCCTCTAATTTCTTTAGTCCTGAGCAGCATGGATTCAGAAGAAATCACTCCTGTGCAACACAGCTACATCGACTCGTAGAATTCGCAATACAAGCCTTCAACCACAAAGAATTCACCTACGCAATGTGCTTGGACACTAGCAAGGCGTTTGACAAAACGAATCACGTAACTTTATTGGCCAAGCTTGTTGAATACGTTTTTCCTGACAACTACGTATCACGTATACTTCAACAGATACTTTAAAGACAGACACATTTGCTGGTCAAAAATGGAAATGCTTGTTCTATTCGTCCAATAAGAACCCAAGTTCTCCAAGGATCAGTTCTTGGGCCTCAGGCTCTTCTCCATCTACATCAATGACTTCCCTACCCCTGAATGGACTATTTGCGGATGATGCAATTATTATCACTAACAATAGAAAATCTGATAAATGCAGAGAAAATCTTCAGGCGACTCTGGAGGAGGTTGAAGACTGGTGTGAGGATAATGCTGTCGAGCTTAATCATGCCAAGTGTCAGTTCATCTGGCTAACAAGAAGAACCAAATTCACTAGAGCACCAATCTACCTGGGCAGAGAAGCCAAAAGACCTGTGAAGGAAATGAAATATTTGGGATGTATTCTAAACCAATCATTATCCTTCGTTCCTCGAATAAATCACGTAAGAACCAAGGTTATCCAAATCGTGGGAATGATGTCACGCATTACATTCCCAAGTGCGAGACTAACTCTTGGAAACAAAGTCATATTGTTTAAATCAATCATTAGACCTATCATGACCTACGCCACCATAGTATGGGCTCATGTTTCAAAGACCAACATGCAGCGCCTGCAAAGTCAACAGAATAAAATCTTTGTGTATTGTAGTATTCTGATGGTAGCATTTAACGGACCGTATGTTTGTGGGTTTTTTTTCTTTCTATTAACTTAAAGCACTTCACATCTACACAAACTTGTCTATAATCCCCTTCATAGCCACCAAGGGCAGTCTGTAATTCGCCAGGCAGACCTCTCGGGCTGGGCAGCGACGGGAAAAATTCAATTCTGTCTGTCTGTAAACGATTAAATTTGCCTGAATTTTACCTGTACATTGATGGATAAATTATTACATAAGTCGTATACATTATTTAAATACCAATAACATATTCAAATGCTCAAGCCTCAGAATATTATAAATTTCTAAAGCATTATTATATCAATTATTTTCTAATACAAATATATGCCAATTGATATCTAACAAAAATTCAATAAATTATGTGAAAAATATTCATTTCCTATTTCAGTGAGATCTTTTTTATCTGTTTAATTAATGGTATTTATATGTATGTGCATGTGCTATAGATATACAATAATTTATCAAACTTACTCCATAATAACTCCTCATCTAAAAATACAATAAATATTTAATGTTATTCGGAAACAAATCACAAAAAGTTTCAAAATTTTTACTCGTGCATAAATATCGTTAAATATCGCTATATTTAAACTATTGCATGTAAATAACGTTCAAGGATATGCATAACTGATAAACTTATGGTATAGGGTGGTGATGAAATACCTTTGCCGATGCAAGTGCACCTAGCGGCAGCAAAAATCATCGAACGCGAATGCAATTCGAGATGTAAGTATTTCACAGTATGCGACGATCGAGAATGTGTAGAGACAGAAATCCTAGATCTTGCGGTTACGGTCACAGCAACATGATTTTGAAAAATGCAAACAGCAACGTTCATTTGTATGCGTTGCAAAGTGATTGGCTGAATAAAAAAACATGAACTACATCGGAACGGTACCTGTAGCATGATAAACGACGCCGCTAGACGCAAAGAAATATGTAAAAAACTTATATAACCAACCAACGCAGATCACATAACTGCCGCAGGAAGTCCTCCACCGATGGGTTAGTGCACCAACCCTTTGGCGAGATCATCTTTTCGTCGGCGTTTATGATGCTACAGGTACCGTTCCTTGTTGTTTTCATACAGTGCCGATTACTTAGCAATGCATGAAATTGAGCATGAATTTTTTCTTAATTTTGTTGCTGTAATCGTAACCGCGGAAGCTGGGGTTTTCGTTTTTCTTTTCATTCTCGAGCGCACATACTTTGAAACACCTATCTTATAACTTCATTCGCAGTCCATTTTAACGGCCACTAGAAGCTCGTGTATCGGCAAAATTATTTTATGGTGACCCTGTATGCAGTGGTACTTCGAGTTGCGAATGTCACCGACGTGTGAGAAATCTGAGTTACGAGCAATTATCTAATTTACGTACTTCAGCCAAGATCGGATGCTTTCGAACAAGCTGCACAGTGTACTTTATTCGTTTGATGTGTGCTATAAGCATGCACCACTAATTAATCATATACGTACCCCGTAAACATTCCTCTGGGGAATTCTACTAAACTGATACAAAATGCGTGTTCTGACCGATGTGCGGCCCTGACGTATTTACGTTGCCGCAGTTACAGGGCTACAACCTGTCTTCTATGTTCTGAAGTGAAAACCGCATATGCCTGCATTTTTATGTTATGTAATTATCGTGTTGAAGCTTCACCTCCTAGAGATAGAAGGCTTCTGCACGCTACTCGTGATGTCAGCAAATAGTTCATTTTTCCTCAGATTATTAGGGGAAAAAAAATCCCTGCTCGTGCCAGTATCATCGTTGTGCGGAAAAGAAATTACCAGGCTCAGAATTGGCGATTTTTATGTCCCACATCCGATCACCATGCGGTATTTGTGAGCCAAACAGGGAGATTTTACGCCAAAATAAGAAGAAACGAAACGGGATGCTTTGTTTTTCAAAATGCAGCAAACTTGCTTGGTAGTTTTAATGAGTTACAGATGAACTTGGCGAACCGTGCGGAGGCCTTCTATCTCTAGGTGGTGCTTTTGAAGGTCTGTCTGCTCTCTACGCATATTACTTTTAAAATGCGAGACTGACAATCATTTGCGATCCGAAAGTGAGGAAAGGCACAGACAAATAACTTCAGCTGATCACCACTGCACCGCCAATAGGGTTCGACCCTGGATCCTCGCAATGTGAATCTAGAATGATTCCTACACGACCGCACAGTGGCGTTACTTAAAATATATCACATATTAATAACTTCAAAAACGTACTCACATTGTCCTCCTAATGAAAAAAGGAAAAATAACAAAACTTATATCGCAGAGAGATATATCACGGTCATTCTATTTATTTTCAAAAATACACGGTGGACAGAATTGAATTTCACGTTAAAAAACTGTTCTGCAGAAAGAAACGTCTTCCATAAAATTTAATTTTCTTCAATTGAAAATTAATAAAATACTCTAATCCAATAGAAGAAAATTATCAGTGAGTTCTCTGTTGAATACAGAAAATTCTTTGTATAATTCTAAGTATAATAATTAGCGTTATTATACATCTGTGCAAGCGCCGCTCCCTCCACTTTTTCGTAGTATTGACAATTATTCGCGTAGGTTGGCAATTATTTGTCTCCCGAATTCGATATTCTGATTTGTTATATGTCGATGATAACAGCTTTTTTTTAGCATCATTAATCAAATAATATCCCTCTAAACCCGCATTTGAAACTATAGAAATTATAATCAATTATTTTTGAAGTGGTTTGAATCTTTGAATACTTTTAATAATTATTTAAACATTTAACAGCTACAATTTACTTTCATTAACATTGACAGAAAAGTTATTTTAAAACAACATCCTGCTCGAACTTGTATTAAAGCTGATATGTGCAAAAAATTTATAATTTTGATGTCATATAATTATTCAATCAAAAAATAATTTAACTGACATTTGATTCTATACTTACAGGGAAGTAATAGTAGTACTAGGAGGAGGAAAATTAGAAAAAATATTGAAATTAGTAAATCTGCGTATTAATAACTAAACGAAATATAATTATTTGTCATTCAATATATTATTACATAATTTAAGAAGATAGATCAATGAAAGTAAACAATAATATATTATTATATACAAGTATAAATCACTGTTTTTTTCAGCAAGCAATCATTCAGTGTATCATCCATGAATCATTCAGTTTATCACCCATGAATCATTCAGTGTATCATCCATGAATCATTCCGTTTATCACCCATGAGTCATTCAGTGTATCATCCATGAATCATTCAGTTTATCACCCATGAATCATTCAGTGTATCATCCATAAATCATTCAGTTTATCATCCATGAATCATTCAGTTTGAAACACGGAGTCATTCAATCATCCATGAATTATTCAGTTTAAAACACGGAGTCATTCAATTTATCATCCATGAATCATTCAGTTTAAAACACGGAGTCATTCAATCATCCATGAATCATTCAATTTATCAACAAGGAATCATTCAATTTATCATCCATGAATCATTCAATTTATTAACAAGGAATCATTCAATTTATCATCTATTAATTATTCCGTTTATCGTCCATTTACTTTTTCTCAGTTTATCATCCATGAATCATTCAATTTATCAACAAAAATCATTCAATTTATCAACAAAAATCATTCAATTTATCAACAAGGAATCATTCAATTTATCATCTATTAATTATTCCGTTCATCGTCCATTTACTTTTTCTCAGTTTATCATCCATGAATCATTCAGTTTATCATCCATGAAACACTCAGTTTATCATCCATTAATTATTCAGTTTATCGACCATTAATTATTCAGTTTATCATCCATTAATTATTGAGTCCATCACCCATGAACGGGAATTACAGTGGGCACCATCACATTTAGTATAGGTTTTGAAGTCATGCAACCATAAATTTCATATATAAAATCACCATGAAATTTATATCGGGTTATGAGTACACATAGTCACTTCAATTCAATTTTCTTATTTTTCAGTATATAATGTGCAGTTTTCAGTACTTACCACCAATTCCTAAAATAAATAGAAATTAATTTCATTAAATGAATATGTAATAAATGATTTGAAGGCAGTAAAATAACGTGCTTATTAATAAGGTTTGTGTCTTGTTTAAGGGTAGATTGTAATTGTAAACTTAGTGTGTATTTTTTAAGTGTGCGTTCTTACTAGATTCTTGCTTCGAAAATCACCTGACACGATTACCATCTGGATCAGTTACGTTTATCAAATTTTCTACATTTCAAAATTGCAATAGTCCTGTTAACAATTACCATCGGTAACCATATTAAGACTATTTACGATATCCATTACATTAGAGTAATAGTTAACCACTGCACGTTTTAATCACAAGTTATTCTGTTTCAGAGAAGAAAATTTTCAACTGTTTTTTCCTCAAATGATCACGTGAAATTGCTCAATACTGTTAGTTATTCTGAATCAATTTCATTCAGTGGGAATAAAAATTTTATTCATTATATTTTCTACTTTTTAGGAAAACTATAAAATTCAAATGATTAAGTTTACATTAAGAACACTTTTTTATGTGTTTTAAAGACAAGATAGTTTTTTGAAGAAACAATGAAGGGTTTAAAGCATAGTTTCCCAAGCTTTTTTGTCCCATCTAGCCCCCTTCTTCAGAATTTTTTTCCTCTCATCGCCCCCCCAAAACGAAATCTAACCCATAGGATCCCATGTTAAACCCGTAGCTTCTACCGCCCCCCCCCCCGGAGCATTCCATCGCCCCCAGGGGGCGTTAACGCCCACGTTGGGAATCACTGGTTTAAACGATTGCTTTAAAACATCAACTTATGATATTTTTGAATTACTAATCGTGGATTAACCATTATATTTGAGTGTATATAATGGTTAATTCACGTGATTAAGTTGGTAAAATGTGCACATAGCCTCTTTTATACTTTTACATCAGGGCTTCATTACTTATTTTTTTGGAGAAATATGAAATAAATTTGAGATTTTTAACTAAATCTGAATACTTACTTCCACTTCCTGAATACAAAATTAGAAAAATCTAATACGTTATTCATAAATATGTTATTACGCAACTATAATATATTACTAATTATATATAGTATATAATTATAGTATATATAGACTATTACTAAATATATATTTATAATACATTACTCAACTATATATTATAGCGTTATACTTACCTCAAATTTTTTTTTTTTTTTGTGATAAAATAATGTGAAGGTTTGTCTGTGACTAATTTTGTCGCAAAACTTTAATACTTATCTACGCGTCCCTATTGTCGCATTAAATACCCAAAAAATATATTATATCTGAAACTAAATAACTATATGAGACATCAAAAGTTAGTTAATAATGTAATATGTTTCAAAAAATTGATAAATTAGCTTGTGGGAATTGATATTTCGATCAAATGCTTGTTAGACGAAAGATAATGAAAAGAAACGTATACAAAGTGAATTTTAAAATTTTGACGATAGATGGCACTTTACGGTTTGAAAAAGAACAAAAGCAATCCAACAGTAGGGAAAATAAGGGTGGAAATTTGATTCTGTGTGTGTGATCTGGGCACGCGGTGTTTTTTAACCGTTTAGCGATATTTTGCCGTAATTTTTATCGTACCGTTTTTTTTGCACATAAAAGTGAATAATCACGTGATTTTTTTGAAAAAAACATGTAATATTCGCTTTAGAAATTCCCCTAGCTACTAGGAAGTATGCGTAGCCATTTGTAGCTTTTCAGTCAGTTATTTAAAGTGATTCATGATTTTCTGCCGTAAATTTTATTTTGTCGCTTATGATGGGGGAAGGGGGGAAGGGTTTGCGGGTCAAAAATGGCAAAACGTTTGCTGACGTAATACTTGAAGAGCCCCTAAGGAATAGACGATAAATGCTGCAGAAAATGCCTCTCTTGAATATATGCAAGCTTTTCGTGATCTTTTTTTTTATACCGATACGTATTGTCGGGGTCCAAAGAATAACCTTCTTTTTTTTTTCTTTCAAACCGACCGCAACTCAGGTCTATCACCATTTATGGGCAATTTACTACCTAGTGAGTTGCACCTAGGTGCAACTGTGTGTGTACCTAACAGTCTGAGTGCATATGTAGTGTTGTGTTTGATTTTTCAGTGCCGCCATCTATATTTCAGAAGTGAAGTGAGTGATGTGTTACGATTGAATTACAATTATGCTGTTTGTAGGTCTGTTGCAATACTTTTTAAAGGGAAGATCAGCCCGCATTCGCGCCTTGAAGTTAGGAACCACAGAAAACCAACTTCAGTCGACCACCGCTGTTGTGACGGTGGGGTTCGAATCCGGGACCTCGCGACGCGAGTCCGTCACTATGAACACTCGACCACCACAGCGGCTCCGAAGAATAACTGCAATAAGTGATAACTGCCGTGACTATTTGGAAGTAATATTCCCAAAAAAAGTACAGGGTTTTTCAATAGCGCTTAACGAAGTTTCGGCTGTTCAACACTTGACTCAAACGAGCGTTTCTTCGGGCTTGCGATGGCGATATGTGAACATCACTGACGGACTTTTAGAAAGGTTTTGGGTTTATCAAACCTTAACGAACGAAGAGATTTTTCTGACGGCGTCGTGGCAAAATGTGCCAAATTATGCACTTGAAGGAAAAATATTAACTTCTTTTGAGAGAACAAACTCGTAGCTGTGAGAAAGGGTGGTACGTCAACAATGGCTGGCAAAAACATAAATTTTGCTTCAAGACTTCGAAGCAAATTTGAAGGAAATGTATTTAGACATTTTAAACCGTGATCTTTGAATTGCGTCATTTTTCAGCAGGTCCTTTGCTGCAAAGAGTTGAAAATAAGTATCGTTCTCAAAGCCTGTTAAAACACTTTAAACTTCACGTGATCCCTGGATCATATTTTAAGGAAATAAGGCTTCAAGCAGCGCTTATTTCTCGTAGTTTCCTGAAAACTTTGAGAACAAGTTTAAGTTTTCGGTAACACAAATGCGATGCGCTACCTAATTATATACAGATTCGTTTGTTGTCTCGACACAAAAATCTAAAAATATTTTTGTTTTCACTTTTAAACGAGGTAAAACTATTCTTCACAGAAATGAAAGATCGAAAGGTTTTATTTCTTAATGGTAAGAATCGGGTGCGATAACTGTCAGAACAGACAAGACCCGGGCTCTATCTCTTCCGGGATATAAGCCCTTTACCCGTAAACTAGCATTCTTTCTTAAACGATATATAAGGTGCGATAACTAGCATTCTAAGTGCATATCTAGGTGCGATAACTAGCATTCTAAGTGCATGTCTAGGTGCGATAACTAGAATTCTTTCTTAATTAACATTATAGGACATTTGAATGAATTAAATAACAAATTTCAAAGGAAAGATAAGCTAATAACACACATGCACATGATGCATTTACAGTGTGTAAACTTTTCAATTATTTGTTCATGTGTCAGCACACGGATCAATACAGATTTTGTTTGGTAAGTAGGAAGTGTTTATTTTATGGTTTACTTTTATAATTATTTTTGTCACTTCCGTACGATAGCATTTAAACAGTTTACGAAATACTTGTAATTAATTTAGTTTTTAATTATCAATCAACAACTTTCATTATCGATCAATAGATTTTTTAATTAAATTATGATAATTTGCGTCCCACTTAAAGAATTGTTATGAACAGCTCTTCCGATTTTGGATAGCATCACATTAGCAGTAATTTCTCAACTGCTGAATACACAGTCGTTCAGAGAAGTGTTTCTGAGAGTGAAATTTTCAGATATAACGTGTTTGTCTTGAACGGAAACTAAAATCTCTACCATACGACAAACACTTTACTCTAAATCACCTTCTCTCCTATGCCTATTGATCGTTTTCTTTCTTCCCTTCAAAGTATGGAATCGACATTTAGCACGCCCTGCTTACTTATGGTCATGGGCATTACCTCCAGGAAGAGTGACGCAATGATGGCGTTTCTGTTTCTTCTCAAAATCATTCATTAAAAACAAAACCAGATTTTGATGAAATAATGAATGTAATGAAATATAACTTACTTTCTGTTTTTTTCAAATAAATACGTCTCACAGAATTGTTGAGGAGGGAGAAAAATGCAGCATGTCATGTCAGTACATAACGTATATGTGGCATGTATAATTCACCAAATAAGTGTTTCAATCACAATTTTTACCGTAGTATTTATTTTTCCAAAGTAGAACAACATGTTTATTTATTCACGCACATCATGATACTTACCGGTGTCTGTGATTAAAACATTATAATGATTTGGTAAAAACACATAGATTTATGAATAAATTTTTTCATTTTCCAAATAAATGAGTGAATATGATTTCATTCATTCAAAAAAGAAATTTATATGCTTCGTATTAAAAGGCAGGCATCTTCAACCCGTTGCTCACGAGCACCACGGTGCTCCCTGAATCACTCAGAGTGCTCTATGCCCGTGTCCCAATATCGTGTACGCGAGCACTTGATCGACGTTCCAATTAAACTTTTTTGTGTGAAATCGCATTTAAGGATTGAGATCATCTCGAATTCATGCGATCGTATGTTAAACTTGCCATATGGGTGCTCTTCTTTTGATGATGGGTACAGGCAGTGCTCGCGACTGCAGAAAATGGTTGAAGACTTCTGGTATAAGGGAATGACATTCTGCCGAAGCAAATATCTACAGTATAAATAATTCACGTAAAATAATTCGGCGCTTGAGGGGAGAGGGATAATTATTTCTTCCTCCTCATTTCTGGGGAACAGGGGTCGCTCTTACAGAAGGACCTCGCTCCTTCATAGGGTACAGGAGGCCCCAGGGTAAGACGAGGGTGTTCCACGAGAAGAAAATATAGTTCAAAGGGGGTCGGGGGCTAAAGAAGGTAGAGAACCACGGATCAAACCAAATGAATGTCTCAATTCATTTGGTTTGATCCGTGGAGGAAGAAATAATTATCCCTCTCCCTCAAGCGCCGAATTATTTTGAAAATATAGATCTATGGAATATACTGGACGATCCAACGAACCTACATGATGAGCTATGCGTCCATACTTACCCTGGGCTAGGAAGTTCAGTGAAGTTCCCTATTTTGGGGGGGGGGGCTCCTACGCGTGGTCGTTTCACCATCCTGGGTTCCTGGGCAAAGTGATGTTCTTTCTTGGGCCCAAAACTTAGCTGGAAGTAACCGTACCAGCTTTCATATTAGCAATCAAAAATCATAGTACCACACACCATCATGTAGGCTCCCTATGAACATGAGGGGCGGTAAGCGTGTTAACCTTACATGGACTATGACGGGCCGTTTCTCTATGGACAGCTCTGCTAGATTCTGATAGTAGTAGCATTTTTTTACCAATATATATTTCACTTGAAAATTTATTTCCCTCTCTCTCTTCACATATCTCTGTGGCCCTTACGGGAGAAGATACGGAGGGATAGGACCCCCAGGGTCAATGGCGAAGCCTCTATATGCGTATATATGAAATGGCATTAGCACCATAATGCTCCCCCCCCCCTAGCCTTTCATGTCTATCTCCGGCTATGGTGACCTCATTCACCGTTTGTCATTTCTCCCCTTTAATCGGATTTTCACCCGTGGTCCCCCTTCGAATGCCCCACGGTATGGTCCCAGGTTGAGAACCACTGGGTTCGATAAACAGGTCATCAGATGTTACTTACAGGAACCTTGAGAGGAAAAACAGAACGAATTAACTACTTTAATGAAGTAATAATAATTATTGAAATTAATTTTTCATAACGTGACAAGTGAGGAATGTGTGTTTCAATTGACGAAAAAGAAATAATTATAATAACCGCTTAACGAAACATATTATCATGAAATAATTTCAATTCTTCAATTGTGTCTGAAAATTGCTGAAAATCAAATAGGATTATATCTGTTATTGCAGAAGCCCGAAACAGTTCCGTTGTGAATTGACCCAGCCAATGTCCGAATTTCGGGCTTTAGCCAGCTAGTTTGAGAAGTGGCCGGCTTCAGTCCGATAAAAAAAAACATGATTTGGACTCATCGCCATGGTAATGAAAATTGCCGTATGGCGATGTACGACAGGAGTTGGTGTACGGTTAAAGTAGTTTCATCGTCAAGATATACAATACTGTAGTCTGCTAGTGCTGAACGACAATGTTGGCCTACTTTTTCGTGATAATTATGCCCACGTTAGCAATGACAATCCATTAAACTGCGGTCACGATGCGATAATAACTTTTATTCAAAAACTTTTACAGAAAAAACTATATGTATAAGGCCTGGATTGCACTATAAAATTTTCATAAAAGATCTTTTGTAGAACTGGAAAAATTCAACCAATAAGCGCATCGGTTACATTCGAGAAAATGCAACCGGTGATCTTATTGGTTGAATTTTTCGAGTTTTATCAAAGAACTTTTACGAAACTTTTATAGTGTAATCCAGGCCTTATACATATAGTTTTTCTCTCTCAAATTTATTTACTTTTCTTCTTGTCACACGGAGATTATTCAATACATCTACTATACATATATAAGCATGTATCACACGTTTGCGATGAAAGTATGGATTTGGTTGAATCAGAGCACATCGAACTTTAGCCAGAATACTCCGGGATACTTCGCAATTGGCCGGCCAAAGCCCGAATATTTTCGGAAAATTGGACTTATTATATCTTATTATTATATAAGCCTAACCGCCTAACCTCTAAGCCATTCCATGAATTGGCTGCACTTCGGGGTTTGGCTGTTACATCTTCAACATGAAAAGCAAGAGAGAGCAGAATTGAAACTCTCTTTGTCGTTTTCGTGCCTAAGTAGGCTGTCTAACTTCTTACGAAAAAACTGATCTGAAAGAAATGGACTTCTAGCAGCAACAATAATGATAGTTAAATAAATTATTATCTTAGATACATATAGAGTATGATTGATATTTAAATGTCAAAAAAATTAGAAGTAATTATAATTCAAATACTTTGTTTAATCTCAATTTTTGAATTTTAATTCCGTTTTTGATCTTACCTTCATGACGTAAAAATGATTTCAATTGACGATGTCATCTTTGTAAAACTTATCTTCCTTCGACATGGTTGGTTGGTCTTTTAAAAGGTATCCACTTTTCCGCACACCAATTCTGGCCGTATATCACCATATGGCGATTTCCAACCAGTGGAGTTGGGTGGAAAATAAAGGTGCTTATACCTACGGGTGGGTCACCCCAGGCTCGGCAGATGAAAACCTGTTTCCGACGTTCTCGCTTGGATTCGAACCAGTTGACCTTGACGGTAATCCTCATAGTGGAAGACGAGCATCTTACCACCGCGCCACTCTGGCGTAATGCAAATGTAAATGCTCGACATTGTAAACGGAGGCTTTGTTTGGCTATTCCCGACTTGTTTATCATATGTGCGCGTACACTGCATATTCCGTAAAAAAAGAAACGGAGGCAAAACTGCCCAGCACACCGTGGATGGAGTTTCTGAACTCTTGTTTCCTCGTTTCCCGTCACAGTGGAGAACAATTATGAAATGCCACGCGTGATACTTACAAACGGCTACGAGAAAAATAAAAAGTTGCAATCGAATTTTCACTTTTTCCCGCAATGATTAGAAATGCTACTGTTGTTCCCAGTGATGAGAAATGCCAATTTTCGAATTTAACCAACATAAATAATAATACTTACTTGATAATCCTTTTCAAACATAAGAAAAAAATGGTGTAAAAATACACTATTGGACTTGAAAGACAATAAGATATGTTGAAAAAACTTGACTGTTCAATTATTTTTTAAAGAACAGCACCGGTTATATACCAAACATACAGGGTGATCAGCGAATAAGCCCTCATTTCAAAATTGAATATCTCTACAACAAAGATCAATAGAATTATGCGGTAAGCGGTACGTTTATTAGCAAAACTGTAAGAATGTTGTACAGAAATTTTGAAAATTTAGTTTTTTTTTTAATTTTTTAAAATTTAAAAAAAATAAACAAAACTGGAGATTTTGGGGTTCCGAAAATCCTCATTTCTGTGAAGAGAAAACAATGCATTTGCCTAAAGTTACTGCATGGGCTGCGGTATGCGCCAGAGGCATTATCGGCCCCTTCTTCGTGCGAGAAACGATTACTACTGAACGTTACGTTACAATTTTGGAACAATTTGTCAGCACACATGGCGTATACCGCAGCCCATGCAGTAGCTTTAGGCGAATGCAGTGGTTTCTCTTCACACAAATGAGGATTTTCGGAACCCCAAAAATCTCCAGTTTTGTTTTTTTTTAAATTTTAAAAAATTAAAAAAAAAACTAAATTTTCGAAATTTCTGTACAACATTCTTACAGTTTTGCTAATAAACGTACCGTTCACCGCATAATTCTATTTATCTTTGTTGTAGAGATATTTAATTTTGAAATAAGGGCTTATTCGCTGATCACCCTGTATATACAGGTTGTCTTGTAATGCGGCCTTTCACTGCCTAAACTTCTATTTGTCTCAATTTTTTACTCATAAATTTAGCAGAAAATATAATTGATTTTTCGGGAAGTCGTCGCTCGCGCTCAAGTGCCACGGGGAAAGATGCAGGGACTAAAGTGACCAAAATATGAGTGGAATATTTTCGTGTAGTTATATGTGAAAATAGTGATATTCACCACACACTATTTTTTTCCTAACTTGATATCTGAGCATTGGTTCTTAAAAATATGAAAATTTTGCAAATGTTAAAGATGTGCAGCATTCTTTGATTAAAAAAACCAAGCCGATTGCGAGTTTCTGCTTGATACCCTCTGCTGTATCAAACGCCCCTCTAGCCCCGTTCACATGTGAAAATATTGCGGTGGCATTGGGAGTTCTAGCACCCACTTGATGACTTTTTTTCTTTCGTAAGGAAAGAAATGAAGAGCAGTCATTGGTGAAAATTCTCGAAGCGGGTTGAAAACCCGCTCTTTCTATTTCACGTGTGAACGGGGCTTCTATGTGTGGTACGTTCCTTGCTCGTGGCGTTATTCTCATCTCGCGTCTCTTCCTTTTCATTTGTTGCTTTGCTCGCCGCCCCCACTATGTTCTTAGCCTTAAGGTGCAGTATATAATAGAGAAAGATTATTTCTGATAAAGATACGTTATATGTGGGGGGGGGGGGGCAAAGCTGAGGAGAACAGAGAGGGGAAACATACACACAGAATTTTGTTTCATAGTGTTACAATAAAGCTTCGCGATGAGGAAAAAAGAGGTTGCAGAAACAGTCATCTGGAATGAAATTATTCCACTGGCATTTGCCCACAATATTGCATCCCTGATCGTAAAGGGGGGGGGGATTCAATTCCTTATGAAATTTCGGTAGTGAAAATGTGACACGTAATTTTTTGAAGTCATCGGACAAAAATAATTTCGTAATTATACAAATACAAATACAACGCCACAACAAGCAAAATGCCCAAAGAGGTGGCTGATAAAAAGATGCCCATAACAAATATGGATGTCATATACGTATTTCAAAAATACAGCAACCCAATTAAAAACTACAATTATAAACAATATATACACATGATAAAATACTATACAACGCCCATAAAGAATACCTATGGTTGTCTTATTCTAAGTATGGATAGCTTCTCGATTTACCCCCAACATGTTTATCGTATTTCTTTTTGAACGTGTCAATTGTGTTACAATTTACTACCTCCGGGGGTAAGCTATTCCATTTATTAACAATCCTATTGGAGAAAAATTCCCTGCGACACCACACCATAACCTCGCATTGTCTCTCACCAATCGATGCTGGTGTCCCCTTGTAAAAGCAGTCGATTGGCGGTGTACTAAAAGTTCATGGTCCATCCTATCCATCCCATTGAAAATTTTGAACACTTCGATCATATCTCCTCGACACCTGCGTTCATTCAATGTAAACATATTCAAAAAATGAAGTCTCCCTTCATAGCCTTGTGTGCCAATTATTACACAATACACGCGAATTATTTACACAATAATACGTAATAATTACATAAATCGGACAAAAAAACCCGTCGCATGAAAAATACTTTAATGAGCGCTAGTAAAACTTGGGAATTCGGAAATAAGTTCCGTACTAAGCGGGAACGTTATAAGCGTTATCCACAGTATAATGAAGAACTTAGAAATATTATTAGAGAAATTACTCACCGAAACTCCAGAGGCCTTCAGATAGAAAATACATAAGGAGGAAAAAAGACAGAATATATCAATTCTCTGGAAACAATTCATTTCACTTTTTTGGTAATTTTAGCCGAAAAAACATTAATTCATCCACAATTATCCATATAACATACGCACTTATTATACTTACGCCATAGTCTTTTATCTATGAGAAATGAAACAAATAGGTTTGCTTGTGAACTCGAATTGTTCCGAAACGATCGTATACATTCGAGAACAATTTTATATTTACGATATTTGAATATTATTAATAGTATTGTTATTATATCCTTTTATGTGGTCAGGGCCGGACTCAGACAAAGTAGCACCCTGTGCGAGATAAATATTTGGTGCCCCCCACTTCTTGTTAGTTTATTATGGTGATTCCCATATGATGTGTCGCGGGTGCCCGACATCAATCATAAAAATATTTCTCAAAGGCCCAAATCGTCTCAGCATAATCATAAGGGGGTTCTTAACCTTTCCTCAGCCACGACCCAAAATCAACAACACGATCCATTAGTCTATTTTCAATTTGTAAAATGTTTCTTGAATATTTCAGATTAACAAAGTATTTAGTTTTCGAAATTAGTGGAACCAGTCCATGGCTTCATTCTTAACAAGTGGGGCAACAGGGTTTGAGCCAATACCTTCTAGAGGAGAGGTATCTGTTCTAGAAGGTATTGTTTTGAGCCCGGAGGAATAATTCCGTAACATACATGGGAGTTTAACATAGGATACTCTCATTGGCTAAGATCACTATTACGTCAATAAATCATCACACCCTATCGCGAGTTCGGGCGGGAGATTTCGGAACTTCGTGCCACGATGTAATGCTCATGTGCGTTTTCGTGACATGGCGATTGGCGTCAATATACTTCCTGGCAACTTTTAATGATAGATACATCTAATTTGACGCGCAGTCGGTACAATGGTTAGAGCGTGGGACTTGTACAACGAAGGTTGTGGGTTCGATTTCTTCAAACACCAACTCAGAATTCTTGTTTAAAGTATTACCCGCGGTCTTTTTCGGGAACATCCTTTGAACTTATCAGTTTTACCATGTTTCCGGTTGTGGTGAAGATATTCCCCAGGGCACAGGACATCGGAACGAAGTGAAGGGGTGGGTGGCAAAGCCGTTTACGACGTACAGTGTTCGGCCTACAGTTGTATTTACTAATAAAGTAGTCGGAAACGGTTTTTTTTTTGCGTTGCGGTATTATATTTTATATCATTATTATTATGATAACTATGTTATTACTATAAAATTATACATTATAACCTTGTAATATTATCGCGCGAGTAGTCATGACAAATTAAAAGCGAATCGTTAATGTGAACTCTGGTGTTTGGCGATAAATTGCCAAACGTAACAGCCGTATAGCTCCGAATCGGCTACTACGTCACGAGATAGGTTCGGAATTTCCCTCGATCTTCAGTAACATAATTATGTTCGTAGCCAATGAGCGTATTCCATGGTAAAATCTGAGTACGGTATGGGCCGCACGGGGCATCAAATAGAACAGCGATCGCTAAATTAATGGAATTTTTCATCAATGCTTAAAATATTTGATCATGAATTCATCATCCATTTTGCGCAGTAACTAATAAGAAATTGTTTTTGAAGACTATTTCCTAGTTATGTGTAATTTTCCTAATTTGTTCCTGCGCCCCTCTATTATTTGGCACCCTGTGCAATTGCACAGGTAGCACTGCCCCTGTATGTGGTGTATATATTATCTGTGTTCTATATATTTATCTTGAGAGTTGAATTTAGAAACCGTTTTCCACTGAGCTGGAAAGAGTTATTTTCAGCCAGGATTCCTCAAACCTTTCAGATATAGCGGGAAAAATTGAAAATTCCCACGGAGCCCGCGGGCCACTAACTCATACCGAAGTATTTTGATTACGAAATTATTTTATTTATTAATCACCAATTTTGATCGATTTTTGCAATTATTCTGTTCATTAATTACCGATTTTGATTGTGATTCTGAAATTATCACATTAACTAATTACCAGTTTCGATTAGTTTTGAAATTATTTCATTTATTTATTACGAGTTTAGATTGGTTCTGAAATTATCTTATTTAGTAATTATCAATTTCGATTAATTCCAATTTCATCAATTCTAAAAAAGATTTTTGATCAGTTAATTATTCCGAATTATTATTCCAAAATTACTTTAAATGATTATGTAGTTATTTATTTAGATAATTATGAAATTAACTAGAAGGGTTCTGAAATTTTTTGGACTAATTATTCATTTTAATTATATATACTGAAGTTATTTTATATATTTGTTTCTTCTCAATAGAAATTGAACTAATTATTTCAATTATATATGCAATTGCCTATTTTCTATCGATTTCAAAATTATTTCCATCAGTAAATTACGAATTATTTCCATCACTATTTTCAAAACTATTTATTTAATATGATCCATGAGTTGTTTTTCATTTGAATAATTCTGAAGTAATTTTGTTTCAAAAATTCTAGAATTATTTTCCCACCGATTGGAAAATTTTATAAATTACGAAATAATTCCAAAATAATTCTGGAATTATTTCTTTCATCGATTGAAGGCTTGGAAATGAAAATCGTATCCTAAAAGTTTCATTCCCAAGATATTGAATTTGAACCCAAACAACACCCATTGTGGAATCGGACCCTCTGCCATCTTGTGAGCGATGTATGAACTATCAACTCACAAACTTTTCACATAGACCCTTTCGATTGTTACTAGTACAGTCCAACAGATCATATTGGACCCACTTACTGCAAAAGAAAATAAAAAATGGCCCCTTAGAGAGACCCTTTTGATTTACGACTCTTCAATTTCGAAAAAAAGTACTACTTGTTTGAAAATATTATTTCTTCAATTATCATTAAGGTAATTTTTATCATTACTGTCAAATCTCTAATTGGGATCTATAGAAAATATGCAGGCTTTGTCACTGGATGTGAAATCGGGAGCCCCAGAAACTGTTTGGCTCTCAGGGGCCCCCTCAGCTTGGTAAAATAAGACGGGATTCGTGCAGTGCTTCTCAAATTGGGTAAAAGTCCGGGGGGGGGGTCCTCTGGGTTGGCAAGAGTGGGCCACTCAAGTGATCTATAAATATGCCGTGGCTCATTAAAGTGATCTGGAACTGTGTATTGGATCACTTGAAGGATTTGAAAATTTGCCGTCAGCTAACTAGTGTTCTAGAACTATGCTGCGAATCACTCAAGCAATTTGTAAATATACTGCGGTGTCACTCAAGTGATCTCGATAGGTCCAGTGCCGTCTTAAGGCATGGGCCCACCCGCGCACGGCCCGGGGGGCCTCAAGAGAGAAGGGGCCTCACAAAAATGGAATCTGGTTGAAATCTTCAAGAATTTGCCTGGTAGGGCCTCAGAAAAAATACTTGGCCCGGGGGGGGGGCCTCCATGATGCTCTTATTAAGACGGCCCTGGATAGGTCCCGCGGGGCCACTTAATTCATGTCGAACTGGAGTGATAAATGTGCCACCTAGTTCATTTTTTACAAAAGTTTGGGTCACGGGTTAGATCAAATGACTCTGAGAAGCAGATTTGGTCCGTGGGTGATTTGGTTGAGCATATATGCTCTAAATCAGCGGTTCTCAACCGGTGCTCCTTTGGGGCTCCGTGTGCACTTCTTAGGGCCACAGTATGATACATGATAATTAGCTCAGCTGAATAAAGGCGTTCTTTAGTTTTGACATATTTATTTTGGAGAATCTCTCATGACCCCCCCAACCTCCCCTCAGTTCATTGACACGACCCACGGTTTGCGCACCACTGTGATTCGCTCTTACCACAGTTGAATAACAATGTGTTTCAACAAATGAATTACTTTCTCGCTCATTATTGAGCAACACGGAATCTCCTAAAAATACATTTTGGAGTTGTTGAAACGCCTGTTGAAAATCATTCGTGTTGGAGATTCCATTCCGGTAAGACGTGTTTGCGTCTAACCTCGAAGGAAGGCCTCTGTATGAGGATTAATCTAGATTCAAGTAAGAATCACAGTTTTTAGGGCTTCGGTCGTGGGCATTGACACGGTTAGGTAGCTCTGGGAAGGGTTCCCAATGTCTTCGTTTGATGTTTTTGTGGTTCGTTGTTCTTTCTCCCCTGTTAGTTTGGCTTAGCTCTGTGGACCACAGAGGTACCGGGCATCGTGACCCCCGGCAGTTTGAGTGAGCGAACCCTTTGCGTTCGTCCTCTCTGCATTTGGAGGTCAGTTGCTCAGCCACTTACACTCAACATCGTCGTGGCAATGGTATCACTGGCTCGTTGCTTCGAGTCACTGTGCCAATGGTGCCGGGTTTTGAGGTGGTGGGCTTAGGGTTCGCAGAGCTGAGCAGAAACCGTTTCATTCAAGACTACTGCAGTGAGGTTATGAAAAACGCAGCCCGCAGATTCATCGGATGTAAGCTGGACCAGCACCTCCTAGAGAAAGAAAGCCTCTGCACTGTGCTTGTGACGTCAGTCAGTATCATCGTTGAGAGGAAAAGAAATGATCTGGTTCAGAATTGGCGATTTCTATGCTCTCACATCCAATCACCATGCGGTATTCGTGAGCCAATCAGGAAGATTCTACGCCAAAATAAGAAGAAACGAAGTAGGATGCTGTGTTTCAAAATGTGGCAAACTTGCTAGGTAGTCTGAATGACGTTTACGGCAAACAGTGCAGAGGCCTTCTATCTCTAGAAGGTGTGCTAGCTGGACCCTCTAATTCTGTAAAAATGAACTAAGCGCCACATTTCCAAACCAGCTAAATGATCCGCGCGATGCAGTTACATATATCTCCCAAGTGACCTGCGGCACATTCTCCAGATAACTTGAGTGACCAGCGGAATATTTATAGATAGATCACTTGAGTGAACTACGGCAAAGTTCCAGAGCACTCAACCTGTCGCTGCCCATGACACATTTTTCGATCACTTAGGTAATTCGCGGCACATTTACAAGTGATCCGTGCCGCATTTACAGATCTCCCCCTGAGTGAGTATCACGTTTGTCACCCGCGGTTCCGTTGTCCGATTCATGGCTCGTCTGCGACTCCCGAGAATAGTCTGGTAGATATTTTCTCACATAAAAGAACAACGTCAAAACATAAATATGCCCACGCGCCAATCAATATCTCCAGCTTAAAGCCACGACAACCCTGGCAAACGTTGGCAACTCCCCCTACGAGCCACGACACACTTTGAGAAACACGGACTTCAGTCACCCCGACCGTATGTGCCCACGACGTATTAGCAGATCACTCAAGTAGCTCGCGGGATATTTAAAGTACCACTGAGGTGACCAGTGGCACATTACCAGATAACTTTTGTGACCCTCGGTATAGTCACCGGTCGTTTTTGTGACCCCTCGGTGTAATTACAGATAACTTTTGTGACCCTCGAGGTATTTACAGGCCACTTAAGCAAACTGCGGCACATTCCCAGGTCACTTTTGTGACCCTCGGTGTAGCTAAAGATCATTTTTGTGACTTTCGGTTTAATTACAGACCACTTTTGTGACCCTCGATGTAGTTACAGATCGTTTAAGCGACCTGTGACACATCCCCAGATCATTTTTGTGACCTTCGGTGTATTTTTTTTACTGATCACTTGATTACCCCGCGCCACTGTTCGAGATCACTTTAGTAGGTTGCGACACGTTTTCAAATCACTGAAATGGCCTGCAGCACTCTTCCTGAATGTTAAACGCTCTTGAGGTTATTTAATGTGATCATATAGTTTGTCTCTCATGTAGGCCTACTACACATGTACGACCTACGCATCGGTTATTTTGTCAAAATGAATGTAAATGAATGATAATTCATTATTCACTGTTTTTTAAAGCCCTTTCCGTCATCACGAAGCCATTTGTTGATCTGATGTTGATAAATCCTTACATAGGGTACTTCAATGGAATACTGATAGTTATTAGATTCGTCGTAATAAGAGAGGATATAATTCGTTTGACACGAATCCGTACTTACGCTGACATACTTTGGGAAAAAAAATGCGAATAATTATTCAGTCGGACCCGCTTATAACGAAATTGGATAAAACAGCGAAACACTATTCGTTACACGCGAACTTCGTAATATCGATACCGGCTTGAAAAATTATGAGTTTAAGCAAAACATTGTACATGTATACAATACGCATTGTTTAGTATAATCTGAATTATCTTAAAATGAATTAGATTAAAATGGTATACAGGGTGCTCCGTAAGTCCCAATGCGGTCTTTGTATCGTCAACTGTCCGTCGTAGAGGTATGGTTTCAATTTTAAGAAATGCACAAAATGTATTCGAAAATCACCCTGTACCAGTTGCGGGAGTGAAAATACAGTGTGTCACAAAGTATGAAATTTAAATTTTTATACGCCGCCCCCCCCCCGTCTTTTAACTTGTAATTAGAAAGTTGTTGATTCTTCCGAGGCCCCCCCCCCTCCTTCTCCAAAAAAATTAATAAAAAATAAAGAATCCCATGTCTCCAAGGGCACTATCCGCTGAGATATTTGAGATAAAAATCCGAGAACAGTTGGGAAAAGCAGCATAAATAAGGAAAAGAAGCAGTTTATATAATTTGTTTATGCTGTTCTTTCCCAACTTTTCTCTAATTTCCGAACCTAAATATCTCGGTGAATGTTGCACTGAGAGAGGTGGGATTTCTTTTGTTGGTGTCAGAAGAGACATGTCAACAACTTCTTGATTGGAAGTTGGAAGACAAGAGGACGGTTTAACAATTTAGATTTCTTATTTTGTGACACGCTGTATTTTTACTCTCAGAACTGGTACATTTTCGAACGCCTTTGAGATGAAACTGTACCTCTCTACGATGAACGGTTGATGAGATAAAGGCCGCATTAGCACTTACAGGACACCCTGTATATTCTTCCGATCCTGTTTCTAATTTATGAAGAATAGAATTTTCGATGCATTACAGCTGAGTATGATTACAGCCACAGTCTATGCACATCACCACGGGACATTTGCTGCCGAGTTATTTCACTTATATCAAGCATTAGTTCAATAAGGCAACTATACGACCGGTCGGACTCATCGTCTTCCATCTTGGAGCTAAAAAACTAGTTCAAAGTGATGTCTAATTGTGTTAGAAGGAAGAAGAAGAATAGGGATTAGTGATCGACTATAGCAGTGTTTCTCAACCTATGGCCTGCGGACCACCTCTGGCACAGATATTAACCATGTCTCATCGGAACCCCCCCCCCCCCCGTGAAATAGTGATCTTAAACACTAGTACTTGCTGAAAAATGCTTTGTTTCTATAAAATGTTTCTAAAATTGCTGAAGTGTGGTGGGAATGTAAGAGATATGAAATACATTAAACAAAAATGCATTCCACTTGAAAAAGGCATTCACCATGTGACAAGGTGATCATTTTCATTCAAAAAAATATTAAAAATTGGAATCTCAAATACACGCCAAAAAAAAGGGGGCGGGGCATCACCAATTGTCGCCAAAAACCTTGCCACAGCTCAGCAAAATCACCAAGTGTTAAAATTGCTGAAAAATTACCGATACAAATACAACGCCACAACAGGCAAATTGCCGAACGAGGTGGCTGACTAAAGAACATCATGGATCCCCGAGCCATTTTTTGGAGGCCCTACCTACTACTGATACACCACACCCCCCCCCCCCGCGGAACCCCCAACGAGTCGGTACATTCGGGAATGTGCGTGTACGTGTAGTGCAACCTGACGTGAAGTTTTTTGTTTCTGTGTAATGCTTGTTATGTGTAGTGCTGCCATCTGCCACCAGTTTTTTTTAACTATGAGTGAAGTGTTATGATTGAATGACTTATCGTTGTAGGACTGTTGCTCTCTGTGGCGAAACTTTTTAACGGGGAGTTCGGCTCGCATTTGCGCCTTGAAGTTGGGAACCACGGAAAACCAACTTCAGCCGACCACCGCTGTGGAGTTCGAACCCGGATCCTCGCATCGTGAGTCCGTCACTGATGGGGCAGAAACGAAGGGCTACGGGAAATGACAGCGAATAGAAATATAGATCATGGGAAAAAAAAATAGTGAATAATACACAAATACTGTATATGTGGTAAAGTATCTTAAATTATGGCCATAATCACCATGGTATAAATTTATAAAATTTATGAAATTTTTTTCTATTGGCGACTTCAGTAAAGGACACGAACTCTCGAAGTAAGCTCCGTTGAAAAAAAACAAGGAAGAAAGATCTTAAAATACGAGAGGGGCATTTGCGATCAATCATACCGATAAGTAGTGGTCCTTCCAATTTGTTCCACACACATATTGCCGGTTAATTCGGTTCAAAAGGTTGAGAAACGCTCGACTATAGTGATAATACTGACGTCACAATTCGCGCAAAGATGGTGGATAAGATAGTCCGGGGGAGTCAAAGATCCCAAATCATATGAATATATAGTGATACTTACATCAATCTTAACAGAATAAGTAAGTGCGTTATAAATCATTGCAGTAGGAAATTACTTTGCTGTGTGATGTTAACGCGAAATTACAATCGATATCATGCAATCATGGAGTCGATGCAAAATCGAAGCCGCTCAACGGAAAACGAGTTGCTAAAGAAAGCAACGTGTCACTAAATTTTTTGATTTTAAAAGCCACGCACTAAAATTGTATAAGCTGTAATTATGAATGCTGTATAATTTTACTCACAGGCTGTACCAGAAATGATAATGCACGTGGAAAAACAAATTTCTCATAGTAAGTAATTCTTTATTCTTAATTGGTGAATGCAAAAGAGATTTGACGTGTGATGATGGAATGATGTCAAAATACACTTACACTGGCACCATCGTAGTACTAAGCAAAACAGATAAGAGCATAGTTTTGAATTTTTTGGCAATAAATGAATGTATAAAACGATTAAATAAATAAATGTTCACTTATATATTTCCCATAAATAAATTGGATAAATAAATGAATAAGTTGAATTTATAAACAAAATTAAACGAATAATAATAAGATTGGGCATAGTGTTGTCCACAAGAAGCATAGTATATAGTGGAAACAGTTATGTTCCGGATGTTATGCTGAGGTGAGCTCGGAAAGAAAAGTCATCGCGTCTCCGCCGGGACTCGATCCCAGGCCCTCTTGCATACCGGGCAAGCATGCTACCATCTACACCACTGGAGACATATGAATCTGCCTTCCTAATTTCACGCACTGTGTCGTGAGGCGCTTGATATCTCTGGTTGAGAAAAAAAGCCATCTATATCTCTCTATAGTATATAGTGCACATCTCTGAAAGTAACCTATCTCTATACATGGGACAACTTGTCCACGGGCAGATTTGATACGCTTACAGCGTTTTTCAAAGTAAGTGGTCCACAAGAAGACTTAATTTGATTGTGATTGAATGAAAACAATTCCAGTTTTATCGAAAAATAATTTTTTCATTCTTTCCACATAGGTTAGAATAAAAAATTAAGGTTAATATGAAGTATCGGATGCACGCCAAATTTAGCCATTTGATTTGATCATTTGGCTTCTTTTTTTTTTTTTTGATAACCGGTACCAATGGTGTTGCGGGATCTCTCACCCTCGGGGCACTTGAATTTTGGGATATTTCTTTGTCGGTAATGAATGTTTGGCGATCATTTTAATGACGTCGCCGAAATTGCCGAACTTCGCATCCGTTACTTCACAATAAGGGGTCATTCAAGTATTACGTCATCATCGATAGGGGTTTCCGATTTGCTGACTTCTGATGACAGGGGGGGGGGAAAGGAGAGGTTTGGATGATGCTTACGTCATCAACCACCCTTTTTGAAGGTATGAAATATTCTTAATAGGATCTTATTCGGTACGGAACAAAAAGAAACCGTTCGATAGTTATTGGGCACCTGAACTAAACTTCTCCCTATTAATAAGTCCCCTACAGAGCCACTTTACTTCGAGTCACATCTCAAAATGTTTCACGGATCCTTCAAGTGCTCTGGAAATGAGTCCGGGCCGCTTAAGTGCTCTGGAACTGTCCCACGTATCGCTTTAGTAATCTGGTAATGTTCCGGGGGTAACTTGAGTGATGTAGAACCGGGGTGGGGGGGGGGCGCTTAAGTGCTCTAAAACTGTTCCAGGTGTCACTCAAGGATTCTCTAAATGTGCCACGGATCGTTTAAGTGTTCTGGAACTCTATCGCGGGTTACTTAAGTGATCTTTGAATGTGATTTTTGAGGCCTACTTCAGTGATCTGAAAATGTGCTACGGGCCACTTAAATGCTCTGGAATCGTGCCACTGGTCATTTAAGCGATTTGTAAATGTGCTGCTTAGTTCATTTTTACAAAATCAGGTTTGAAGGGGCAAGCCACGTCAGATAACCTTCAAGGCCACATTTGGTCTGCGGATCAAGCCAACCATCTATGGCTTAAATGGTGGGTCACAATGAATTTCTTAAAGAGAAATTTGGAGTTCTTCCCCTTCAGACAGCATTGAAACTAACAGAAATTGATTATAATAAACGTATCTTTCGGAATTTTATTATTAATGACCCCTATGCCTCCCCTCTCGCGTACGATTGTGATCCCACCGATATGCGTTAGGAGGTAAGGGAGCAGCGGTGACGAAACTTTGCTAACAAGGTATGGTCAAAAGTGGCTGAATGAATGAACGCCAGGGGCTCTGCCACTGAACTTATCCCGTTGCCGAGATCTCTTCCAGCCCAGCTTCGTGGCAGAGTCTGGAACAAAGTGAGTGCACCTAACAGTCTGAGTGTGCAGCTAGTGTTGTGCTTGATATTTCAGTGCTGCCATCTGTACTTCAAATTGTGAGTGAAGTGTAATGATTGAATATTTGTTACGTTGCAGGCCTGTTGCTCTCTGCCGTTCGGAATGGGCAGTAAATTGTAGGTCCCGATCTAATTAGCCCTCGTGTACTCATAAATTACTCGTCCCGGCCATGCGAGTTAGTTTGTTTTTGGCAATCAGACGCCGAGCTAGCACTCTTACTTAGGGTTATGTTTATACAATTGTGTGCATATTATAGCCCTATATGGGCAGAAAATGACCGTGGTGTGACAAAAATGATCAGAAACGAGAAAGTCGCACTTCGAGGTTGAGAAACACTGGTGTAGGTTATAGGGCGTCAGACTGGGAACCTGAAGACCAAGGTTCGATGGAAGTTATCAAGTTATTTGTTTCTTTCTCACCCCGAAAATTATTATCACCACTACAGTCGAATCCCGTTATAACGAACTCCAAGAGACCAGAGAATCACTTCGTTATAAAGGAATTCCAGGTTTTAGCATTGTTCTCCTATGTAAACTTATCTGGGGGGGGGATTAGAAAAGTGTTCGTTAAAACGAGGAATTCGCTGTAACGGTATTCGTTAAAACGGGATTCGACTGTATTTCTGCCTCTCGCAGGCGAATTACTTGTATATTTGGGCTGATCATGTGACCTGTATTTTGTAGATTCATTTCGACATGTTCGTCATACATATACTTCTTTGGTGAATTACCTCGCCTTTGAAATTCTTTTTTCAGAAATTAACAACATTACTTGCCTTTGACAATTTTTGGCTGTAATTGGCAACTTCGTTTGCTTTTGACAATTTTCGGCTGTAATTGGCAACTTCATTTGCTTTTGACAATTTTGGCTGTAATTGGCAACTTCATTTGCTTTTGACAATTTTTGGCTGCAATTGGCAACTTTACTGGAATTTAATTTTTTTTTTTTTGGCTGTAATTGACAACTTTTCTTGATTATGAAAATTTTTTTTTGCTATAATTGGTAACCTTAATTTGAAAACTTTTTGACTGTAATTGCCAACTTTACTTGCCCCTGACAACTTTTTGGGTGTAACTGGTGATATCCCGTATGAATTCCCTATTTTTATGAAGGAAACTTGGCCATGCTATGTATTTATCGTGTTGTGTGTGTATCGATACTTTTCTATCCGAACACCTTTTGCGGGCCGGACCGCATTTATCGCGCGAGCCGGGGGTTATGCAACCCTGGTGAATAATAATAGAAAATTGAAAATTATTCGATATTCATTTCACATAGATATTATTGTGGAGAAACACTTACAGGTTGTCCATATACCTATATAAGAAATATTCAAAAATATATAAGAAACATGATCATGCATAATTGGAGAATTCAGTGTTGTCGGATTTGAGTGATATAATCAATTTGACGTTGATTATTATTAGAGCCCGGAAGTTTAGGCACTGAAAATGGTAGAAATAGGCAGGCAAAAAGGCACTAAATATATGCCTCAAAAAAGCATTTATATTTTTTGGAAGGAACAAAATACACTCATTGCCATAAAAATTTGCGCACCCAGAAGAAGTGGTCAAAATGGAACGAAATTTTACACATGTAAGTACTACGTTGATATAAGTAAGTGATTAGAAAATCCAAGAAAAAGGATCATTTATTGCAGAAAAAGGTACAGATGAACAGAAGTTTTAGTACTCTGTTGGACCCCCTCTAGCGCGAATGCACGATGCGATACGAGCGGGCATTGAGGCATACAAGTTCCGTATGATGTCCTGAGACATCTCGTTCCACAGTTGCTGTAAATGCGCCTCTAGTTCGACCAACCTCGTAGGGTGTCCAACTTGCCGTCCCAAATGATCCCAGATATGCTCGATTGGTGACAAATCTGGGGATAGAGCAGGCCAGGGAAAGGTGGTAATGTGGCGGAGGCAGTCTTGTGACATCCTTGCTGTGTGTGGCCTAGCACTGTCTTGTTGAAAAATGGCTCCTGGGAGCCCTGCCATGAGTGGCAACACATGTGGATGAAGGATGTTATGGACGTACCGCTGGGCTGTCATTGTACCATGGATCAATATTAGGGGTGACCGTGTATCGTAAGCAATGGCACCCCATACCATGACACCAGCTGTGGGAGCGGTGTGTCGCTGTAAAGCGAAGGCAGGATTGAAGCGTTCACCACGGGGCCTCCACACCCAAAAACTAGCTGGAGAATCGGTTGTACTTATTCCTTTTATTGTTTTAATTATGGTTTATAATAACTGCATTATTATCCCAGTTGAAATGATTTCAAACTGAAAATGAAATGTTAGTAGACCCTCAGGAATAGGCCAATTCCAGGACCACCATTACCAGACGCGGAACCAGAACAGGGAAATGTTCTATGGGGCTCCTTCTAAATTTAAAAAATACGTTTTTAAATTTACATTTTCAACTATATGGCAATTCTTTCTAGTTACTAAACGAACTACATTTTTGATGGTACGCAGCGTCTGGTCAAATATTCAAGTGTGACCCCACCAGTGATGCACGCCGGCGTGAACGTGTTAAGGGGGTTGGTGAACGCAAATTTTCAAAAAAAAACCCACATTTACGAATTTTTCAATTTTTAAATACTATAAAATTTTCTGCGTCTAACTGCGTTAACGTTTTTGTTCTACCTGTGGTAAAAATATTTTAATATAAACTTCTGGCAGGCTTTACACGTGATAATGCTTTTTCACTATAAAATGCGTTTTTCGCAAAATTAACTTTATTGTTAGGTAAGGAGCATTTTTTCGAACACCACTCATTCAAATGTCGTGAAACTTTGCGTGTCTCTCAACACTATGTTACCCATTACGTCAATTCATGACCTCTTGGGACAGTCATCAGTGAGAGCTATACACAGACAACGCAGTCCAATGGCTGATCGAGACATAGTTCATGTGAAGCGTGTGAAGAGAAACAAAAATTTCTCATTTTCCTCTACTTTTCTAATACGGGCTGCGTTTCTCTGAAACGAAATCACATATTCACGTCTCTTCGCTAAAAGCAAAGTTAAATTCATGGCACCACCAATCTCTCAGATCACTTATTCCAGATCAAATGGGGACTGTAGGGGGGGGGGGGCTTTCTGATGATAATTAATACTGAGAGTTGGAAAATTTTAAAAAGAGATTCTTTTGGAGTTCTCAATGCTCAAAGTATTCAAATTTTATAGACTATGTGGCCTCTGAAATTTAGTAATAAACTTAAAATCTATGTTTAAAACTGACATACACATTTATGATACTAAAATTTCAGAAAAGGCATTTTTGGCAAAAAAAGGCATTTATGGCATTTTGCCTGAACTTTCGAGCAGTAATTATTATTGTATAAAATTTGCATATACTCACATCGTAGTACTATTAAAATAAAAAATGATGACCACATTACACGATGCTTATTGAACGCTATGGTTGTTAAATTTTTGTTGATATATACACTGCTGGCCACCCAAATTGCAACACCAAGAAAGACAAGAGATATCGCAACAATATTTATTTTGTAGATAACATGTTGACCAAGCATCAAATGATTAAATTTATAGACTTCTGTGAAGTGTGGTTCCTGCCAAAATCAGTAGCCACAGTAGCCGCCATTGTTGGAGATCACCGCTGCCACACGCCTCGGCATTGATTCAAAGAGACTTTGGATGTGTTCTTGGGGTACAGCAGACCAAGCAGCTTCCACGCGTTGCCAAAGTTGATCTGGTGTGGCAGCTGGGGATGTAATCTGGGTCAATCGCTGAGCAACCATGGACCACATGTTTTCTATCGGCGAAAGATCCGGAGAGCGAGCTGGCCAGGGAAGCAATTCAATCTGGCGATTGACGAAGAACCTTTGGACAATGCGTGCCACGTGTGGTCGCGCATTATCCTGTTGAAATATGGCTGTGTAAAGACAGTAAGACTGTAAGACAGGCGTCAGTAAAGACAATTTCATTCCATTGTGCCGTCCACATCCTTCTTTCATCGCACCATTGGCGGCGGAGACGTTTGTGGTTCTGCGTCAAGGGTAGACGAAGCAATGGACGTCTTGCGGACAGACCACTCTGCTGTAAACGGCGTCGAATGGTACGCGCAGACACTGGATGATGCGGTACAGACTGAATGTGCTGTGCTATGGTTCGTGATGTGGCTGAGCGATCCGTCACTGCCATACGCACAATACGCCTGTCATCACGTGAAGTGGTGCACTGAGGTGGATGCGATCGAACACATCGGTCCGTCGTACCCTCCTGCATCCAACGATCACATATCCGCATTACAGTTGTTTGGTTTCGTCCAACACGACTACCGATTTCCCTGAAAGATAATCCACAATCTATCCTTCCACTATCGAACTCGGATACTTGATCAAAAGATGATCGCTGTTTTCTACGAGGCATAATTGATCGTTTTTTTGAAAAAACCACAAGGAAAACACAATTGCCGTACTTCAAATCGTCGAAATCTCCAAGCCTTAAATAGCGCTTTGAAGTGTCGCCACAGGCACGCGTGATGTGCGTCTGCACTGAAATTCTAATCATTTGCATATCTCACCTCCGCTAATGCATGTTGTAAATTTCATATTATTTGCATGCTTCCTTCAGGGTGTTGCATTTACGGTGGCCAGCAGTGTATATATATATATATATATATATACATGTTTCATACATATATACGATGGGCCTGTAGAAGGCCGGGTACACACTGGACTGATACGATAATCAATACAAACATAACAAGCACCTCCACACTTGTCCGACTCTTTTCTAGTTTCGGATTTGATTGGATAGTTAGTATCACGTGATCAATGACGTCTGATTAAGGATTTCCTCTCTAGTTTTGGCTGTTCTTCGTAGTTATGACGATTTTATTTATATTTTTGACATTATCAGCCAATCAGAATAAGGCTACTGTGACGTTATAGAAACATCACCGTATGTGTAAAGTGTACCTCCTGCTGTTACGTTTGGCAACTTATCGCCAAACACCAGCGTCTATTAACGATTTCGCTTTTATTTTGTCATTACGTCTCGTTTGCTCACACGATAATAAATTACAATGATATAATTTAACTATAATACTATAACGATCATAATAATAATGATATATATTATATAATAATAATTATATTGACATGCAATAAATACAGTGGCTTGCCGAAACACAATTTCTATGTTTGGTTTTCTAATGAATCTATCAGCATTATGAATCAATAAATGATAGCAGGGCCCAGCTTCGCTGGGCGCTCGCTTCGCGAGCCGTTACTATTGTCAACTTGATGCAACTGAACCACATTTTGATTAAATCAGAAAAAAAAACCATTTTTTAGTGATTCAATAAACGATAACTTATTATACGGGGGTGGCCCCCCCATTCCCCCTGTATCGCCAAGTTCGCTGTTTGGGAGACACCCCCCCCCCATTCCCGTGCATCTGACAATTTGTGGTGAATTATAATATAATAGATCATGTTTATCCCGTGCAACGGTTAAAAGAAAAAAATTAAATGTGATAAGAAATTAAACTTTTCAAACGAAGATGCTAGAAAAAAAAAAAAAATTTGGATTTTTATGAAGGGACTCGAACTCATAACCTTCGTTTTGAGCGTCCCGTGAACTTCCCACTGCATCAATCCTGTGGTTGCCGAACTGAAGTTAAATTTAAAATATCCATTATTAAATGTCGCTAGGAAATATGGTGGCGCCAAATGGATCAAAAGTTACGGTAGCCTCGCGGTCTACTGTGACGTTTCTATGACGTCACAGTTGCTTGAAAAAAAAAATTGCGCCAAAGCCACATGCAAAAGGTTACAAGGAAGAAAATCCTGATTTTACGTCTATGATCCAATGACGCACGTCCAATCAAATTCGACACTAGAACAGAGTCGGACAAGGATGGAGGCGCTTTTCAAACACACGACTCAAACTGTAAAAAAACCTGAATTCCAGGGGTTTTTTATACCTGCAACTCATCAGCATTGGTTAAAAAACCTCGATTTTAGGTTTTACCAACATGCTACTAGACATGGATTGGTTAAAAATGTGGGTTTGAGGTTTTTCAACTTGCAACTCGATTCGGATTGGTTACAAACGTGGACTTCGGGGTTTTCAACCTGCCACTCGACACTTTAACCTGCAGCTAGATACGAATTGGTTAAATAGCTGGGTTTAATGTTTATGACTTCAAACTCGACACGGATTGGTTAAACACCTGGATATGAGGATTTCAAACCTGCAACTAGACAAGGATTGGTCAAAAAACAGGATTTTTTTTAATGCGCAGGTGGTACTAAATCATTAGATTTTTTTAAATGTCAGTATGGGTATCAAGGAATATATATTTTTATACTTGCATCTTTCTATAACGATATGAAAATAACATATATGGTGGTTCAAACAGAAGCTATAATAACAGTGAACGAAATCGATTGCTTAATTGATAATATTATTGCTTATGGATACACATTGGGATGACGTTATGGTGGCATTTGAATGGCTAATAAATGATCGATAATGATGGTATAAAGCACTGGTTTTTTTGTGATATTATATTTTATTACAATGTGCAATTTCATAATATATAGCCGCGCCACATTATTGTGATGACCTCTCATTTTTCGCTTCACCAGTGTGTAACTAATGAAATACAGCAACAGTCGTCGCTCGGTGTGTGTATATGTTACTCTGCCAAAGCCCGAAGTGCTGATTCTAAACCAAGACATGCACCTCGTCTATATTCTATTGCGGAACCTCTAACGAATTGGTTCATGTTGGAATGTGTGTGTGTGTAGGTATAGAGTGAACCTTCCGGGAAGTTTGTTTCTGTGTAATGCTTATTATGTGTAGTGCTGTCACCTGCAATCAATTTTTTTTTAACTATGAGTTTTTCCTCGACTCACGGTGCGTGAAGTGTAATGGATGAATAATTGTAACGTTGTAGGCCTGTTGCTCTCTGCGGCGAGACTTTTTAAAGGGGAGATCGGCTCGCATTTTTGCGCCTCGAAGTTGGGAGCCACAGGAAACCAACTTCAGCCGATTCAGCCTACGGCGACGGTGGGGTTTTAAGCAATCCCGAAGGGCTGTTAATTCGCGACGGGGACGGCCACTTCGTGAATTGACCAAAGTTCGAATTGCAGAAATGATTCGGACTTTAACCGGCCATTTCACGAAGTGGCCAGAGATCCCTGGCAAAGCTCGATGTGATGATGTAAGACGACCCGGTAGGAGCCAAATCCATTTTTTAATCGCCAATGTGTGACCCATGTCTATGCATTGCAGCTGTAGCCGTGTTGGATTAGCTCCATGTGTCGAGAGAAGAAAAAGTGAAATTCAAGAGAAAATAATTATGCAAACATACATTGTTGCTGCCAAATTATGGAGAGAGAGAGAGAGAAAATGATCATCGCATCGTGACTGCGGTTTGATGGGTTGCCATAAGTTACGTGGACATAATTAGTACCAATGAATACGCCGACTTGACGATGATTTCGAATAGTCTTTTGTTATGGGTCTTTGGCCACGAATCACCAGCCATTTTGTGAATTGACCGGCTTATGTGCGAAATTCGGGTATTGGCCGGGTCAATATTTAACAAAATTGGCCAATTCGCTCATTTCGGGATTTGGCAATAACATATATAAGGTGAGATGTGAAAATTCTCAAATTCTGTATCATACAGCCGTAACTGTCATCGTTCAAAGAAGCCATTAATCAGATTAGATTTTTTTCACAAAGTGGGCTTTCCAAGGTCTCCTAAAGACATTTAAGCGTTGGTCGGCTTTCCCCGTTGTATTACAGTATCAACAAGCCAATGAGGGGAAAACGTGGTCCAGGACATGGCCTGGCCACGGCGGAGGGCTCACCCGAGCCAACAAGGAAAGACGCGTGGTCCAGGACATGGCCTGGCCACGGCGGAGGGCTCACCCGAGCCAACAAGGAAAGACGCGTGGTCCAGGACCTGGCCTGGCCACGGCGGAGGCTAACCTGAGCCTAAAAGCCAATGAGGGAAAACGTGGACCTGGACTGGCCACGGTGAAGGGCTCATCTGAGCCAACAAGACAACGAGGGAAGACGCGTGGTCCAGGACCTGGCCTGTCTATGGAGGAGGGGGTCACCCGATCCAACAAGCCAGTGAGGGAAAACGTGGTTCAGGACCTGGCGCTTGGCCAGGTCCAGAACCTCGGCGGTGCACGGAATGAAATGAAATTTATTACAGTATGTCAGCAACTGGGCGCTTTTGGAAATATTCGATGGCTGGCGTCGTTTAAGTGCTTCGTAACTTAATAAACGACACCAATGCTATTAATGGAAGTGGAGTATATTGCTGTTGATGCGGAGGTGGAGGGGGGGGGGGGGGTGAACGTCTACTGAGAAGTGCGTGAGGGCCAAACGTTTGATCGACTTGGGAGGGGGGGGCACCCCCTGCGTACGCCTCTGAATCCAGTAAATATGGAACAAACGCGTAGTGTTGGCCCTAGATACATGTGACAAACTTCAAAATTTTATTGTGTAGCTTCCAGACTGTGTTGGAAAGCACCAAACTCTTGACACGGTATATATATACATATATTTTAAACGGTAGTTTTATTAATGTGACTCGACTGTCTGGATACTATATAAAATTTTTATGATGAAAATAATTGTTTGAACAGGGAAAAGAAACAAACGGAGCCTCGCCATCATCCATGATTATTTTCCCATGATTATTTGATGAGATAATGATTAAAAGACAAAGAAAGAAGTAAAATTGTGTTTGCAGTAGTTAATGTGGGTGTATATATAATGAAAAATTCACTTACTACAGCCTTATTGAAAATATGTCATTGGTGATTATTATCGTTAGTATTATAAACATTTGAGAATAATTATGGCTGGAAAAAATGCTTCTGAGGAAATCGCGTAAATGGGAACATGAATTTCCCCCCCCCCATATTTAATGCCTCGTACTGTTGTAATGTACGTATTAGAAAGCAGTGGAAAAATCACTTACTGTGTCATCATAGACCTGAGAAAACAATAAAATATTTTAATGTTTGCATTCATGCATTTATGTTAATATTCGATGAATTGCACTTGCGAATTCATGTAAGCAATGATTAATTCATTCATGCATTTATAGAATGCTCTCAGCTTTCAATTATTCTTGGTGACGATGAACTTTTTAATCTAACACTAGAACGGCCGGAGCATTTTGGCTGTTTTTTTTTATTTTGGAAACTCTACAATCTTGACAGTATTTGGCGTACGCACTCAAAATTTTTGAAAAAGGTCGGTAGATCAAACTTTTCAGATAACGCAGCGATTTTTAAATGCAGCCTCAACTACTCTTTATGACCAAGTTATACAATGCACAAAAATGTCCATAATTTCTTTAGTCATTTCTTGCTTTGCGACTGTATCACGAGGTTCTCCAGCAACAATTATTGCGGAAGATTCACTCACAATGTACTGAGTGCAACAAAAATGCCACGCCTTTTGAAAAAAAAATCACGAAAATTTGTTTTTTTGCTTAAGATTATTTCGCTCTCCGTCTGCTTATTAATGATTTCCCGTAATATTTAGACGTGGTAACTGTTCATTTGAGAAATATTTGATCAAGTTCAAAACGAATAATGGGAATTTTGCTTCCTTGTGGATAGATGCGGGACATAAACAGGGTGCATAGCTAACAGGGCGTATGGCATTCTACTGACAAACCGTAGATCCTAGAGCGGAGGCCTTCAATATTCACGCAGTCGCGATCACTGCCTGTACCCATCATAAAAATCAGAGCACCCTTACGTCAAGTTTGACACACGAATGCATGAAATCAGTATGATTTCTTTACTTGAATGTAATTTGTACAAGGTATTTAGTTGGAACATTGATCAAGTGCTCGAACAGGAAATCGAACACGAGCAATCGAGCACTCTGGGTTCTTTAGGGAGCAACACGGTGCTGGCGAGCAACGGGTTGAAGATGTTTGTCCAAGAGGCAAACTTGCAATTAGAAAAATTATCAAAACAACGTGTAAAACTCAGACATGCCATTCATTTTGCAAGGGGTTGCATAATTATTCAAATAAAAAAAAACAAGCTTTTTCTACATTCCCCCGTGTTCCCCCAAAACCCAATTAGGAAGCTGTTGCTCTTTCTATCCTGATGCCCCAGAGGAAACAAAAGTTCCAGGTTTCTAAGTACAACATTAGCTGAGATAATCGAAACCGTAAAACGGAGCAACATTATGAAAGACTAGCGTTAAATGCGGAAAAGCCATTTTATATCCACATTTAATGCTATTTTTTTCCGAACTTTCCTCCGTGTTTTTCAATTGAAATATCTCAGGGGATATTGCACTTGGAAATACAAATACAAATACAACGCCACAACAGGTAAATTGCCCAACGAGATGGCTGACTTAAGAACATCATGGATCCCCGAGCCATTTTTTTGGAGGCCCTACCTACTACTGCTACACCACACATGCACCCCGCGGAACCCCCAACGAATCGGTACATGCGGGAATGTGCGTGTACGTGTAGTGAAATCTGACGTGAAGTTTTTTGTTTCTCTGTAATGCTTGTTATGTGTAGTGCTGCCATCTGCCACCAGTTTTTCTAACTATGAGTGAAGTGTTATGATTGAATAATTTATCGTTGTAGGACTGTTGCTCTCTGTGGCGAGACTTTTTTAACGGGGAGATCAGCTCGCATTTGCGCCTTGAAGTTGGGAACCACAGAAAACCAACTTCAGCCGGCCCGAAACATGGGACTTTTTTTTTTATTGGCATCAGGAGAGACAGGGCAACAACTTCCTAATTTCATTTTGGGAAACACGGGGGACTGTATAAAAAGCTAACACATATTTTTATTTCTATATCTGTACAACCCCCTAGTAACACGAATGCCATATCCGAGTACTACACATTATTTGGATACTTTTTTTAAAAATGGAAGCATGAGTTTAGGATCTACGGTTCATCAGTAAAATGAGGAGGCTTTCCTATTCCCCTGAATACGTGATTCGTTCAGTGACCTCCATGTTTTTCCCTTGTTTTCAGTATTCATTTGCAATCTTACCCCTTAACTGAGAGGGTGTATAGCAGTCAAAATGATGACCAGAAGCTTTTATTGTTGTGACATTTTAGGAAATCCTAAAGAGTGCGATTCTCGGGGTCTCGCCCACCTATGGCGATGTTATGCTATGTTATTTGCTGACTCAACGCAATATGAAGGCTCAACAATCAAGAAAAGATCCGGCTATTGCAGACATTCTTGAAATTATAGTGCCAAAGGTAGAAAATATTTGGAAAATTGCTTCAATTCCTACGGTTTCTCACCAATGGATATGCAAAATTTTTAGACTTTTACTGTAAATACAAGAATCTTCAGAGAAATATGAAAGCAAGGAAAGATTCTCGAACTTTCAAGTGGAACTTGAAATCTTTTCAGTGCGAGGCACGGAAATTGATCGACATTGCAGCATGCAAATGTCATTTTGAAGACTTTAAGTGTGGCAAGTTGAGAAAGGTCCCAAATTTAGAGTGAGATTTCTTGCAATATCAAAGAAGTACACGCAAGACGACGATTGGTAGAGTAGATGTCCTAACAACGATGAAATTTAAAAACAATGAACAAAAGAAAATGAAAATGGTATCCCATTTGAAGTAATCTCAAGAAGAAACGGCGGAAACTAGTTCGTCAACCACTGAAAACTCATCTACATCCAACGATTCTGAGGAAAGTGATCTATATCAGCCAAAACACAGTTTACCGTTGAAGTTAGCATTTCCCTCTACTAGTACTGAAGCTCGTCCATCAATCGGTGCCGCCGAAGCAAGTACTTCCTTTGCTTTTGAACAACAACTCCAAGAAGCAGTAGAGCAAGGAATATGAAGTCATCAATCCTAGACTTTTTGAAGCAGGATTTTGACACGAAGGAATTGATGGCGATCGGATGCGACGGGACTGTTACCAATACTGGTTATAAAAATGGTGTTATCAAATTAATAGAGAAAGAAATAGGCCATCCCTTGCAATAGCTTATTTGTCTTCTTCCCTTTAATGAGTTGCCTCTAAGGCATCTTGTGAAGCATCTAGATCAGTGATTCCCAACGTGGGCGTTAACACCCCCTGGGAGGCGATGGAATGTTTCAGGGGGGCGGTAGAGTCTACGGGTATAACATGGGATCCTATGGGTTAGATAGTGTTGGGGGCGATGGGAGAAAAAAACTTCTACGTCCTCGTCCTAGAGAATTTATTGCTCTCATTACTCTCAGATGAGAATCTCATTTACCAGAAACTGGGAATCAAGAGAATTCTAAAAATTAGAAACGAAGGATCATCAGAAACAGAAATCCGTACATTCCATGTTCCGAAAATAAAACTTTTCTGCTAAGCACTATTCGGAACCAATTGCATGGGATCAAGTGCGAGTGACTGAACCACCTATTGTAAAAAATCAGGAAATGGATCCACAAAAATCATCTGAACCTGCTTTTTTTTCCATCTATACCGAATTGTCCGTGTCACACACAAGCTGTTGAACGGTGCGTACGACTCGTAATTGAAGCATCTCTTGCTGTATCAACAACCGAGAGTCGTGAAGGATTCATTCAAGCCAGAATAAAATCAAGGAGTACTTTTTTTTTGTTTGAAAAAAAGCGGTCTATTTTGCAAAAAAGTGAAATGTAATAACAGTGTTATAACAGAGGAAGCAATAGAGGCATTCTCCTTGCTAGCTGCAGATTGTGTGACCTGCTTCTGTGAACTGTGATGTCATTTGCCTGCTTATAGCCAGATCATGACTTTTCACCAATTTGACCAGTTCTTTTTACATACACTACACATTCATGCAAACACATATCTATCTACAAACATGTACACATTTTCTTCTTCACAGGCCTTCTTGGCCAGTTTTTATGCCGGCAGTTGGCCCTCGCGGGCTGGGAATCGGCTTAAGGTTCAATTCTGGTCTGGTCTGGCAATAGAGGCATTCTCCTTGACACCTATATCGTCAAACTATTGTTACGAATTATCGACGATAGATGGCGCGATTCGTTAGATGGCTCTCAGAAATATCGAAATCGGTTGATACCGGTTTCGGTTTGGCGGAAAGGACTGTGATTGGTGGAGAACTGGCAGGGCGTGTAGAGAAAAATCTAGAAAGTCCCGTCCCTCCAAACAATGATTCAACGCCCCTCCAGGCAGTCCGTTAGGTGGCGCTGCCGACTAGGAAACTGTAAAATAGAATCTTATGGAATGTTCTTTTTCTCGAAGTTTCTCCGGGGTTATAAATACCGTGGCGCTCACAAGATGGCAGGCTAGACAGGCTCAAGGACATTCAGACAGTTGTGTTTAAACTTTGCGAGAAAGTTGTTAGCTCTCTGATTAGCCTGTGAATACGTGTAAATTGCTGTTCTGTAAATAAATCTGTGTTTGTCCGTCGAACCGCTTCTTGTTTCGCAATCTCGAAGTCTTGTGGAAAATTATCCGGAACACTATGTTCTTTTTTTTAAAATTTGGAACATGGTTATAGTTTTGTTCCCCCCCCCCCCCCCAAAAAAAAAGGGTTTATTTTCATCTCCCTCTATCAATCACTATATTCTTCGGAGTGCTTGAAAAATTATCCAACTGCTGTGACAGCTGCAAATAAGCAAATATGCTTGTCAGTTACAACATATATGGAACTCTTAACTTGTATTTCTCTGGTATATATATATATATATATATATATATATATTCAGTTTTTCCTCATGTACTGAATAACTTTTAAATTAAGTGTGTTTATTTTTTTAAAAATCATCAACTTCACTTATGTTTGGAAATATTTTTATAATGTGTACTTAGAAGACTTGTGGTCGGCTGAAGTTGGTTTTCTGTGGTTCCCAACTTCAAGGCGCAAATGCGAGCCGATCTCCCCGTTAAAAAGTCTCGCCACAGAGAGCAACAGTCCTACAACGATAAATCATTCAATCATAACACTTCACTCATAGTTAGAAAAAACTGGTGGCAGATGGCAGCACTACACATAACAAACATTACACAGAAACAAACTTTACGTCAGGTTGCACTACACGTACACGCACATTCTCGCATGTACCGATTCATTGTTGGGTTCCGCGGGGGGGAGGGTGCATGTGTGGTGTAGCAGTAGTAGGTAGGGCCTCCAAAGAATGGCTCGGGGATCCATGATGTTCTTAAATCAGCCACCTCGTTGGGCAATTTGCCTGTTGTGGCGTTGTATTTGTATTTATATTTGTATAAAAGTCTTTTTGCTTGACCTTTAGGGTCTGTGAGGAACCTCAAGATATTAAAATATTTTCCTGGATTTTGGTATAACTTCTTAATACCTTGAAAGGCATCTTTTGAATACTAAGGTAACATCAATTTCCAAAATAGTGAAAACACACTCTTTTTCCGTTCCACCCTACACTCTTTATATACGATGTGTTATAATTATGATAATATTATGGCGATGATGAAGATTTATACTTACATCTTCCTGCGATTAAAATATAAAAATCATAATTTTAAACATCTATTCTGAATGATTCTTCTATAAATTTAAAGTCAAAACAGTTTTAAATTACATCAATAATATACACTGAGTAGCTACTTTATTATGACCACCTCGTCCAATCAGGTGGTGAGGACAACAAGTTGCACGTTGCGACACAGTTTTTGTCCGACTAGTCCAGCCTATAAACACTTCAACTACAGATGTTCTTGAGCATTTCACAAATGCTGCAGTTTCGCTGACGCTGGTTTTCCAGCTTCGAGGCACGAACGAATGTGAACCGGTCTCTCATTTGAAAAAGCGTCTCCGCAGAGAGCAGGCAGACCTACAACACGATACTCTGGCCATATCGCTATATTGCAATTTACTGCCACTCGTGAGATGGGCTGGAAGTGAAGGTGCTGTCTATCGGTGGTCGCCTCGAGTTCGTTAGGGAAAATATCTTTTCGATATCCTCCCTTGGGTTCGAACCCGGGACCCTGACAAAAACCTTCACGATGGTAGACGAGCATCTTACCACCATGCCACTCGGGCACTTACAACACGATACAGACAAAACATGGAATAATTCAAGCATTTTCATCTTTACTTCAGAAAATGGAAGCCAGATGCCAGCATGAACACTAAGCAAGCGCAACTCGACAACGTAAATACGTTAGCGTCAAGCATACACTCAAAACACACATTCCCGCATGTGCCGATTCGTTAGAAATTCCATGGAGGAATGTGTACGAGGTGCAAAGTCCGTCAAAAAAAAAAAAATCAGGTTTTTTTTCCCATATCTTCACAAACAATTCATTCAATTCAATTTCTTGTGAAAATCTTCCCACAATTCCTTTAGAGCCCCCCTTCTAAGTCTACCCTGCGTACGTCCTTGGAGCTGATGGGAAAACAACATGAAGGCTATGGATAAATCTGGTCCAGGTTTCTCGCATCTAAAAGAAAATTTTTCGAAAATCAAATGGGATGAAACTAAAAGAAGTTGTACTTGTAAAAGTCCTCAAATAAGAAAACTATATCAAGTGAATTTTGTTTTCGCATAGAACTTGCTGCATCGCAATCATTCACATCTGTAATGAGGGGGTTTTTAGGGAATCGAGGCAGGTGGCACCCTTCAATGATGAGTGAATACTGCTGATTTTTCCAGATAGAAGACAACACAATATACATTTACAAGGCCGGGATTATAATATAAATGTTTGATAAAGGTTCTTTTATAAAACTTGAAAAATGCCACCAAGAAGCGCATTGGTTACATTGGAGCGAATGCAATTGATACGATTATTGGTTGTTTTTCCTAAGTTTTATAAAAGTACTTTTGTAAAACCTGAAAAATGCCACCGGTAAGATTACTGGTTACATTCTAGAAAATGCAACCGATCTTATTGGTAGCATTTTTCAAGTTTTATAAAATAACTTTTGAGATGTTAATTTTTTTTTTTTTTTTTTTTTTTTTTACCATCCTAGAAAACAAAGGAATCTCCAATGGCTCCAGCGTAAGGGATGGCATGAGGTCGCAGTATCTCGTCTGCATACCTTTGGGCCGTCGAAGTACCATTCCGAATGATATGCAGATCCGTACGTTCGCCTATGCTGATTCCACCCCATACCATCCAACCAGCTCGTCTGTATTGTGACATTTCACGAACGAATGCGGGGTTATTTCGAGTGCCCCTGTCCCTCCATACCAGAACACGTCGGGTGTCACACTCCAGACTGAATCGGGACTCGTCTGTAAACAGCACTTGGCTCCAATCATGCTCCCAATCTCGATGTTCAGCAGCCCAACTTCTTCGGGCCGCACGGTGGCGTGGGGTCAACGGAATGCAGACCATTGGCCTACGTGCATAGAGCCCTCCCTCATGAAGCCGATTACGTACTGTTTGGCTGGACACCCTTCGTCCTGTTGTCAAGAGCAACCGTCTTTGCAGCTGCGTAGCATTCTCTGTTCTGTTTCGACGGGCTGTTAACCGTATATACCGGTCATCAGTTGCTGTAGTGGCGCGTGGCCGACCTTGCCCTGGTCGACGTCTAACATTTCCTGTTTCTTGGAATCGATTCCACAGCCTTGCAACAACACTTCTGGCGACTCCAACAGCGTCCGCGACACTACGTTGTGTTTGCCCGGATTCCAGTCTGCCTATAACAGGCCATGCCATGGATTCCGGTAAATCACGTTGTTGAGACATCCTCAAGTCACCTTGTCTCAAAAAAAAAAATACTGCGCAATCGAATTTCACAGTTACGGCAGTAAAACAGACGTTTCTGCAACATCCCGATTTCTGCCCTTATCTCCTTTTTGTGGTTTTTGACGTCATGAACTTTGATTTGCATATGAAGTTTTCTTCTTCCGTTTCCTGCTAGGCTTTAAATTATGGATGATTCATTTTATGTTACTTATCGTTGTACAGCTTTGCGTAATTTTGTTAAAACCATGTGCTCCCGTAATTGTTTTGAGCAGTGTATATATATCACAACGATCTATGGATATGATGAAATATAACACCATCGTAATATATTTGTTATTAAAAATATGCCAATTATCTCCATTTTCAAGATGTGTAAGTTTTTTACAAGTGTATGTGTATTTCAAAAAAATGGCCTTCATGCATACAGATAAAACTGTTCGTGTTGGAGATTTTGTGCATTCATATTTGAATTCGGCATTAAAAAAATAGTCTAAAAAAAAGCTTATTTCACGTTATAAAAGAAGAAAGAAGTTAAAAATTGTTGACGAGTGTTATAACAAGAAAATACTCACCATAACCTTTAGTTTGAAAGGATAAACAACCCATAAAATCAAAACTGCAAGTAAAATTCCAATCCAAAATAAAATGGAAACACATTGAAGCAGCCAGTCAGTGTGTGAATAACTAAAGCACACAATCACTTTTTTGAATAACATGCTTGCTCTAGACCGGAACTGAATAACTACTAGTAAAACCCCTCTTTTGCGGACACCGGTGGGACAAAAAAATTCTTCCGTAAAAGAGAGGTGGCCGTTATTCGGGGGTATGAAATGCATACTTTTATTATACAAGGGGAAATTGTAATTTTTCAGTAAAAGAGCGGTGACCGCATCTGAGGGGTTTTGACTGCACTATTACTCAACCGTACATGCATTTCACGTGCATAACACGTGCAGAAACGTGTGTGAGTGGGGGCCTTTAATTACGTATTTATGTTGTCAGTGTTAGGATTTTCTTTTCTATTATACTGGTGCGGGCTATTGCATTTTGAAGTGAAAATGACACAAGCCCCAGTTTTCATGTCACGTAAGTGACAACTTAATAAATAATTGATTTTTCGAGCAGGGTTTCATATTTGTTTTCGCTTATGACTCTTCTCTGTGAAAGCCATTTTATTCTTAAAGGATGGACTTCGAGGAGGACTTAAAGTCCTCATCCAGGAGGGTGGATCCGCACACTTTCAATTCCCCTCGAGTGAAGTGATGTTATGATGCCCCATCTCGGCTATTAGAAGCTTGCATGCATTTATTCTCGAAAGTTATACTAGTAGAACTCCCAGAACCAGATTATATCATGTACGACCCCTATGAACACGAGGTCCACTGGACCACTCGTATTTGACACATGCGTTTGAATGACCCTGGATCCACGGGGCAGTTCTTCAGGTTGTCACACTCCTTCCTTCGTTGCACATATATATTTTTACAGCTTTCTGTGCCCACCCCCAAGCCCCTGTCACGGCTCTCCTTGCACTTGATTTTAACCAGTGCTCCCTCCTCCCCTCAGAACATCTCAACACCCATAACGGGGCTATGCGGCTCTAGGTTGAGAATAGGTATAGGTTGATTGAATAATTGTACGATGTAGGCCTGTTGCTCTCTGTGTGACGAGATTTTCAGCAGGACTATCGGCTCGCATTTACGAGTAGAAGTTGGGAACCACCAAACACCAACTTCAGAAGGCCGCCACTGTGGGGTTTTTGTGTCAAGGCTGGCCCAATAGTCATTCGCTCATAAAGTAAAAATAGTTGCTCTCAATATTTGCCTTCCCCCAATGCAAAGAAACAGCAGCGGTATAGGCTGGATACACACTGGCCCAGCTCGGCCCAATATTCCTTGGCGAATGTTTGCCAAGAACAGCAGAACCGGTTTTTCCAGAAACACTTCGTACTGTGACTGTTGGTGCTCTTCGACAAACGTTTGGCCAGGCGGACTGGAAGAGAGGGGGGTGGGGGGGGGAGAAGGCAACTCGTTTGAGTTGGGTTGGATGCCGGAAGGTACTCCACCAGCCTTCCAATACCTTCCATCATTTGACGATCATTGCCATTGTTGGAGCGGCCACACTGCTTGCCATGGAACGTATTAAGCCACCCTTGAAACGACTATGGCAATAGCTTTAAAAAAATCCCTATTAAAATGTACAATTGGTTCTACTCAATTACTACAAAAGTTCCAGTTCCCATAATTTGGTTGATGCGATTCACAATCTTTCGAATAAGGGGTCATTCAAGTATTACGTCAGCATCGTGGGGGGGGGGGGAAAGGGGTTTCGGATTTGCTAACTTTTGATGACAAGAAGGGGAGGGGGGTTTGTTGAAGGTTGCTTACGTCATCAACTACCCCCTTTTTGAAGATATGAAATATTCTAAGTTGCTGACGAAATTTTGCTGACAGGGGGGGGGGGAGTCAAATATGGCTGAAAATCTGCTTACGTAATACTTGAATGACCCCTAACATGTCAACTCAATATGATTTTTAAACATAATTAATTATTATCATAGATTAATGAAATAAAAGTCACTTACCGGTTGGCCATACACCTATGTTGTGGAAAATAAATGAAAACACATACGTTTAGACAGTGGCAAATGCTTATTTCTAATATTCATATGTCACGGCAAAAGCACGAAGACGGTAAAACCTAGAATTAACTGGCAGTTCTGTCATTTGGGGATTCAGAGCAGGACGGTTTACCCCCCCCCCCCTCCAGGTGGGCCTGCATATACATACATACATTGAGCCCCCCTCCAAGCTTTAGAAATTACACCAGAAATGCATATACATACATACATTGAGTATATGTTCTTTGCCCCCCCCCCCAAATTAATATTTAACAAATCAATAATCTAGCCAACATGAATTACAAGTATCAACAATAACTGCGTAAGTGATAATAATTATAAATAAATAAATTAATTAATTGATTTGTGAAGCTCATACATATATACTGTCGGGAGTAAACTAAAAAGCCAGCTGTTTTAATGAATCAATTTACCATCATGAATATATTAGTTCCTGTGACGCTTATTAATTAATAATTATAATTATTTGTGTGTGTGTGTGTGATAATCAAATTAATTGTTAATAGATTGAAATGATTCATTGTTAAATATTTTATTAATTAATTATGTGGAGTCACACACACACACGACAAAACAAAAGTTTGCTTAAATACTTATAATTTTAATCAGAAGCGTCATTCCCTAGTTAATTGCAAAATAATTATAATTATTAATCAACTATAATGATTATAATTATTAATATGTTAATAAGCATCGGAAACTATTAAGGTTATTATATTGTAGATTGATTCATTAACAACGAGTTCCTACTCTTTCGAGTAGATAAATAAATTAATGATCATTAATAATTCCTCAGTAAGCGTCAGGAACTAAGTTACTGCTGGTTAATTATTTTTTTAACAATTAATTATAACTTTTAAGTAACTATTATAATTGAGTAATTAATAAGCGGCAGTGATTCGTAATGGTCAATTGATTCATTAGAAACGGGGGGTTTGACTTGGTAAAACTCCGAAATGGAAGCATTTGCAAGCGTTTTACGGGCATTTACCCAATCGCCTTGGTAAAAACCTAGGTCTTACCAGTAAATTCTGGGTTTTTACCAGCCTTCGGGCGTTTATCGTAACACATAATGTATACTCAAAAATATACTACAATGGTAAATTAGTTAGTAGTGATACTTACGTCATAATACTGAGGTACAATGCAGTAATCATTATGAGACATAATTTATAATGCAATCTCAAGAAAAATATGACTCAAAAAAATTTATAAAAGAACTCTGGATCTTTTACAAAGTTGATTTCAGTATAAAAATACCGGTAAAAGAGATTATATGTTATATATACATACATCTTTCTATGAAAAAAGATAAATTTAAGTAATTAGTTGGAGATATTATAGATTGATGCTGAGTATTCGTTTGATTTGAAAGTAAATGGTAATCATGTAGACTATAAGATGCATTTCAATCAAATTACTACAGACTGGAAAATGAAAAAAAAAAAGAATAGAAATTACAGAATATAGTAATTTATCTGAGGTATTTGTATCATACATAGGCTGACCATATGTCCTCGGCAGAAATACGGGAGATTGGGATTCCAAATACGGGACATCGCCAAAAATGACGCCAAAAGTAAACACAGTTGCCAAATATTGTAGAAATTACGTAAAAATCAAAATGGCGGAGAATAAAGCATTACTGCGAATTGCAATGGATTTAAATGAATTCCACGAAATAAAAACGTTCACCAAGACAAATGTGAGAGATTATTATTCTTATTTATAATTGTAATTATCTCAATCTAATTTATGAGTGAGAAAATAATTTCATTCTTTGACTTCAATAATGAATAAAAATTCAGATAAGCTTCGTGTAAAAAACGGGATACTTTCGCTAAAAAGTCGGGACAGCTGAAAAAACCGGGACTGTCCCGGGAAATACGGGAGGTATGGTCACCGCAATCATACCAGACCAAATTGCTAATTTCATGAAAATTCCTTGAAATGCTTTCATCGCTGATGTGGACATTGATTTGAAAGTGACGAGGTACTTACTGTTTTATCGTAAACCTATTCAGAAAATATATTATTACATAACTTATACAGGGTGGTTATAAATAAACTGACACCACTCAGACGTATGTAGCGCCAATTCCGGTAGAGGTAGTTTGATGGAGCTTGGGGTGTATAGGAAATATGGCCCGTAGGGAAAATAAAGATTCAATGTAAATAAATAGTTCAATTTTTGACAACCAGGTGAAAACGTGGCGCCATTTTCTGTCAGTTACCTTTTTTCCCCATGGTCCAGATAACACACACATATATATATAATAAGTTTGGATGAACTACGTTCGCCACAACGCGCTACACAGGTCGGAGTAGTGTCAGTTGAATTATAATTCTTATACACAATACTTTTTTCTGTCATTGTCGCCATTTTTAATTTCACACAACGCGTTCTACAGCACTGCTGCCATCTATTGAGCGATGTAGAACAAAAAACTTCGAATTGTTTTTATTTTCATGTACACTGATTAATGTAATAGTTTTTTTGCCGATGTGTGCAATACTTTTTAAAATATGAATTTCGGAAATCGTGTCATTCATTTGTGCAAACCCCGTATATACGAACGAATTTATGGGACAACCCGTATATGAGTGTTGTCATTTTCTTTTGACTCCACTAACCCTACTCAGCTTGATAGCCAGTAATTTCACAATGAGAAAAGTTGCCAAAATCAAGGTTTTCACTAACCGACATCTCGGTGAATTTTCATGCGAATATTATGGGGGTCAATTTCTTTTCGCGTGTAACAAAAATAAATGTGAATTCTTGACTGACGCTTTTTTCGGTTTTCTGTACAAACTTTCTCTTCCCAATTATCATTCTTAGACAGTGCACATAGCGCGGCGACCAAGAGGTACAGGTGCATAATAGAGACTAATGAGAAAAAAGAGAGAAAGGGGCCCACCCGCAAAGAGGTGAGCGATTTCAACAAACCTCGTTTGTTTTTTACCTCGATCTGTCTGTTGTTTCGTCCTCTTTTTCTCTTTCCTTTTCCTGCAGAAGGATTGCCATCTTTATATTTCAGAACCCGTCCGGCCATTTTCCTCTATCCTCTTCTACTATTTGCGGGCATCTCTTCTTCCACCCCATGCTTTCTTTTTCCTAGTCGCAATTCTTGTAACTCGTACCTCTTCACTCCACTATGAGCGCAGCCTTAGTTTCACAGCTGCATTTCGTTTTGTTAGCCGATATTTTTTCGTGTTTTACTGCATTTTTTTTAGCATTAATTAACAATAGAATTTTATTGTTTCGGGCTGTTTCCGTGAAACCCCCTGCATAATTTTTTTCAGAGGATTAAGACCTGTGATGCACCTGGGAAGGTAAATATGGAACATTGTAGCCCATTGGAGTTGCCCAATGTGCCCCATTGCAGCTTGTAGCTGGATCATCATTTTTGATTTAATTGCTTCAAAGATTGTAAGGGGACGAGAGAGAGAGAGAGAAAAGAGCTCTGAGAGTGGTCTACGATAGAGATTCATTGTTTAATGATATGTGCCAAGCTTGAGTTTATATAATACGAAAACTTTCTACTTGTTTCCTCTTCATTCATAACGTCAAAAGTATTTCAGGACTTGTGTACTTACGTCAACGTACTTGATAATAATAAAAAAGGTGATTTACTTTCATTACTATTTCGGTTATAATTCAAGCGATGATCTAATAATAGCAGTGGAAAAAAAGTGTTCGATCACATGCAAAGATACTACCAATGGTACGTCTAAAACACAAAAATAAAATATCGAAAAATAATTGTTTTTCTCCCAGTCTAAATGTATGGCAAAACCAATCATCATAAATACGAAATACACACCAAAAATTCATAAATTTATTCGAGTTTGACCTTGAAAATCGATATTCAAACTGGCAACACCCGGGTGTTCGACCATTGTTTAAAAAAAATATGTTGGCTCGTAATATCTGACGGAAATGATGTTTGGGCAGGGGCATGGTACCCTGACAATGTATGAAATAACCCCGTCCCGTTAATTTTTTTTTTGAAGCACACACTAAGAGGTAGCTCCCAGAAAGCATCTGATGATCTCAGAAAAGCTGACAATTTCCATGTTGGAAGCCAGAGTTTCTCAAGAGGAAATTTATGGATTTTTCCTATGATATGCCAAAAGTACGATGAGCTTTCTTTGGGAAAAATATCAGGACTGGTAGTGGGGTGTAAATTTATCTCGTGCTCGTCGCACAGAGCCGTACTTATGGTTTTGCTGCATGTGGGCTATACGAATTTCACCGACTTTCTATCATTCAAGTCTAACACCATAACCCTCTTGGCCCCAGCCCCTGTAAATACACCTCTGTCTCTAGATCACTCTTATGATGGTCACTCACATGCTCGCACACTGTTTTGGCACCATACATGCTTGCACGAGTTCTAGGTCACTCTTTTGGTTGCTCACTCTCTCGTTCAACTCCCGAGCTCCTAAACTCCCTGAACCATTATTATGATTGCTTACTGGTACCTGGATTTAATTTTTATTTCCTTTTTGGTATCTGATTTATTCGAGAAGGTTTATTGATATCGATCCTTCAGCAGTTTCCAGTATACAAGGTATACTAAGGTTATAAATTGACAGTTGAATTGTTCCCAACCTGACACCCCGTTTAAGCGGATATTGTCTTCTTCCGATAAAGCGTGACCGACTGTATATTCTGGGAGCTATCTGTTAGTGCTTTAGGCTGGTATTACCCTATAAATGTTTGATAAAATCTCTCTCATAAAACTTAAAAAATCCAACCCATAAAGCTCATAGGTTACATTCGAGTAAATGCAACCGATAAGCTTATGATTGGTTTTTTCATGTTTTATAAAATAACTTTTATAAAACTTTTATAGGGCAATCCCGGCCTTGGAAAAGTTATAACGAAGAAAACCCCGTTCCATTCATTTTTTACACATTGTCTGGTTACGCTGATCCTGCGCGCAAACATTGTCTGTCATTCACATAGTTGAAATCAACATATTGTTCCGGATAATTTTCCACAAGACTTCGAGATTGCAAAACAAGAAGCGGTTCGACGGACACAGATTTATTTACAGAACAGAAATTTACACGTATTTACAAGCTAATCAGAGAGCTAACAACTTTCTCGCAAAGTTTAAACACAACCGTGACTGTTCATCGAATCTCTCTATTCGAGTCTCTATTAGCCTGCCATCTTGTGAGCGCCAGATTATTTATAACCCCGGTGGAAACTTCGAGAAAAAGAATGTTCTTCAAAATTCTATTTTACAGTTTCAAAGTCGGCGGCGCCACCGTACGGAGGGATTGAACCAATGTCTGGAGGGGCGGGACTTTCAAGAATGTTCGCACCAGCTCTCCGCCAATCGCAGTCATTTCCACCAAACCGAAATCGACCGATTTCGATATCTCTGAGAGCCATCGAACAAATCGCGTCATCTATCGTCTACAGATCGTAACAATATTTTTTAAAACAGTGATTGAACACTTATTTCCCTTCAAAGTGTTGATCGAACAGTTTTTTTTTTCTCGATTGTGTCCGGTTAATTAATCGATACGTACCATTGGTAGTCTGTATAGTGATCGAAGGCCGGCATTACACTATAAAAGTCTTGTGGAAGTTCTTCTGTAAAACTTAAAAAAATGCAACCAATAAGCGCAACGGTTACATTCGCTCAAATGTAAGCGATGCGCTTATTGGTTGCATTTTTCGAGTTTGATAAAAGAACATTTATCAAAAGAGGTCAGGAAATATGAATTTCAGAGCGGTTTTCTTCAGTGTAAAGTGTTGTTTTTAATGATTATAATGTAAGAATTAAGCGTTTATAGAACTCCGCATTGGGCCATAGACTACATCAGTGATCGCCAACCTTGGATGATACGTGGAATGCAGAGCGTCAATCAGCCCTTTCACACAAACAGTCATAAAGACATCTGAACCCACATGTAAATTTGAACAAATAAATTTGTATGGAACATTACTTTAAAAAACTGTAATTAAAAATCCTTCTTATATATTTTTGATTTTCAACATTTAAATTTTAATGTAAGAATTGAATCAAAAAAATGCAAGTGATTGTGATTCTCAAAATAATTTTTATATAACACAAAATTTTGAATTACAAGGTTTGTTGACAATTTACATCTGAAGATGGCGATAAATTTATTTCAAATGGCGGTGAAGTGTTTTGCAAATCCTATTTAAACAAATCAAATTAAATTATTTTTAAAGATTTATGTTTTTCGTATCATGACAAATGTTTGTCATTTAATTCGGTTCTGAATGTTTCGCAGGAGGTGGGGCAGCCGTGGGCGGTACAAACGTTATAAACAACGCCAAACAATCAGTTTGCCAACAATGTTTTTAAAATTAGATTGATTAATTAGTTTTAACTGATTAAGTTTTAGTTTTTAATTAAGAAGTTTAAGCAGAGTCAGTTCCGTTTCAAATGGTACGAAAACGTTTTTCGCTTTTAAAAGTAGCGATATATAACACGATTCTTGTTCTTGTGGTTAGCAGATCTTATTTCCGGATGGTTTACGACCAAAAAGTAATGAATACTGCAGTGATTTGCTCTAAAATTTGCTTTTGTGGCGAGGAGGATCGATTTTGTGAATTGGCTATTTACCATTACAAGATTCATCGAAAGACTGGTTATTTGTGGAGATGAAGATTACAAGGAAGAAAATTCATCACTGCCCCCACGGGGACTCGAACCCCGGTCTCTCGCTTGCCGGACGAGTGCTCTACCATCTAAGCTATGGAGGCAGATAGAATACTTCAACCTTGGAGCGTATATATATATGTTGAAAGGCACCGTTCAACAATCAACTAATAGCTCGTGTTTTCTATATGAATTTACCATTGGCTCACACTAGGGTGACTGGAGTATTGAAATTTACAGAGAAAAAACATTCCACACAGTTAAATAATTTAAAAAACTGTGAAAATAACTTTGAGAATATAATGTCACGTGAACATTTAACAGCGAAAATGAAATCTGAGTTGATGTAATATTTGAAATTAAAAACTGGACTCAATAAACTCTTTAAATCAAACTGGACTCAATAAACTCTTTAACTCTATAATGCCCAGATCGCCCGAAGTCGGCCGAGTAGGTTAATGCCCATAACCGCCTCAAGTCGGCCCAGCTAGGGGGTATGGGTATGTTTCCGTGGGCTTTTGTCACCAACGGGGAAGAAGATGAAAGCTCTTGTCAGAGGCGGGAACGGAAAAGACAACTGCAACGCCCTATCAATGGGATTTTAAAAGCTGATGTACTAGAATGTTCCTTGAGAATGGACTAAGGGTACTCAATGCATTTTACAAAGAGATAATACTGTGAGGAAAAGGGTGTTTTCAGTAGACAAATTATCTCCCGAAAATCCATTGAAATGAAAGGGTGAACGTCAATGCAAAGGGTGGCATGAATAGATACTCATGGAGAAAGGGTGGGGAGAGGGAAAGTGGCCGAAATTTGGACGTGTCCACTTCGAACACAAAAAACTTGGTATTTTCACGACCCTCCCAGGTTTTCTATCTGGGCATTAAAGAGTTAAATCAAACTGGACAAATAATGGGACTTTGTTCCCATATACACTTTATATATATTCCCTTTACTTTGCTCCCAAAAATAATTGTCACGATATTTGTTCATACCCTCCAAGTCGAGAATTCTATTTCGGAGGGGCTTTTCTGGATAAGCCCATGCTGTCTTTGAATCGTTCGAGATAAGCGTGGAGGATGCAAAGTGCCACAGTTCCTGTAATTACAGTGTAAGGAATGTGGAATACCAAGAACTTCCCAAAAAAAAGTGAAAGGCTGATAAAGAAGCATGGGGGGGGGGGTATCTCTGTTCGCAGCTTAAACCTTATTAGCGGTCCGGAGGTTTTTCTGGCACTTCTTTGGTGCAGTTCGTGTTTCACAGTCCCCCCCTTTGCGATGAAGAAGGCTCCCTGATATTTTTTCCCCTTCATGGTCTATGAATTGCTTATGAGTTCTGCTAAGAAGCCGGATACACAGGGTCCTTATGGTTATCGTAAGGGGCCGTTGAACGATCAAGTATAGAACCTCACGAGAAGAACATCGCCTACGTCACGTCGGACGAATATACCATCGAGAATAAGACATTATCAACGGCGCTTTCCCGTTTGGAGTCTCTAACGCTATTTTGGCCTCCTAGAAATTTCACTAAAAGCGTCACGGCAGTGCTCTCGATAACGTCGTCATCCAGCACCTCCTAGAGGTAGAAGACCTCCGCACGCGTTGCCATAAACGTAATATTACGTCAGACTACCTAGCAAGTTTGCCACATTTTGAAACACAGCATCCTATTTCGTTTCTTTTTATTTTGGCGTAGAATCTTCCTGATTGGCCCACAAATACCGCATAGTGATTGGATGTGGGGCATAGAAATCGCTAATTCTGAGCCCGATCATTTCTTTTCCGCACAACGATGATACTGGCACGAGCAGGGAATTTTTTTCCCTGAAAATATTCTGAGGGAAAATGGACTACTTACTTACGTCACAAGCAGACTGCGGAGGCCTTCTATCTCTAGGAGGTGCTGCGTCATCGCAGTGTTTTTGTTACGTAAACCCCGGCTGTTCGATAGTGCCGTCTTAAGGCATTGTCGCATTAGATTCACAAAAATAAGATCTGGTTGAAATTTTCCAGAATTTACGTGGTAGGACCTCAGAAAAATCACTTGCCGCTCTTAAGACGGCCTAGCTGCTCGAGCACTTACAGCACATTTTATTTTAATACAAAAAAATATATTTTTCATTTCACAGAAGAGATCGAAAACTCCAGCCTTTTTTTCAATAATTAGTTCCATGTATCAGGCTGAAGCCAAACACTACATGTATAAAACATTTTCGACCATCGCCCCCAGAAGGATGGGGGCTGCAAGGCTCCAAAACCCAGAGGAATTCTTATAATTTTTTTTTCTTTTCCGCACTGTAAATTCACTATGGACTAAGATTCCTGCTGCAGCATGTTAGGACCATGCTTCCGATGTCCTTAAGCATGGCCCCACATCTTGCAGCCGGTCTCTCAGGCTGGAATCTTCGACCGTTGAAAATACCGTTGTTTCTTGATGCGGTCTTATGTCGAGTCCACCTCCACATAGTACCGCAGAAGTTTAATTAACGGCTTTTTAGGCAACTGCTAGACCAAAAACCATCTTTTGCTTGTGGAAAAACAAAAAATCTGTAAAAAATGAAATATCTAATGTTGCGCAAAATGAGACATTGCATTCTCCATGCTCATCTCAAAAAATTCAAAGAAAACACGTGTGCTTTCCTAAAAGAGTGCTTTCATCAAGTAATTCTCGACTTGAAGCATGTATGTGAGGGTGAACACATCGAAAGTATCATGATAATTATTTTTGGGAGCAACACGAAGGGATGCTGTGCATATGAGAAGAAAGATAGAAAGCACATCCATCAATTTTTAAATTTACTTTTACTTAAATTTATGATTTATATTACTCAAATTAACTCAAATTTCATTTTTCGTTAAACGTCTAGATACGTGACTTAGGTACTATAAAACAGTGGTTATCAACCTTGTGGTACTGGGATACTTCAGGGGGGGGGGGGCACGGAAAAAAATTGAAAAGGGGCCATGACAGGTGGTTTGGAGAACTGAGAAGAAAAATTAAGGTGTGAAGAAATAAAGATTTTATATTAGTGACTAACACTTACAGTGAGAAAGAGAATCCAACAAAACCACCCATAAAACCAGGGCCTTCTTCAGGGCATGGACCCACCCAGGCCTCACCGCCTACATTTTGCAACAAGTTCCCTAGGATGGGGTTTTTCTCAAGTCTCCGGCTAAATTTTTAGACCCCCTTCTCTATATGAAATTTATTGTATGAAAAACAAAAAAATGATGAAAACCATATTAGGCCCCCGGGCTGTAGCTCTGTCAGTCCCACTCTTGTGAGGAGTCATGCCCATAAGTGACCCCACCTCATGTTATTTTGTATAGTACAATTAATTTTGAAAATAAGTAGGAAATATGTAGGCTGTTTATTTCCAGCTAACGTATGGGACTACCATAGCATCAATTTGCCTAAGGTGGAGGCCCCATGATGTTGAGACGGTCCTGATAGAACTCGGACTAGCGGGGAGCTCAATGAATTATAAACCAGTGGTCTGGATGAGAGTTGAAAATTCTGGGTAAGACAGGGGAGCCACGAGAAAAAATTATGGTTCAAAGGAGGCCACGGGCAAAAAAAGTTTAAGAAACACTGCTATAAAAGGCATTTTCAGTTTTTAAAATTATCATCAGTGAAAAAAGTCATTCTTCTGTCATTTTCAGTATTCCAGTCACCCCCAATCAGTGAATGGGAAATGACCAAATCACACAAATATCATTCCCCTCACTACAAAAACAAGGAAAATAATCATGATTATTCTGCCCGAATCAATAATCATGAAGCAAACAAAAATGACAACTTCTAATCTAGAACAAAGAAAACTTTTTCTTTTGCTATATAGTGTAATGTGGGAAGAAAAATTGCACATGAAATTGGCATTTCTATTAGAACAAAAGTATTTTATATCGATGGTATTTTATACCAATAACTGCTATAGAAAAGTTCAAGGAAATTTTGCGAACAAAAATAAAATTTCTACGTACATCCTTCTGCAGGGGAAAAAACATGTTTTTCAGAACAATATTCTGAATATTTGAGATTTTCATGATGATGTTCATAAAATATTATAAATAATCGGTATATATGTTATGGTAAATGAGATAAATCGGTAATTATATATAATAACTGGTTATTACACATAATCGCCAGCCGTCTCGGTAGGTTTGATAAATTTATCTTTTTCACCGGTGATTTTGCATAATACCCAAGTTTCATCGGTAAATTTGATAAACACCGAAAAAAAAATATCACTTATACCGACTGTGAAGCATAATATCCAAGCGTCGTTGGTGAATTTGGTAAATGATGATAAAATTATTAGTTTTATATCGGTGATTACACAAAATACTTGAACTCATATCCGATAAATTTGACAAATACTCGAGAGTTAAATGCGAGTTCATTCTATAGGGGTATAATGATAAAACTTGTCAGATTAGAGTTCGTTATATCGAGCTCCATTGAAGAATTCGTCAAATAAGAGTTTGTTATATCAGGGCCCGATTGTGGAATTCGTTAAACAGGAGTTTGCGCATGCAATTGGACCCCGATATATCAATGAACTTTGAAATTGAAAGGATTTTTTTTTATCGTAATACAATCGTAAAATTTGTTGAATGAGGGATCATTATATCAAGATACGATTGCAAAATTCGTAATCGGGAGTTTGTTATATCAGGGTTCATTATATCCGGTTCAAACTTTGGCTCAGAAGTACGGTCATCCAAATAATATATCTTATCATGGCAATGGGATCGATTTATCTTATTTATCTATACTAAATGTTCGATTATGCATAATAATCGGCCAAATACGATGAATTCGGTACGATTCATCGTGTTTGCATTCATTCACATCAAAAATTTGTTTTTTTCCGCAAATTATTTGATCAAATCTATTCATAGTTTGAATTCTTCTCACGAATGAAGCATTTGTTCCAGTTTTGTTTTTTATTTTTCAATTATTATCTATTATTTTGGCGAATTAGGCAATTTGCCAAAGGAGGCGGCAGAAAAAATAGGAAAACAAATTGCCCATGTGTCGAGTTTTGTGAGCAATTTGTGTCTTCGAAAAAAGGATGACATTTGCATTTTTGTTTTTTCCCCCACATTTACAGCATATTTTTTTGGCATTTTCACGATATTTTTTCACTTTTCAAATTTTTCTGAGAATGTAAAAGATTTAGAAAATTACATCAATACACTGATTGCATTGAGACCTTATGAAGAAGTATGCTGAATTTCTTGGAAATTGAAATAAAAGATGATTTTTGTCTTCCTAAACCATAGGCATGCATATACAGGATTTCCTTGGGGGGGGGGAAGGGGGTCAATTTTTTCATTTTTTACAGGAAAAAATCCTATTCCCCTCCCCTCCTCTAGTACACCCAGTCATGCCCTCTCTCACCACTAACATCTAGCGACAGGGCCCTTTGACCAGATTTTTCACGGGACTCTCAATACTGAATTTCTTGAAATTTTAATTTTCACCGTATAAGCAGCACTTTGCCCTTTCTGTCGGTATTTGCTTATCTCGCAGAGTACTGTTTTGTATGTCTGGGAAGAGGGGGGGGGGTGAGAGAAGTCATTTTTAAAATTAAAAAAGTCTCAGTTATTTTCGATCGATAACATTCATATGCCAGCTTACGAACTCACACGCTCACGGACTCGGTAGCTCGCTCGATCACTTCCTCACTCCCCCACTCACTCATTGACGGTAGCAATGTCGCTCGCCCACTCGTTCGTTCTCTCACACACTCACCATCTCATTCGCCCAGCCACTATCTCCCTCACTCACCCACTCAGGAACTCGGTAGCTCGCTCTCCCACTCATTCGCACACCCCCTCGCCACTCATCCGCATGCCCACTCATTCACACACCAAGTCGCCACGTTCACACGCCACTTGCCCACTCGCTCGCTCGCGAGTTTATAGAAACGTCCTCTCCACTTGTCAATGCAAGATTCATCGAAAGACTGGTTATTTGTGGAGATGAAGATTACAAGTAAGAAAATTCATCACTGCCGTATGCATATGACCATCTGGTTGGCCTTTGTCATTCACAAGCTATTAGTTGATTGTTGACGCCGTCCATGTACGGTGCCTTTCAACATATATATATACGCTCCAAGGTTGAAATATTCTATCTGCTTCCATAGCTTAGATGGTAGAGCACTCGTCCGGCAAGCGAGAGACCGGGGTTCGAGTCCCCGTGGCGGCAGTGATGAATTTTCTTCCTTGTAATCTTCATCTCCACAAATAACCAGTCTTTCGATGAATCTTGCAAATAGTTTGTTGTCGGTAACAAATATAAGCAAACAAATCCGCTCCTCTGCCTAAGGGTACGTCCATAGTGCACCGCTTCCCGCTTCTCGCTTTATTGCTTAAACCGCGGCAGTTGTAGAAGGAGAGATGATCCCGCGCGATTCTAGCCGGTGGTGGTTATAGTGCACCGATCGCGGGAGCGTCTGCCTGCATGGGCAGTTGGCATCATGGAGTTATTACGTGGGGATCTATTGTGTGTTTTTGTTGACAACAAAAAATATTTATTATAAAATTAAACATGAAAGAATGACGAATGTACATGAAATTAATAGGACTCGCCTTGAAGTTGCAATGGGTTTGGTGTAATCGCTAATTATAGTAAATTAATTAATTGATGATAAATCAGCGATTTCGCTTTTAGTGCCACAACAAATTTTCGATTAGAAAAACGAAAATTAATCGTTACAAAATTCCGTTTGATTTAGTTTTATCGTTAATTAGTTTATTAACGATAAAACTAAATCATGATCGATAATTAGTAACGATAAAACGAAATCCAACGGTATTTTGATTAATTAACGATATCGTTTTCATTACGTCAACTAATTAACGATTAGTATTAACAATAATTAGGCGTCATAAAAACTCTGTTGGATTTAGTATGATAATTAATGATCCTTAATTAATTAACGATTAATTAACGATTTCGCTTATTATTATGTCATAACTAATTAACAATTAGTATTAGCAACAATTATCCATCTCAAAAACTCCGTTGGATTTAGTACAATCGTTAATTAACCTTAATTAATGATTAACCAACGATATTGCTTTCATTATGTCATCTAGTTAACGATTAGTATTAACAATAATTAATCGTCACAAAAACTCCAATTGGATTCACTATAATTGGTAATTTTCTTTAATTACTTAATGATTAACGATTTCGCTTTTATTATGTCATAATTAATCAACGATTAGTAATAACGATAATTGATCGTTACAAAAACTCCGTCGATTTACTATTCCATTATAAAACGAACACTTAGAGGAAAGTATCCGTTTAAAACTGCAAGCGGTGAGCCGGTCAAGCGAGAAAAAGAAATAATAATTCATTCTGGTTAAAGCGGGTAAAAGCAGTTTGAGCCGGTAAAAGCAGGTAGGCGGGCGCACTATGGCCGCCCCAATGAGTTTTCACGATCTTTTTTCAGCCGCGATGAAGCGAGTAGCGAGAAGCGGTTCACTATGGACGTACCCTAAGGGTACGTCCATAGTGCACCGCTTCCCGCTTTATTGCTTAAACCGCGGCAGTTGTAGAAGGCGAGATGATCCCTCGCGATTCTAGCCGGTGGTGGTTATAGTGCACCGCTCGCGGGAGCGTCTGCCTGCATGGGCAGTTGGCATCATGGAGCTATCACGTGGGGATCTATTGTGTGTTTTTGTTGACAACAAAAAATATTTATTATAAAATTAAACATGAAGGAATGACGAATGTACATGAAATTAATAGGACTCGCCTTGAAGTTGCAATGGGTTTAGTGTAATCGCTAATTATAGTAAATTAATTAATTGATGATAAATCAGCGATTTCGCTTTTAGTGCCACAACAAATTTTCGATTAGAAAAACGAAAATTAATCGTTACAAAATTCCGTTTGATTTAGTTTTATCGTTAATTAGTTTACATTAATGATTAAAACTAAATCATGATCGATAATTAACTAATCAACTAATAACGATAAAACTGAACTGGCCGATAATTAACGGCAAAATCCGTTGGATTTCGTTTTATCGTTAATTAGTTTATTAACGATAAAACTAAATCATGATCGATAATTAGTAACGATAAAACGAAATCCAACGGTATTTTGATTAATTAACGATATCGTTTTCATTACGTCAACTAATTAACGATTAGTATTAACAATAATTAGGCGTCATAAAAACTCCGTTGGATTTAGTATGATAATTAATGATCCTTAATTAATTAACGATTTCGCTTATTATGTCATAACTAATTAACGATTAGTATTAGCAACAATTATCCATCACAAAAACTCCGTTGGATTCAGTATAATCGTTAATTAACCTTAATTAATGACTAACCAACGATATTGCTTTTATTATGTCATCTAGTTAACGATTAGTATTAATAATTAATCGTCACAAAAACTCCAATTGGATTCACTATAATTGGTAATTTTCTTTAATTACTTAATGATTAACGATTTCGCTTTTATTATGTCATAATTAATCAACGATTAGTAATAACGATAATTGATCGTTACAAAAACTCCGTCGATTTACTATTCCATTATAAAACGAACACTTAGAGGAAAGTATCCGTTCAAAACTGCAAGCGGTGAGCCGGTCAAGCGAGAAAAAGAAATAATAATTCATTCTGGTTAAAGCGGGTAAAAGCAGTTTGAGCCGGTAATAGCAGGTAGGCGGGCGCACTATGGCCGCCCCAATGAGTTTTCACGATCTTTTTTCAGCCGCGATAAAGCGAGTAGCGAGAAGCGGTTCACTATGGACGTACCCTAAGACCCGAAAACATAGTAAAAGCCCAATACATTTCTCTCAGCTCATGTCGATGCCTTAGCATATAAAGACGCATTAGATGTCAGTGCGGACAGTTAGTTGTCTGTAACCATCGAGCTTCTTTTTTCTGGAGGGAGTATGACGTCAGCGGTCTCCGCCTTGGAAGTGCTGAGAACGGTGTCCCCCAACATCTCCGTCGGAAGATCACGTGACTCGGTGCAAGCAAACACGATCCCCTCATAGATATCAATGTTAAAATTGCCGATTTTAGCATAGAAATGCGGAAATTTAGTTGGGTTTTCCGCCACCTCAATAATTTTGAAAATTGAATTGAATTTTTGATTTTCGAAATATTGAGTTCTTGTAGAGATATGAAGCTCAAAAAATTAAATATAAAATAATGAGCCAGACCCACTTTTGAGGTTGATTTCCATGCAATAACATTAATTTCAGCTTTTTATTTATATCTTCTCAAGCACGGAAATGAAAATTAGTCTCCGTATTGTCTTATATTATCCAATTGCATCAATCGATATAGTTTAGGATGTTTTGAAATTAATTATGGGCCCATATATAAATTACATTAAAGAAATTCCGCAGCTTCAATCGATTATTTTTTGAAGCAAAAACAGGCAGATCGATTCATTTCTATGTTTAGATTTGTTCCTTTCATGAGTCGCGTGTGGCATTCCTTTCATGAGAGTAATTAAAGATAATTCCAGAATCAATGAAAGAGATACTTTCAGCATTGAATGATAATTCCAAAATTGATGAAAGAAAATTCCAAAATTAATGAGAAGTAATTTCAGTTCCAAAATAAATGAAAGTCATATTCTAGCATTAACGAAAGATAATTGCAGAATTAATTAAATAGCAGAATTAATGAAAGAGATACTTTCAGCATTGACGAAATTGATAATTTTAAAATTAATGAAAGTGATAATTCCGGAATTTATGAAAGATAATTCCAGCGTTAATGAAAGATAATTCCAGCGTTAATGAAAGATAATTCCAGAATAAATGAAAGTAAAATTCTCTCTAGTTTTAATGAAACAGATAATTTCAGTTTCGAAATAAATGAAAGCGATAATTTCAGCATTAATGAAAGAAATAATTCCAGAATTAAGAAATAGGGATAATTCCAGAATTAAGAAAAAGGGATAGGTCCAAAATTAATGAAAAAAAAATCTAGATTTAATTAAGATATAATTCCAAATTAAAATGAAAGAAAAAATTATAGAATTAATGGAAGAGATAATTTCAAACTCGATGGAACAGGTAATATCAGCATTAACGAACTGATAATTCCAAAACAATTGAAAGTGATAATTCCGATTCAGCATTAATGAAAGATATTTCAGATGAAAGTGATGATTCCAAAATTAATGAAAGCGGTATTTCCAAAAGTAATGAAAGTGGTAATTCCAGAATTAAAGTAAGAGATAATTATAACATTAATGAAAGAAATAATTCTAGAATTATAATGAAAGAAAAAAATTCTAGAATTATAATGAAAGAAAAAATTCTAGAATTATAATGAAAGAAATAATTTCAGCATTGATGAAATAAGTGATAATTCCAAAATTAATGAAAGAGATAATTTCAACATTAATGAAAGAAACAAATCCAGAATTGATGAAAGATTACTCCAGAAGTAATGAAATAAATAGTAATTAATAAAGGAAATAATTCCAGAATTAATGAAGGAATATTCCAGAATTGAGGAAAGAAAATTTTCAGCATTAACGAAAAAAATTATTCCCCCTCCAGTAATATAAACTAGATGTCTGTAACAAATATAAGTAAACAAATCGATCTTCTACTTCAGCCTAAAACATAGTAAAAGCTTATGATAATTTCTTAGCATATAAAGACTCATTAGATGTCACTGCGAACAGTTACTTGTCTGTAACAAATATAATTAAACAAATCGACTTTGTACCAATGCCTAAAACATAGTAAAAGCCCAATACACTTTTCTCAGTTTATGATGATGTCTTAGTATATAAAGACTCATTAGATGTCACTGCAAACAGATACTTGTCTGTAACAAATGTAAGTAAACAAGCTCAAAACTAGTTCCAATGCCTGAAACTCGGGTAGTATGCTACATTGCCTATTGTGGTGCACTATATTACTGATTACTCACATCACTGATTGTTATGCTTTACGTGCTGTAGTGCACTGAGTGCTGTGTTGCTCATTGTACACCGAAATACAGCAGATACATATGCATACGTATTGTGCTGTATTTCTGTGCTGCATTGCTTATTGTGTGATTAGTTTGTGTAGTGTATTAGCGCTTTTGCTTAACGCAATGCAGTGCTTATTATTATATATTGTGGTGCATTCCTTATCATGGTGCACTACTTATTTTGCTGTATTGAATTTTGTGCTGTATTTCTCATTGTGGTGCACTGCATACATTGGTAGTAGTATTGTGCTTTATTGCCGATGATGGTGCTTTGAGTATTGAAATTTTCCACATATAGTAATGCATTCCTTATTGTGATGCACTGCATATAGTGGTGCATTATTTATTGTGTATCGCCAATTCGTATGTATTGCGGTGCATAGAGTATTATGCTGTATTCATGATGACAGTACATTACTTATCGAAATCAGAGCGGGAAACTGGCAATTGAATGACTATTTTGGTGCATTGTACATATTAGTTAATGGCTCATTGTTATGCATTACGTATTTAAGTGCATCACGTGCCATATCGCTTATTCCAATACAGTGTTTATGGTGTATTGGGGTTGATTGCTTATTGTGGTGCACTGCATATTGGTGGTGCATTGCTTATTGTCCTGCGTTACCTATGGTTGGAGGTGTTATTGTTCTGTATAGCCGATGGTGGTAAATTACGCATTGCGTTGTTTTGCTTATTGCGATAGTGGATGGTGGTGTATTGTGTAATGTGATGCACTGAATATAATGGTGCATTGCTGATTGCGGTGCTTTGAATATAATGGTGCAATAATTATTGTGCTGTATTGATGATGGCGGTGCATTAAGTACTGTGCTGTATTGCTTAATGTGGTGCATTGCTTTTTGCGGTGCCCTGAATATAAGGAAGCACTACTGATTGTGCGCTATTGCTTATGATGGTTGGTGCATTGCTTATTGTACTGAATCGCCGGTGGTGGGGCATCGCGTGTTTTAAAGGCCGTTTTTCTTATGGTACATTGCAAATAATGGTGCATTGCTGATTATGGTGCGTTGCGCATAGCAGCGCATCACGTGATGTATTATAATGCAATGCTTTTGCTTTTTGCGTATATTATGGTGCTTCGTTTATTGCGATACATCGCGTATTGCGGTGTTATATGTTTTATGCTGTATTGCGGTGCACTGTAAATAGTGGTGCATTGCAATTTTTGGTGCATTGCGTACTGTAGTGCATCGCGTGCTCTATTGCTTATAGTGTGTGGTGCAAATAGTGGTACAATGCTGGTTTTAGTACATCGCAACCTGTATTGCGTATCGCATGCTGTATTTATTATAATGCAGTCCGTATTTCGTATTTCGCTGTATTGCGTATTGTGGTGAATTGCTTGTTGTGATGCTTCGCCGATTGCAGTGCATTGCTGATTTAGCTGGTTGCGTACTGTTATGTGCAACGTGCTGTATTGCTTATTGTAATGCAGTGCTTATAGGCATTGCGTACTATTGTGCTTTGCTTAATGCGAGACATCGCGTCATGTGGTGGATTGAATATTATATTGTATTGTATTGCTTAATGTAGTGCCCTGAATATAGTGGTGCATTGTTTTTTTGCTGCACCCTGAATATAAGGGTGCACTACTTATATATATATATATTGTGCTGTATTGCTTATTATGGAGCTTTGCTTATTGTGTGAGCATCGCGGGCTGTATTTCCCATTGCAATGCAGTGCTTATTACGTATTATGATGCATTGCGTATTGGGCTGTATTGTTTATTGTGGTGCACTGCTAATAGTTGTGCATCGCTTTCTTATCGTATTTCAGTGGTTATAGCGCATTGCAGTGCTTATTGCGATGTATAGTGCTATAATATACGCTATTGCGTATTGAGCTGAATTGCTTATTGCGGTGTGTGTTGCGTATTGTTATGCATTACGTATTGTAGTACGTCGTGTGAAGCATTGCTTATTGTGGTATACTGCAATATGGTGAATTGCTGATTGTTATGCATTGCGTATGTTGTTATGCAGTATGTATTGCGTTTCATCTTTGTCATTTCCATTTAAGCGCGTGCCTGATACGCCCGCTTAAATCTGCATCTGGTCGCCGGTAAAGGTGATAAATAAAGTGAAATTAACTACATATTTGTATACATTATCGCACATGTACATTTCTGCAGTTTGATCATAATGAAGAAAAAAATATTGTTTATTTTAATTTGAAAGAATTTATTCGAGAATTCGTATTTGAATACTTTTTATCTTATTATGCGTCGACCTTTGTTATAAATAGCCTATTCTAGGCCAAAGGTTCCGAACGATTTACAACACGCTGAACCAACTAAAAAGCATGGATTTGTTTCTCATAATAATACAAATGAAAAATTGCTTGTTTTTAACGCAGCGTAACCTCCCCCCCTAAACAAAACTCAGACGAAACGCTAGAGTTCCACGGAACACTGAATGGGGAGCTATGGTCATTTACAGAGCTTTTTACTTTTTACCGCTGTGGCTGCCAGAGCATCGGAAATTTGATTTGCACACGCCTTCAAAATGTGTGACTCCAAAATGTTTTTGCCTCTCCAAGTGTAGCTCCATGTATATATTTTTGTAAATATTTATACCCTCCTGTTCTGCACATGCTATACAATTTCACCTTGCTTCATTTTGTACATGCAATAATTTTCTACCTTACATGCTCTTTTTATTGTTTTGAACCAATGCCACCACAATATGTCATTACCCCCCATTGTGCATAATTTTCGATAGCAGCACGCTCCACCCTCCGTTTTCCACATGTCATGCAATGTTCATTCCCTTGTTTTCTCTAGTATATTATATCATTAATATTTAAGTCAATGGGAATTATTACTTAACTGGCCACGCCACAGCCCTTGTGGCGTGCAGCTTATATAGCCGTGGTGACTGAACACACACACACACCTATTTTGCTCTGTTCCACTTCCTACCGATGGTAAATCATGAAAATTGTTTCTTTGAATATCATTATGAATTTGTACGGATGCACTGGAGCTTATTCTGCTTCGAGTGCCCCACTAGTTCAAATTTCTTATAAAATGGCCTGAATCTTTTTTTTTTAATATTTAGGAAATATATCTGTTATATATTACGGTTAAATGTGACCAATCCTGTTACTATGCATAATCGCTGACCATTTCAGTTTGATACATTTTCATAATTTTATGATTCCGGTGATTATGCATTTTTTCTCAAGCGTCGTTGGTAAACATAATAAATGGCAATGCATTCATCAGATTTGCCAGTTGTTATGCATAATGATCATTTGATATTGATAAGTATGATGAATCAGTCCCATTACGATTTGTATGATCGCACTAGTGAACCAGCGTTTGAATCGGCTATAATGAACTCTGATTTAACGAATTTTTCTAAACACCCCGATGACTCCAATAATTAACTGTTATTTGAAGAATTCTAAAAACCGGCAACGTTATAGTGAACTCTCATTCAACAAATTTTACGATCTCAATTTACGTTTATAATGAACTATGAACTCTTATTTAACAGATTTTAGGACAGCATCCCGATATAACGAACTCTCATACAGCAATTAAATGAGAGTGAAAAAGTTTTGTGCTTGTACAATCAGAACTTAATACAACAAACTCGTATTTAACGAATCCTACATTAGTATCCACAAGTATCATTAACGATTATTTGACGAATTATACAATTGTGCTTCGATTATAACGAACACCTATTTAACAAATTTTATGATTTTTACCCCGATATTATGAACTCTCATCTAATGACCTTAACTAAACTTTAACCAACGACGCTTGGATATAAGTGTAATCAATTGGGTAGTACTGTAATTACTTTATACTTATCAGTATTACGGTTGATTATACATAATAATATCTTTTTACCATTTATCAAATTTACCAATGAAGCTTGGGTATAAGGCATAATCACCTGTAAAAGTGATACATTTGTGAAACTTGCCAAGATATAATCACCATTTATCATGCATAATAGGAGATTTATCTCATTCACTGCAACATATTCACTCAATACGGCTCCATGAGTATGGCATTTTACTGGTGAACCGTTGGTCCCAGTGTAACACCTCCAATTAGATAAAGTATCCAAATAACTTGCAGTACTCAGGCATGGCGTTCATGTTGCAAGGGGCTGTATACTTATTGGAATGGAAAAATAAACTTTTTTATACCGTCCCTGTTTGCCCAGAAACCCAGTTAGAAAGTTGTTGCTCTGTCTCTCCTGATGCCAATTAAAAAAAAATCCCACGTTTCTGAGTGCAATATTCGAATCCGAAAAACGAAGAAAAGTTGGGGGAAAAAAATAGCATTTACAACTTTACGACCAAAGGACGTAATATTGCGTCCAAATGCCAGTGGAATGAATTCAAACATGAGTTCACTCTGTTTTCTTTCCTCTCTCCTGATCATCCAGAAGCTTTGTTGCAACCTTACAATTTTATTTTTAGCTTTTTGTACGCCCTGATAGTGATTTGTTTCCTCACATATGATGCGTCTTTCTTATAAGAGTGAATGAGAACAGGTAGGGTGAAAAGAAATCTAACTTTGTACTACATTCTTTTATCACCTTATTTTTTATACGGCTTTACTCTTTCATTTGCGTTTCTTTTTCCGTTCCCTTTTCCTAACGTGCGGTTAGGTTAGGATGACCATACATCCCGTATTTCCCGGGACAGTTCCGGTTTTCTTTCTTTTCCTGGCCGTCCCGTCTTTTTTCTAAAAGTGTCCCGGTTTTTCCCGTTTTTTACATGACACCTACTTGGATTTTTATTCTTTATTGAAGTCAAAGATTGAAATTATTTTTTATCTCATCAATTACATCATGATAATTACAACTATAAATAAGAACATTTATCTCCCATATTTGTCTTGTTGAACGTTTCATTTCGTGGAATTCATTTTTATGCAATGCAATTTGCAGTAACGCTTTGTTTCCCACCATTTTGATTTTGTCTGTAATATTTGGCAACTTTGTGTACTTTTGGCGTCAATCAATGTCCCGTATTTTCCCGTATTTGGAATTCCAATTTCCCATATTTCTCTCGAGGAAATATGGTCAGCCTAGTTAGGACACAAGGTTACTATATTTATCGTCGATTCGTCAAAAACAGAGATCATCGGATGTCTTGCCAATTCGCTTGTAAGCGAAGGCGTTAAGAGCGGGTTTCTGGGAACAACGGTTCGGTTCACCCAGTAAAATGGCATTGGCCCTGTTACCTATACATCCTACGTATATATATATATATATATAGAATTTGATAAGCATTTTCATCAAAATTGATGTTTGCTACAATTTTGACTTACAGGATGGAATACTTCGAGAGAGAGAGAGAGAGAGAAAGACACACACACAGAGTATTTATAAGAAATTTCATGGATGATGATGGAAATGGTCAATTATACTCACTCCAGGCTGTGAAAAGTATGACGTAGTTTGTAATTCACGATCTTCACTCTAAAATATCGGTTAGTTTGGACACAAACAAAAAAAAAAACAAATACATAAAAAACGTTTCTAAACTTGTATTTACGACCTACTCATCATCCCAATTATGTATATAGAACACAATAAGTTTCAATTTCTCATCTATTTTTTTCAATACAGGGTGTAAAAAAATATTGAAATTCCCCTGTTATAAACTGTCTCTATCGTGGGGTCACGCTTCAAGTTCAAATTATTGAAGATGGACGCTCCCTAACACATATTGCTGATGATTTTCCCAACATGTGTAGCCGCTGCCGAAAAATATGCTATCCAAAAATAAGGATATACCCTGTTGAGTTTGGATGAATAGCTATGTTAGTCTGCAAACGGTTTAGAACAGAAAAACTTTAATATTAGACAGCCGGTATATTTTTGAATAGCAAAATGTAAAGCTGATTTTAATGTAACAAATTAATAAAAAGAACGATTATGTTCCTAATTGTAATCAACAGGCATAAAACTCTAATGAGGTGGCTGATACTTACTGTTTGATCGTATACCTAATAATAAAGAATGTAAATCGTAAGAACAAAATTCAGGGATTTTTGCATTTGAATGGAATTTTACAAGAGAAATTAGGCAGCCATGAAAAACCGCTGAGTATTGAACCTTCCGCTACTCTTCTTGACTTTTACTGAAGTGGTTGTATTCAAATATGATTCGATATATTTTCAGTACAAAACATATAGTCCGTTCTTGAATTTCCGCTTAAATATTGATATGCAGAAGTTGATGTTCTCGTCCCTTTGCATGATTGTTTGTGTGGGCATAAACAGCTTATACCCAGGCAGCACTCGTGTCCAGTCTGACCCGATGCGTTCGAAGGTTGGACATGGGAGAGTAGTGTGGCCACTCTACCATCGGAAATGATCGTCAAATTCCATGGCCATTCGATCTTGCGTACATACCGACTCATTGATGAAAAATTTCGTTATCAACACTTCTCTTTATATCATAAGGTAATCCAATAGTAACCACAAAAACGGCTGTAAAATTCGGTTAACCTCTCTCTTAATTTATCATTGTTTTCATAAATTTAAAATGCGCAGTTGGCATTGGGTAATAATGTACATTCATATACTTACATCGACGTACTGTCGTGTTGTAATGAAAATAATTAAACATGATTACGTATGTGTATACACGTAGCTCAACGGTACTTGACCTTTTCTAGTCGCGAACCAATACTACAACACACGATCAACTCGTGACCCAGAATTGAACATACGATCGATTCGCGTCCCACAAAATATCACACGATGAATTCGCGACCCAGAACTAATAACAGAATTGATTTTTGCGACCCAAAGCCTATGGGTTCATTTTAAATATTTCCAAAAATATTTCTTATTCACAGAATGTTAGGTCTCGAAATTAGAAAAACCATTTTTTTTTTCCTTAAAAACAGATTTGCAATGAGATAGGTACGATACATCACGGAAGCCTCTGAAACTCAGGTTTAGGTCGCGACTCATAGGTCAAGAACCCCTGATGTAATTGAACCAATCTTTAAAAAAATTGTATAGGAAAGAAGAGCAAACACGTTTTGCAGTTCTTAACTTTACTGGGTATTTAATTATTTTTCTCTAATATAGGAAAATAAGTTTGGGACTACAACGCACGCCCAAAAATTCGGAAAATATGTGTACATACATCTTTCTGTAAAATAAAACGTAAAAGAGAAGACATTTTAACAATTTTAAACACAATGTGTGAGAAAATCTTTAGGACTTATCGCTGTTGAAGTTCTGAAGTTTAAGTTATTTTTACGAAAATTATGTAAATGGTCATTATTTATAATGCATTATGTCATTTTAATGTACTTCTCAGTAAATCTCGCAGTATTGACAACAAACTTCGCAAGTCTGGCGACAACGATAATTTGGCGATGTCACAGCGCCCAGAGAAGTAGGAAGATGTCACGAGTATAGGTAGAATTCTCTCGAAGCCATTCTCGCCCGTATATAAGCGCCACCACTAAAAAACAGAATTTTGTTGAGATATCTTATTTGTCGGTCGCTCTCTGTTTTTAGCGTGCTTCGTCAAAATCGCAGCTTGGGAATACGTGTAAATAACTGTTCAATAAATCTGTGTTGTTCGGGAAATCGCTTTGCCATCTCGAGTGCTTGTGAGAGGCATTACCCGGAACAATATGAAAATCTACAACTAAAATCTTTTGATGTCTTCATTCATCCTAAATCTGAGGTTTATGATTTTGTGAAATTTTAGAAATTAAAGCATCGTATTATCAGACTCTATTACCGGATTGTGTCTAATCAAACTACAATCAGACAATACCAATCAACTATAGTCATATACTCTATTATTGAACGATAAAAAAATATACACTATAATCAAGCAATGTAATAAACTTACAGGTGGCTGTCGAATGTCACAGATATCGTAGTACACACTCAATGTGAATTACATATAAAAAATAAAATAAAAAAAACATTGATAATTTCCCGATTTTAAGAAACATTGTCACGGTTTTGTTATTCAGTTAGGCTTCTTTAATTGGGATTTAGTGCTCAATTGAAGTTCGTTATGTTACCTATATTCCGAGTTTCTTGTTATGCGGGGTACTGGAAATTACTTTTCTTAATTATATTATACTATGCGCGGATATTGCTGTAACGCGAACATAGTTTAGTACCGTAGATAATTTATTTTTTTGTTCAAAGAAAACATATTGTTATAAAAGATTCATCGAAAGATTGGTTATTTGTGGAGATGAAGAAAATTCATCACTGCAACCACGGGGACACGAACCCCGGTTTCTCGCTTGCCGGACGAGTGCTCTACCATCTAAGCTATGGAAGCAGATAGAATATTTCAACCTTGGAGCGTATATATATATATATGTTGAAATGCACCGTTCATGGACGGCGTCAACAAATCAACTAATAGCTCGTGAATGACGAAGGCCAACCAGATGGCCATATGCGTATAGAAACGTCCTCTCCACTTGTGAATACAGGATTCATCGAAAGGGGTCCCCGTGGGGGCTGTGACCCCCAAAACGTTTCTAAACTTGTATTTACAACCTACTCATCATCCCAGTTATATATATAGAACTCAGTAAGTTTCAATTTCTCATCTATTTTTTTCAATACAGGGTGTAAAAAAATATTGAAATTCCCCTGTTATAAACTGTCTCTATCATGGGGTCACCCTTCAAGTTCAAATTATTGAAGATGGACGCTCCCTAACACATATTGCTGATGATTTTCCCAACATGTGTAGCCGCTGCCGAAAAATATGCTATCCAAAAATAAGGATATACCCTGTTGAGTTTGGATGAATAGCTATGTTAGTCTGCAAACGGCTTAGAACAGAAAAACTTTAATATTAGACAGCCGGTATATTTTTGAATAGCAAAATGTAAAGCTGATTTTAATGTAACAAATTAATAAAAAGAACGATTATGTTCCTAATTGTAATCAACAGGCATAAAACTCTAATGAGGTGGCTGATACTTACTGTTTGATCGTATACCTAATAATAAAGAATGTAAATCGTAAGAACAAAATTCAGGGATTTTTGCATTTGAATGGAATTTTACAAGAGAAATTAGGCAGCCATGAAAAACCGCTGAGTATTGAACCTTCCGCTACTCTTCTTGACTTTTACTGAAGTGGTTGTATTCAAATATGATTCGATATATTTTCAGTACAAAACATATAGTCCGTTCTTGAATTTCCGCTTAAATATTGATATGCAGAAGTTGATGTTCTCGTCCCTTTGCATGATTGTTTGTGTGGGCATAAACAGCTTATACCCAGGCAGCACTCGTGTCCAGTCTGACCCGATGCGTTCGAAGGTTGGACATGGGAGAGTAGTGTGGCCACTCTACCATCGGAAATGATCGTCAAATTCCATGGCCATTCGATCTTGCGTACATACCGACTCATTGATGAAAAATTTCGTTATCAACACTTCTCTTTATATCATAAGGTAATCCAATAGTAACCACAAAAACGGCTGTAAAATTCGGTTAACCTCTCTCTTAATTTATCATTGTTTTCATAAATTTAAAATGCGCAGTTGGCATTGGGTAATAATGTACATTCATATACTTACATCGACGTACTGTCGTGTTGTAATGAAAATAATTAAACATGATTACGTATGTGTATACACGTAGCTCAACGGTACTTGACCTTTTCTAGTCGCGAACCAATACTACAACACACGATCAACTCGTGACCCAGAATTGAACATACGATCGATTCGCGTCCCACAAAATATCACACGATGAATTCGCGACCCAGAACTAATAACAGAATTGATTTTTGCGACCCAAAGCCTGTGGGTTCATTTTAAATATTTCCAAAAATATTTCTTATTCACAGAATGTTAGGTCTCGAAATTAGAAAAACCATTTTTTTTTTCCTTAAAAACAGATTTGCAATGAGATAGGTACGATACATCACGGAAGCCTCTGAAACTCAGGTTTAGGTCGCGACTCATAGGTCAAGAACCCCTGATGTAATTGAACCAATCTTTAAAAAAATTGTATAGGAAAGAAGAGCAAACACGTTTTGCAGTTCTTAACTTTACTGGGTATTTAATTATTTTTCTCTAATATAGGAAAATAAGTTTGGGACTACAACGCACGCCCAAAAATTCGGAAAATATGTGTACATACATCTTTCTGTAAAATAAAACGTAAAAGAGAAGACATTTTAACAATTTTAAACACAATGTGTGAGAAAATCTTCAGAACTTCAACAGCGAGTGCGTTGTAAGCCCTAAAGTTTAAGTTGTTATTTTTACGAAAATTATGTAAATGGTCATTATTTATAATGCATTATGTCATTTTAATGTATTTCTCAGTAAATCTCGCAGTACTGGCGACAACGATAATTTGGCGATGTCATAGCGCCCAGAGAAGTAGGAAGATGTCACGAGTATAGGTAGAATTCTCTCGAAGCTATTCTCGCCCGTATATAAGCGCCACCACCGGAGAACTAAAAAACAGAATTTTGTTGAGATATCTTATTTGTCGGTCGCTCTCTGTTTTTAGCGTGCTTCGTCAAAATCGCAGCTTGGGAATACGTGTAAATAACTGTTCAATAAATCTGTGTTGTTCGGGAAATCGCTTCGCCATCTCGAGTGCTTGTGAGAGGCATTACCCGGAACAATATGAAAATCTACAACTAAAATCTTTTGATGTCTTCATTCATCCTAAATCTGAGGTTTATGATTTTGTGAAATTTTAGAAATTAAAGCATCGTATTATCAGACTCTATTACCGGATTGTGTCTAATCAAACTACAATCAGACAATACCAATCAACTATAGTCATATACTCTATTATTGAACGATAAAAAAATATACACTATAATCAAGCAATGTAATAAACTTACAGGTGGCTGTCGAATGTCACAGATATCGTAGTACACACTCAATGTGAATTACATATAAAAAATAAAATAAAAAAAACATTGATAATTTCCCGATTTTAAGAAACATTGTCACGGTTTTGTTATTCAGTTAGGCTTCTTTAATTGGGATTTAGTGCTCAATTGAAGTTCGTTATGTTACCTATATTCCGAGTTTCTTGTTATGCGGGGTACTGGAAATTACTTTTCTTAATTATATTATACTATGCGCGGACATTCCTGTAACGCGAATATAGTTTAGTACCGTAGATAATTTATTTTTTTTTTCAAAGAAAACATATTGTTTATACAAGATTCATCGAAAGACTTGTTATTTGTGGAGATGAAGATTACAAGGAAGAAAATTCATCACTGCCCCCACGGGGACTCGAACCCCGGTTTCTCGCTTGCCGGACGAGTGCTCTACCATCTAAGCTATGGAAACAGACAGAATATTTCAACCTTGGAGCGTATATATATATATATATGTTGAAATGCACCGTTCATGGACGGCGTCAACCAATCAACTAATAGCCCGTGAATGACGAAGGCCAACCAGATGGCCATATGCATATAGAAACGTCCTCTCCACTTGTCAATACAAGATTCATCGAAAGGGGTCCCCGTGGGGGCAGTGATGAATGTTCTTCCTTGTAATCTTCATCTCCACAAATAACCAGTCTTTCGATGAATCTTGTATTGACAAGTGGAGGGGACGTTTCTATATTGTTTATGTCTGGCTTGAAACAAATACACTCAAACTCGGTTACAACTACATCTCAGCAAATAGTGTCAATAATGACGGAACAAGGTGAATTTTTATAGAGAATAATGTTTTATGAACGTTGTGCTTATGACATCGATGGGAAAACGTCATTCGGATATAACGACAATTTTTTCGTCGCATTTATTTCCCCGTTTTCTCACGAAATTCCTAATCTTGCAGCTGATTGCATGCATGGAATGTTCGTCTGTTAATCTGTTTTTATACCTAACATTGACAAAACAGATTTAGTACATGTTTTGACGCTTTGACTCGCTCATTGACATGGCCAGTATACAAAACATTTCCGTATTTTGCCCTTTCCCGTAAAAATGTTCCGTTTTTAAGTGAAGCCTCTTCGAGGCATAATCTTTACTAGAATCGGGAGAATGAGGGTAACTTGCAGAATTTGTAAATTGATCTGTTATTATGACTATAGATGAATTCTTCGCCAAGTTTGACATGTTCATACTTTTCTCGTGAAATGTATTTTAGTAGACTTTCTTTATCACTGTATTTCTCGCAGAGGGTGACAATTGGCAACATGTATGGTGAGAAACTGTGGTGGTAAGTATTAATTTTCCCAATTTACCATATTTTTATGGATCAAATGTGGTTACCGCAGTCACATAATCAAATGATGCACAGTATTTAATTGCATCTGATTATATATTTTTTCAAACAATGACTGAAAATTTTCAACCCCGGTTGTAACAGCACCTCGAATATAACGACAAAATCTCATGAATCTTCGATGCTGTTAACCCAAGTTCTATTGAAGCTTCAAAATTAGCGTATAGCCTGGTTACAGACCGATTTAAATCTTGAATTTTACTATTGATCATAACATTTTGCTCCTTACAACGACCATGAAAATTCTCATATGACATTGCACAAGGCTTTTCCCGAAATATTTTATGCCCAAGACATGAAGAATAACTCCAGCCAATGCAAATCACTTTCAAGCACCAAGAACTGCAATATTCTTCCATGGTAAGAAATGAACCTTTCAATAAGAGACAGTGACAAAACCCTAATACAAAAATAGGAGGACGTCCCTTATTCAAAGGTGCCTTTCAAAGGAAGTTATCTGGGGCAAGTTAACACACAGCACAAGGGGCAGATTTACACAGTCCCGTTTCTGTATAAACCTACCCTCTTCGTAATAATATTCTGTAGGCCTGTTATTGTTAGTTTTAATTATTGTAGTTTTTCTCAGATTACCAATGGTTTGGAGTTGCAAAAGGAAAACTAATAGAAGCCAAAATATTGACCCAGACGTGATGAAGATGGCAGTCGAAAATGTAAGAAGTGGGCAATCTCTGAGAAAGGCAGCTGCAGCTTTTGGTTTCAATTTCAAGTCACTTTCTAATTATTGTAAAAATTTCAATGCCCCAGAGACATTTGATACAGATGAGAAGAACTCTGATGAAGAGCATGACGATGAAAACTGTGCGCATTTACTGTTTAAGACCATACAAAAATTCAAGACCTGGCGAACAGTGGGTACAATAGACCCAATGTAAGAGGTGGGCACATGAGGACTGTATTGCCACATTGAATTCAACAGTTTCTGTTTGTATAAATTGTGAGAGCGAATTTTTGTTTTTTCGAAACAGATGAGGATTCACCATATATTAATGTTCGTAATCGTACAACGTACTTTTGAAATAAACTAGGTTTCTTTGGGATTAATTTGTTGTATTTCAATCACAGTAAGCCTGATATTTCATCATTTTCAGTTGTGTGTAAATGTACCCCAGGCTTTGTACAATCTTGCCCTTTGTGTATCAAAAAATATAATTTAATTGAAAAAAAATTAAAACCTAACTAATTAATCAGAGAGAAAAAGAGAAAGTTCTTTCGATCACATTCATGTAGAATTTTCTTTGGTTGTGGTGCTAAGCCAACATGATCAGTAATGAAGAATTTTTAATAACTTGTGGAATGCTGCTTAATACCCAGAAAATTCTCTAAAATCCTCACGAATGAGAGCAGACATAATCACTATTCCTCCTGCTATCTCGTCCATATAACAGATGCAAATTATTCCAACAGTGGAAATAGTTTGTGTGTACAATACTTTATATTAAATTTATTTACGCGACTTCTCGGGTGACCTGGAATGTACCATATTTTTCACCTTCATTTTTTCTTGCCACTTCAGATGTAATTTTATACGGGCCATTTTATCTCCATGACTAGTTCAGCTGTAATAATGATAATAGCACTCATAATGTCCTTTTGGATAATCACATTATACTCACTGTTTGGTCGTATACCTGAAATCAAAAATAATTTATCAATTGTTGTGTAAGCACATCCATATCTTGATAAGACATGCCATAAATGCACGGATTTTATGGTACCTAAATCCTGTAATTATGTAAAATATTAATATTATAAATGTTACGTGCCAAAGCCCAAAATCGGTCAGCCAGTTAACCCGGTCAATGCTCGAAATTCGGTCTTTGACCAGCCAGGGTGTACCATCGAGTACCCAGGGTGTTTGACGCCAGTGTCCGATTTCATGCTCGTGAGCATTAATCAACGTTCAAATTAAACACCTTCCACAAATTGCATTCAAGGATTAAAATCACCCTGATTTCATGCATTAGTATTGCAAACTTGCAGTAAGGGCGCACTTTCTTTGATGATGATTACAGGCAGTGCCCGCAATTACAAAAAGGTTGAATGTGTGTCTTAGGGGATTGATAAGGATATTATATGGGTGTCCAAACACTTTCGGCCACAGAATTTCGGACAATCTGGTGGCCCTAATGTTATACTCTCATCTGTAGACAGCGAATAAGCCAAAGTTGACCTCTCTTATCAACACAGCGTGGCTTTTCCAAGCTTTGTCGATGTGACGCGAATGGCCACCTATTTTTCAACCCCTCCCTACTGTATATTTCATTTGACGTGGCACCCGCGCAGCTCTGTCGAAGACCGCAAGAGTATTACTTAGACGTACGGACATAACAATCTACTCTTTAAACAGAAGTGCCATAAAGAACTTCCTTAACTGATGCTGCAAGACTGTGCAGTGACTGCACCGATAAAGGTTTTACACCACCTATATTTTGAAACCTTCTTAATCCGGCCATGTGTCACATGTTTGTTGCGTGAACATAAATGGTAAAAGTATTTTGGCTTGACTGTGTACATGAAAATTAGCCGTGATTGAAAGGTTTACACAGGACCAGAGAAGTTGCCCAGAAAGACAACAGACATTATCAGGGACGATGTGCAACCGTCTGATCAACTCAGTGCCTTCGAGTATAGGATGTTCTTAGTAAGGGTCCCACTACATTCTTTGGCTCTCTCTATATCTCTCCCTCTTCAGGTTTGTTAACCGATATACATTGTAGAAACCGTACAAGCTGTGGCTGCTTTCTATGGATATTTCAACTATAAGACGATGTGTTGGAAAGTGAACTCGTGGTTATTATAAGACCTCTTGGTCACGGAATGATGTCTAGTAACCAAGATTAGGACAAGACATCCGCATTACTTCGTCACCATCACTGACACTGTTAAAACATAAAATTTTAACCAAATAATGCCTGTACTTACATCGACATACTGTGGTAAAAAGAAGAAATGCATATTATAGTGTCATCAGAGCTTAGATGTGGTTCATCGGCCCAGAAATAAATTGCACGTAAGGGGTCACTCAAGTATCACGTCGGTTTCGGATTTGCTGACTTTTGTTGACAAGGGGAGGGGGGGGGGTTGAAGGTTGCTTACGTCATCAACCAACCTTTTTGAAGATATAAATATTCTAAGCTGCTGATGAAATTTTGCTGACAAGGGGGGGGGGGGGTTCAAAAATGGCTAAAAATCTGCTGATGTAATACTTGAATGGCCCCTAAGTGAACTTATTCAGGCTGTCCTATTAATTCGTGAACAGTTCAAAAATTCACAACAATTAGGACATTGGTATATCAGAATGTGGTATTCGAAAAAAAATTATTCTTACAAAGGGGGCGGAGGAGGGGAGGGGGGTTCATACAAAACAAAAATAGCTTAAATGTTTGTTGATAGAGTCAATGCACGTAAGCAAATCCCTGGGAAATACGCATATGAGATTCCTATAAAACGTAGGGCGTGCCGTTAACAGTTCATTTCTGAATTCTCCTGTTACTGACGCTTTCTTCAGTTTTTCAATGAGATGTTGACATTGGTGGATAAAGATCCAATGCTCAAATCATTTTACCTCATTCCGGAATCGCCGGCTAAAGCTTTTCGAGCGTCTCGGACACAGAAGAGATCGAAGAAAGTTTCGGGTCCAGATTTGTGTGATCTGCTTTCGTGCAGTGCTCTCTATTGATAAAATTCTGAACTATTTTTCATACACCCAAGTATAAAAATAATAATAAATAAAATACATCCTCATCCGTGAGAATAATTTCTTCTCAAACTAAATTCGATTTTTATGAATTATACTATTTATGAAATCACGGGACACACCCGATACTTCAATTAGATCTTTGAAGACGGGATGATCTTTTTAATAAGGCAGAATCGTATTCATATGTATACAGGGATAAAATTAAGAAGCCAACTTTACACATGATCCAGTGATAAATACATACTTTTCTTGTGTGTATGCTCAATAGCTAAATTATCAAGATGTAATAACACCCTGTATATCAATTGCTTATACTACTATCGGGCAAGGGTGAGATTCATAGTATATTTCGATACTAACTTAATCAACAACTGCAGTATATAAACAGTGGGGTAGACGCAATTGCTCCACTCATTTATTACGGGTTCTGTTAATGGACCGACAAACTCAGAAGGTTGTTAATAGGCATCAGGAGAAACAGAACTATGTAACATGGTGTCGAAAACCACGTTGAGAGGGTGAAAATCGTCCGGAGGAGACGAAAGGTGGATGTCAGTTGATCGCTGAATGCGTTCGTGGGTTCGCTCACCATATCTCACGTAAGCAGCGTCGCGAAACGCATGCGCTGGGGGTAGGATCACGCGCTGCGGACGACGTAAATTAGCGTTATTTCGGTAGTGAGTACGTGTAAGCAGTTAGTTGTCTGTTTCAATCAGTATCGTGATGGCTGACTACACGGACGAGGAATACGCTGATATGCATCTGATTTATGGTCGAGCAGATGGCAATGGGCTCTAAGCACAGCGGATGTACCAACAGCAATATCCGATGAGGCGTCGTCCGCACCATGCTACCATCAGAAGCGTACCTGGTATCGACCAACGCGTCCTGGAATCGTTTTTACGTCGTTGTAGACTGTTGAATGTCGTGAGCGCCCGCCACTTCCGACAACTCTTGTAATAATTTATGAAATAAATCTGTCTGTAGTTATTATTGCACTTTTTTCTCATTCCAGCGTGACGTCGAAACCTGCATGCGTTTTTCACCCTCTCAACTTGGTTTGCGACACCACGTTCCTTCGCGATTTTTGTTCCTTTTGATAACGGCTAACAACCATTTGAGTTTGTCGGTCCATTAACAGAACACGCTGTATAATCGCATTCAACAAACACATAATATTTGAATAATGTGAACACTGAACACAAATGCATGATTTCTGAAACTCAAGAAACCCATTGAGTCCATCAAACTCATGAATGTTAGTGAATAGAGCACCTCTAAAATACGTAAAAACATGAATCGAAATTTCACTTACGTCTTTCTGTGAGAAGAAGGAAGTGTTTAATCAAAAACTAAAATCTTGTTACAACGAAAAAACTAATCAAGAATTCTAATTCTTGAATTTTGTGATTTCTTTCTCAAATTCTATAGTTATTTTTAACAAGAACATCAAATTTCTAAATTAATGTTAAATTTATTCGAAATCCGTTATTTGAGTGTTTAACAGAACACAGGTAAATAACACAGTGCAGTTTTGTGAAAAAATGCCTTATATCATTCAATTAATATTTTACCAAGGCCGGGATTACACTGTAAAAGTACTTTTATAAAACTTGAAGAATACAACCAATAAACAGATCGGTTGCATTTGCTCGAATGTAATCGATCAGCTTATTAGTTGTATTTTTTTTTTCAAGTTTTATAAAAAAAAAAAAAAAATTTGCAGTGTGATCCCGACCCAAGGCTGCGATTACACTATAAAAGTTGGATGAACGATCTTTTACAAAACTTGTGGAAAAAGAACCAATAAGCATTGGTCACATTCGAGCGAATTTAACTGATGAGCTTATTGGTTGCATTTTTCAAGTTTTATAAAAGAACTTTAATAAAACTTTTAATAGGCCAGACGATAATTATTCGTTATCGTATTTTAAACACAGTGCTCATTCATTCATCCTAATCACTATTAAACATTAGATTGGAAATTGCGTGAAAACAAAGCGACTCTTTTGAAAATCTTTGAAAAATTAATTAAGGTATCCGACTACCTTTCACTTTTCTTTAAAATGGTTCTGGAGTGAACTTTAAATACATTTTTTGATGGAAAGTGCCTCGAAATGGTCAAAACAGTGACAAATTTTGTTCTATCTATTTTATTTTCTATGAAAAAGTCGTTTTTATGTCAAATTTTAGGCAAAATTCATGTGATATTCGAAACACGATTGCAAAAAATTTTATTAATAAAATATTTTGTGATTTTCACAGTGCATTCAGCTAGTAATGTTGCAGGTTATGATCCAAAATTTAAAGGATTGCATGATATGTTCATAAGTTACACCAAAATATGTTTAAGTACGTGTGGATTTTTTGAAATTTCATCCTACATTTTGTCTATAAAACACTGTAATTCAAAAAACATATGTGATAGACCTTAGATTTTGGTTCATAACCTCAACAATACATAGCAAAATACCACATTAAAATTTCGTAAGAATGCAATGAATAAATTTTTGTCATGTCACAAAGTCAAGTAAAATGTCAAAAATAGCATTCTTCGTAAAACACGTTTAAAGTCTTTATTCGCGTATTACTTGTATGTAAAAAACGCAACACTAAAAAGTGAACGTAACTTTGATTCTAAGCATTATATAAACAAAACAAGGACCATTTTGGAATCACAACAGATAGGGCTTTTATAAGAAATAAAAAAATGAAAATCCATATTTTCTTCCAAAATGACGTTTTCAACGTAGTCGGATACCTTAAATCATATAAAAATGGAAACGTACCGCAGGCTGGAAAGGAAAAAAAAACAACATAGGATTGGTATTTCGTATAGATATCATCGATATTATTTTCTCAAAAATCAGAAATATATATTTGTCAAAATTTTTAAAAACCATACGTCACACACATTTTTAAGCGTCGTATATTTTTCATTAGCACTTTAATAAAGATTAAACGTGCTGATTTATCGTTAGTCAGTACTCGGCGACAATTTTTTCCGGAGGGGGGGGGGGAAGAATCTGTCGTTAATTATCAACAGATATTGTTAATTATTCGACGGGCATGCGCATTAACACACAAAAAAAAAATGTGAACGGGTTCTGGACTTGCTTTGCTAGAAATTTGTTCTTTAGTGCAGTGTTTTCCGACATTTTGTATACATGCGGACCAGTGAGAATGAGAGATCGCTTGCGGTGGGAAATAATACGTGCACTTTACAGTCTCTGTATGCGTATCCAGCGTTGCGCTTGAATTGTTAGTGCTGCCATCTAAAATGGCAAATTCGATGGATAATTTTCGGAACAACACAAAATGAATAAATAGGGGAAACAGTTCGTGGATAACAAAAAAGAATAAATAAGTACTAAAAATAATTTGTGGACAGGTTAAATGTAAATAAATTTGAGAAAAACTGGCAAACTGCAGCAGATGAATATATTGGCACATGCAGAGGCGGATTTTACGGCGGGCGCGTGTCACGGCGCCTACATGTAAAAGGGTCCCAGAAACCCAAACTTCACACTTTTTTTTCCAATTTAAGGGACCCTCGATCGACTTTAATCCGCCACTGGGCGCATTGTATGTAAGGTCCTTGTACTTTTCAGTGGTTCTGCACAAGTTATTTTGCTTTTCTGTTTAGCATGTGTTGTATGCATCTTTCCTTTTCTGTCTACAAAAATTCTCTTTAAACATTAATAAAATTACGTAAATTCCTTAAACTTAAATTACGCAAGCGACAGACGCCACTCGTTCTTCGGTGAGTAAAAATATTAATAAATTAGACGGATAATTTGCGAACCACCGATAATAAATAAATGGGACGATAAATTGTGTGTGTGCTGACGGTAAAAACAAATACAAACAATGAAGACAGAGAAACAATACCTCATTTTTCATTTTGAAATGATGTGGCTGCTACATAGGTTAACCCTGAAATTTAGCGAACAGGAAGATAATTCCCACGGACTAGCAGTTCAAGAACATTGCTTTTTTGTCCTCAAAAAGACTAGTATTCAAAGACGCCTTCAAAAGAAAGTATCTATGACTGCAATTTATTATTTTCCTGCATGTAATTGTGGTTCTGGTTTGTTAGCCATTAAGGTATTCCAATTTCCCATAACTTCTATACGTCCCGATTGCATTATTAAAATGCCACAGAGAATTCGAATTCAAAAGGACAGCTCGGAGAGGGACGATTGTCCAAGCTTCAAACCAGGATAAGAAGCCTTGAGATAGGTGTACATTCCGATGTGGACATGCTTGAGAACATAAAATAAATACCAAACATGCCACATCAGAGGGCCAAGCAACCAGCTCTGCGGATGAAATTGCAGTCCTTCATCACTGCAGATTACTCACACAATTACTGCTATTACGTGAAAATGCAGGGTTTATATAGTGTACTCGATTTCGATTTTCGATAACAATAAGACTTTTCCCCCATTGTTGCTAAAAAAGCATTATTCATTTCGGTAATAATATACCTAAAACCGTTGCAAATTCGAAAGAAAAGCATTGTTGAGTGAATGCATGGATGAGGTGACACGTTTTTCTACAACGAAGTCTGTATTTTCCATCTTGAGCATCAGTGTACAATCATGTAATATAAATTTGCCACGTTCATACTTTTCCCGTGAAATATATTTTAGTAGACTTTCTATATCACTGTATTTCTCACCAAGGGTGACAATTGGCTACATGTATGGTGAGGAACTGTGATGGTACGTATTAATTATCCCAATTTCCTATATTTTTATGGATCAAATGTTTTTACCGCAGTCATAATGGAATGAAATCTTCATGCACAGTATTTGATTGCATCTGATTATATATTTTTTTTCCAAAAAACGACTGGAAAATTTCCAACCTCGGTTGTAACAACACCTCGAATATAACGACAAAATCTCCTGAAATCTTCGAAGCTGGTGACCCAAGTTCCACTGAAGCTTCAAAATCAGCCTGGTTACAGACAATGTCACGATTTAAATCATGAATTTTACTATTGATTAAACATTTTGCTATTTAGAACGACCATGAACATTTCCATAGGACATTGCTCAGGGCTTTTCCCGAAATGTTCTTCCATGGTAAGAAAGGAACCTTTCAATAAGAGAAAGTGACAAAATCCTAATTCAAAAATAGGAGGACGCCCCTTATTCAAAGGTGCCTTCAAAGGAAGGTATCTGTTACTGCAATGACCTATTACCCTGTATGTAATTGTGGTTCTGGTTTGTTAGCCATTAAGGTATTCCAATTTCCCATAACTTCTATACGTCCCGATTGCATTATTAAAATGCCACAGAGAATTCGAATTCAAAAGGACAGCTCGGAGAGGGACGATTGTCCAAGCTTCAAACCAGGATAAGAAGCCTTGAGATAGGTGTACATTCCGATGTGGACATGCTTGAGAACATAAAATAAATACCAAACATGCCACATCAGAGGGCTAAGCAACCAGCTCTGCGGATAAAGTTGCAGTCCTTCATCCTTGCTGATTACTCACACAATTACTGCCATTACGTGAAAATACAGGGTTTATATAGTGTAATCGATTCGATTTTCGATAACAATAGGATTATTTTCCTCATTGTTGTTGAAAACGTATCATTCATTTCGGCAATAATACACCTAAAACCGTTGCAAATTCGAAAGAAAGGCATTGTTGTGTGAATGTATGGATGAGGTGACATGTTGTTTCTACAAAGAAGTCTGCATTTTTCATCTTGATCATCAGTGTATGTTCATGTGATCCTATGCAATTATTTTGTAATGCATTAATTCACATAGCAGCTCAATGCACAGTGAGCATGAATTAATTTTGTTTCAATTTGTCTTTTTCTTCCGGGTATGGCTAATTATTTAGCTTTTCTCACTTGAGATTCCTCCGGTGTGTCCACATCCGTTGTGCTAAGTGCCTATTGTGACTATTTTGCCCGACCGTAAATCAGATGCATATCAGCGTATTCCTCGTTCGTGTAGTTAGCCATCACGATACTCATTGAAACAGACAATTAACTGCTACAAGTGCTTAATACCTCAATAGCGCTAATCTACGTCGTCCGCAGCGCATGCGTTTCGCGACGCAGCTTACGTCAGATATGGCAAGCGAACCCACGAACGCATTCAGCGATCAACTGACATCCACCTTTCGTCTCCTCTGGACTCGGGGCATGCATGCGTTTTTCGCGATTTTCACCCTTTCAACGTAGTTTGCGACACCATTGGCATTTGTTTTCCTCTTGATGCCTACTAACAACCCTCTGAGTTTGTCAGTCCATTAACAGAACACCCTGTATATTGCAAAGTAAAAATAACCCATTATAACCAATTCAAAAACCAGTTTTTCGGAATAATCAATAAGAGTACAGAATATTTCAAGAATATTCCCGTAAAATCCGTTTCAGAGTATTTCCTTGCTGAACTGTTGAGGAAAAAGGGATGTTCTTTTATGGCTTATGGGGGTGCTCAAGGAAATTCAACCACGGTGAGCAAAAAAAAAAACAAGTAATCCACAGTGTGCTAAGTGAGCACCCGAGTGACGCGGTGGCAAGATCACGTCTGCCAACGTGAAGGTTACTGCCACGGTTGCAGGTTCAAACCCGAGGGAGGATATAGATTATATTTGTCCCCCCTAAACGAGGTAGAGACGACCACCGATAGACAGCGCCTTCATTTTCAACCCATCTCATTAATGGCAGTAAACTGCAATACAGCGATATGGCCTGAATCGGTGTTTGGTGAAATAGCGTTCTACTTGAAAGAATGTTTCATATTCCTTTTGTGTTTCAAAATGCGTTGCCGCAAAAGGCAAAAAAGAAAAACTTGAGATCATTTCTGAAGTTGATTCCGGAGTAAATAAAAAGCACAATTGTGCTCGCGAGCACGAAATCGGATACGAGTATCGAACACTACGGGTGATTCAGGGCAGGGCCGTATCTAGGATTTTTGCCGCCCGGGACAAAACATTATTTTTCCACCCCTATTACTTTAAAATTCGATAATTTTGTATAATGGTGTTTTGTTCCTACCAAAAACTGCCCCCCCCCTAAATTTTCCCGCCAGGGGCAGTTGCCCTTCAACCCCCTCCAAGTTACGGCTCTGCTCCAGGGAGCACCGTGATGCACACGAGCAACGAGTTGAAGATGCTTGCCATAGCCATACAACCATGCGATTGAACAGTCATACAGGTTGGAAATTGTAACTATTCGGTCAGTCGGCTAAGGGCGGTATTCACCGACATGGTTTAACCTATAGTCACAATTTTTTGATGAGAGATCGACACGGATTGGCTAAATTCAGGGCCTTACCAATCTATGTTGATCTCTTATCCAAAAAAATTGTGACTACAGTTTAAATAATCCCGGTGAATACGGCCCTTAACCGTTTTGAAAACACAAAATTCTGAGCTAAACGTTTTTGATGAGGCCGGGGTTACACTATGAAAGTTTTGTAAAAGCTCTTTGATAAAACACGAGAAATTCAACCAATAAGATCACCGGTTGAATTTTCTCGAATGTAACCGATGCGCTTATTGGTTGAATTTTTTCAGTTTTATAAAAGATCTTTTATCAAAATTTTATAGTGTAATCCCTGCCTAAGATACTGCTGTGAGAACAGAAATCTATTTCACTACTTGAGTTGTATTCTATTTGCTAATAGTAAAAAGAAAGGATCCAAAAGACTGTTTAATACAGTTAAAGCAGCAACACATTCAGCAATTGAGATCCTGGCAGAGCAAATAATTGGAATTCGTTTATAACGAGATTTCCGTTACTATACGACAATTCTCTTGGTGATTGCGAGCTCTCGTTATAACGGATTTTTATTGTATTAGTTCCACTGTGATAATAATTTGATAGTACTCATATAATGTTCACTTTAATTAGCCCATTATACTTACTGTTTGATCGTATACCTGATAATGAAATCAAAAATGAGAAATCATCGATTATCGTGCAAGCACGTCCATTGTATCTTGATGAGACACAATTAGGTAAAAAGTTTTTAGTATGTAAATCCCATCGTATATATATATGTGTGCATATATGTTATGGTAAATATATATTATTACCATACCTATCCCTACCATTATTATGCATACTTACCAATCGTCTTGGTAAGTTGTATAAATTTATCACTTTCTCCGACGAATATGCATAAATACCCACACACAAGAGTAGTTGGTAAATTCACTAACTACTGATTATCACTGTTACCGGAGATTATGCATAATAACCACAAAAAAGTGTCCTTGATAAATTTGATAAATACTTGAAATTTATCACGTTTATCTTTCATCATGCATAATACCCTAGCACAGTTGGTAAATTTGAGAAATAATAAAAAAAAAATCAAAGTAAGTCTAAGTATGTGTGATGAATATAGTTGGACTTCTCCGACATAATAACAGATATTACGATCGTGTCACAACACAATATCGTGATACAATACATGTATGAATTATCATGTATGATATATATATATATATAATATAGTATGATTTACCATGTATAGTGTATCATATAGAACGATTTGCCGTAAAAGTAATTTAGGGAAATTTATCAAATCTACCAACTTTCATCCTGAATAATATGCATAACCGCCGGTAAAAGTGATAAATTAAAGGAAGCTTATCAAACTTACCAGCTCGGTGATTATGCATAATAACCTGATTTATCACATTTACGTACAGAGTCAAGCCAAACAAAACAATATCAACCTCCTCATGAACCACTGCAACTTTATTACAACGTAGGCTAGATTTCGACGGGGTACGATGAACTGTCTTGTCCGGAGAGACAGATCATCGTACACGTATCATTAAACACATTGTACTCATTGTCTTTTTTGAATTTACATCTGGGGTTCTACTAGCTCGCGTATTAAACTAAGTTTTAGAGGTTTTGGCTTGGCTGTGACCGAAAGGGTTGAGCACAACTAGACGGATAATCCTACAACAGCGACAGCTATTGCCAGAGACGCTGTGCAGCCGTGTGATCAGTCAGCGCCTCCTAGAGATGGAAGACCTCCGCAGTCTACTTGTGACGTTAGTAACTAGTCCATTTTCCCTGAGAATATTCACGTAAAAAAAAAATCTCTGCTCGTGCCAGTATCAAAGTTGTGAGTAAAAGAATTGATCGGGCTCAGAATTGGCGATTTCTATGCCCCACATCCAATCATTATGCGGTATTTGTGAGCCAATCAGGAAGATTCTACGCCAAAGTAAGAAGAAATGACATAGGATGGCCGTGTCTCAAAATGTGGCAAACTAGCTAGGTAGCCTGAATGACGTTTAGGAGGTGCTATATCAATGCGGTGTCTTCAAACATGGAATGTTAAGGCGCACACACACCACTTTGGTCTTTAAGGATTTTAATCAATATAAATTGTAGAAAACGTACAAGCAGAGGTTGAAAATTTAAACTCAACGAGGTTGAAAATTGAACTCGTGGCTATTATAAAACCCTCTGAATCACCGCATACTGTCTAATAACAATGATTAGGCCTAGAGATCCGCGTTACTTCATCACCATTTCCGACACGATTAAAACTTTAGTGAAACTATTATTATACTTACATCAACATACTGTGGTGGGGAAAAATAATCAGTACAGTGCGTCACATTACGTTTATTTAATGTGGTTTGATGGTTTAGAACTAAATTACACGCGAGTGAGCTTATATTTCAACATAAACCTAGTGAAAATATCCCAAATCCTAACACTCAGACTCTAAATACAAAAATTAAACAATATTTTTCTAACTAAAACTGGAACCTACTGCATGTAAGTTCATCCGATGAAAAAAAACCCATGATATTTGAATAAATAATACTCTCAGCGCACACAGACGTATAATTACTAAAAACATGTGAGAGAGATTCATTGAGCCTTCTAAACTCATATAAAATATTAGCGAGTCGTACAAAATACGCTCAAATATGAATCGGAATTTCACTTACGTCATTCTGTGAAAACAGACAAGTTTTCAGTCGAAAACTACAATCTTTATGTAGTGGAACGTTTGTCAAGAATTCCAATAGATAGTGTAATTTTATAGTTCTTTTTGATAATAACTTTTACTAAGTGGAACGAAAATAAATAAACAAAATGAATAATTCAAAATAAATTTCTAAATTAATGTCGGCTACAACAGATACCGAAAACTGGATGAATGAAGAGATATCGGTGTTTCAGGGATGGAAAACGCATCTCAGCCCTCACGGGAACTCGAACCCCCGGTCTCTCGATTGCCGGACGAGCGCTCTACCAACTTAGTTATGAAGGCCACCAGCTGGTGGCTCTGATGTCATTTGCGAGATTTTAGCAGAATGTTGCCGCGTCCACTACACGGAACCATTCAGCATATACATACGCTCTAAGTGGGGAGAATTGTATCTCTCTTCACAGCTTACTTGGTGGAGCGCTCGTCCGACAAACGAGAGACCAGGGTTTGAGTCCCCTTGAGGGCTAGAGATGGACTTCCCTGAAACACCGACATCTCTTCATTCATCCAGTTCTCCGTATCTGTTGTATTAACAGGGTATAGTGAAATCTTTCTACATAATGTCGGTTATTTCAACATTCGACTGCAGGGGTACACACTGGACCGGTACGATAAACGGTGCAGCCTGCAACTAGACACGGATTGGTTGAAAAACCTAAAATTTCAGTTTTTTTTTTAACCAATCCAAGTCTACTTGCAGATCGTAACACTTATTCTATCGGTACAGTGTACTCGGCCTAAAAAAAGCTCGGGTTAATAAAATAGTAATAACATATTTTGCATTCAATTAATATTCCACTTATGATAATAACTTGATATTAATTTATCAAATGATACCAAATCACTTCCTAAACATTGGATAACCAGGCCCGTCATTTGTGGGGCGGGAGGGGGGCCCCCTGGCTTTTGAAACTACACTAAAAAAATGGTATATATATATATATATGCTCTTTGCACCCCCCTGGAAATAGTTTGTCCCCCCCTCCCCCGGAACAAGTTGAAATGACGGCCCTGTGGATAACTATTTACTGTAAAATGAAAGCGACTTGTTAAAAATTTATCAAAAATCAATCAAGTGGAGGTAACTTACTGCAGGCTAGGGTAAAAAAAAAGAGTCATATGATAATTTAAAATAAATACCATCGATAGTAAGAGAGACATGTTTTTTTCTCAGCCCAAGATATCAAGGAAAACAGATATTTTCTGGATATTATGCTGAGGTGAACTCGGAAAGAAAAGTCATCTTGTCTACCCGGGACTCTCTCACTCCCTCTATCTACCTCTCTTTAAAACCGTCCCACCTGGGGGCCATTTCCTGAAGTTAAGAGAGGCTACTAATGTGTCTACTTCAGCTCCTCATGGCCACAGTGCTTGAAATAAGGAACGCAGGGTCGTGTCTCCAGTGGCGTAGGTGGAGCGCCCCCAGTGGCGCAGCGGTAAGATGCTCTCCCTCCACTTATGAAGTTTACCGTCAGGGTCCATGGGTTCGAATCCAACCAAAAGAACATCAGAAAAAGTTCTTTACCTGTCGAACCTTAGGCGACCACCGATATAGATGACACCTTCATTCCCCCCCCCCCCAACTCTACTAGTTGGAAATTGCTATATGGCGACATATGACTGGAGTTCGTGAGCGGTGTAGTAGTGGTTGTATAGGCGGCATGGTTGCCCTTTTCTTTCCGAGTTCACTTATCAGCATAATGTCCAGAAAACATTTGTTTCCTCTAACCATCGATAGCATTTCTTAAAAAATCCATAAACATCTGTAGTGTTTCCGAAATGTTTTACGAATCGCATATCTGACATATCTCTAAGCAAGGCATTTTTCGTTAAATAACATTTTAATGAAGTTAAAAACATGCTAATTTATATATAATATAAATATATATATTTAGAATTTGATACAAAACATACAAAACGGGAGGGGGATAAAACATGAATAAGGGAAAAACAAACACAAATGGAGGGGGGAGAATATCAATGCATATATCCATATTAGACCCAAGAGATAATCTATGTGATCCGCGCAGCGTGTGAGTCAAACTATATTCCGGGATAATTCCTTGGAGAAGATATATATAATAAATCAGTATTTGAACTCAACGAGTTCAACCTTAGGGCTTTCAACACATTCAATGAATGTTAAATAAGAGAGTTTAAGCTTAATTTTCCCCCACCCCTTTTCTATATTAGAAATCCAAATTCCCTTGTGTTTTCATTATGCGTCTGGTTTTTGTCCATCAGATCAACTTTGTGAGAAATTATTTGCAAAAAAATAATTTGATTTCCTCTCAAAACTTGAGAAAAACTCCTTTCACCCCAAAAAAGTAAAAAAAAGTTTTAAAATTGTGTGAAAATTATACAGGGCGTCCCGTAAGTGGCCTTTATAACATCAACCGTTCGTCGTAGAGGTATAATTGCAGTTTAAAATATGGAAATGGAGAAATGGAGAAACCGCGAGACATCCAGGCTCTGTCGCAAAGAGCAAAGTAAGCACTTCCTCCCCTCCAGGCACGGATAATAAATAATAATGGAAAGTTGTATAAAAATCGTATCGCAAAAAGCCCAATAAGAAATTTGATTGATCAAGGATTGTATCAAATGACAAGAAGGGCAGAGCACCTCATTGCACTCCGGCAGTTCAATACAGTCAGTCTAATTTCTCCGATACGTCATTAATTAGGTTTGGGATTCATCCTGCTTCTCGCTCGCAAACAGTGCCACCAGCGCACTGTCAGGGTGAAGACGCGGCGATCTCCTTAACGGCGCTGGTACCAGAGTTGCAGGAGACGGATCCCTTATCTTCTCGGGATGTTCCTCAAGGAATTTCACCATTTTTCTTAACTTTTCTCTTGATTCCTCTCGACGTAGTATGCCAAGCATCCATGGTCTGTGTAGATGGGCAGCCGGCGAACGGAAGTGATGGTGTGTCGTTTCTGGACAGCATGTGGCGTAGTGCAGGGGCGTGCCAGGCTCAAGACAAGAACACTTGTCACTGCCAATCACTTTAAAGCGATGTAAGTTTGCCGGGAAAGGTCCATGACCGGTAACAAATATGGTGAGCTCTCGTGACCAGCCTCTGCTCCTAGTATCTACTTTCTTTATAACTTCGTGAGTTGATCTTCCTGATGCCTCCGGTATATCCCAATCCAGTTGCCACTTTGCTATGATGTCTCTCCAAAGGAGTGATTTTGCATATAAGAGTTCGTCGTAAAAGACTCCGGTATTGGTCGCTTCTTTGGCCGCCGCATCCGCAAGCTCGTTTCCCCACTGGCCGTTGTGGGCTTTTACCCAGGAGATGCGTATTGATGGGTGAGATACAAGTATACTCCTTATCTTTCTCGCCATTGCGTTTTCAGAGGGAGGGTTTAGAATGGCCTGGAGACTTGAACGGCTATCCGATCTTATTACAGTCTGCCTCCTGTTCGTAGCTGCATCCAGAGCTGCTGTAAGTATAGCGAGCATCTCAGCTTGATATACTGAATTATTTTCTTTTAGTTTAGCAGCCCATTTATGCACGATCTCCGTTCCCACGGTTTTTATACAGGCAGCTCCTGTACCCGATTCCAGTTTAGAGCCATCCGTGTAATATACGACGGATTTCTCCTCAGGTGTATCATCCTCCGAAATTCTAGGAATACTTGATTGGTCTGCAGAGATTCTGCAGCATGCGAGGTCCAGCCTATAGTTTTTTGCTCGAAGGCCTCCGGGACTAATGTTTCCTCTAACAATGGACATGGCTTGTGAAGCTTTAGAAGACGTGTGACTCTTGCCAGGAATTCTATCTTGAGGGATAATGGCGGGAGCCCCAAGATCACCTGAAAAGCATTCGTAGGTGTAGTTCTATACGCACCAGAGATATATAGAAGGAAGGGTCTTTGTATAGAATCGAGCCGTCTGAACATCTGGACCTTGGGAGAATGCCATATTGAAGCTCCATAAGCTATCATAGGCTCAACCACTGTCAAGTAGAGGGATCTCCTCAGAGCCCGTGTCAGTCCCCACTGTGGTCCAGCCATCAGACGCATCTTCTGAAGAACACGTGACGCCTCTCACTTCTGTTCTTTGATGTGATCTTCCCAGCTAAGTTGCTTATCGATGAAGACGCCTAAATAACATAGCACGTCCGTTTTCTTGATGGTGTTTTCCCTTGGAACCAGATGGTGGGAGGTCTTTTCTTTGATATCCACAAGAATTTTGTCTTAGCCATAGAGAGAGTGAGCTTATGCATGTGCAGCCAATTTGACACTGTTCTAAAGGCTTCTTCTGCTAGATCACCTGATCCCTTGACAGTAGGGGCAGATGCAATTATCAAAAGGTCATCAGCATAAGCCTGAACTTTGACGTTTGAGGGCCAATTAATTTTCAACAACTCATCCAGAACAAGATTCCATAACAAGGGGCCGGAACATGAGCCCTGAGGTGCACCCTTTTGAAGCTCTTTCACAGCTTTTCCCGCATCCGTGACCAACACCGCTCGGCGGTGGTTCAAAAGGTTTAAAATATGCTCAAAAGGCGTTCAAAAATTACCCTGCACCAATTTTGAGAGTGAAAATACAGTGTGTAACAAGATAAAAACTCTAAATATTTATACTGTCCCCTCCCTGTTCTCTAACTTCCAATTGGAAAGTCGTTGCCCTGTTTCTCCCAATGCTAACACACACACACACACACACACACACACACACACACACACACACACACACACACGTAGAAATCTAAGTCTGTAAATGCAATATTCACTAAGATATTCGGATTCAAAAATCGGTGAAAAGTTGGAAAAGAACAGCAAAGATTAACGGACACCAAGGTCTTTCCCTCATTTATGTTGTTCGTTCCTGACTTTTTTCCGATTTATGAATTTAAATATCTCAGGAAATGCTACATTTAGAAATATGGAATTTTTTTCTGTTGGCCTCAGGAGAGATACTCGGTAACAACTTTCTAATCAGAAGTTAGAGGAGAAGGGGACGGTATAAAAAATTTGATTTATTATTTTGTGACGCGTTGTATTTGTTCACACTCATAACTTGTACACGGTACTTTTTTTTAACACATTTTGAAAATTTTTACATTGAAACCATACCTCTACGACAAACAGTTGAGTCACGTATATATATGTGTGGGTGTGTGCCGTAGAAACTTTATAAAATTAAATATCCGTAAAAACTTTAAAAATTCATAAAAACCGGAAAAATAACCGAAATTAAAAAGTGGTTTGCAGGGTTAGCATCACTAGGTCACGGGAAATTTTTTAAAACAGAAAAAAAACAGCCGATAGGTGGCACTGACGTAAACAAGTAAAAAAAAAGATACGCAAATAATGAACAGAATGCCTCGAAATCGTCTATTACAGCAGTATGTGTTCCACATGACTACCACTACAGGGTATAACAGTATAACACATTGCAGGCGAGTCACAAATCCAGCAACGGCAGAGTGCAGTAAGTCCACATACACGGTTTACAATTGTGAACTTGTTGTAGATTAAGAGCTCAAGTTCTTATAACAGCCGTAAGCTTAACACGCACAGTAACCATTTTTACAATGATCTAGGACGATGTGTTGAGAGGGGGCGATTCACTGTTTTTAGGAAAGAGGTTATCCCGTTAAAATCGTCCCGTATTTAACGGGACGATAAATTTTTACCCTCATTTTTTTAGCTCTTGGGAGGGGTAATTGCCCCACCCCCGGATCTGCGCATCAGCCGAGACAGACACCATCAGCTGCAAACACAGTCGAAGCAGATACCATCAGCTACAAAAAAAAACCGAGATACTACCAGCTGCAAATGAGGAAGTGGTGATCTTCAGCAGTGAATGGTGTAGAGGCGAGCATCTCAAGCTGCAAATGACGTCGAGAAAATGTCGTCTTCAAATTCGAATGTAGCGAAGACAGACAACATCAATTGCAAATTCGAATGTAGCGAAGACAGACAACATCAATTGCAAATGCAGTTGAGCCAGACACCATCGGCTGCGGATAAAGCTGATGCAGATATCTCCAGCTCCGAATGGAGCTGAGGCTGCTCCAAATATTCTGCTCCAAATGGAACGGAGGCTGATATCTTCATCTGCGAATGAAATTGATGCAGATATTTCCACCTGCGAAGGGAGTTGAGGCAGGTGTCTTCAGTTGAGAATGAAGTGAAGGCTGACATCTCCAGTTGAGAATGAAGTGAAGGCTGACATCTCCAGTTGAGAATGAAGTGAAGGCTGACATCTCCAGTTGAGAATGAAGTGAAGGCTGACATCTCCAGTTGAGAATGAAGTGAAGGCTGACATCTCCAGTTGAGAATGAAGTGAAGGCTGACATCTCCAGTTGAGAATGAAGTGAAGGCTGACATCTCCAGTTGAGAATGAAGTGAAGGCTGACATCTCCAACTGCGAATATAGCTGAGGAAGACATATTCAACATTGAATGAAGCGAAGGCTGACATCTCCAGCTGCGAATGAAGCCGACGCAGGCGTGGATCCATGGCGATGTGTTGGGGAGGGGCAACTTATACTGTTTAGGTTCGTGACACTGACCCGTATTTCACGAGTCAGATAAATGTTTCCCTGATATTTTGGCTCTTGTGCGGGGTGATCGCTCCCATAAGCTCCCGCACCTCTGGATACGCGCGCGATTTCCAACTACTTTTAAACCGCTCGTCCTGTTCACCACAAGAAATGGCCGCGGAAGAAAATTTGCTAGCACACAAGAAGACGACAGTCACGTGACACAAAGTCGGCGGGGAGGGGTTGGGTCCCTCCCCCTACCCTTATACTTCCTCCAAGAAAACAAATATCGTTAATTATTCAACAGGTATGTGCACGAACACACAAACTTTATTTTCGGACTATGGCCGTACTCCATCAACTGCTGGACATTATTTATTTATTTATTCTCCTGAAGTAAAAAACACACGAGAGTCCACATTGTCCGCGTCGCATCACTTTTATATTATTGCCTGAATCATGTGAAATACTTGATAAGAACTGTTTTAAGTACACCATTTAAATTAGACATATTAAACTGATAAATTTAATAACTCACCGGTTGGTCATATACCTGTTGGTTGGACCGAAAGAAAAGGAAATCGAAATCATTTAGTGAATGTATGATTTTGATCACACACAATGCTATAGCAACCAAATACATAAATTTTGATTTTTTTGGAATTTGAAAAGTTCCAGAAACCATGAGTATTTTCACACTGTTTTCGAAATAGTAATTAAATTACATTGCGTGCATAATATTCCAGGAAAAAAAATTGCTTTAGTGTCATTCAAATTGTTTAGAATATACATGCTGAATGACATACACAGCCATTGACACTAGAATCAATTTTGAACGGCTTTTTAAACAGTGTGCGCAAATCAATTGCGAATAATTCACCGCCGTGTATTCACCGACATGATAGTTCACCTCTTGGAAAATTTACCGACAAATCGATTCATCGATTCAACGATTCATCAAAGTTACTTAGTGGAAGGATAAGCAAATGCGCCAGTGAGTGAGCAAGCATGTAAGCAAATGAACGAGTGAGAGAATCACTCATACGGTCACTCAATCAATCGCTTACTCACTCACTCATGAGTGAATTGGTTGAGTGTGTGCGCTACTATCAGTAGCTCACCTGCTCAATCGCTCGTTGATGTGCTCACATGTGCACTCAGTGGCTCATTTGCTCATCTTTTCACTCACTGTAAGTCACTCGGTCATTCATACTGTCCTTCACCCACTCATACAGTTACTCACTCACTCGGTTGCTCATGCAGTTATTTACTCGGTCATTCGCCCACTCATTCGGTCAATCCTACGATCACTAGGTCAATCTCTCACTCATTTCGTCACTCGCAAGGTCATCCCCCCATTCATTGGCTTCACTCATACGGTCAATCAATCGCTCACTCAAATATTCACTTGGTCACTCACTCACTTAGTTCTCTCACCTACTCACTCATACTAGCTTAATTGCTAGCTCCTTCACACGCTAACTTATGCGGTCAATCACTATATCATGCATCCACTGGTGACGAACTGTTGCCGGTGTGAGTTTTTTCAACTGCGATTCTTCCGTCGGTGAATTATTTTTCAACTGCGATTCTTCCGTCGGTGAATTATTTTTCAACTGCGATTCTTCCGTCGGTGAATTATTTTTCAACGAAATTTCCTAGTGTTTTGAATCTTCCTATAGTAATTTAATTGCTTGTCGGTGAACTTTCCTGGGGAATGAATTTTCCTATCGGTAAATTGCTTGGCGGTGGATTGTTGGCGGTCGATTTTTAGCGGTGAATTTTCCGCACATTTTTTTGAACCGTGTCTTCAACCAAGCAATTGCTTGGCCTAAAGCTGTGTGAGAATTTCTTGCCGTAGTAAATTTGGTGCTATCTATTATCTACGAATATAAGTAATATCTTCGTGTCAGATAAGATTCTGACTGAATCCGTGATATATTTGCCGCCGTTACTGTTTCATATTGACCATATAACAGACAAATAAAGTAAATTGAATGTTTTAAAGAAACGTTGCACAACACAGTTTAAATTATTTCTCGCACGTTAATGGGCGAACACAAAATCTTGTGACTTGTAAGTTGAACTCGGTAATATTTTATTCAATTTACCGAATCGGTGAATTAAATTGATATCGTTTCCTCACCAATTTTACGCCCTTTGAATAAATGTCTGAGATCACCATTGCAATGATGATGAATAGAACGGCGAATGGATCATTGGCAATCTTGAATCAGTCAAATGCAATTTTAATAATGGTTATTAGAGCCCAGATAAAATGAATAAGTGCATATGCAATATTGTATGGTTTAGCACTTTTTGTAGTTACTGCATATATAGATGAATGAAAAATTGCCGAAATTTTTTTTCTTAGAATAAACGCATGTTTTTATTATTTCTTTTTCTATTAGTCGCATTGTGCTAATGTTTTTCCAAGATTATTTTTATCTTTTTGTTCTTCAAATTTAATCACAAAGTTCTTTAATTTTTATTCAAGAAAATATTTCACCGTTGAGTATTGTTCGTTTTTAAAAGCATATTTTTGCACTGTTAACGCGTGTTTCTTCATTATTTGCGCATATTTTTTCAGTTTCACACTGAGTATGTTTCTTTTCTCTTAGGCGGGAATAATTCGGTGCTTTTAATATGCGTATTTTTTACTTTTTATTTTTCCGCATTCTTTTTTTTACATTTTTGTACTTTTTCATTTTTTCGCATTTTTTTTTTTTACATTTTTGTACTTTTTTAATTTTTTCGCATTTTTTTTCTTTACATTTTTGTACTTTTTTAATTTTTTCGCATTTTTTTTTACAGTTTTGTACTTTTTCATTTTTTTTAATTTTTTTTACATTTTTGTACTTTTTAATTTTTTTAATTTTTTTTTGTTTACATTTTTGTACTTTTTCATTTTTTCGCATTTTTTTTTTACATTTTTGTACTTTTTCATTTTTTTACATTTTTTTTACATTTCTGTACTTTTTCATTTTTTCGCTTTTTTTTTTACATTTTCGTACTTTTTTCATTTTTTTTCACTTTTTTTTAATTTTTTCATTTTTTTTTACATTTTTTCGCTTTTTTTTTAATTTTTTCATTTTTTGTACTTTTTCATTTCCCGCATATTTTTTACATTTTTTTCCGTTTTTATTTTTTCATTCTTCTGAATTTTTTTAGATATTTTAAATTTTTAGGTCAGATTTTTGCATTTTCATTAAATCCACGGATTTTTTTTTGTCACTTTGTGCGAATATTTTTCCTCTTTAGAGGGAAGCTTCACCATATTTGAATGCATTTTTTTCTTCATTTAACGTTTATTTTTCAATGTCCCCATTGGGCATATTGCAGATTTTTAAGAGCATTTTTTCTATTTTATTTTACTCATGTTTCAGCATTTTTAAGAGATATTTCAATATTTGTAAATGCATATTTTAACAATTTCTTTTTGCATTTTTCATTTTTTTGGGAATTTTAAAATTCATATTTCTTTCACAGGCACATTTTTGCCTATGTTTTTCATTTTTAGTTCCATACTTTAGCATTATTACATGGATTTGTTTCCATTTTTCGAACACGTTTTTGATTTCGTGTCATATCTCGGCACTTTTAAATAAAGATTTATCTCAGTTTTCAGTGCATATTTCACCTATTTTCAGTGCGTATTCCAACGTTTTCTCTTGCATATTTTGCCACTTTTTCAGCGCATTTAATTCAGGCTCTAATGATTAATTTACGAATATTGCTAATTTATGAAACTTAGTAGATATTGTTTCAGAAATATCCTTGTTAATAAGCAAAAGTATTAATTTTCTGTAGTAATTTGTAGTTAGTGAATCATAATTTCAAGCATAAAAGGGGTCATTCAAGTATTACGTCAGCATCGATGGGGAGGGCAGGGCGTTTCCGATTTGCTGACTTTTGATGACAAGGGGGAAGGGGGCGATTGGATGATGCTGACGTCATCAACCACCCTTTATGCAAATACGAAATATTCTTAATGGCATCTTTTACGGTGCCCCAAAAACGAGAGAAATCTTTCGCTAGTTTGTGGGCACCTGAACAAACATTCTCCCTACTGATAAATCCCTTACAGAGTCACTTCAGCGATCTCTAAATGTTTAACGGATCCTTCGAGCGTTCAGGAAATGTGTCCGGGCTGCTTGAGTGTTAAGGAAAGGTTTCCGGGCCCCACTCAAATATTATGGAAATATTCCCGGGCCGCTTTAGTGCTGTGGAACTGTGCAACGCATAACTCAAATAATCCGTAATTATGCCACTGATCACTTAAGTAATCAATGAATGTCACGCGGGTAATTTGAGTGATGTAGAACCGCACTAGGGGCCACTCAAGTGCTCTAAAATTGTGCACATTTAGAGACTCAAGGGATCTCTAAATGTGCCACGGATCATTTAAGTGTTCTGGAACTGTGTCGTGAATTACACAAGTGATCTTTGAATGTGCCAACGGGCCTACTTCAGTGATCTTTGAATGTGCCACGGGCCAATTAAATGCTCTGGAATTGTGCCACGGGTCATTTAAGCGATCTCTGCATGTGCCGCTTAGTTCGTTTTTACAAAATTGTGTTTGAGGGGACAAGCCACATCAGATAACCTTCAGGGCCACATTTGGTCCGTGGGTCAAGGGTTTACCATATATATGGTTGAAAGGGTGGGTCGCGATAAATTTCTTGAAGATAAATTTTGAGTTATTACCTTTCAAATAGCATTGAAATTAACAGAAATCGAAACATATAAAGGTAATTTCTTTCAAAATGTCAATTGAAAAAAAAGTTTTTGTATTGCAAAAAAATATATTTTTTCCTGTGGGGGGGGTTCGTGCAAGGCGCACGAGCCCCCTATGGCCCCTTCCCGCGTACGTTTCTGATCCCACCAGTATGCGTTAGGAGGTAGGGACCGTGCTGACGAAATTTTGCTGACAAGGCGGGGGAGGGGGGTCAGAGTTTTGCTGACGAGGGGGGTATAAAATGGCTAAAAATTTGCTGACGTAATACTTGAACGGCCCCTAAGTTCAGTTCACAATTTTTTTTATGAAAAACGGCATTGTTCTCTTACTGCAGATGAATTACCGAAAATTACCTATTTTAATAAAAGAAGGATAATTTTCGACAATAATAAGGATCTATAAATTATCGAAATCATTGTTTCAAGTATAACTTCTATTGGAAATTTCTTGTCAACATCGACATTATTCACCTTTTATCAGTAGAAATTTCTGATAAAGAAAATAAATCTATATCTTATTTTTCTATTCCCTAAAATAGGAACTGCCAGTAAAACAAAATATAAAACACATAAATTGACGAATTTTACCAATACTCACATCGACGTACTGTAAAAATATCAATGATAATAGCTGAGATTTGATGGAGAGAAAGATAAGTAGGCGCAATTTTGCATAGAGTACGTTTTGATTCGACCTGATTTTAGCTGGGTGGGGATGAATAGTTTGTGTTAAAGCAGTGGTTCTCAACCGGGGGCGATATGACCCCAGCTTGTGGTATTGGGATTTTTCAAGGGGGACACGGGAGGAAAAATGAAGTGGAAAGGGCACCATGACAGGTGATTTGTAGGCCCAGAGACGTGAGAAGAAAAATTTAGGTGTGGAGAAATTAAAGGTTTAAGTCAGGGGTGATCAAACTTTTTGAAGTGTGTGCGGCCACTTTATTGGTTTGAAAATATGCCACGGGCCAATCAAGTGATCAGGAAATGCACTCGATCACTTAAGTGACGAAAGAACGTGCCGCAGCCCATTTGAATTATCTGTAAATGTGCCACGGGCCATTTAAATTATCTATAAATGTACCACAGGCCATTTAAATTATCTGTAAACGTGCCACAGGCCATTTAAGTGGCCTGAGAATGTACCGTGGAATCCGTAATTAAGGAATCTAGTTATGTGCCGCTTCGTTCATTTAAAAAAAAAAAAGGAAAAGTGTTACTACTTACAGATGTGAAGAATAACAGCAGTGCCATCTCAAGTCCCCCAGACCTGACCCCCATATTTTGCAGCAGGGTCCCTAAGATGGGGGGGGGGGTCACTCTCAGGCCTCTTGGCTAGATATTCTACTGGTGCCTCCATATTGAACTTATAGTGTGAAAAAAACACAAGAAGATGAGAATCATATCGAGCCCCCCCCCCCCAGACTGCAGCTCTGTCAGTTCCACTCTTGTGGACAGGGCATACCCGGGAAGGGGCCCCATCTTCCTACTACTTCCTGAGGTGACTCCCACCTCATGAGATTTCGTACAGTACAATACATTTTGAGGATAAATGGTAAATACAGTAGGTAGGCTGTTATTTCTAGCTATATATGAGACTACTAGAAAATCAATTTGCCTAGAGGCCCATGATGTTGAGATTGCTCTGAATTGATCCCGGGCTACATGGGAGCTTAATAAATTTTATCCCAGTGGTTTGGAGATTAATCTTGTTTACAAAATGTTTGTCCAGTTTAAATTTACTGAAAAAAAAAACCATTTCTATGGATAGGAAGCATCTCGTTTCTGGATGAGGGTTGAAGCAACACCTCCTAGAGGTAGGCCACCGCACGCTGCTCGAGAATTCAGCAAGTAGTCCAATTTTCCCCAAAATATTCAGGGGGAAAAAAAAAAATTCAGTATCATCGTTGTGCGGAAAAGAAATGATCGGGCTCAGAATTGGCGATTTCTGTGCCCCACATCCAATCACCATGCGGTATTTGTGACCCAACCAGGAAAATTCTACGCCAAAATAAGGAACGAAATAGGATGTCGTGGTTCAAAATGTGGCAAACTTGCTTGGTAGTCTTAATGACGTTACAGATGAACTTGGCAACCCATGCGGAGGCTTCCTATCTCTAGGAGGTGCTAGTTGAAGACTCCCTGTAAAACAGGGCAGCTACGAGAAATATATAGGGTCCAAAGGGGGAGCCATGTGAAAAAAAAGGTTGCGAAACACTGTTTCAAAGCATGTGATACTCGTATGAATTTTCATAATGCGAGGGGGAAATTGTTCAGCATCCAAATACTACAGGCTGTCCCATATAAATTCGTAAATAGTTCAAAAATTCATCAGATAAATTAAAGGAAAAGGTATATTTGAATGCGTTTTGCGAAAAAGTTATTTCTCACCCACGAAGGGGAATCTCTTTATTTATTTATTTTTGTAACAGGGTAAAAAAAGTGAAATTTTCGCCGATAGAGGACGCTGCACGAGAGTGAATCACTGTAAATATGCAAATCAGAGTTATATAAAATGCAGGTTGTGCGATCAGGAGATCGTTTCAAAATTTTCCTGTTGTTGGCGCTTACATAAGGTTTACATTGGGGTGTTGACATTCGTGGGTAAAACACTATTGGTGAAGTTGTTTCTCCTCATCCAAACGAATCCCCAACTGAAGCTTTCCTAATGTTTCAGATAAAAAAGAGTTCGGAGTAATGTTCTGATCTACAACCACTTTTGCAGGAATGGCGTGCAGTGCCGTATGTGGACTAAAATTTGAATTTTTTTTTCTGTAAACAAAAATATCCCCCTTCGTGAGAACCTCTCCGCAAGTCGAATTTAAATATACCAGCCGAATCACAAACCTGTGGGGGAATAACCCCGTGGCGTTCCTTTCCATAATCAACGATTATCCGTGGTTCCCCAGAACAGTTTAACAGAGAATCTCTTACGAAAGAAACCTTTGTCGGGGCCGCTACTCCGAGGTCCCCCTGATAAAGATTGCCAGTGCACCCGGTCGACGCGGAGCACAGTTTGAGAGCCCCCGGAAATATACATATTCCATCAATTTTTGTGAATTTTTAATTTTTATTATCAATATAGGAATTTGTGAGGCACTCCACCCCATTTTCTAAACGAGTTATAATTGATTTCAATATTCAACAAAAACAAAGGAAAAGTTTAGTAGATACTTTCATTATTTGTAACCGGACCCACAACCACAGCGCTACGGTGAGCTGCTCAAAAACTGGTTTTTTATCGGTTATTTTTGCTATTAAAAACCTCTTTTTTGCGCGGTTTAAAGCACCGTTGCGCTGCGGTTATGGAACCAGATTGATTTATATAGATCCGACAATTAGCATGTGGTTTGAACAGCGATGTGTTAAGTGATTTGAAGGGATCACTTGGAATTTGACGCATTTAAGGGATTTGAAATCACTTACTAAACATTGAATAACAATTATATACCGACTTATTATAAATCAATCAAATGAAGAAAACTTACTGAGGGCTGCGAAAAAAGAAAAAAATTACTAAACAACATTGATTATTTAGCCGCTGTGGTGGTCGAGTGGTTATAGTGACGGACTCGCGATGCGAGGACCCGTGTTCGAACCCCACAGTGGTGGTCGGCTGAAGTTGGTTTTCTGTGGTTCCCAACTTCAAGGCACAAATGCGAGCCGATATCCCCGTTAAAAAGTCTCGCCACAGAGAGCAACAGTCCTACAACGATAAATCATTCAATCATAACACTTCACTCATAGTTAGAAAAACTGGTGGCAGATGGCAGCACTACACATAACAAACATTACACAGAAACAATCTTTACGTCAGGTTGCACTACACGTACACGCACATTCCCGCATGTACCGATTCGTTGGGGGGTTCCGCGTGGGGGGGGGGTGCATTTGTGGTGTAGCAGTAGTAGGTAGGGCCTCCAAAAAATGGCTCGGGGATCCATGATGTTCTTAAGTCAGCCATCTCGTTGGGCAATTTGCCTGTTGTGGTGTTGTATTTGTATTATTTTCTAGTAAATTTCATAAATCTATAGTAAAATTCCGACATGCGCAAAGGCTTAAAATCACAAATCCCAAGGGTTCATTTCATGTGATTCTGTTTTCGGAATTGGCTTGATCATGTGGCTACTCTGGCCAACATACCAGAAAAAAAAAAGATTTTTAGCGAGTGCAAGACAAACAAAATACAGTAATGCCTCGTCAGCCGGATAATGGTCACTCCTCATTCCGGGTCACTTTATTTTGAAATCCCGATCATCCTGTTTGGCGCGCGTTCTTATGTTATTAAGGCAACTGACTACGTGTGGGACACTTTTCTTTGAAAACACGGTGATTTTCACAAAACGAGTGGGGTTTGAATAAAAGTACTGTATGAAATAAAGAAATCCAGTGAAATTTCTGAAATAGCTCTAAACTTTTTTTTTGAGATACTATTCTAAATTGTCCTCAAAATTTTCAGCACTTACCATACATTGTACACTGAAAACCACACAATTTATTCAAATAATTTTGATACTCTATGACTTTTATCTGTGCAATGAACTAAAAGTTTTAAGATACATAAAATATTCTACGAGATATGGCAGTTTTTTTGAAACAATACGTGAATTTTCACAAAAACAAAATCAAATTTTCTTTCATTCAAACACCTGTAAGATCCTAGTTCATTGCGCAGTCAACGTTATCTGGAATGTTGTTGAATAATTTCATGAGAATATCTTGCATAGTGTTTGAGAAATTAGGTTTCGCGTGAAATAAAGTAACGAAAAAATGAATCCTCATAAAACGCGTTTGAAAATTGTTTGTTGCCTTCGAAACCATTGTTCCAGGTGATATAATACAACCATAACTTTGTTGATACTTATTGCATGTGCAAGAATAAAATAGTTTTGGATTCTGTGTAAAACATTCTTCCAAATGAATTTATAAAACCATTTTTGACAAATTTAAAAAAAAATCGTCATTCGAACGTGGTCAGTTGCCTTGAACTTCTGATAATGCATACTGCGTTAAAGCGGGGTTTTCATTTTGGGAGAAAAAGTACACCTTTCTCTTTCTCCAACAATTTTCATCGAAATCGAAATTCTTCATACAATGTGCATGATGAGCTCACCGCTGAATAATTGTGGTTTTTCTGTCTCTTCGATTTCATGTGTGTTTTTTGCCTTAAGTCTCAATTTCCATCTGTTCTGGAGTTTTTGTCTATTGTTATAATTCTTGTGTTTTCATCCATTCTGGGTTATCACGTCCATAAATTCTGGATTTTTATAAATTCCAGGATTATTTCTTCAGTTAAGGCAACTGCCTACGTTCAAATTACGATTTATTTCGAAAATGGTTTTATAAATTCATTTGGAAGAATATTTCACACAGAATCCCCAAAAACTATTTTATTCTTGTACATGCAATAAGTAACAACAAAGTTATGGCTGATTTAAATCACCCGGAACAAAGGTTTCGAAGGCAACAAACAATTTTCAAACGCGTTTTTTGAAGATTCATTTTTTCGTTGTTTCGTTCCACGCGAAACCTAATGTCTCAAAAACTATGCAAGATATTCTCATGAAATTATATTCACAACAACATTCCAGATAACGTTAACTGTGCAATGAACTAGGATCTTGGCCATATGTTTAGAATTTAATATTTTACAGCTGTTTGAATGAAAGAAAATTTGATTTTTTTTCTATGAAAATCCACGTATTGTTTAACAAAAACTGCCATATCTCGTAGAATATTTTATGTAGTTTAAAACTTTCACACACAGTTCATTGCACAGATAAAAGTCATAGAAACATACAGTATCAAAATTATTTGAATACATTGTGTGGTTTTCAGTGTGCAATGTCTGGCGTAAGTACTGAAAATGAGCTAATTTTGAGGACATAATTTAGAAATAGTACTCTTTTTGATTGTGCCTATACTTATAGGAATTAACGGAACATGTCCCACGATGGACTCTGTACCTTGTGCTTTTAGATAAGCATGTGATCCGTGATAAGAGTCCTTGAGATCTTGATCAAAGTGCATGATAATGTTGATACGTCTGAATAGTGCAGATCTGTTTACGATATTAGGATACCAGTCGAACGGGTCCTGATTAGACGTTATGATAACGAGTCGTGCCTTGAACTGTACGAACCCTCCTTTTATGGGTACACGTAGAGGATATCGGTCTATCAGTCTCAAGAGGGAGTCAAAGGTTAGCCAGGAGTAGAAGTCGTTGATTATGACAACGTCGTGTTCCATATATCCGTCCCACCAGTCACCTCTCATCTTGTGGTATGCGTCAGGATAGTTGAGTGCAGCTTGTGCAGATTTGCCAGTACCAGGGGGTCCCCAAAATACTAGACAGGCCGTCTGGAAGTCTCTGGGGGGTTTCATATAGCATAGCATACTTCTGAAAGAAAGTATGAAATCTAGCGCTTACACTAAAGAATTTGTCGTATATATCTTTGATACTGTACCCGTCTTGAAATCTCTTCTGTATCTCTAGCATAGTATGATATTGTTCTGGTACACCTAGAGTGTATAGAGGTGATACACTAGTCTCTACTTTTGAGCAGTAGGAAGCGTTGTCTTGCAAAGATCCACGCATCACTTCCCAGTGACACCCAGTATGCATATTCTTTAACTGCGTTAGTCTCTTTTTTCTATTGAAGATAGATATCATATCCTTGATAGTGAAATGTACCTGACTCACCTTGCTCCACCTGGCACATGAAACTCTCAAAAACGTTTTAGAGATATTTCAGAGGATTCACTATAGATTTCTTTATTTCATACAATATTTGCGTGCCTTAATTCTGAATTTTCATCCATTGTGTGTGTATTCCCGTCAACTATAGTTTTCCATAAAGTTTGAAATTTTATCAATTATGTGATAATTTCTTCAGTTCATTCTGAAATTTTAATACATTCTGGAATTTTATCACTCCCGTTAATTCTCAGTTTTCATCATTGCTGGTGTTATTCGTGCCATCAACTGGGAATTTCCATTGTTGCAAGAATTATTTCTTTCAAAATTGTCTTTAATTCAAAAATCTAGAATTTTCATTAGTTTCGCTTTACGACATTTCAGCTCAGCTTTAAGAATATCGCGAGCGTCGTCATCTTACGCGCGATAACATTTATATTTCACTAAAAAGACTGTCCTAGAAATTATAACAGGATAGCGCCATTTCTGAACCTCCAAAGTACTAGTATAGCAAGATGTGTTGAATTCATGAACTCGCATACTCAGCAACAGGCACGTACTGCGTGACTGCACCCAGGAATGGAACCCGATTGTAATTGCCGACGACACACTGACAATTCGCCGTCTTACGGGTTCCATCTGGTGTCAGATTACCCGTCAAACATCACATTCCGATTCTTCTATAACCAAGCTTATTTTCCTGATCTTGCCCCATGTGAGACTTCCGTTTCACATGGGGCAATTCGTTGTGTTCTTCCGTTTTCTTCGTATAAAGAAGGGACAACGATTCTCCCGTCCCAAAGAAGTGCAGCGAGCAGCGACGAAGGTACTAGACCATAGTTTCCCAATATTTTTAGTCCCATCGCCCCTTCTTCAGATTTTTTTCTCTCCCATCGCCCCCAACACAATCTAACTCATAGGATCCTATGTTATGCCCGTAGCAGGGACGGGCTTAAGTATTTTGCGGCCCGGTGCAAAAAACAAAATTGCGGTCCTTCTGAATGATGGTTTTCCAATACTCCAGAGAATCCATAGGCACTCTTCCCGAGAACGACTGTAAAACTCCTTCGTAATCATAAAAAAATTTCATTTGGCAATAAATATGGACAAAACTGTCCGCTTCCCAGTGAAAAAATTGCAAGTACGCCCCACCCCCAGGCACTTGAAGATTTGGAGCTCTCAGGCCGGCCCGCAACTTGGGGGGGGGGCAGGCATGCCTCGTGCCCCGGACGCTGGATCCGAGGGGGCACAAATTTCATTCTGAAACCTCTCCTTCAACATTACAAGGGGGCGTCAAAATGCGTGCTTGCCCCGGTTGACCAAGCATCTAGTTGCGGCTCTGCTCGCAGGGCTAGAAAACCGATTATCTACCCAGCAGGGCCGTCATTTCAACTTTTTCCGGGGGGGGGGGGCAAACTTGTACTCAATGTATGTGCATATGTATATATCTGTATACCATTTATAGTCTATTTTCAAAAGCCAGGATGGCCAATGGCCCCCAGATGACGGGCCTGCTACCCAGGCCCTCAACCTTAAATGTTCTCTATCTTGGACTAGCCTCCTAGGAGGTGAGGAGAGGTGAGAAGTTGCCTTGCACAACAGCTCTGGGCGTGAGCGGTCATCAATCTATCTTGGACTGAATTTTAAGCTATTGCTTTGCTAAGAAGTTGAAGTCAAAATGTAACCAAAACAGTTTTATCCCCCTTTTGTGGCCCCAAAAACTTAGCGGCCCGGTGCGGCCGCGCCTGCAAAAGTCCGGCCCTGGCTAGTAGTTTTTACCGCCCCACAGGAACATTCCATCGCCTCCCCAGGGGTCGTTAACGCCCACGTTGGGAATCACCGCACTAGAGGATGTGCCAAAGGAAAAAAGAAAAAAAAAGCTTGCACAATCCACATTTACATCTTTGTATGAGCAATGGCAAAAATGCATAATTGCACAGGGTAGTTACTGCGCAGGGAACGCCAAATAAAAAAGGTTCTATTAATAATGATAATTTGTAACAGGTTTTTTTTCCGTAATGAAATAAGTTTCGGAACTTTTTGAACGTAGTAGTAGATGCGCTGGGATACTCCAAGATTCTCCAAAGCCTTTTCAAAATGAAGATATCCGACATTCCAAGTCAAATCTAGCATGCGTATTTTAACACTTACGGGTGCCTTTCGAGCGCTCACCTTATGCATCCTTCGCGTCGTTCTCCCCATGAAGTTGATGGCCGTCTTCATGGGGAGAACGACGCGAGTAATTCGAAACTTGCGAGCACGGGGAAAGGGGAGCCACCCCTATAAACCTTTGCTAACTTTTCTGACACAACTCTGCCTCTTTTGAGGTAACGGAAGTAAGGTGCTTTGCATCAGTCCGGGGTTGTAAGCGGTTCTATCTATCTATCTATCAACGTTTACAAGTTTCTTCATTCGAATGCCTCAGCTGTTCCTGGCTCATTTCCTCAAACACTACCCTTTCAAGATGGCGCGTTTGTGACTAACCATTCCTACGTTTCCGATTTGCCTTTGCGCCCATTACCACGAGTTTGCACATACTTTTCTGAAACACCCTTTACTCTAATAACGTATAAGGAAATTAGTTTATTTCAAGTATGAAAATTGGTAAAGGAAGAATGGAAAAAAAAAACCAATGTACTCACATCTTTCTGCGCGGAACAATTGGCAAATGAGAAAATGAGTAACATTTGTAGACATGCAAATTTGCAAGAACATAATAAGTTAAAGAAATAATAATTTACTGTATTTACAAGATTTTTATTACAACTGTGATCACTGTCGTTTTAGTCACATTCATAAAACTGGATTATTTCAATTATTCATTATTTTGAATTTGATTTTCTTCAAGATTTCTAGTGTATATTCTGGGGTGTTTAATGCATATTTTGGTATTTTAAGTGCAAATTTTCTATTTTAAGAGCACATTTTGGTATTTTAAGTGCACATTTTGGTATTTTAAGTGCACATTTTCTATTCTAAGGGCACATTTTCCATTTTAAGGGCACATTTTCTATTTTAAGACCACATTTTGGTCCTTTAAATGCACATTTTCTGTTTTAAGTGCATATTTTATCATTTTAAAGTGCATATTTGCATATTTTTCCTCTTTTTTTAGTGCATATAATGCGGGCTCCAGAGATTACCCTTCAGAAACAACTTATGTGCGGCTGCGGAATATTGAACACATTCTTTGACGATGCTATACCACGGTAGAATGCGTTTTTTTTTTTTTCGTTTTAATATATTTCGTTTGAAAAGAACATCCCGCGGTTTCTTGTCCCTCCTCTCTTCGAAATGACGCGACGTTTCAATTGGGGGCGGGAACTTTTGCATATCCTTAACATACATGTATACTGGATGCAAACTTACCGGTACGTCGTACACCTATTGTAGAAAGTAAACAAAAGCAAAAAAAATCATTCAAACCTTAATGAAATCAATACTGTTTATGCAATATATTCCATTATTTAAATTATTTCAACTCGCAATAAAACTGTCTATTGTGCTTCGAGTACATATAAATGGTAGGTATTGCTACGAGTGTGTACAGAAACTTGTTCATTATACATGATGAAGAATTTCTCCATCGTTTTACAACTCCCTAACATGATGATCCGTATTCGTAAGGATGGGTAGGTGGAGTTATAAGTTCGACATTCTAAGTCAGTGTTTCTTAACCTTTTTTTGCGCGTGGCCCCCCTTGAACCATATTTTTTTCTCGTGGCTCCTCTGTCTTACCCAGAGTTTTCAACTCTCATCTAGGAAGCAAGACACTTTATACGTATTGAAATGATTTTTTTCAGTGAATTTATACTGAACGAAAATTTTGCAAAGAAAATTGGCCTCCAGACCACTAGCCTAAAATTTATTAATCTCCCCGCTAGTCCGAGTTCTGTCAGGACCGTCTCAATATCATGGGGGCCCCCTCCTTAGGCAAAGTGATGCTATGGTAGTCCCATACTTTAGCTGGAAAGAAACAGCCTACACATTTCCTATTTATTTTCAAAATTAATTGTACTATACAAAATATCATAAGGCGGGGTCACTTATGGGCATGAGACCCCTCACAAGAGTGGGACTGACAGAGCTACAGCCCGGGGCCTAATATGGTTTTCATTTTTTTTTTTTTCATACAATAAATTTTATATAGGGAAGGGGGTCTGGAGAATTTAGCCGGGGACTTGAGAAAAACCCCACCCTAGGGAACTTGTTGCAAAATGTAGGCGGTGAGGCCTGGGTGGGTCCATGCCCTAAAGAAGGCCCTGGTTTTATGGGTGGTTTTGTTGGATTCTCTCTCTCACTGTAAGTGTTAGTCACTAATATAAAATCTTTATTCCTTCACACCTTAATTTTTCTTCTCAGCTCTCCAAACCACCTGTCATGACCCCTTTCTGCATTTTCTTCCGTGGCCCCCTTGAAGTATCCCAGTACCATAAGGGGGGCCATGTGGCCCCCGGGTGAGAACCACTGTTCTAGATCATTCCCAATATGGGGATTAGGACAACTTCTGTCGCCGAGATGACTGGTACTTCATTATATTTGCATGTGGATTTTTTTGCATTTCATGACGTTCCTATGTAGTGTTGTTGGTACCAGAACCTGAGGACACTTGAGCGCTTTTCTATATTTATGCTTTTAAAGAGGGCGCTGAGGAACCCTAGCACTCCCTCCCTCCCAATGATACCCTATTCCTTGAGAAAGCATTTGAATCTCGTTTATATAGGACGTCAGAACTATTGTCCTCTCATCATTATTTTCATCGTTTCAGCGCTTATCATATCACTAGAACGACGGAAGAAGTCATTTTGACCAAAAGCTACTTTGATAAGCGGTTGTACTATTTATCTCGGGTTGTTGAAATTGATGATGGAGTACGCTGCTACGCTCATCATCCCTTGATGACGGGAGTACGCTGATGGTTCAGTTACTTAACACTTTAAGCGGCAATGACGAGGTATCTCGTCTCCATAAAAACCTCTTATTTTAGCATAGCCAATCCCAGATATTTTGTAAAAATGATTTCTCAACGGAAAACTTTTCCCTATACTCTTTGGTTTGCACCTGCTGAAAATCGGAGAAAACCCTACTTTATTAAGAAGGGGGGGGGGGTTAACTGTCTCTTAAAGTGTTAAGAGGAACGTTGTGCAATTATTAACATTCACTCTAACAATCAATACTTACATCTACATACTATGAAGACAATTTAAAACATAACTCTATCGAATATTTAAACGAATTTCACTGGTTGAACATCATCAAAATCTATGAATCATGCATACATTATTCGTTTATACCGGATGATTCAAATTTCTTGGTGCAAATTTTAAGGGATCATTGAAGACACCCAAAAATCTTCACACTCAAAGCATCTCGCAATATCTTCGATACTATGATTCGAAAGAGAATCCATGACAAAGTATGCTTGTTCAGGTGTCTCTGGTCAACCCCTGGAGTTGGTGCCAAGAGTTTTGAATCACCCGTACAGGGTAATGGAAAAAATAGCATTAGAAACATAGAAAAGTAAGATTTATAATTGAGATGAGGTGATTGAATTTATGGTTTTCCTTTATTTTCACGTTAATTTTATTTTATTCATTTCATTCACGCAAATTTATTTTTTTATCTTAACATTTATTCTATTTTAACTATTTTTATTTGGTATTTTATTTTTGAATACGCTCTTATGTAATTTGTTTCTCATCACAGTGAAGGTGTTGTACATATTTTGTATTTAGATCATTCGAATCTTCCACTTCAACACATGCCAACTTCATCTTCTTACTTGTTCCCGCAAGTCTTCTCTGTTCTTTTGAAATCCCAAGCTGCGATCTCCAGCCCTTATGTGCCACTGGGCGCACGTGCAATTTTTCTCCCTGGCCATTGGGTTCAGCTCTCCATTTTTAGTCAAATGGCTTGTACGTTACATACACTTGATAGGGAGAGACTTCATGGGGAGAACGACGCGAGTGATTTGTTACTTGCGAGCACGTGCCCACTACCAATTTTTCCGACACAACCCTGCCTCTTTTAACCTGCCGTAACGGAAGTTGTTTTGCATCAGTCCGGGATTGTGAACGGTTCTATCTTATGTAATTTAATAATATGTACTAGTATATACACATTATCTACCATCCTAGCTATCTCTCGAACGGCATTCTGTTCGATGTACGGTTTACGTAGTTTTCACGAGTACTGCATATATTTAATAATTTTTGATATTTTTTAATTAAAATATTACCTTTTATATATTTCATACAATATTAATTTCGTCATTATATGACTTTTTGTTTTATAAACTAAATTTATAAAAAAAATTGATCACATTTTTGCATTTACATTGATGAATTCTTTTATGAATGCATTATAAATGAATGTTACCATATACAAACAATAGATGGCAGTGAAGTAACACGTCGCTTTTAAGATAGTTTTTCATGATTGCAAAATTGTATCTTTCATATAGGTGACGATTAAAGGGTTTTCTAACCCTTTGAAAACTGACAGTAGTTTAAAGTACCACAAATTTTTTACCTATCAGAATCTCTTGCACAAATTTTTTGGGTCTTGGTATTATGCAGTATTAGTAAATGTGTGATGGCTTTAAAATGTTATATGCGCGGATTTCACTGTAATAATACTGTGTATTCAGGTTAGAACCGCAGATATTTCGATTTTTCAGAGATAAACATACTGACTATGTCCATAGCCTGAAAATGACTTCAAAATGAGCCTATAGCCTGGTTACAGAAACTTTAAATCTTTTAACTTTAATGTTTTTAATCTGTTGAATCTTTAAGGATTTTTTTTTTATTATTGATCTTAAAATTTTGATGATGCCATTCAATGTTGCAGCAATAATAAAAGCTCCGGGATCAGGTTTAAATTGATTCAGGGCTATTTTTCGAAACATTTTGGGCCTAAAATAAACTGTGAGATGCAACGGTAACAAAGAGGAGCCTTTCGGTAAGAGACATCCGCAAGACCCTTGAAATAGGTGGATGTCCCGTATTGAAAGGTGTTATTCAAAGCAAGTACTGTATCTATTATTGTAATTTAGTACGTATATGTAATAGTGGTTGCAGTCGGTTAGCCATTTAACGTATCACATAACGATATGTAACGACAAGTTTTACGACGTGTTTTTTTGCGTTAAGATGCCATTTTCCCAAGAAATTCTTGTATTTGAAGATAACCACTTTAAAGGAAACACTTATGACTGTTCGTTCTGTTTATGCGTAACGTTGAATAAAAATATTCATTTCATGTTTGATACATAACATATACACACATTCTGACATAACTTTGCTGAGACCATTTACCGAAACATTTTATACCCAAGGCATTAACTCTATAATGCCCAGATCGCCGGAAGTCGGCCGAATAGGTTAATGCCCATAACCGCCTCAAGTCGGCCCAGCTAGGGGGTATTGGTATGTTTTGGTGGGCTTTTGTCCACCATATATATATATATATATATATATATATATGTATGTATGTATATATATATGTGTATATGTATATATATATGTATATGTATGTATGTATATATATATGTATATATATATATATATATATATATATATATATATATATATATATATATATATATATATATATATATATATATATATATATATATATATATATATATATATATATATATGTATGTATGTATATATATGTATATATATGTGTATATGTATGTATATGTATGTATATATATATATGTATATATATATGTATATATATGTGTATATATATGTGTGTGTGTGTGTGTGTATATATATATGTGTGTGTGTGTGTGTGTATATATAGACATGTATATACATATATATATATATATATATATATATATATAGATATAGACAGACAAATTATCTCCCGAAAATCCATTGAAATGAAAGGGTGAACGTCAATGCAAAGGGTGGGGAGAGGAAAAGTGGCCGAAATTTGGACGAGTCCACTTCCAACACAAAAAACTTGGTATTTTCACGACCCTCCCAGGTTTTCTATCTGGGCGTTAAAGAGTTAAGAATAATTCGCGTCAATGCAGATCATTCAATTACCAACAACTACGAGATTCTTTCTTAGTTAACAGAGGAACCTTTCAATTAGAGACAGCGACAATACCCTAATTTCAAATAGGAGGATGTCCCTTTATTCAAAGGTGCCTTTTAAAGGAAGTTAACTATTACTGCAACGACCTGTTACGCTATATGTAATTGTGGTTCTGGTTTGCTCGCCATTAAGGTATTCCAATTCCCCATAACTTCTATACGTCCCGATTGCATTATTAAAATGCCACAGAGAATTCGAATTCAAAAGGACAGCTCGGAGAGGGACGATTGTCCAAGCTTCAAACCAGGATTAGAAGCCTTGGGAAAGGTGGACATAACTTGCTTGAACACAAAACCAAACATGTGTCACATCAGAAGCTAAGCAACCAGCTCTGCTGATAAAGTTGCAGTCCTTCATCACATTGCAGACAAATCACACAATTAATGCTGTTACGTGAAAATGCTGGCTTTATATTCTGTAATCGATTATGTTCTTGATAACAATAGGATTTTTCCCCCATTGTTCCTGAAAAGCAACACTTATTTCGAGCCCCACTTATAGAGGCTAAAGCTGTTGAAACGTAGATGGGAAAGCATCGTTGAGTGAATTTAAGGTTGCGTTGACACGTTTTTCTATATAGTTTGAAGCTTTTATCTTCCAGCTTGAACAGCGGCATATGTTCATGTACACTATATAGCCATAGGTCATGGGACACTTTTGTAGGTCTTTCAGAAATTTCACAAATTTGGTTTTTCCTCGCACTTGGTTGGTAGGATGTTTAATGTTACACGTGTGTTTGTCTATCACCCCCCTTTGACAGATTAGGTCAGATTCGCCCTGCGTAGTGGTAGATCTGTGTGTGTATTAAGAATCGTCGTGTGAGTCGTGATATTCTATCAAGTCGGGGACAGTTACTGAACTTATTCGATCTCCATGAAAGAAATTTTGGTTCAGGAAGATTTTATTTGCATAAGCGGGGTATACTTTAATCCGTTGCCCGATTACTTGGGGATGATTGTATCGTATTATAGGTTCGAGTCATACCAATTGTGGATCCGTTATCAATCGTAACTATGATATAATCGGTATTCTTCCATTCAAAAACTTGAGCAAGTTCTGACTTGTTTCTAGTGTGATTTCTCCAGGTACTGATCCTGATTATTATTTATATCCTTTTTTCCCCTTAAATTTTTAATAGTTTATTGTTGTTTAACTTTATTTTAACTTATCTCTACCGGGACTCGATCCTAGGCTTCTTTGCATACCGGCCAAGTATGCTACCATCTACACCACTAGAGACACGACCCTGCCTTCCTTATTTCACGCACTGTGGCATGAGCTGCTGAAGTAGAGCCATTGGTAACATCTTTTAGTTCCAGAAAAATCGCCACAACGCCACAGTGCGTGAAATAAGGAAGGCAGGGTCGTGCCTCCAGTGGTGTAGTTGGTGGCATACTTGGCCGGTATGCACGAAGCAATGGGTTCGAGTCCCTGGCGGAGACCAGATGGCTGTCCTTTCCGAGTTCATCTCGGCATAAAATGCAGAAAAAATATCAGTTTTTCCTAAATATTTAATTTTTTTTGTCATTCAGTTTTAAAATAATTCGTCTGTTGTGGCTTTGGTTATTGTATTTGTATGAACATTAAATGGAAATAATGGGATCACAAATTCTTGAAATCGACCAATTTTAGCTCACTACGATTTATCATCTTATTTTAAGATAACTTTTCAGTACGTTTTTCGCTGTAAAAGGAGAAAAAAACCACCGTAATTAATGCGCAATTCATTATAATGTCAAAAATATCAACAAAAACTTTCACGTACGTCGTTCTGTGGGAATAGAAAACCATGTTATTGATAACAGAATTAAAATCATAATATCTTTGAGGAAATATAAAAAATAACAATAAATTTCATTTTTGTAACCTGCCAATAAAATTTTAGAATGAAAAACAACCAAAAAAAACCCATTTTCTTAGTCTTCCTAAAAATTAATTTAATCAATAAGGAACGCATTTTTACTGAATGCCATTTCTGACAAAAGTCCTTTTAACCGCTATATTAACTCTAGATTCATAAACATTCGTCTCACAGACTGCGCAAAATACTACGTAAACACTTGTAACTTTTAAAGTGAAAGAGATAAAAAGATGAACTTCCAAGTACCGTCCTACATCGTTCAATAATTAGTATTGCGCCTGTCGCATGTCAGAGTGTACTTATGCTGATGGAGTTACAGTGTCCGTCCCGCAGACGAATGTTTATGAATAGTGTTGCGATTTTAGAACGGGGGCAAATTGCAGAAGTTCTTGGTGGAACTTCTTCCGCTGATCAAACACAACCCTGTGGATGTCAGAAAAAACATTTGCGCCTTCTACGATTATAAAAAACGTCGAGTGATAAGCTTTTGTTGTACCCAATGTAAAAAATTCATGTGTATGGATCACCGCGGTTTATTATGTGTCGATTGCTCAGAATAACTATTGTGTTCATTTCAGAAAATTAATGATTAATAAACAACTTTTCAGATTTAAAGTGTTTTATTGCTCCTTGTATTCTATAAAACAAAAATCATCAATATAATATATTCGTCTGAGAGACGAATATTTATGAATAGTGTATCTCCCACATGCATGTTTATGAATCTAGCGTTAATATTGTAATGATCAACTTACCGATGGCTAAATGCATATAAAATGTGATATGAATTTCTTACAATTTTTTTTTCGTTATTTCATAGTTGTTTCATCTTTGAAAAGTTTGTTATTGATCCTCATCCAAAACGTAATTTGATTTGAAGGAAATTTGTTTCAATGAAGTTTACAATCACTTCCGATCAGTTAATGAGGAAATGCAATTAAAATTATATATGAGTACATCCGTATTTGTTGCATGAATAGGTAAGCACTATGAAGACAAAGGGCACCAAAATACAAAAATAGATTGAACGGGCCTGTAAAAACCTGATAACAAGCTTCGAGAAATTCAATTATTAAGTTGACAAGTCGTCAAGTACTAAAATCAGTTCCAACGCAAGTAATCAAGTACTAGTGAATGCTTATTGTAAAATACAAGGGCGGGCCCACAGGCCCATCTGTATTTGTCCTATTTAACAGGAAAAATATATAAACCGTATTCTCTCCTATTTGTCAATCTGACACCTAAACAACAGAAACCGTGTAAACTCCCCTTAACACCCGCATACATTTAAACCCATTTGCTTACAAGTGATTGGCAACCAGATCGGATGATCTTTATTTGACGAATCGGCGATAAATATGGTAACCTCGCCCTAACCTAACCGCACGTTAGGAAAAGGAAAATAAAGAACAAAAAAAAGTAGACGAGAAAAGGAAGAAGAAAAATGTGAAAGAGTAAAACAGTATAATAGATAAGGTGATAAGAGTGCAGGTACGCTTCAAAGTAGACTTCTATTTTTACCTTCACCCTACCTGTTCTTCTTCACTCTTATATTCACTTCATATGCATATAGTACGAAGATACATCATATGCGGAAAAAAATCTCTCTTCGGGTATAGAAAAAACAAAGGGGGAGGCTTACAACAACAAAACTTCGCGATGATGAGGGGAGAGGAAAGAAAAGAGAGAATTTGTTTGAATTTATTCCACTGGCATCTGGACGCAATATTACGTCCTTTATCGTAAAGTGGTTTAAAGCACATACGTTGCCACTTTTTGTTTAGTTGAGCATTAAATTACTTGACACGTGCGAATGGGTATTAAGAACCGATTTTTCTAGGAGAAAAACTGAATATTTGCATTACAGCAACTTTTTTCTTGCATGTTCTACAAAAAATATATTACAGTCGAATCCCGTTATAACGAACTCCAAGAAATCGGAGAAATCACTCCGTTATAACAAAATTTCGTTATAAAGGAATTTCAGGTTGTTTGCATTGTTCCTAAGCATACTTATTTGAGGGATTAGAAAAGTGTTCGTTAAAACGAGATTTTCGCTATAATGATATTCGTTAAAACGGGATTCGGCTGTAGTAGAAAAATGGTTGCTAAAAGCTTAGAACTATGTGCGAATAATTACCATGAAACTGGATCGACACCGACACGATTCTGAGCTGCGCAAAACTGATTTTGGAGGATATCGTTTTGCAAATCGATCATCAAAATAGTTCGCGCTGTACCAGTCTCGCCTCAAAACCATTTTTCCCTTAGCGGGTTCAAGTTTCGTAGCACTGCTGGTGTGGATCCGGCTTATGTTAATTTAGACGCTGGTTGATGACCACCTTCTAATGCTAGTAAATGTTGTGTCTATTTAATCGTTTTTTTTGGCATCAACAGAATTTTATGCGCACTAGTACCGATTTCGCATGGATCTAAGTTTTTTCCTGAAACGCAGTACTTACAGACTAGACATCCCTAGAATTCGAATTTCGATGTGTCGAACCGGTGGCAACGTTTCTTCGCCAACAGGTTAAATGAATATTTATTAACGCTCGGGATACACTCGTGTTGAGGTTGGCCAATTGCGTTCCAAGGGTTGTGATGGGAAAGTATTGTGGTGCCTTTACCATTGGCGGTTATCGTCAAATGTTTGATGCCGGAAGGTATTGGGAGGCTGGTCGAACAGAACGACCAAGTCAAAAATGTAATCTTAGCTTATTTACAGGGGGGGGGGGCTTAGCGTGTTTTTAGACGATGGCGGAAAGTTCAGAAGGGCGGCAAATTTGAGGAATGAGTGGCCAAGAAATTTAGTAGAATGAAAAGAGGGCGGCAAAATTAAAAAAAAACACTGAATTTTCCACCTCTGTCCAGACAGCAAGAGACTAGGTCAGTGAGTGACCAAAAGAGTGGCCTAGTAAACTTGGAAGCACGTGAGTAAGCAAAAGAGTGAGGCCAAGCGAGTTTTAGCACAGGGTGAAGTATCCTCCGCACAGATGTAAATATGGCGGAGGTGGATGTGGTGGCGGAGCTGTAATTACAGATGATCGTTGAATTCGATGGCATGCTATTGCTAGTATTAATCAGTTCAGTTAACACAATTTCAATTACATATTACCGAACGTTTGTTATGATAATATGATAATAGTTGAGAAGACATGAAATAACCATTCAAAGTTTTGGCGAACAAAGAATAAAGTACATCATTAATGATTGTGTACTTACTGGTTGATCATATACCTGTACAAATAACATGGGTATCGATGAAGTCATTTATTTGATTTAATCTCAGAAATCGCATATGAAATGTTAAGTAAAAAGGACATAATATTCTTCAAATTCTGATAATAATGTAATAAATTATGCGATGTAAACTTACATCGCAGGAATCGTAGTTCATTCATAATTGCTTTAAAAAAAACATGACTGCCGGATGAATGACATTGGATTAGCTAGTACTGTACCAGTAGTCCGTACTCGCAACTACTTAACATTCTTCTGAGGAATTTGTAAGGAATTGTTACTTGCAGGAAGGTGACGTGTACGTGTTGTGTTCTCACGTGAAAAAAAAATAGGTGTAGGCTGTATATCACAAACACACAGCTGGTATCTCCCATTTCGAAACGTCAAAATTAATAATTCTGTCCAGGAAAACGTCGTTTTCTTAATTGCAGTTGGGAAAATAAGTGGGAGCACCACATGGACAAGTAACATGCTCAACCCAACACCATCTATTGCAGAAGGCCTCCGCGCGAAGCTCGTGACGTCACTTAAGTAAGGGGATACCCCCATAATGGTTTGGAAGACTTGTCCGTGCTTATATATTGCAACTAGATCTCTGGTTTTCTACGGGCAGTGGGTCAGGTGCTCAGATCAGAAGAGGAATTGACATCTATGGGGTATCATCGGACTTTCCTTCAAAATATCTAACAGCCGATACCATTGTCTCCTACTTGCGTTGTGAACTTCTCGAGATATAGCGTAAAACAATCTCGTTACGAATGTGAGCGGGGAATCTGGGTTTCTTAGACCAGAAAAGCTGTTGAACCCAGAGTGGTGTAATTAGATTTTTCTCAAAAATGTCATTAGAGGCCGTTCAAGTATTACGTAAGCAAATTTTTAGCCATTTTTGACCCCCCCCCCTTGTCAGCAAAATTTCGTCATCAGCTCTGCCCCCTCCGAATCCTAACGCATATTGATGGGATCAGAGACGTACACGGGGAGGGGACATGGGGGCACGTGGCCCCCCCCCCCCCACCAACGATCTTTATACGACGAAAATATTTTTTAAACGCAAAAAAATATTTCTTTAATTGAAATTTCGGAAGAAAATACCTTTATATGTTATTATATAATCAATTTCTGTTAATTTCAATGCTATTTGTACCTTATGAACTCAAAATTTATCCTTTAATAAATTCATTGCGACCCACCATATAATGACAAATGGCATAAAGGCCCTTGGCCAGCGGACCAAGTATGGCCCTGGGAGTTATCTGACGTGGCCTGCCCTCAAGCTTAATTTTGTAAAAATGAACTAAGTGGCACATTTACAGATTTCTTAAGTGTCCCGTGGTACACCGGGACACAGTTTCAGAACACTTAAGCGATCCGTTACACATTTAGAGATCCATTGAGTGACAGGTGACGTACTTTAGAGCACTTAAGTGCCCCCCCCCCCCAGTGCGGTTCTACATCACTCAAGTTACCCGCGGCACATTCTCAGATCACTTAAGTGGTTCTGTAGGGCACTTATCAATAAGGGGCTAATGTTACTTCAAGTGCCCACAAACTATCGAAAGGTTTCTCTCGTTTTTGGCACGCCGAGTAAGATGTCATTAAAAATATTTCATATTTTCTTAAAGGGTGGTTGATGACGTAAGCATTATCCAAACCCCCCCCCCCCTCCATCGATGCTGACGTAATACTTGAATGGCCCCTTAGCTTCTATTTACGTTGCAAACCTTCCGAGATATGGCTTAAAACAACTTCGGGCGTGAGTTGGGGGGGGGGGAACCTTCAGAAGTACTAAAACAAGACTGGCATCATTGGATTTTTCGTGAAGAGATCTACCCGCAGACTTCAAAACAACTGACATATTCTGAATACTATCTGAGGTATGAGCATTTAAAGCATTTTTTCGTTACGCAAATTTCTGCATCCGGTGTTGTCAGATGATTTAAAAGGCATATTCTCACGTCAAGAACAAAAAAAAAGAAACAGGATTATCAAAATACTTACGTCTACATACTGTGACAAAAATACGAACAACAAATCAGTTTATGCATTTATTTTACTGCACTGTCACAAATAGTTCACAACTGTTGACTATATAGCCGCCCTGAGCTGATGCGCTATTATAGGGAAACACAAATGCGTAGCGCGCTTATGTAACACGTTCTTGCAGACGCGAAATGGTCCAATTCGGTTCACGCGGCGCAAAAGGAACTTACTCCTAGGAAAACCCGACTTTAGGCACTTTTTGCGAATGCTTCCAGTATCGCCAGGTGATTTAAAAGACGTATTCACGTCAAAAATTCAAAATAACAGATGAAATAATTACTGTAACCATGACCTAGTTGCTGTTAAAATAAAATCAAGGTATTTTGAAATATGATGCATTTGTTTTGGATATTTACGCTGTTTATTTGATCCATACGGTTGTTTCATCTGGTGATTTCCCTATTTAGGTTAATCCAAAACTCCAGAATTTACATTTTTCCTGTTCTAAGAAGTGCGTGTGCGTAGTTTGTTAAGAGTAATATCACGAGTAATTACACGCTTAGTGCAATATTTTTCTATACAGACTAGACCAAAGTATGTGCACAGGGTATATCTCTGCAATCGTTTACTTTAGAATCATATGTCCAATTAAAAAAAAAAAGAGTAAACAACTATTTAAATGACTTGCAGTTGCTAAAAATGCCAGGGGTAATTAATACATAAAAAATAAACACTTTTTACCCTGCATAACCCCGTAGCTAAAACTTCCAAATATAGAAATGTAAATGTGCTGTTCTGAGAAATCATTGGCAAAACAATGAATGTTTTTAAATGCAATATAAATGGATATGTTAGTCTTTGTGAAGTTTTCAGCATTTGTCACAACTGATTGAGAGTGTGATTCACAAATTTTGGAATGTTAATTCAATTCCAAATTGTAAAAACTCTGTAATTATTGTGTCAAAAGCCCCGTTCACATGCGCAGTAAAACATCCCGGGAAGTTCCCGGTAGGTAACGGGGGTTTTCACTACAAACCATCCACATGATGTTTTAGTTTATGCCGGTAATCCCCTCTCTTCTTTCCGGAAGTCGTCACTGGTTACGTGGATTGAACGGAAGTGGTTGATTCAAGATGGCTGACGGAGGAGCTTCCAGTAGTTTTCGCGGTGCAAAGGATTATGGGAGAGAAGGTCGGTGTCGACACCAATCCACACCAAGAAAGATGGGTTTTTTTGTGATGAGTTTCTCTCCTACCTTTTTTTTCCCTACGAGGGGGAAAAAAATTTGCCATGCATGTAATTATCACCAAAGCGACTCCCAATCTTGCACATGTGAACGGGGCGAAAATAATTGCCAAAAATTGCAATTCCTATTTATTGTGAATAAAAAAAAAGAATAGAAAGCTTGAATTCATTCTATTTGTGTACGGTCCCCTAAAATTGCAATTTTTTTTATCCAATGAAAACTTGTCAACGCAGTAATAAATTGCTAAAACAGTTGTATTATAAGTATATTGAATATCATAATAAATATTGTATATATAAAAATAGGATTTTGTATTTTGCCAATGACTTTTCAGAGTGGGATCTACATTGCAATAGTCAGAAAATTTTGTTCGCGTGGGGCTGTATGTAAAGTTAATTTTTTTTATTTTCTTATGTACAAGGTGGGCAAAAAGTCCGTAGAAACTTTGAAAATTCATAGAAACCGGAAAACTAACTGAAATAAAAAACGGTTTGCAAGGGCTAGCATCGCAGGTCACGGGAATTTTTTTTTAAGACAGGAAAAAAAACCTCAAAAGCAGCCGATAGGTGGCGCTGGTACGAGTGAGTGCGATGGAAATATGCAAATGACACGGTTATAAAACTTGCGCTCCTAATCCACAATCAGTTCACCGTTGTAAACCGCGTATGTGGACCTGCTGCTGGATTTCTGACTCGCCTGCAATGTGTTATCCCCTGCGGTGGTGGTCATCTTGAACACATACTGCTGTAATAAACGATTTGGAGGCATTCTGTTCGTTATTTGCGTATCTTTTCTTTAACTTGTGTACATCAGCACCTGTCGGCTGTCCCCCCCCCCCCGTCTTAAAAAAAATTCCCATGACCTAGCGATGCTAACCCTGCAAACCATTTTCTATTCCTCTAATTTTTCCGGTTTTTTCCTAATTTTTAAAGTTTCTACGGACTTTTTGCCCACCCTGTATATGATCACTCAAACAAGTGTGGTTTCAAGTAACCGTGTACGTCATTCAGAACTCCTTGTAGCTGAAAATATGTTTCCTAATATCTCAACGGGTTGCAAAGATATTTGCTGTGTAAAGAATTTGAGACACCTTTTTCAATCGACGTGAATAGTATTTTACATATACGCTAATAATGCAAAATTGGAAAAAACAGCATTTTTACAATGAGTATTATAAATTTTTAACAAGAATCACTATTACTTACATCGTTCTGCAAAGAAATACGTGGCTAAAAATGTCATGCATATCCTCATACATATACAAAAAGTGGCCGCAACGGTCAAACTGCCCAACGAGATCGCCACAAGAAAAGTGTTCATGAAAAATATGGATGTCAAATACACTTTCCATGAGAGATAAACATTCATATTGTACGTAGATGTGTACACACTGTCAAACTCGGCAACAACGGTTTATGTCCTCCCTTTTCAGTTTTGAATCTGGTAACCCTATCTGAAGACCACATAATCGGTATTTTAAAAAAATTTATGGTCTAAAAAATAACAAAGAACTCTCTCTGTCTCTCTTTTCATCATCGCATGAGTTGCCTGAAATTTCGGGATTAGATGGCAGCACTAACAGTATTTAAGTCAAGCCTCAGAATCTCTGTCGTCTGCTTCTCTTCAGGTTCCTTGTGTCCTGAAAAAATGACTGAACTGGAAGTCCAGTTCTGTTTGTGAGCTTAGCTTGCATGGAACAGAACAAACCGTCTGTCGTCTGCTCATTAAGAGGTTATTTGTTTCGGACGTCTCCTTGTGCTCAAATAAAATAGCCGAACTTTCAGTTTAAATTTCCAGTTCTGTTTATGAGCTTTGTTTATAAGGAACTGAGTGGAATAAAGAATATAGATTTTTACTCTAAACTTCATCATCACCTCATGAGTCACTTTTAAATTTGACATTAGATGGCAGCACATTACTATAAAGTGGAGTGCGGAAAAATTCACTTCTTACAATCTTACTTGTCGTCTGCTTGTTTGGAGGTGTTTTGTTTTGGATGTCTCCTTGGGTCTTGAAGGAATTACTGAACTGGAAGTTTGATCTTTCAGGATAGTTTATGATTTAGGGGTAACATTTTTCACTGGCCCCTCGATAAAGAATTTATGGTATGAATAACGTCATCGGGGGGCAACAAAAATAGATCCCTCACGGGCAGAGATTCCTTTCTCTTTTCTGCCCCTACCCATTGATACACCAAGGCCACCTTAAGACCATCGTAGACCAGGGTCCACAACTAGAGGTTTGGTCAGCTGTGTCAAGCAAGCATTTTGGCCCCCCCCTCTTGTAATGTTGAAGCAGAGTTTAAACGGTGAAATTTGTTCCCCCTCTGGTCCAGCACCCGATTCACCAAACCAGCCTGTTCCCCCCCTAGTTGCGGCCCTGCATAAGCGCTGTAGCAAAGTGAGTTTTCTGAGTCGTCCCCCCTCCCTCCCTCCTATCTGGCTAGAAAAAAATACCTGCCTACCAATTTGCATGTTTATTCTCAAATTTTTCTAAAAATGAGGAGTCGCGAGTTCGATATTCAGTGTTCGTCCTTGTCAGAAAACTTTCCTAACACAGGGGCACAACAGAAACGGCGACATGACCGCAGAAAAAATTGCTACCGCAGGAAGTCCCCTATCGAGGGGTTAGTGCACCAACCTCTCGATGAGTATAAAAAACAATCCTGCCGTTCGGAATCGGCAATAAATTGTAGGTCCCGGTTTAATTAGCTCTCGTGTGCAGGAAATAACCGCGGTGTGACAAAAATGATCTACATTTGAAAATGTATATAGGTTAATTTAAAATTACTACAGAGAGAGCATATTCCGCTTAACACACACACACACACGTTCCCACTTAAGAAGTTTTCTCGCTTAGTAAGACTTCTTTTCGGGATCTCCTCTACCTTTTCACTGACACTTATTGAAATTCCCCGTTTAAAGCGTTTTCCCGTCAACAACGTTTTTCATGAGTTTTTGCAAAACGAAGTGATTTCTCCGGTCTCTTGGAGTTCATTATAACGGGATTCGACTGTACTTATAATGATTTGTATTGAAAGAAATCAATACTCACAGGTGGTGGTGGCGGTGGCGCCGCTTCTCCGTTACCCTGTAGGGAAATAAAATTAGAAAATATACCCCAAAATGTTAATAAATTTAACATTTATAACAAAAGTAGAAAAACACAACACATTTTTACTTCAGCTGCACGACAAACGTGCATGTTTTCAATATCTTATTATATAAGACAGGGGTTTCCAATGTTTTTCAGACGCGACCCAAAATTAACAACAGGATCGGCTTTGTGACCCGTGGGACTGTTTGTTTTCGAAAATTACTTAAACCAGTGATGCAATAAGTGCATTTGTAAAGGGACTTTAAATGGATTTGCACGACTCATCTAGGAAGCCACCGCGAATCAAGTTTAGGTCGCGACCCATGGCTCAAGAATCCTATAGTGTAAGTGAATGCCTGCGACTTATCTCTAAAGCCTATGTGAATCAAGATTTAGAGACAACTTATAGCTGAAAAATCCTTGGCTTTTAGTGGATTTGACCGATCCATCTCAGAAGCCCCTGCGAATCAAGTTTGGGTCGTGACCCATAGCTCAAAAGCTACAGACTGTTAGCGGATTTAAACGACTCATCCGAGAACTCCCCGTGAATCACATTTGGATCGTCTCTAATAGCTCAATAATCCATGAATCCGAAGTCCCTCTGGATCAAGTTTGAGTCGTAACCCATAGCGCAAGAATCCCTGTGTCTCCAAGTAAATTTGTGCGGCCTATCTCGGGAGCCGCTGTAAATAATGTTTGGATCGTCACCAATAGCTCAAGGGTTCATGGGCTCGGAAGTCCCAGCGAATCAAGTTTAGGTCGTGACCCCCATAGTTCTAGAATTCCCGGTTATCAGTGAAATTGTGCGACCCATCTCGGAAGCCTCTAGGACTCAAGTTAAGGTCATGACCCACATCTCCAAAATTAGTAATGTAACCGCTAACATGTACGGTGGTGCTATGAGTGTTAAAATTTATTCAATTTGTAGACACCAGCAAGAATTTTCGAGTTTTATCTCAAAATGGCCAAAAGTTTTGTCCTCAATCGTTTCAATTCAGTTCTTTTCAAAAGTTTAAAGTTGAAATGTTCCATGGTATCTGGTGAATATCGCATTAGAATTTTTTTAACTATTTTTTAGTTTAGATATTTAGGGGGTTGGTGCACGCAAATTTTCCAATTTTTCAAATACTATGACATTTTCTGCGTCTGTGTTCAAGTTTTTGCTCTACCTGTACTAAAAATATTTTCAAAATATTTTGATATAAACTGATGACTGCACGACACAAAGCTTTACGCCTCGCCTGGTCCCGACAACAGCAACACTTGACTTTTGAGGACTGGAAACACGTTGCCTGGTCTGACGAGTCTCGGTTCCAATTGCTTCGAGCTGATGGACGTGGGCGGATATGGAGACAACCTCATGAATCCATGGACCCTACATGTCAACAGGGTACTGTTCAAGCTGGTGGAGGCTCTGTGATGGTATGGGGCGTGTGCAGTTGGCGTGATATGGGACCCCCTGATACGTCTAGATACGTCTCTGACAGGTGACAGGTACGTAAGCATCCTGTCTGATCACCTGCACCCATTCATGTCCATTGTGCATTCTGACGGACTTGGACAATTTCAGCAGGACAATGCGACACCCCACACGTCTAGAATTGCTACAAAATGGCTCCAGGAACACTCTTCTGACTTTAGACACTTCCGCTGGCCACCTAAATTCTGAACATATCTGGGATGCCTTGCAACGTGCTGTTCAGAAGAGATCTCCACCCCCCTCTTACTCCTACGGATTTATGGACAGCCCTGCAGGATTCATGGTGTCAATTACCTCCAGTACTACTTCAGACATTAGTCGAGTCCATGCCACGTCGTGTTGTGGCACTTCTGCGGGCTCGCGGGGGCCCTACACGATATTAGGCAGGTTAACCAGTTTTTTTGGCTCTTCGGTGTATATATCACCATAGTATTGAAAAACATACAAAGTTTGAAGACATTTGAATGAGTGGGTGTTCGAAAAAAATGTTTCTTATCTAACAAAAAACTTAGTTTTGAGTGGAAGTGGACGTTAGTTTTTCAGTGGAAACATTAGCATGTGTAATGCCGGCCAACAGTTTATATTAAAATATTTTACAAAAATATTTAAGTACAGGTAGAACAAAAACTTAGACGCAGAAAATTTCAGTGCTAGAAAATTGAAAAATTAGAAATCTATTTTTGGAAAATTTACATGCCCGACCCAACTAACATTATTTTAGTGAATAAAAAATCCTACGAGTAAAATATCTTTTGACAATTTCCACATGAAAAAAAAAATATTTTTCCTATAATTGTTAAAGCTATTATTTGAAATTATTTAAAAAATGAATTTGAGTATTTCACCTAAAAAATTCTGAAACAAAATTTGAATACTTACGTCATAAACCTGAATAAGATTCATACACATAGAAATATTTACCACCATTGTACATAATATGAACACAAATGCAGGTGAACTTAACTAATTTCAACTTGGTTAGCTCGAATGTTTTTACTAATTCGAATTTTTGGAATTCACTTGAGTGTCCTATCGAATTCAATGTTAATATAAATTGCTTAATCCGATATTTTTTCATCATGTTTTGGATATAATTCGAGGTTAGATTATGGCTTTTGCAAAATATTGATTTTCCCAGAATTTCTCGCTAAATTTTGGTAATGCTTTCCGTTATTCTGTGATTTACCGATTGTTTGAGTATGTACGTAACCCCCTCTATAGTCCGTTTCAGGGTAACTTTGCAGTGAAGAGGAAGCTACGAGGGAACCGCATCACTCGTTGCTACGACAACGAAAGCCTCTTAACCTATGTATCGATGCGCGGCCTCGGCAAGCTTTGGCTGATTCTCACCAATCTCGCAGAAAAAGATATTTTTTACGTATAACGTAATATGCTTGTAGAAAAAATTGCAGACAGTTAGTAACAATTAGCTAATAAAAAAAAAAACCATCGTCGATACTTTCAGAAATTAAAGTGCGGATTTTGAAAAAAAAATCATTTTTTTTATTGAAAAATATCTTAGTAACTGCTATTAACCCGGTTTTGACGTTTGAATTTGGGAATAGCTCCAAATAATAATAATAAAAATGATAAGGAAAAATTTAGAATTCTTTTACTCACTTTTCTTGCCGAAATTTCCGTCGCTCACCCACCCGAACGCATATACGTCGATGCCACTTGTTATCACTACAGTTTTAGTTATTTTTTACGGATTCCCATTCTATGGAATCCTCACTTGAAGTTGTAGAACTATCGGATTCTCTATTACTTATTAATTGTTGCTCCAACGTGTGTTCCATCAGGCCATCTGCAATCCAAAATTCCTCTTCTTTTCAATAACGTGCTTTATGCGTTATTGCCAAAAAGAACGGAGAACGTTTTAGCGTGTCTATCTCTGGTGAAAAGAAAGATGCAACTGTCACAGAAGAAAAAATACACTGCAAGCCTAAACCATTGCGGGTCTCTCTCTTGCTTATTTATATTTATCTGGAGAGACACTGAAGGGGCATCTGGAGGAACAGCCTCTGTTGTGGGGGAGAAGATGGCGTGTTGGTGTGGGTGCAAAAGAGACATTACTTATGTCAACACCCTCCGCTATCGGCTATTGGAATTCAGAAACCACCCCTATCCTACGAACACGGCAAGAAATGGATAATTTAAAAAAAAGGGAGGGGGGGGGGGCGTCTGGAACCGTAACCTACACCCATAAAGAGAGCCTCTCACAACGGTATCGGCGCTGTCGTGGAAGAGGGACACTTCCTGTAATCTATGAGTGAATATCTGAATTCGTTGGAGGCTATTTTCGGGAGAAAAAAAAAACTGATTAAAGATTCGTCTGGGTGTGTAGGGCTATAACTACATGCAAAACTGAATGAAAAATTGTATCTATTGTAAAATTCAACAAAATGACGATATAATATCTATTCTATAATATAAAATCACAAACAAACTCGAAAAGGGCCTGTTGCTAAGCAACCGAGTGACGGAAGTGGGTGAAATTTTTGAGTGACGGAAATCTGTTACGGAAGTCGGTTTCGATTCATATATCGATATTCACATTTATATATCGTACATTCATATTCATATATTCATATATCGATATGATATCATATATCATATATCGATATTGGGTCGATATTCACATATCGGGACCCATTTGACCCATCGGGACCATGTTATGTGCATGTACCAAGAGGCTCCTACATCCTACAGCAGAGCCCTTAGGCTGGAATTTAGATTTCAACCCCCAAACCAGCTTTTCAGGGGCCCCTCTGTGATTAATTTATAGTGTGAAAAATCAAAAAGTGTTAAGAATCGTTGTGTCCCCTGTCAGCCCTTCCTTTGTGGAGGGGAGGTCCATGCCGAGAGGTATATATATGTATAATATACACACACAACAGCAGTGCTCCCTACACAGGGTCGGGGTACCCGGGGAAGATTTCACGTATAAGTAAAAAGTTTTCATTTCCAGGGGCCCTTGATGGATCTCATTGTTTTCTTGCTGCTTTAACGTTGAAAAATTTCGATAGCGGAAGCAAAAGATATATCCAGTCTGGGGCCCCACCAAAAGTATGCGAATTGGTGTCCCGGGTAATTGGTTGGGGGGTCCTGGATTTTATTCGTTGGTAAAACGAATACAAATGAAAATTTTTCATGGTACTCGCTCCGTGGGATGGCCGACAAGCTTCCAAGTCGGGGCCCATGTTTACAGGTTTCATTTTGGGTGCCCTGGACGAATCTCATTCTTTTCTGTTGTAGAATTCGCAACAGCGGAAGCCCGAGATAAAGCCAGTCTGGGGCCCCACCAAAAGTATGCGAATTGGTGTCCCGGGTAATTGGTTGGGGGCCCTGGATTTTATTCGTTGGTAAAACTAATACAAATGGAAATTTTTCATGGCACTCGCTCCGAGGGATGACCGACAAGCTTCCAAGTCGGGGGCCCCATGTTTACAGGTTTCATTTTGGGTGCCCTGGATTTTATTTGTTGGTAAAACGAATACAAATGAAAATTTTACATAGCACTCGCACCGGGGGATGACCGACAAGCTTCCAAGTCGGGGGCCCCCATGTTTACAGGTTTCATTTTGGGGCCCTGGACGAATCTCATTCTTTTCTGTTGTAGAATTCGCAACAGCGGAAGCCCGAGATAAAGCCAGTCTGGGGCCCCACCAAAAGTATGCGAATTGGTGTCCCGGGTAATTGGTTGGGGGCCCTGGATTTTATTCGTTGTAAAATTGATAAAAATGAAAAATTCTCAAAGGGGGGTGTCCGACATGCTTGCAGGTCAGGGCTTCATGGAAATGTTGGCAGGTTGTAATTCGGTGCCCCTGAATGTATCTCATTGATTTTTGTGGTTTAACATTGTAAAATTTGCAACACATCGGTAGCCCAAGATATATCCAGTGTGGGGCCCCACTGAAATTCAGCGAATTGAATCTGGGGACCCCCATGGGGAAGTTTTCTGGGGATACTTGATGAATCTCATTTGTTTTTTGTTGCTTTATTATTATTTTCATTAAAATTCGCTTCTTGAGTAGGCTGGTGCTTTCACACGTCCCTTTCCCCTTTTCCATAGCACGCTGACGAAGTGGGACGAAATAAACAAGATATGTCCGGGAGAGAAGTGGGGGGGGGGGGTTTGGCCGCCAAAGGCCTAGTATATATATAATTGTGCAACCAAAAAAAAAGCACGACAGTGATATTGGCTGGGAAAATTTCTTGGAAATCGCGCCAAAATGTTCTTGAGCTCGCCATGGATTTTTGATAATGGTAACCAATATTTTTTTCTTATTTGAAAATTTTAAACGAATATACATTGGTTCAAAACGGTATTTTTTCAGTATCTTTTTCGAAATCATAAAAAAATTTGAAATATTCTATATAAATTTCACTGCAAAATTAACCTGAAACAAACTATAGTATATAGTATTCATATTATATTATTTTCTCTGTATCGCCACTAGATGGCATCGCTTTCTTTATTATTATCTACGTTACTTTCCCCGACTTATGAGGCAGATATTTTTCTGTATCGGCTCGAGTCAGTCGTTCCTTTGCTCATGTGTTAATAAACGTTTTATTAATTGAAACCTTTGCGTTCTCCGTATATAACGGCATTGTTCGCCGTTCGTATACACTGATCTTTTCTAGAATAACGCGTGTAAGTCAATGTTGAAAAAATTATGATTAACAAAATTTAAACCTAATATAATTTTGGTTAGCGACTGGAAATCTATTGTACTATGAACAATTAGTGAGAAGAAGCAGTGGTCTCGTTACCAGTTCTACCGTATTTTTTATGGACATTCACAAAACATCTCTGAATTCCAGTGTCCACTGACTTATATAGCTATACAGGCTATCCCAAATTGTTTGCACAGCAGATATATCTGCAACCGTTGACTTTGGAAACGTACTTTCAATTGTAGAAAGTTTTCAAATGACGTGCAGTTGCTTAAAATCTTACAATTTGTTTGAGGGGTCGTGTGCACGACAAAATAAAGAAATTAACTTTTTATACAGCACCGTGTGCTCAAAAACCAAATTAAAGAGATGGACTAAAATTACAATTTTCAAACACTACGGAATTTTCTGCGACCAACTGTGTTCAGAAGGTTTTGTTCCACTTTTGTTCTACTAAAAATGTTTTTAAAGTAATTTAATATTAACTGCTGGCAGGAATTACACATGCTAATGTGTTTCGCTATAAAATGCGTTTTTCTCAAAACTAAATTTTTTGTTAGATAAAGAACATTTTTTCGAACACCACTCATTCAAATGCCTTGCAACTTTGCATGTCTCTCAACACTATGGTGTTACAAACTTTAACATGAGCTTTTAGGATTTTAATTGTTGCTTATTTTTTTCGAATTTTAACTCCGACGACATGCAACTTTTGTCAAAAATCACCAAAATGCATCCATATTTTGTGCCCTAAAAATGTTTTTGATCATTTTAATAAACAATCCTCACGTGAAAGTATGTAACACCATAGTGTTGAGAGACATGCAAAGTTTCAAGACATTTGAATGAGTGGTGTTCGAAAAAATGTTCTTTATCTAACAAAAAAGTTAGTTTTGGGAAAAACACATTTTATAGGGAAAAACATTAGCATGTGTAATGCCTGCCAGTAGTTAATATTAAAATATGTTAAAAATATTTTTACCACAGGTAGAACAAAAACTTTAACACAGTTAGGCGCAGAAAATTTCATAGTATTTAAAAATTAAAAATTTGGAAAATTTGCGTGCACCAACCCCCCTCAAGTCATTGCTTATTTAGACATTTTTTTCAGTCCCAAGGGGAGATTGCATACCAAGATCTCAATACACTAATTGTGCATAAAAGTTAGAGATGTTTCACTGCATATCTCATCGACATTATATACTGTTGAACCGTTCTCTCCGGATAAAAGTAGAAATCAACAAACCTTCTGCGAAATGCAATAATTTCTTTTAATGCAGTAAGCTGTGTTTCTTCCAATTTTATGAAAAGTGCAAAGTAAAGGGTAAAAGGACAAGTTTTGCATTTATAAATCATCTTTACAAAGTATATTTGCTAGTGAGTACTTGAATTAGAATCTCCCAAGGAGACGAGATACTTCGTCAATACCGGTGAAAGGGTAAATTGCGCTAAAATTTCAGCATATGCGATGAAGTCAGTGGACTAAAACAAATTTCATCGAACTCGAGTGAGCACACGGGAAACAAAAATTGAATAAATACATATTTTGATGGTGCATTTCCATTCAATATTTATATTATTGCCATCTAACGGGAAAACTGTGAAAAGGTTCCATTCAACAGTAATTTATTTCATACCAAAATAAATGAATAAGTAAGTATACAACACAAAGTTGATTGTTTCTTGTACTTACGTCATAAGCCTGGGTAAAATGTAAACATACTTCGTTTATGAAAAAAAATTAGAAGTAAAATTTTAGTAATAAAAGTTGTTTTATATTTATCTAGGAGCCTTGCTTAGATGATTAGAACTAAATTGGGTCGGCGTATCAACAGCGCACACCAGGTGAACTGGAAATCCTATTGAAGAATTGTTTTATTACGTTTGATGAAATATCAACTAATTGATATTGTTAAAATGCTAATAAATGATATCTGTGAGATGTAAATGTGCAAGGTGTCCTGTAACTCCTAATTCGGCCTTAATCTTCATCAACCATCCAACGTAGAGGTATACCGTATTTTCAATTTAAATAATGCTCAAAATCTGCTCAGAAATCACCCGTTGTCAGGTTTGACAGTGCGAATACAGCGCGTGACAAAATGAAATATCTAAAGTTTTGCACGCCGCCACCCCCCCTTATACATTTTTTTTTTATGATGGATGGCTTTTCAAGGTTTTCAGCAAGCGCAGAGTAAGCGGTATAAGGACAGTTTTGCATTGAGGAATCTGCTTTACAAAATATGTGTGTGCTTGTTAATATTTAAATGAGAAGCTTTCAAGAATGTGAGGTATCTCGTTAATACCGGCGAGACTCTTCCCCCCCCCCCCCACCAAAAAAGAAAAGAAAAACCAGTTTACAATTGCAATATTCGCTGACGTATTTGAAACCAGAAATCGGAGAGAAGCACAGAGTAAGGAGAGAAGTAAGAAAACAGCAGCATATAAACAAACGGAGAATGATTTTCCTCCTCATTTATCCTGTTCTTTTCTCCTTTCTTCTCTGCTTTTCGAACTCAAATATCTCAACGTATAATAAACACACTGAATTTTTTTTTTTTTTTTTTGGTTTCGAAGAAGACAGGGCAAAAACTTTCCGATTGGAAATAAGAGGACAGGGGATCAACACACTTGTTTTTTCGCTCTCAAAACTGGTACAAGGTGATTTCTGAGTATTTTGTTTTTTAAATTTTAACCATACCTCTACGGCAAATGGTTGATGAGATGAAGGCCAATCTAGGACGTACAGGACACCCTGTATATTTATATGTAGGCTATTTGTATCATACGAAGGTTATTAACACGTTCACTGCTAATGACGCCATGGTGGCGTCGTAAACGACTTGTACTAGGGAGCTCATGACGTCATGAGCTACCGTACTCCTCAAGTACGCCACCGTGGCGTCATGTACAAAACTAGTTTTAATCTTAGCTACAAAAGCTAACAGTAGGGACTCGATAAGCAATTTAGACCCCACAGTGAACGTGTTAACAGCTGGTTGATGCGAAAATATATTTAGGAAAGAGAAAAACTCCACTGCCCTTGCGGGGAATCGAACCCACGTCCTCTCTCTTGCCAGGAGAGCGCCTTAGAACCACAAGACTACAAACGCAGCGAGTATCTGAATCGTTCCTTGGAGCTCGCGTGCACTGAACGGGACCATGCATGGACGGTCGGACCTAATTCAGGCCACAGCTCACAATTTCGGACACCGCAACCAGATGGCGACTTATACGAGGTCGATGTCACTCTCCCCTATCCATACGGAGCGTATATCGGCATTATTACCTCGATGTTCACTGAAGAATACGGAGGTCGGCTTTGCTGGTATACGAGCCCCAAGTGGCTGCAAAAATCAAGTAGTTCAAATCAAATGCGAGTTCGAGGTTCAGTGAAAATACGGGGGGGGGGGGGAGAGAGGGTTCTTCCAGTAATCGTGAGGGTCCGTTGTAGCAATGAACTGGGTACTGTTTTGTTCTGTTTTTCCTCATGTCAATTCCACCACCGCAACATAGGACCGGAAAGGGTTAAGTTAAGAAGAGATTATTGCAGAGACGACATGAAAGTACAAGAAAATGCTTCGACTTCCAGACAAAGTCATGTTCAAAATTTGAAGTAGTTGCCATGTAGACCATCATCATACTATGTACTTCCTAGAAACTTAAATTTCGAATGATTTTAAAATATATGAAACACTTACGTTTGGCTGAATTGAATCATAAAGAAAAGGGACGGTAGGCATTAATGGGTTAACAAATGATATGCATGAAACGCTATATGCTAAAATCCTCATCAAAACCTTTTTTTTCGTAATATTTTTAACATGATTGTTTCAGCAAAGCACCACAAAAACCAATTAGAAATGCACCTCAACAATTCGCCTATACAGGGTGTCCTGTAAGTGCGACATCAACCGTCCATCGTAGAGGTACAGTTTCAATTTTAAAAAAATGCTCAAAAGGCATTCAAAAATTACTTTGTACCAGTTTTCAGATTCAAAATACAGTGTGTCACAAAATAAAGAATCTTAATATTTATAAGGTCCTCTTCTCTAACTTCCAAGTAAAAAGTTGTTGCCCTGAAAAAAATTCCAGGTTTCGAAGTGCAATATTTGCTAAGATATTCGAATTCAAAAATCTGAGATAATTTGGGAAAAGGACAGCATAAATTAGGGAAAAGGATCGTTTTCCGTTAGTTTTAGCTGTTCTTCCAAAACTTTCCCCTCCGATTTTTAAATCCAAATATGTTAGCGAATATTGCACTTGGGAACCTGGAATTTTTCTGTTGGCATCAGAAGAGTCAGGACAACAACTTTGCACTTGAAAGTTAGAGGACCGTATGAAAATACAGCTTTTCTACTTTGTTACACACTGTATTTTCACTCTCAAAACTGGTACGGGATTATTTTTGAACGCCTTTTGAGCATTCTTTAAATTGGAATCATACATCTCCGACAAACGATTAATTAGATAAACGTCGCACTGGCACTTACAGGACACCCTGTATACTTTCAGCAAATACAGCATAAGCTCAAGACATCACACGAAGATGACTGGCTACAAATAAGAATTTGCAATCCGGCAGCAAATAGCCATATTTCAATTTCATTTCGAAATAGTAAAAAAAAACACTTACAGCCGGCTGAAATGTGCAGAAAAGTAATAAAAACCGTTAACTAGAGTAAAATCGGAATCGCACGTACACATGAAATAGTGCAATATTGCACAAATGCACTTTATAAATAAGGTCAAAATTTATTTTATGTATCGTCACACCAAGTTCGTGATTTCGAGGGATGGGAGTGATTGAGATAAAATTAGAATGAGTTCTCTTTTCAAACTACTAACACCATGGGTTTCCAAGTAGTGTTCTGTAGAACCCAGGGGTCCCGTGACAACTTTTTGTTTTCGGTTCCGCATGATCAGACGCAACGGAACCCTTTAAAATCCCGGAACCCAGACAACTTTCAAAGAAGAAAACCTCATTGATACTGATAGTCGCTTTCTCTGTTTTGAATTTTAACGAGATAGTATCTTCTAAAAGAATCCGGACCACTCTCTTGGATGACCAAACAACTTGTGAAACACAGTGAAATTACATTTATTCGCATCGAATTTTCGAGCCAGACAATCTGGAAAAAATTTGTAATTGCCATTTTACGTTTCATCAGGAAATTACAAGTTGCAGAAACGATGCCCCAACCGTACACGCTACGGGGGACCTCAAATATATTCACTTCCTCGGAAAGATCTGGTGTAATAATTTATGACACAATATATATACTGTATATATCATTATACAGGGTGTCCTGTGAGTGCTAAATACGGTCTTTATCTCATTACCCGTCCGTCGTAGAGGTATAGTTTCAATTTTAAAAAAGTTCTCGAAAGGCGTTCACAAAAATTACCCTGTAAAATACAGTGTGTAACAAAATGAAAAATTCTAAGTTTTTATACGGCCCCCTCATCCTCTAACTTCCAATTAGAAAGTTGTTGCCCCGTCTGTTCCCAGGGCAACAAAAAAATTCGAAGTTTCCAAGTGCAATATTGTCTGAAATATTCAAATTCAAAAATCAGAGGAAAAACAGCATAATTGAGGGAAATGAGCACTGTTGTGTTAGTTTTCGCTATTCTTTCATAACTTTTCTCCGAGCTTTTGAATTCAAATATGTTAACGAATATTTCACTTAGAAACACGAAAACTCTTCTGTTGGACTCTGGACATGCAGGGCTACAACAAACTGGAGAATAAGGCATGAACCGTATTAGAATTTAGATATTGTTTATTTTTTCACACGCTGTATTCTCACTCTAAAAACTGGTACAGCGTAGTTTTTGAATTGCATTTGAGCATTGTTTTAAATTGGAATCATACCTCTACGACGGACGGTTGATGGGATAAAGGCCGCATTAGCACTTACAGGACACCCTGTATATTAAGATATTAAGAGGTGCTAAGCCCTCTTTCATTTTACCCTAGGGTTATGGTGCGTTTGTGACTGCGAAAGGGACACTTTTTCTTGAATAAATATTCAAAAATTTGTTTGAGTTCCATAGAACAGACTTATCACCAAGACTTCTGCGGAACAGCCTCATAACTCTATCAAGGGTCTTGTGAGAAGTTTTACGTTGGGAACCCCTTTAAAAAAAACACTTACCGGTGGTACGTCGTACACCTGTTTCACAGGAATTCAGAAAAAAATCCAAATTTAGTAAAAATTATAAACACTTTTAATAGCACAAAATCATCAATTGATCACAATCCATAACTCATTTATAAGGAATTTCGGATAGGACATTTTTCAATTTTATTTTGTGTTGTATCGAATAGAGTTCCGCAAATTACTGAGTCATGTTTCTCAACTGTACTGCCGAACTGTATTCAGCGAAGAAAGAAAAAGAAAAAAAGAGTTAATCATCATTCAGTTGCGAATAGGCTCCAGCGGTGTTTTACTATTTTATGGGTTCTTCAAATGACTTTAAAAATCATTTTTGTTTCAATTGTTGCTCAGAACGAAGAAGAAAAACAACTATGAAATATTTAAAAATCTATTTAAATATCAGAACTTCAGAAGAGTAAAGACATGCTAAAGGGAATTACATTTTTTAGAGCATTATTATAGGTCTTTTTTCCATAATTTTCTAATTTTGTCTATATATTTCTTGTTATAATATTTAATTGATTTATTATACACCAAAGTTTTAAGATTCGGCAAAATATAAACACATTATTAATTCGGTAAAAACTGAAATATTCAAACAGCTAAATGCGCAGATCACGAAAATCTTTTCAAATTTTAGTAAAATATTTCTCCAATTTATCAATGCATTTTTCGATAGTAAATCGACTAAAAATAAACAAATAAATTATTGTATAAAAATATATACATATATTATGCACGTTAATTAGTCGTAAACAGCTATAAAATATTTAAAAATCGGAACTTAGGAAAAGAGAAGACATTAAAGACAACTACGTTTTTCATAACGTTATTGGTCTTAATTTCTTCTGCATGCTTTTGTTATAATATCTAACTGATTTACAGTACTCTTGTATTTTAAGAGTCCGCAAAATATATTGTAAAATGTATTGCATCAGCAAAAAGAATTAAAATGTTTAAATCATTTTCTGGCGAGGAGTGGGGGAAAAAAGGATAACTTTCGCGAGCTGGATTCGAACCTTGGAGTTCAGGTTCACAGTCCGATGCACTATCACCTACACTAATTCGGCAGACGGGAAAGGTCCTAAAACTGTTTATCACCAAAAGCATATATTTTTAGTGGAAACTATTACCACCTTCATCACTCGCTACCATTAACCACGGAATTTTAATCCTTCCGTTACGCGAATTAAAATGAACAATTTTGTTTGTCATACAGAGTGTTAATCTTTCAGAATACATTTTCCAGTAATTACATAACGAAGCCACCTTGTGACCGAAAGCACAACAGATCGTACGATATTAAGGTAGTGGGAATTATCGTAAACCACAAGAAGAGACGTGATTGGTTGAAATCGTGTAATCGCGGTGCATTTGCGAAATTAGCCTCCCGGATAGTGCGACGTGTTGGTGGCTCTCTCTCTCTGTCCTCGCACATTTCTCAAGCGTATTATGTACTTCAAACCTTGTCAGTGGGCTGCCAAATGAAAATGAAGCCCCGAATTACAAGAGCTCAAAGCATCATAGTCGAATCTCTTTTTAAGGTAGCAAAACACGAGATTAGTCTTTGTCCTAATGAGCCGTTTTGTAAAGAAACCAGAAAAAAATTGGTACTGAATAAGAGTTTAATGCGAAAATAAGTCGAAGAGACCGAACAGATAATGTTTTAGGAAGTTTCGGTAAAGAAAAATAATATAGGATTTGTGTTCAATTTTTTCCTATTGAGGTTAAAATGACCGCTTTCGTCTTTCTAGCGTTAATCGTATTTTATTCAGAACGTTTGGCGGAAATTTGGACATCAGCAGCCCCAAACGGTAACCTGCAGAGAAAACACAGCCAACAAACTAAAAAGATGAAATTATACTTACGTCGTAATACTGTTTCAAATCATAATATTAAAATGCATTTATGCAAATTATTAGCTTAAAATACTTTGTAGAGCACCTCAAAAACTTATAACAATGGTCTTTGTGTTAAATTATCATGGTAATTTTACTGTAATTTTAGAGGGATATAATATTAAATTTATTGACCAAGGATTATGGATGAAAAAACAGTGCATTAATGCTAGATTTACAGTATAGTAATACAGGGTGAGCAAAATACCGTAGAAATTTAAAAAATTCATAAATACCGGAGAAATAACCGAAATGAAAAAAGGTTTGCAGGGTTAGTATCGATAGGTCACGGGAATTTTTTTGACAGGAAAAAAACAGCCGATACGTGGCGCTGACGTACACAAGTCAAAGAAAAGATACGCAAAAAACGAACAGAATGCCTCCAAATCGTTTATTACAGTAGTATGTGTTTCACATGACCACCCCCACAGGGGATAACACATTGCAGGCGAATCACAAATCCAGCAACGGCAGAGTGCAACAGGTCCACATACACGGTTTACAACGCTGAACTGATTGTGGATTAGGAGTGTGCAAGTTCTTATAATCGTCTCACTAGCATATTTCCACCGGCGTCGCTCATACCAGCGTCACCTATCGGCTGTTTTTTGTTATTTTTTTTCCTGTCAGAAAAATTCCCTTGTCCTAGCGATGCTAACCCTGCAATCCGTTTTTTATTTTGGTTATTTTTCCGGTTTTTATTAATTTTAAATTTTTTACGGACTTTTTGCCCACCCTGTACATATATTGTATTTATAGTACAAAAATACTGATATTATATTCAATAGATTATGCAAATACTACATTGAAATGAAAATAAATATAAAACTGCGACACTTATGAACTGTACAGGGTGTCCTGTATAAGTCCTAATGCAGCGTTTGCCTCATCATTCGTTCGTGGTAGAGGTATGGTTATAGTTTACCATATTTAAAAAATACTCCTAAAAAATGTGTTTAAGAATCACTCTGTATCAGTAATGAGAGTGAAAATACAGTGTACACACAATATAGAATATTTAAATTTTTATACGGTCTCCTGCCCCCTAACTTTGAATTAGAAAGTTGTTGCCTGTCGCTCTTGACGCCAACAAAAAAGATTCCATATTTGTAAGCCCAATATTTTCTGAAATATTTTAAACTCCGATTTTTGGATTCAAATATCTCTGCGAATATTGCACTTAAAAATTTGAATTTTTTTTTTGTATGCCTCAGGAGAGGCAGGATAACAACTTTCTAACTGGGAGTTAGAGGACAAGAGGGGGCATATAATATTATAATTTTTTTTATTTTGTGACACTGTACTTCCACTCTTGAAACTATTACAGAGTGATTCCTAAACTCATTTTGAGCATTTTTTAAACTGGAACCATACCTCTACGACGAACGGTGGATGAGAAAAGAACCGCAGGACTTACAAGACACCCTGTATATGAGGCGAAATGAAAATACAACTACATTTTATAGTGTATTTATGATACATTTATCTACAAACAATACAAAAATGCATATAAAATAAATATAGAACTATAATACAAATGTATTTCAGTGAAATTCAAACAGTCAGGTTGAAAATGTAGAAAACATTATTTCACCTTGTTTCATCGGAAAATGATACTTAATGGATATTTGAGGGGAAAAGAATACTTACCACTGGCTGCAAATTACAAAAACATTAATAACTGCATACATGGGCTATATTAAAATTTTCGAAACGTTTAAGATAGGCGGGCACGAAAGAAATGGCAGTTTTTACATTTAATTGGAAAAAAAAAATCTGCAAATTGCGTGAGAAAATTATGAAACCCTCATGAAAGCAATTCTTATGCATGGGATACATATTTTCCTACGAAATTTCAAAAAATCATATTTCTTTCATGCTCATCCTATAGAATAATATATTCTCTGTACCTAAATATGTCTTGTGCATAAATCGAGTGATTACTATTGACGAATATGTATTATCCGTATATAGTATCGTTTCAAAGACGAATCGATTTCAACACCGATGGATAAATTTGGCGTTTCAAGAAATGATAACGGTATAAGTAACAATTATTATCACAAAAATCAGAACTTTTTTTTTGCCTGGTTTTTATTTATAGAAAAAATTGGCACGCTTTTAAGACGAAGAAAATGTTATTTGGTCGACGCGTTTCGTTCTACAATGGAGAGCCGTCATCTGGACCTCGTGGTCAGAAATCACACATGTGAGTCATTAAAGGCGTGATGTTCATGTTTGGTCGTCGGAAGAGTTCGCCTTTGTGTTTGCCGAGGCGGAGTGGTCTTTAGATGCAAATTGGGGGCGGCAAAGTGTTAATAAAGCATGTCCAAGCTGACGAAATAGGTGGAGTGTTCCTTCCATCACTAACGAGGAAATCCTGGCAAGTTCTAATGAAGTATCCCTCGAGAAAATTCAGTTCGGAATTATGTGTTGCTTTTTTGAAAACAGACGCTTTCTCAAAATCAAAATCATGTGAGAGTTGTTAGCAGGTTTAGGCAATAGCCGAACTATTTGTCTGTCCCTTATCAACATGCTTTCGGTGTTCGAGAACTCGAATATTAAGATTTCTCTCAGTTTGGCCAACATACCCTTTTTCGCATTTCTTGCATAGGATGAAGTAGATACCAGATTCTCTTTGCAGATATAGTCCTCAAATCTAGATCTTCATCGCTCACTAAAACTTTTCAGTGATTCAGTCTCCCCCAGAGTGAACTCAATATCCTTCGTGACATCGCTTCCGATCGTGGTATTTCACCTTTTCTCATCAAGATCCTAAAAAACTGAACCATGATACTCACCACGAACTTGCTCCCAGCTGAATCAAAAAAGTTTTCTAATTTTGTCGTTCTTCCATTCGATTCTTCAAGTTTCATGATCTCATCTATCTCAAAGAAATTTTACTTCCAATATACAATATTCCAGCCAACAAATAAACTCACCTTTTCCCAACTCAAAGATCCTATCTCACCCTACAAAGAATCTGGTATCTACTTCATCCCATGCAAGAATTGCGAAAAAGGGTATATTGTCCAAACTAGGAGAAATTTGAATATTCGAGTTCTCGAACACCGAAAGCATGTTCAGAAAGGGCAGAGAAATAGTCCCGCTATTGCCCAACACTGTTAGCAACTTTCACATAAATTTGATTTTGAGAAAGCGTCTGTTTTTAAAAAAGCAACACATAATTCCGAACTGAATTATCTCTAGCGATACTTCATCAGAACTTGAAAGGATTTCTTCGTTAATGATGGAAGGAACATGCCACCTATTTCGCCAGCTTCGACACAAGCTTTATTATCCTCAGTCGAGACAGAATTTTCAACTCTTTGCAAAAGATGACGCCCCCCTCCCCCCCAATTCGCATCCAAAAACCACTCGGCCTCAGAAAATAGGCCTAAAGGAAAGACGAACTCTCCGGACGACCGACCAAACATTAACCAAACATCACCCCTTCAACAACTCACTTGTGTGATTTCTGACCACGAGATCCAGATGACGGCTCTCCACATACAGAGCCGAAACGCGTCGTTCAGTCGACCAATTGAAATTTTATTCGTCTTAAAAGCGTGCCAATTTGTTTTGTATAAAAGTAATAATTAACAGTAGTACTTACTGCTGCTGCTTTCTAAAATTGAAAATATATATATATATATATATATTACTTATCTATGTAATGCTACGTAATGGAGAAAAAAAAGAACTGTTTTTCTTTGTCCTTGGGTAAAAGTTATCATTTATGTGCTTGCTTCATATGTATAATCATGAATATTTCCCTGAAACGTTGGTTTCGTGGTGAGGGTATCAATATTTGTGAATTGGTCATTTACTATTGCCTGATAGGGTAACTCGAATATGGAAAATGACAGGAAAAAGAACTTTTCACACTGAAAATAATAACCCTTCAAGAGGAAATTATAAACCACAACCCCCACCCCCCTTTTTCCAAATTTGATATGGTTGTTGCCGCTTAAAGGGTTAAAACTAAATAGGTATATCTTGACGTATAAAAGAAAATAACATTTGAGTTAAAATGAAATTAAAAAACTAAAAATAATGAGACTTTTCCCATCTTTATTCCCATGTATACACTTCATCTTCACGTTTCCACTTCTAAAAGTAGTTGCCATGATATTTCCGATGCGTGTCCTGCCTGTATAGATGCACCAAGTATTTTTTGGTTAAGGTGCTCTTTTGTGTAAGCGCCCATGCTTTCTTTGAATTTTTCGACATGAGCGTGGAGAATGAATGCTATGTATCATTTAGATCAGCGGTTCTCAACCTTTCTGACTCGCGGAACTGTTTTAAGTAAAAAAATTAGACCCGCAAGCCAATTTTTGAATTATTCATAAAAGTTAATGCTTTATTTCTACTATTTAAAAAAAAATATATATTTTTTTAATTTTACTGTTTTTTTTCCTTGAGTGGCCGCGGAGCCCCGGTTGAGAACCACTGATTTAGATAGACGTTGGAATTCCATTTTTTTTGTATAGGTTTTTGGTATCTTTCCGCAATCAAGATGGTTTTTGGTCCAGCTTTTACGTAGGAACCCGATAAGCACGCAAACAGATACAGTAACACCTCTCATAACGGTCACCTCAGAAGAATGGCGTCCTCTGAACAACACCCACATTTTCTAGGAACAGAACGCACGCATCCTATTAGATACGTGAACCTCCGAAATACGATTTCCGAATAACGGCCATTTTTAGAAATTAAAATGAGAGAAAAACAATCAAAAAATTTAATATATTTTTCAGAAATACTGAATTTGTTAACTACGGTAACCTCCCAATAATGGCCACATTCGCTCGATCCCAATGGGATCATCCCATTGGTGGCCGTTGTTGGGTGGGGAGTTTCACTGTACATCCCAGGCTTCTTTATCGGCATTTTTTGGGAAGTTATTTGTATTCCACATTCTTCACTGTATAATTACAATCCATATGATACACATCTTGGAAAAATCCAAAGAAAGAAACTCGAAAGTGCACCTTTGCCATAGAATTCTAGACTTAAAGAATCTATATAAGAATACATCAAAACTATCATTGTATGACTTGCAATTATTTCTGAAAGTTATTTTTAGTTTTTAAAATTATTACCTCTGCGAGTTCTTTTTTTTTGTCAATTAAACTAGTCCAGTCACTCAATCAGCCAATGGTAAATGACATATTCACAAATGTTGAACCTCTCACAACAAAACCAAAGTTTAAAGTATAAAATTGCCGCATTCTCAGTCTGCATTAATCGTCGGGCCTGTTATGAGGGCAGCTAATGTTGTCAAACCGACAGGTACTGCCAGAAATCCATCTTTGGCGTTGACGTTGCATTAATCGTAAACCGCTAGGGAAATGAGGTCTGCTAACCAAGAGCAAAAATCGTATTACACAGTGCAATTTGCGTGAGTGTGCACCAGGGTCGAATCTAGGATTTCTGCGGGAGGGGGAGGAGGCAAACATGATTTTGTCGCCCTATCCATTGTGAACTTGGATAATTTTATCACGGCGTTTTTGTTCCCACCTAAAATTTTGAACCCAGAGCAGTTGCTCCCTTTTGCCAACCCCCCCCCCCCCGACCCTGGATTGAACAGTATAAATTACATTCGTATATACTATTAAGCGAATTGGAAAGCAGCGAAGAAAAACATGTAACGCGAACTCTATTTTACATCAGATATTGAAGATACTTACCGGAGCTTTTTGCTATAAAGATATTCAAAATGATTCTAATTAAAAATGAAAACCCTAACTGATTAGCAGGGCCGTAGCTAGGCATTCCTGTGCCCAGTCCAAGAATTTGAATTTAGGGCCCCGGCCCAGAATAAATTTCCTCCCCCTTTCCAAGTGGGTCGTGTGCGGGTGCACATGTTGCACCTGCCTAGTTACGGCCCTGCTGAGTAGCATAATATCTAGGAAGGTTTAAATTAGTTGTATCAGATAAGACGGAATGTTCTTTGTTTATTTTTATCAGTATTTAATTCAAATCGCATTCGTAGATAAAGACGAAAAATACCAAATACGGTTCGGAGGAAATATAATTGACAAAATTGATAAACCTAAAAATAGGTAGCAATTCCATTCGATCAGGGTATTGATGGGATTCCTGCCGAATTCGCAGATGACGTGAAGCTAATCGGGGTAGTCGGGAATCAAAGCGATAGGGAGTTGCTCCAGACCAACTTGAACAGGACTGAAACAGGAGCCAATGAATGGAGCATGAAGTTTAGCGTTGAAAAGTGCATGGTCGCTCATTTTGGATCGAACAACCCACGATTCTCTTACGAGTTGAATGATGCCACTATCCCGGATGAAATAAAAAAGGGAAATTTTTGAAATGTAAATAATGTATGCGAGTAATTCAAATGTGAATGTCCAGCACAGTCCACTGAGGCGCTGATTATTCGTGTCGCAGTGCAGGTTCTGTGTGTGTGTATATTGCATATTCTGTAAAAGTTGAAGGGAAACAAAACTGCCCAGCACTGTGGACGGAGGCTTTGTTTCTTCGTTTCCCGTCAGAGTGGAGGCGCTGTATATATATTTTTTGTATACATTGTGATTCTGAAATCTCTCCCACTTCAACATGCTAGCTTCTTCTTCTTTCTTGCCCACAAGTCTTTTCCGCATTTCTTTCGGGATCCCGGACAGTGATCTCCGGCCCTTGTACGCCACTGGGCGCACACGTGCGGTTTTTCTCCGTAGTCATTGAGTTCAGCTGTCCATTTCGGTTGAATGTCTTGCACGTTACATCGAGTTGATGACTGTCTTCATGGGGAGAGCGACGCGAGTGATTCGATACTTGCGAGCACGGGGCAACGGGAGCCACCACTATAAATATTTGCTAACTTTTCCGACACGACTGAGCCGCTTTTGAGGTAACGGAAGTAAGGTGCTTTGCATCAGTCCGGGGTTGTGAGCGGTTCTATCTATCTATCCCGGATGCAACTAGGGTGGCCGATTTGGGAATTCTGATTGACGAGCGGCTTAGGTTTTCCGAACATTGTTCAGCTGTGACCAAAAAAGCAAATAGAATGCTCGGTCACTTTCAAAATGGTCTGTTCGCGTTTTCTTAGTAATTCTTCCGCTTTTCTGAGGCTTAGTTCGTCCTGGACTGGAGTATGCTGTAAGATTTAGCAGACCATAGCTACAGAGGGACATAGACTTGGTTGAAGGCGTTCAGAGAAGAGCTACGCGTCTCCTTATTGGCACACGGGACTTTTTTTAATATGTTTACACTGGATGAACGCAGGTGTCCTGTAGATATGATCGAAGTGTTCAAAATTTTGGACAGGATGGACCATGAATTATTAGTACACTAATCGTCAATCGACTGCTTTTACAAGGAGACATCACTATTGAATGTTAACGGACGATTCTAGTATGTTGCTGTATTTTAGAAATATATATGGCATCCACATTTGTTATGGACATTTGTTTTCTCCGCCACCTTGTTGTGCGTTGTATTTGTATCTTTATTTTTATTTCGTATAAAAATAAAGGTTGGCATTGTGTGTGTGTGTCAAAGTGACAATTTAAAATTGTAATTGTTTCAATCAAAAATTTTATCTTCTTTGGCTTCCTGGAATTCTGTAACGAAGAGAATTGTGGAAGCGTGATTCACTGGTGGCACAATTTGCAGAAAGTTCTACAGGTTTTTGAACTCCATGTATTTATTTGATCTTCGGTTGTACTTCATCGAGTACATCTCTCCCAGGTTGGCGCTACTTTAAGTTCATTGTAGAGAATTCGGCTGTCTGAGGTGGACGCATTTTCTCAGGGCGTACCGAGTCTATAGACTCCCTATAAGCTTCCTTGTTCGTTGCTGCTCCGTATGAGCTGGTTGAAGATGATTAGAAATTGTTTGTATGTGTGAGGAGTTGAGTGTGTGAGTGTACATGTACAAGATGTGTGTATCCATAAAATACAGGGTGATTATAAAAAAACTATTCCGACATATGGGCCCCTAACTATCATAACATTCACAGAAACTGAATGAAATTTTGGCGTAAGGTATTTTGATGTATGCGCTCAAGAATGATATGGAAAACAACAGTGCCACTCTAACAGTTACGGTTACAGTGAGAAAATTTCGGAAATATCAAACGGCAACACCAAGTTTTTTGTATTGGAATGCGATCTCCATACTGGAAAACACTAAATAGCGTTGGAATGGCACCTGTAGCACGAAAATCACTGGCGGTAGATAAGCTAAAAGTGAGGACAACCAATAAGGACAGAGAAGCAGCATAAAATAAAGCATTTTATTGTGTTTCACACATGACCTTGTGGAGGACTAATCAGGCTGGGATCTCAAACGGTGTGACGAATGAAACGAACATTAATGCTCTGGTGCACGGCAAAGTCCTTTTTACTTTTTCCTTGCCTAGCTCCGGGGATTTTCGTGCTGCAGGTGCCATTCCAACGCTATTTAGTGTTTTTCACTATGAAGATCGCATTCCAATACAAAAAAACTTGGTGTTGCCATTTGATATTTCCGAAATTTTCTCACTGTAACCGTAACTGTTAGAGTGGCACTGTTGTTTTCCATATCATTCTTGAGCGCATACCTCAAAATACCTTATGCCAAAATTTCATTCAGTTTCTGTGAATGGTATGATAGTTAGGGGCCCATATGTCGGGATAGTTTTTTTATAATCACCCCGTATATATATATATATATATATATATATATATATGTATATATATTGTAAACATATGTCTGCCTTCAAATTATACTTCTTTCTCATTATATATTAATAAATTGTCAAGTTTTTTTTTATGCGTTTCACCTTCTACAAGCATCAGATTGAACTTGTACCCAACATCATGTGTGAGAAAAAAATGAGGTGACGTAGTATAAGTGGATGGACATGGCCGTATATGTGAATATGATTCTGACTAATAAGGGATTTTCTGTCACTCCATCCATCGTCGAAACGTCGGATTGACATTCATGGAAAATATTATCTCGCGATTAGCGTCGAATTAAAGAAAGCATCACGGGAAACTTAAGTTAATAACACATTATATACAACGCATATTTATATACAGAGTGTCCTGTAAGTCCTGATTCGGCTTTTATCACATCAACCGTTCGTCGTAGATGTATGGTTTGAAGGTATTTAAAAGATGCTCAGAATGTATTCGAAAATCACTGTGTATCAGTTTCAAGTTGTTCAAGTTCAAAAGTTGCGAAAGGACAGAATGAATGAGGGAAAGGAGCGTTGCCCATTGGTTTATGTGCTGTTCTTTTCCAATATTTTTCTCCAGTCTTTTTTTAAAATTCAAATATCTCAGCGAATATTACAAGGAAAGGGTTCCAAGGTGTCGTCCTCAAGAAATGATGAAAAAGATTCTAGTTCATTCATCTTGCTCAGAAACACACGAGAATTAGCAGCGGAATGTAATCATTAGGGTGGATTCTTCCTCCCCCCCCCCTTTGAAATCGAGCGTAATTCAGCACCTCCTAGAGATAGAAGGAATCCATAGTCTGCTTGTGACGTCAGTAAGTAGTCCATTTTCCCTCAGAATATTCAGGGAAAAAAATTGCCTGCTCGTGCCAGTATCATCGTTGTGAGGAATAGAAATGATCGAGCTCAGAATTAGCGATTTCTATGTCCCACATCCAATCACTGTGCGGTATTTGTGAGCCAATCAGGAAGATTCTACGCCAAAACAAGAAGAAACGAAGTAGTATGCCATGTTTCAAAATGTGGCAAATTTACTAGGTAGCCTGAAAGACGTTTATGGCAAACAGTGCAGAGGCCTTCTATCTCTAGGAGGTGCTGTACAATTCCGGTCTATCGTCATAGACAGTACCTAACAATCTGAATGCGTATATAACGTTGTGTATGATTTTTCAGCTCTGCCATCTATATTCCAGAAGTCAAGTGAGTGAAGTGTAATGATTGAATACTTGTACATTTGTAGGCCTGTTGCTATCTGGGGCGAGACTTTATAACGGGGCAATCGGCTCGCATTCACGCCTCGAAGTTGGGAACTACAGAAAAACCAACTCCAGCCGACCACCACTACGGCGCCAGTGGGGGTTCCAACCCGGGACCTCGCGATGTCAATCCGTCACTATGACCACTCGACCACCATAGGGGCTGTTTGCATGGTCTGTACAGGATCATGAGTTTGTTTGACGTCACTCTAAGACCAGGGATTGCGGGATTTTTAAATTCATTCTTGGCGTCTTATTGGCGGTCAAAATATTAAAATTTGAATTTTTTAAATTTTAATTTATTAAATTTGAATTACAAAATATTAGATTTTTCATCCCGTTACGTACTTTATTTTCACTCTCGAAACTGCTACAGAGCATAGGCGGATATAGACTTGATAGTCTCGGGTGAGGGGACGATGATTACTGGGGGGGGGGGGGACATAATGATGATGATGTCAGTTCATATATATGTAAAAAAATTAGATCAGTAGGCTTTACCTTTGACGTTGTGGGGGGGGGGGGCAATGCCCTCATGCCCTCCCGTATCTCCGCTCATGCTACAGAGTGATTTCTCAACAGTTTCCGAGCATTCGTTTTCAAACTAGAACCACACCTGCGTACGACGAACGTTGATGAGATAAAAGGCGAATCCGAACTTACAGGACACCCTGTATAAACAACTCAAATTTCATATTTTCGGTTCGCGAACTCACACCTTCGACCTGGAATAAATGGTCGCTCGGACTAAGAAAAAGACAGTAATGTGCGTGAGTAGTAAAACTACGCATATCATATACATCAGCGGGTGTAAAACCTCCAGCCCGTGGGCCAAAATGGGGGGGGGCCTACCCGCGTATGTTGTTTCGATAGAAAAGTATCAATACTGACACCACGACCTGTTTAGTTCAAGCTAATCATATTCCTTCTCATAGAAAAACCAAAATAACGTGATCATCACGTGTTCCCAAGAGATATTTACGCTCTGTCCAGGGAATTCGTTAGTGCGTTTGTAGACATCCATGCCCGAACCGGGATTCGAACCCAAACCTGCACAGTCGGAAACTAGCTCCCTAACCACTGGACTGCCAGACAGCTCATAAATACCAGGAAAAAGTTGTGAATTCAAGTAAACTTGTCAATTACAGCCAAAAAATTGCCAAAGTTGAGTGTGATAGTCAATTACAGCCAAAAAATTGTCAAAGTTGAGTGTGATAGTCAATTACAGCCAAAAAATTGTCAAAGTTGAGTGTGATAGTCAATTACAGCCAAAAAAGTTGTCAAATACAAATACAATACAAATACAACGCCACAACAGGCAAAATGCCCAACGAGGTGGCTGATAAAAAGATGCCCATAAAAATATGGATGTCATATGTTTCAAAAATACAGCAACCCAATTAAAGATGCAATTAACACAAATTACAAACAATATATACACATGATAAAATATTATACAATGCCCATAAAGAATACTTATGGTTGTCTTATTCTAAGAATGGATAGCTTCTCGATTTACCCCAACATGTTTATCGTATTTCTTTTTAAACGTGTCAATTGTGTTACAATTTACTACCTCCGGGGGTAAGCTATTCCATTTATTAACAACCCTATTGGAGAAAAATTCCCTGCGACACCATAACCTTGCATTGTCCCTCACCAATCGACACTGGTGTCCCCTTGTAAAAGCAGTCGATTGGCGGTGTACTAAAAGTTCATGGTCCATCCTATCCATCCCATTGAAAATTTTGAACACTTCGATCATATCTCCTCGACACCTGCGTTCATCCAATGTAAACATATTCAAAAAATGAAGTCTTTCTTCATAACTCAAGCCCTGTGTGCCAATAAGGACACGCGTAGCTCTTCTCTGCACCCCTTCAACCAAGTCTATGTCCCTCTGTAGGTATGGTCTCCAAAACCTTACAGCATACTCCAGTCCAGGACGAACTAAGCCTCGAAAAAGCGGAAGAATGACTTTAGGAGAACGCGAAGAGACCTTTTTGAAAATGAGACCAAGCATTCTATTCGCTTTTTTGACAACCGCTGAACAATGTTCAGAAAACTTAAGTCGCTCGTCAATGAGAATTCCCAAATCGGTGACTCTAGTTGCATCCGGGATAGTGACACCATTCAACTCGTAAGAGAACCGTGGGTTGTTCGAACCAAAATGAGCGACCATGCACTTATCTACGCTAAACGTCATGCTCCATTCATTTGCCCATGCTGCAATCTTGTTTAAGTTGGTCTGGAGCAACTCCCTATCGCTTTCATTTCCAATTACCCCCATTAGCTTCACATCATCTGCGAATTTGCTAGTAATTCCATCAAAGGCAATCAAAGTTACCATTCACAGCCGAAAAAAATGACAAATTCGAGTAAAGTTCCCAATTACAAGCGAAAAATTGTCAAAGACAAGTATAATTGCCAATTACAGTAAAAAGCATTGCCAAAGGCAAATGAAGTTCCAAATTAGAGGGATAAAACTGTCAAAGGCAAGCATAGTTTCCAATTTCAGACAAAAATTTGTCAAAGGCATGTAAAGTATCCAATTAAAGCAAAAAGGAAATTGTCAAAGGCGGATTTTGAATTGATTTTTGTTTTTGTAACGTGATTTTACAAAGCAGCTGATTTTACTAACCGGTGATTTTATTGGTGGTTGTCACTGCTCTATTTCCGAGTACAGAATTTAGGCGGTCGCTCATTATCAGAACATACTATGCATTCCGCTAATAAAACAGTAAAAAAATCATTTCTTTTTCATGAAGACATTCTGAACTTACCTCAACCTCTTCTTCTTCATTCTATACAAATTGTGAAAATAAGAAACTGTATTAATGACTGCGAATGAAATGCTTTTTTTTCATGAAAATATTTGAAATTGCTGATCGTAACTACATAAAAATATAATACTGTATGGTTTTTCCCAGCCCTAGTTAATTTCTTCACTTCTTAGGTTAGAGCAGTGGTTCCCCCAAACTATTTGAGTACAGTACAATTTGTAACAGAGCAATTTTTAGGACAAAATTTCATCGCTGAGAGCACTAACGTTCAATACATATACGTATATATTTATGCCAAAGCCCGAAGTTGGCCACTTTCCGCACTGGCCGGCCCAGTTGGCTTGGCCAATGCCTGAAACCTGTACGCCTGTATATGGATCGCTGAGATATCCATATTCGAATTCTTTTGATCGCTATTTTTGCCATGGCTAAGCTTAGCTCTGACCAATCATAAATGACCGTAGAATGAATGAATGAAATCAGAAAAAATACACTCCAACGCGTGGCGATGATCCCATATTATAGGGATCGATATATATATACGAGTATATATGGGAGCCGACCAAAGCTCAGCGAAAACCCGAATTTCCGACATTGACCAGGCCATCTCGGCCAGCTAGTTAGCGAAGTTTCGGAGTAACGTCCATGGCCACACGTCCCGATATTCGCAGAATTACATATTATGCTACTAGTTCGTTGAAGAACGAAACGTCAGTGAGTCACTGAATAATATCCATATCACGGAAAGGGGAACGCCTTCACAATCTTCAGACCCCCCTCAAACAATAGGTACCCTACTTCCCTTCAGCCAAGGACCCTCGAGCCCTCGAGGATCGTTCCTGTAAATCCGTCTACATCGGGACCATATCTTGCACTCCACTAAAATACGCATCGCCGAACATCAACGGCAAAGTCTGCCAGGGTTCGTAATATAATGTGTTATCTGTCCAGGAATTTTTTAAGCTATATAAACACATAAATGCTGGGACCGGGATTTGAACCCCAGATCTGCACAATCGAAAAGTGGCATGTCGGCCCCCCTCGGCTATGTAACTCAGAGATCTTCCACCATTCCAGTCGCAAGCACTGCCTGTACCCATCATTAAAATAAGAGCAGCCTTACGGCAAGTTTGTCGTACCAATGCATGAAATCTGGATGATTTCAATCCATCAATACATAAGTATTTGTACAACGTGGAAGGTGGGGGAGGGGGGTTTACTTGGGACGTTGATCAAGTGCTCAGGAGCATGAAATCGGACACTAGTATCGAGCCCTCTGAGTACTTCAGGGAGCACCCATGTTGCTCGCGAGTAACGGATTACAGATGCCTGATGTAACTGAGAGCTATATGTACAACGTATAACAACAGATGAAATTTAGGACGGTGTGTCTTGAATTTTTTTTTCCGCCCGTGGTCCCTTTGGATCATATTTTCTTATCATGGTCCGGTTTTATCTCATCATCCTTTCTTACTTATTAAATCGATTTTTTGAATAAATTGATAGTGAAGAAAATTTTTATAAATTAAGTCGATCTCCAAATATGTGCTAGAGTCGTGTGTGGATTCCTTGTCTAAAAACATGGGCATCCCCATCACTAGCTAACCAAACATATTTGGCCATGGCCACGGGGGAGGCTTCAATTCCGGCTTTGTCCAAGGGCTAGTTTGAACGTCGCTCTCTGTCCCAGGAAAAGGAATGATGTGGCTCTATGCTGTGCTAAAATTACATCAGAATTTAATTTTTTGGCAAAATTTATAGAGGACCTTTATGGCAAGTATGACTTGCAAATACAACAATAGTGATTGATGGAATGACTGATATTGTGCACAGCCTTTCTGTTTAAGAGCTTCAGAATTTTTCATGTAGTAGTTTAGAAAATGTAAAGGAAAATGTTGACAATGGTAGGTTATCGTGACTTAAATTAATTTTAGCGCTTAGTAGTTGGCGCTCGTGAGATGGGTCACGGGGCGCGGTAGCCCAAGATACTCGCCTAAAGTACCAAACGATGTTTAGAGGTGTCGCGAGTTCGATACCCGGTTCGGCCTTGTCAGAAAACTTTCCTGACACCAGGGGTACAACAGAAACGGCGACATGACCGCAGAAAAAATTGCTAACGCAGGGAGTCCCACATCGAGGGGTTAGCGCACCAACCTCTCGATGAGTATAAAAAACAAGCCTGCCGTTCGGAATCGGCAATAAATTGTAGGTCCCTATCTAATTATCCCCCGTGTGCAGAAAATGACCGTGGTGCGACGAAAGTGATCAAATGAGATGGGTCACAGCATTTCCAAGTTAGACATGGAATTTGGATTTTCCAGCACGACCTCCTACCATCGCGATGTGCAGGAAAACGACCCTGAAGAATTTGGACTATCGACTTCTACGAGGCGCGGTTCAAAATTAAGGGCCGATCACGTATAAAAATGAATGACAATACCGATTGGTTCGCGCATGTGTAGTAGCATTACTTGGTCTGTTGGGAATGTAACCGTCATTTGATTGTTGTCTGTCTTCGCAAGCCAGTGTGTTAAAATGGGTGTGGTAATAACAAATCCCGCCAGTTGTGAAATTTGATCCTTGATTAGATTTATAAATGCAAGAGGGCATAATGCTGCTCAAATTCACCGTCAATTGCCTGAAACATATGGGCCTACCGCAATGAGTGAAAGAAAAGTGAAGCAATGGTATCGTGAGTTTAAGGAATGGCATCAAATGTTCACGATGAGCAGGGGAGTGTCCAGGCCAAGTGTCTGGACTGATGATCTCGTTGAGCGTGTGAATGCGCAAAAGTGAAAGAAAATCGTCGCTGTACGATATAAGCAATCTTTCTTCAGAATTTCCAGAAGTTTCTAGGACAACATTGTTGAGAATCGTGACTGAAACTCAAAGTTATCGGAAACTGATTGGTACCGAAAATGCTCACAAAGATTACAGAATGGCATCTGCAAGTGCTTTTCTTGACCGCTATAACCACGATGGAGACGCACTACGGAAACAATTCAAAAATTCAAATTACCCTCCTTATAGGAGGCCCCTGATCTCGCCCCCAGTGACTACCATCTCTTGGGATATCTCAAAAAGTGGCTTGCGTCTACACGTTTTGAGGAATTGAAAATCTCAGTGCAAAACTGGCCGAAATCCCAGGCGGCGGAATTATATGCAGAAGGTTTGAAGAAACTTGTTTCACGATATCGAAAGTGTTTGGTACGAAATGGTGATTATATAGAAAAATAAAGTAATCATGTAAATTTTTGAAAGCATTAATAAATGTGTAATTTTTTTCAATTGCTTTCATTTCATTACTGATCATCCCCTTAATTTTCAACTGCGCCTCGTAGCAATAATCGCTTCACGAAATAACGTGCAACACTGGCTCAAATTGCTGCAGATTTCAATGTTTGGGTATCCATAAATGTGAGCATGCGAACGGTCCCTTTCTTTGATGCGGGCTTTCAGAGCCGAGGGTCCACTCGTGTACCTTTGATAACTGCAAGGCACAAAACAATGCGTCTCGCCTGGGCTAGCCAGCACCGCCGTTGGACAGAAGATTGTTGAAGCTGGTACAGTGGTAGAGACTCTGTCATAGTATGAGGCATGTGCAGTTGGCATGATATGGGACCCATATAGGGGGTGCAGACGACTGTGAATTGTAATCAGGACATAAACATCATTTCCGATCACTTCATCCATTCATGCCCTGTTTGCATTCCGACGGGCTTGGACAATTCTAAGAGGACAATGCGACACCACAATCGTCCGAAGCTGCTACCGAGTAACTTCAGGACTTCAGGAACACTCTTCTGACTTCAGCAACCTCCGTTGCCCACCTAAATCACCAGACAATGGACATTATTGAGCATATATGGAATAACTTGCAACGTGCTCTACAAACTCACCTCGCATCGTTACGGAAATATGGAATGTCCTGAGAGAATCAGAGTGTGAATTGTCCCCAGGATACTTTCACACATCCGTTGAGTCTATGCCTTGTCACGTTGCAGCAGTTCTGCTCACTGGAGGGAGAACTACAAGATACAGTAAAACTCCTCTTAACGAACACCACTCAGATGTGGTTACCCCTCTTTTAAGGCCACATTATCATTTCCCCCTCCTGTATAATAAAAGTATGCATTTCACCCCAGGTCACCCCTGTTTTGCGGATGAAATTTTCGGTGGACACCGGTGGGTGTTCACCGAAAATTTCATCCGCAAAACAAAAGAGAGGTTAAGAGGTAGGTGTACCAGTTTTTCTGGCACAGATCAGTGTACAGTAATCATTAGAGTAAAGTCGAAGTACTTACTTCTTTCTGAAAGAGTAAATATAATCAGTACCTGTAATTAAGATTGCCATGCTAAGTTGGTATTGCACTCAAAATTTAATGATTTTTGTGTGATTCACAAAACATACACACACTGGTATGTTCAATGGCTTGCGCCCGAGTTGCGTGGTGGTAAGATGCTCGTCTACCACCGTGAAGCTTGCCATCACGGTAACAGGTTCGAACCCGAGAGAGGATATAGGTAAGATATTTTCCTAACGAGCTTGAGGCGACTACCGATAGATGGCACCTTCATTTCCAACCCATCTTATTAATGGCAGTAAACTGCGATATAGCCAGTATTTGGTGAAGTATCCTAGGGCCCTCCAATGATTGAGAATGAGTAGAAGCGATTCTTGATAGAAATTTTTCTGTTAATTCACTAAAGTTAGAGCCTTTTTTCCCAATAGGAATAGCACAAATCATTGCATCAAAAACATTTGGTAATTTGATCATAAATAAGGAACATGAATTGTGATTCGTTTCATTAAATTTCCTAGTTTGGCACATTGTTTTTGTTTTTTTTATGACCAAAGCAGGGTTCTCAGCCACCTCGTTGGGCGTTTTGCCTGTTGTGGCGTTGTATTTGTATTTCTATTAGATTTAACGAGGTCATAGGCTATTAAATGTAATGCAGCCCGTTATATGTCGAACTCCAGCCGTCCTTTGTCAACGAAAAATTGTTGCCACCTTTTGAATATACAGGGTGTCCTTTAAGTAGTAGCACGGTCATTATCTCATCAACCGTTTTTCGTAGACGCATGATTCCAATTCAAAAAATGCTCAAAAGGCGTTCAAAATTTACCCTGTATCAGTTTTGAGAGTGAAAATACAGCGTGTCATAAAATAAAATAAAAAATCTAAGGTTCTATATGATTGCCCTGTCCTATAGTTCTAATTATAAAGTCTTCTTCTGAGGCCAACAAAAAAGTTCCCTGTTTCTAAGTGCAATAATCGCTGAGATAGTGGGATTACGAATTCCGAGAAAAGTTAGGAAAGAACAGCGTGTGCTAACGGAAAGCACTCCTTTCCCTGAATTTGGCTGCTTCCAGTATTTTGGGTTTATTGAATTCAAATGTCTCAGCGAATATTGCACTTAGAAACAAGGAACTTTTTTTGTTGGCCTGAGGAGAGACGGGGCAACAACTAATATGTATATATATATATTTTATGACTGGGTGTCGAGATGTCAAGATTTGGACTTTTCATTTTCTGACACACTGTATTTTCATTCTCAAAACTCCTCAGGAATATTAACGTAGGGTCGCGTTTGATTTAATAAAGATCCCTTAAAGATGGTGGATAAGCCAACCGGGGGGGGGGGGGGGAATATGAAGGAGCCCTAATTCAACCTACTTAACTAAACATCGATGATTGGAGAAACGGTAGTTGAAGCTGCTTATATTAATGTAAGTTTCCAAATATAAATTAGTACTTACTTTTTTGTTAGACTATAAGACATAAAAATATCATTCAATGTAAAACATGATTCGAAAAGTACTACAATATAGTTATGTCAGTTTGCTTCAAAATGGAAGCAGGAAAAAGTCATGAACTAAAGTACTCTATTTTCATAAATTTCCATGGCATGTTGAAGCATTCTTCAAACCTTACACATTATTTGTCACGCTCGGTACTCGTGGCTTTGGACAAACTCCAGCTCATTTATCGATACACCCCAGCTCCTCATGCCTCAATCATCAGTAATGATTTTCCATGTCCGAAAGTGTCGATGAGACTTCAGGACACAATTTGTTTGTATCCTCAACGACTTCATCTCTATGTGAAAGAGCAGTTTACAGTCACACAATCAGCATCATGGTCAATGCTTTTCTTCATCGATATTATGTCTATTGCTTTTTTATGCTATCATAGTTATCAAATCCAGTTTACTCATCCAGCCTATGTCAGGGCCGCAACAGTGCCGCGCAACTGAAAAAAATTTGCGGTGGACCAGGATGCCGCAGCTCAGTTTGAGAATCCCTGGTTTATTCGAAGATTAATTCAGGAAAGAAAATTTAGCTGCCTCTGCGGAGAATCGAACTACCGACCTCTCGCGATCTCGATGAGTAACACTAGAGCACTACATTACAGAAACAACGTACATTTCCTTAAAAATCATCTTCGCTGAACGGGACTGTGCAATTCACCGCTGCGGTGGTTGAGTGGTGATAATGACGGACACACATCGGGTTCGACCCCCCCTACCGGTGCCACAATGATAGTCGGCTGAAGTTGGTTTCCCGTGGTTCCTAACTTTGAGGAGTGAATGCGAGCTGATACCTCCATTAAAAAGTCTCAACACAGACAGCAACAGGTCGACAACGGAACAAATATTTAATCATTACACTTCAACAATATTTGGAAAAATTGATGGCAAATGGCAGCACTTTTACAAGCGTTACACAGAAAAAACGTTAGGTTCTTATAGGACTGCCGTCAGACCTAAGTATTTTATACTTAATTAATTAATTAATATTAAATTAAATTATTAAATTATTGTTATTATTATTATTAAATTATTTTTATTATTATTATTATTAAATTATTTTTATTATTATTATTATTAAATTATTATTATTATTAAATTATTATTATTATTAAATTAATATTAATTTTTTTATACTTTGAGCACCAGATGGCAGGGTCAAGCACAAATGCCTTGAATGAAAATGGATGATGGTCGCTTCCCTGGAGTATCAGTCCAGGTTTGTTTCGTTAATTCATCTTCACATAAGCCAGTTGTCTGTCAAAACCCTTGTATAGATATCACAAAATTAAAAACACGAGAGATATCCACTGGAACGTTCGTTATATGGTGTCCCGGACCTTGCCATCATCATCATCATCATCGTGCCCCCCCCCCCCCCCAGACTTCAATGTCTATCTCTGCCTATGGGTGGGTGCATTGGATCGTCCCGCATTTTAAGAGAAAGACAAACTTTTCTTTTCTTAATTCAGCTCGGGGATGGGCGATCGCCACCAGCGCTCCCTCCGAATCGCCGCTTGATATCAATCGGATCGACCTGAAAACCCTCTAACGCCTTTCTGTACCAGTTGAGAACGTTCTCCGATAATATACATTTGTCTTAATGAGCTCTACCCACTCTCAGATTTCACCTATAAACCACCGTAATGATTATTGATGAAACATTCACAGGTAATTGCATATCCCAATGTTTTCATTGGCAAAGTAACTACTATATTATCGATATACTTACACCTCCAAGTAAATTCTATACGAAAAGAAAACCAAATTTAAAAAAAAATAAATGATCAAGTATTAGATAGGAGATAATACAGGGCACATCAGAATCAGTGTGACTCGATTATATATAAGATCAAGAATTCGTGCAAAAACATGAATTGTCTGAGAATTCGATAAAGGACAAACAATTAAAGCTGACAAGGAAACAGTTATTTTCCGGATATTATGCTGAGTTGAGCTCGGAAAGAAAAGTCATCACGTCTCCGCCGGGACTCGAACCCAGGCCCTCTTGCATACCGGGCAAGCATTAAAGCTGATATCCACAATGAATATATTACAATATTGTCACGAAAATTTATGTAAGTAGTCATTATTTATAATTTATTATGTCATGTTTCACCTGTAAATAGTCATTAACGCATTGCTCTTAAATTTATTATCACCAATTCCCCCCCCCCCCCCCCGCTTTGTTTGCTACGAGTTGCCTGTTGTGGCCTGTATATTTGTAGCGGAACATACATTTAGTGTTCCGCTCTCTGTGACAAAGTGGAAGTCAATCTAACAGCTCGAAACTTCAACCAACTTATAATTCCAAAGGTCAAAAATGTGTCATATTTGATAACGGGTTGAAATTGTGCCGTCGACCAGGGAATTTTAGACCCGTACACAGTGAAAGTGCGTGCGGCAAACTGAGGAACATTCAGCTTTAAATTTCAACACGACTCGTAAGTGGTATCCCACGTGAAACCACATTAGTCCTCCTTCAAACCCAACCATCGATATCCTAGTCAAAGAAAAAATGGCTCAAGGAATAAGAATACATGTATCGCAAATCCCGTTCGGTATAATTTTATGAACGTACAGGAGCACCAAATGGTGCACTTTCGTATCCTTTCACATATACGTGCAATCTGCCTGGTCCACGCGAAGCTGACGTATCTTAGCTTGTTATCATAGCGTGTTTATCCATCCCGGACACCCATATAGCATATAGCTGTGAAAACAGCCGAATGGATAATCAAAAAGTGAAGACATATAATGTCCAGGGGTAATAGATCAACAACTAAATTGCCCATGCACAATATTACTCAAGACGTATACAAATCAGCGAGTTTTCCGGGTCGTTTTAATGGTGCGGCTTATATGCCGGAGTGGCAACGCTGCAGCTGGCCATTATGATGGTCCACGAACAGGAATAAGTTGGTCACCTCCTGTCCTAGGCAACGGCCTAAGTCCATTGGCAGAGTTCTGGCGCTCATCACCCGATATGCCCAGGCTATGTGAAACTTCTAACCGGACATGGATTTTCCTTTTCTCAACCACATGCCTGACGCTGGTATATAATATGATTGATTCGATCATGAAAATTTTTCAGTTGGGCGTGAAAATTTTTGGATATTTGTCCAGCCAATGTTAGGCTATGCTGATTCGAATTTGAGCATTTGGCTGACTCAAATGCGTTCCTTTCTTCTGGTAATTGTCATGGACGACGCTCATGATCTAACTAAACATTATCGATTTATGTATCATATTCTTCAGTCATCATTTGGGAGGGAATATACAAGTTTTCTACACATCTCGGTTTTGTACGCATTCTGATTTCATTCATAATTTATTAGCTTCAGTTCTGTACGCCTTACATTCATGTATAGAGATGCGTAAACCTTCTATGTATTTCTAGGCATATGAAAGACTCTTGCTCATTTTAAATAATTTGTCCCTCTATGTACTTCTAGAATTGAGCATGCTTGGGGACAAACAAGCCTCCTTCGCTTTTAAAATAGTAAACAAGCCACTTGCTCATTTTCACGGATATGCAGACCTCCAATACAAATTTCAAGAAGTACGCGCATCTTACACGCAAGCTTTCTACGTATTTCTAGGTATAGGGAAGCCTCCTACGCATTTCAAGTAGTACATACGCCTTCTACCTGTTCCTAACGTTCAAACTAGCCTCTTACCGTTTTCCATGAGTACACAATTCACCTACGCATTTCTACGAATTCGCTAGCCAGTTACACATTTCACGACTATGCACGTCTTCTACGCGTTGCAAGTAGGTATGCAGGCCTGAACCAACTTCAAGTAGGCATAACATACGCTTATGTAGGGGGTATGAGCTCTTCTAAGCATTTTCAGGAAAACAAAAGTTTTTGAAACTTATCTCTATAAGAATAATCTCATTCGAGGATAAATTGTCATCTGCATTTAATGCACCAATTTATTTGGTGTCGAAAAAGCACATGCAATAATTTATCAATATATCATTCAGATATTAGTAAAAACATATTCCATTATGAATCCAACGAATAATAAATGAAGCTTACGTACATATTTACAGAAATAGACGATTCTATATATTTGCGGCTGGCCAACAGTCGCCAAGTGCGGAGACGGCGCGAGTCAATGTTTGTAACTCTACAGACCGGAGTAGAATGATGATTGTGATTCAATATGTTGTGTTGTCTACGATACATAAAAAGCGATTGTAGCATATCCATAGTTACTTGCGGTAAATACAAGCAAGAGGATATATTAACGGACGAGGGTCAGTTGCACTGTTTGAAAAACCTGCCAATCAAATCCGAGGGTCTACTGCACTGGACTACCCTCTTATCAGAGGCAGAATAGATAAGATTCAACTAACCTTATCTTATCTATAGTAGATCAAAGCTGGTTAAAGAGAATGTCTCGTACCTATGAAACTCAAGATTGCTGGAAGCGGAGATATGTTAAACGCAATTATAATGCAAAGATGTAAATTCGACTAGTTTTGAAGCCGGATTTGCACCACAATCACACGAGCCTGAGAAGAATTGGAATAGGAAAATCATTTCTAACGCTTGTGAAACGGAAAGCTGTTAGTAATTTCAGCGAGTGACCAATGAAGTTGCTAAGGAAAGACATTAGCGGCGAGTTCTCAGGTTATGCCGAAACCATAAGCGTGAACGACATTTCATGCCCGCATTTAACGCAAATGGCCTTATCTTAATATCTATGCATCTATAGAAGCTATCAAATAATTCTAAATGGATGTCTATGCATCGAAAAACAGTGTTCATATCGTGAAGAATACGACAACAAGAAATTTGAAAAGCAGATGGAAAACATGGAGAAAAAAAAACCGGAACAGAAATATCAGAACAGAGGACTCACGAGATTTCAATATTTGAAAAGCTATTTCACATTATGGATGCAATAACAGCCCAAAGAAATTGGGTTAAATGATAAGGAAATTGAATATCAAATGAACAAGACGAGGGATATCCCGACATAAAACAAGGGAATTTAAACCCGCAAATTGTTTTTAAACATGCCAGTGACTATACGCCACTGCCAGTCCTATGCCTGGATGAAGTGTGAAGGAAAAATAAAATGCGGATAAGGCGGAGAGGAGTTATCAACAATCAGTAACAGCAAGGAAACAGTGGTGGCCAGTGCAATTCGGACATAGATAACAACAGCAAAGCGCTACCGGAAGGTTTCAGTGCGACCCATCTCCATATTAACCCCTGAAAAATTCTGCAATCATGTAAATCATTAAATGGGTGAATACGATTAGATTGTAGAATACAAGCAGAATAGCATTACACATCTCAAAAGAGCCACTATAATATCAGAACTTCTAGTGAATATATACATTTCAGCGAAACATGAACAAACATGAAATAATAACCACTTAATAAACGAGTGAAAGCTGAACAAATATGTGCCATTGCCCAGAAATAAGATTATTATGACGAGAATATGGTACAGATGTGCAAACTACTTACAACATTCAACTTTTAAATAGACATGAAATGATGATGGTTGATATATAATGATAATATAAAACAGAATTGAAATTATAAAAAGAATTTATACTAGTAACATGGGAATATTTTTCAAGTTTTATGTCATTATTTAAGTATTAAAAGTTATTTCTCGAGAGATTGTCACAATTCGAAAACATAGTACTATTTTTGACATGAATCGTTTCGAGGAATATTATAACTCTTAAAATCATTCAATTTTCGTTAAAATGGACAATAGTAACACAAAATATTGATTAGAGAGTTTATATTACTTCATTTTTCCTCATTCATTTTCTTTTGGTCGCTTGTTTGGACCAGGCCGTTCTATAAACAATCCCTACATTTATAGCTACATAGTAGAAATTTAGTGCATCGTGATTGGCCGAAATGAGACATGGATCATTACGTCACTCATGGGGAAATTTTTGCTAGTGACGTTTAACAACAGATGCATTTAACTGTGCTTGAATTCGAGAAACTCACGTGCCAAAGGTTGTGTGTTCGATTCCCTCTGAAACCCACGCAATTTTATTTTTTTTTCGATTTTTACTGTTATTTACTGATTTACTAAAAAATGTTTCCATTTTTGTCTCTGATTTAATCAAATGCGGTTAACGCGATACGTGCATCGAGAAGACAATAATAACGGCTCGCGAGGCCGGGCTTAGCTATCAGTTACTGATTCAATAAAATATGCTTTCATTTTTCGATAATGAACTTTGAAATTCAGTTTCACCCAAAACTCCGCCTCTCGTGACGTCTTGCTAGCTTTTGCTCACAGTAACCAATCACCGGCGATGCTGATGTTTCCTGTGTTACTAAGAGAGTAGGGATTGTGTAATTACGCGACCGGGCCTGCGACTCACAAAAATGAAGGAAACCGGGTCGTGGGTTGGAAAAGGTCGAGAACCACTGCTTTAGCTGGTACTGTCACTCTTTCCAGTGCGTACAATAAATGGATGCATTTTTGAAAGTACGTGACACGATATCACTCCCCACTTGTTCATGCAAGATACACAGAAAATTGAATATTGTGCGCAGATACTTATTTTTTGGAAAATATTGATATATCTTCAGCAAAGAAGAAAAAAAAATATCCATCTCCGCCTGTAATCGAGCCGGCGCCCCTTCTTTTTCCGAACGAGTGCTCTAACCACTGAACTACAGGGCAAACGGGAAATACCTCCCTTGAAACGTATATTTGCTGAACGGGACATTGACACTACCCGAGCTAATATTTCCATAGACGACAAAGAAAATCAGATGGCTATACACGAGGTGTCCTGTAAGTGCTAATGCGACCTCTACCTCGTCAACTGTCCGTCGTAGAAGTATGTTTCTAATTTCACAAAAATGATGAAAAGGCGTTCAAAAATTACCCCTTAGAGTTATGAAAGAACAGCAAAAACTAATGGACACACACACACACACAACGCTCCTTTCCTTCATTTACGCTGTTCTTTCGCAACTGTTATCCGGTTTTTGAATTCAAATATCTCAGCGAATATTGCACTTAGAAACTCGGAGTCTTTTGTTGGCCTCGGGAGAGACAGGTCAACAACTTTCTAATTGGAAGTTAGGAGACGCGGGGACCGTATAAAAACTTCGATTTTTTTTATTTAGCTACACACTCACCGCTCTCAATACTTGTTCAGGATAATTGTTGAACGTATTTTGAGCATTCTTTACATTGAAACTATACCTCAATGATGGACGGTTGATGGGATAAATGCAGCATTAGCACTTACAGCACAATCTGTATACTATTCCTACCTGTCAGAAAAAAAAGTTGCAGATAACATGCCGCAATGTAGGATCCGCACTAAGAAATTATGTAAAATGTATAACCCACGGAATATACTTATGAAATTACATTATGTCTGCATAATGCTGATATTTTTCTACTCTTTGGTCAGACTCATTGTCATTAGAAATGCAATTGACTCTGGAATTTCTCGTATGTGAGTTTTGTTTCCCCCCATTTCTCACGCTCGTGTATTGGTAGTTATTAATAATGTGTTTTTTCAATCTCTAATACGTTCTTTGTATTTTCTTTCTCCATATTTGTTTTTAACGCTGTCACGATGCGAATGGCCGGGTGGTGACTGCAGTGACTGAACTGAAGTGAATATGTCTGCATCCAATGCCGCACAGGGCCCACTTGGTGGTGGGGGGGGAGGCAGTAGGGGTCAAAATGCAAGCCCTTGAACAGGGCACAGGAATGGCAAGTTACGGCACTGTCTGCATCACATGTGTGTTACCGTCGAACAATAACAGTGTGAAAAACAAGAGAAATCTTGTTAGATTTTCAAAAGTGCTACTTACCTTGCGTATATGTTTTGGTAGCTAAAAGATATAGAATTCTTAAGTAATATGCATTAAATGAATTAAACGGGTATTAAAAACTATTATATTATATTTTGATATATTATAGACATTTTTTCATGCTGTATACACATGTATATACATTCTTATATCATACACTTCTCCTAGAATTTTTTAGATCGGCGTTTCTCAACCTTTCTGGGTCCAAGGACCCGTAAAATGTATGAAACAAGGTCTTCGGAGCTCTTGCGTCCCGTATTACGGGACAATCCTGCATTTTTGGTTGTTCCCAATTTTTTATAGATTTGTCCCGTTTTTTCAACGATGCTCATTTAAATTCGTAATGTTTACTAAAATCGCGCGAATAAACAGCGTTTTCATAACCATTATGATAATTATAGCTATAAATACAAAAATTCATCTCACATATTTTTCACATTCAACGTTTTTCCCCTGAATTGTAACTACAATTGGGGATCTTGAAGACCGGATAGCAACGTTTTGAGATGACAATTGACGACGGCGTTCCATTATTTTACCTAATTCCAGTTCCTCTTATATTTCTCAATGAAATGCATATCATCACCTAGTTGTTTGGATGTTTCTTTCGGCTAATACATTTTTGTTTACTGCGATTCGTTGCAATCCCCTGCCCCCTTTCACCCATACTACAGTAATTAGCAAAGTAGTCGTAAACTTCATTTCTTGGCTACAATTAGTGATATCCCGTATTTAGGATCGTAACTTCCCGCTTTTTTCCTTGATGAGGTATGGTGAATCTAAGCACATGAATATCCAATTTATTAATATCAATTAAAACAGTGGAATAATTTTTCACTGGAGCTTAAATTGAATTGCAAAGTTTGCCTGCGGTTCACCTACGTCATCGTTGTGGACCACACTGGTTTGTGGAGCATAGGTGGAGAAACGCTGGTTTAGATTTTTCTTTTCTATAGAAGTTAGGGCGGGGGTGAAACGCATTTTTCGCAGACGATAAAAAACCCTTTTCACAGAAGACAGAAAATATTTTCCTCAAAAGATGAAATACACTTTTTACAGAAGATAAAAAAAATCTTCAAGGAGATTAAAAAGTATTTTCCGGAGAAGATAAATGTAATTTTCTCACAGAAAGTGAAAAGCATTCAATGAATGAATGAAGATAGAAATCTTTTTTTTTTCATACAAATCAATTAAGATAAAAAACATTTTTCAATAAAGATAGAAAGCATTTTTCATGGACGTTTACAATTAAGATAAAAAACATTTTTGATTGAAGATAAAAAAACATTTTTTAAAGATAAAAAAAAACATTTTTTAAAGATGATAAAAAAAACATTTTTTAGAGAAGATAAAAAAAACATTTTTAGAGAAGATAAAAAACATTTTTCAAAGAAGATAAAAAAAACATTTTTCAGAGATAAAAAAACATTTTTCAAAGAAGATAAAAAAAAAATTTTTTAGAGAAGATAAAAAAAACATTTTTTAGAGAAGATAAAAAACATTTTTCAATAAAGATAGAAAGCATTTTTCATGGACGTTTACAATTAAGATAAAAAACATTTTTGATTGAAGATAAAAAAACATTTTTTAAAGATAAAAAAAAACATTTTTTAAAGATGATAAAAAAAACATTTTTTAGAGAAGATAAAAAAAACATTTTTAGAGAAGATAAAAAACATTTTTCAAAGAAGATAAAAAAAACATTTTTCAGAGATAAAAAAACATTTTTCAAAGAAGATAAAAAAAAAATTTTTTAGAGAAGATAAAAAAAACATTTTTTAGAGAAGATAAAAAACATTTTTTAGAAAAGATTAAAAAAAACATTTTTCAAAGCAGATAAAAAAAACATTTTTTAGAGAAGATAAAAAAAACATTTTTTAAAAATGTAACATGAACAAAAAATTCCAAAATGAGTTTGGTATGCCTGATCTACCCCGATTTTCCGGGGCTATCAAGATTCCCTGAAGTCGGTACTGCATAATCACAGGTAAACGCGATAGATTTCAATTAATTGCTTCGATATTAAGTATAATTACCAGTAAATTTTTTTTTTTCAAATTCACCAACGAACGATTAATGGGCATTATGCATAATTACCGTTTAAAGTGATAAATTTATCAAGCTTGCTGAGCCGATTTATTACATTCACCGTAGCATAGACTGTCTACTAAACAATTTTGAACCCCCTTGCCTCTTTAGCCCTGCCTCGACTTTCAGTGACGTAATAGTGATCTTGGCCAATGAGCGCAACCCCATGGGGGCCGTTCAAGTATTACGTCATCATCGAGGGGGGGGTTTCCCGATTTGCTGACTTTTGATGACAAGGGGGGGGGGAGGAGGGGTTTGGATAATGCTTACGTCATCAACCACCCTTTATGAAAATAAGAAATATTTTTAATGACATCTTACTCGGTGCGCCAAAAACGAGAAAAACCTTTGGATAGTTTGTGTGCACTTGAAGTAACACGCCCCCCCCCCGCCATTGATAAGTGCTCTACAGAGCCATTTTAGTGATCTCTAAATGTTCCGCGGATCCAAGTGATCTGGCAATGTGTACGGGCCGCTTAAGTGCTCTGGAACTGTGCCACGCATCACTCAAGTGATCCCTACTTATACGCCGCGGATCACTTGAATAATCTGAGAATGTGCCGCGGGTAACTTCAGTGATGTAGAACCTCATTGGGGGCCACTTAAGTGCTCCAAAACTACGTCACATGTCACTCAAGGGATATCTAAATATGTCACGGAGCGCTTAAGTGTTCTAGAAATGTGTCCCTGGTCATTTAAGTGATCTGAAAATGTGCCACGGGCCGCTTAAATGTTCTGGAATTGTATCACGGGACACTTAAGCGATGTGTAAATGTGCCGCTTAGTTCATTTTTACAAAATTAGGTTGGAGGAAAGCAGTCCGCATCAATTGACCCCCAGGGCCGTATTTGGTCAGCGGGCCAAGGGCCTTTCGGTGATTTATCATTATATGGCTTAGAGGGTTGGTCGCACAAGAATTTATTAAAGATAAATTTTGAGTTCAGAGCCTTCAAATAGCATTGAAATATTAACACAAATTGATTATAACAAAACATATAAAGGTATTTGCTTCCGAAATTTCAATTAAATTTCAAGTGGGAGGGGGGCACGAACTCCCTATTGCCCCCCCCCCCTCCATGTACGTTTCTGATCCCACCAATATGCGTTAGGATTAGATGGGCAGAGCTGATGACGAAGAAATTTTGCTGACAAGGGGGAGCGAGGGGATCAAAAATGGCTAAAAATTTGCTTACGTAATACTTGAACGGCCCCCATGTTGAAATCCCATGTATAGTATGGGATAACGCTTCTCTCCCGGATAATGCGTGGAAATATGATGCTTGGAATGCAGCGAGATACATGTGATAAAAACTCGAGGTAGGCTCTTACATGAAAGAACCGTTTACCGGATACTGAATCTGATACAACGGCGGTGAACATTTAAATTTATTTACTTTCATATTTGATTAAAATTAATTTTATAAAATATTGGCGGTTTTCAAAATATTGTTTTTTTTACCGTTTTGTAAATAAATATTGAGTAACAATTGTGTGCATCTCTCATAATTGTGTGTGTATCATCATACTAGAATTCCCCACTTTGCATATTTTTGGCAATATTTTTCGCATGCGCCAATTTCCCGTATTTTATAACAGAAACATGAATGTTCTTTCCCCTACTGAAACTTTTCTACCGGAACACTTTTCGCTTGCCGGGTGGAATACTTTGGCGGGCCACGTCTGTCCCGCGGTATGGAGGTTGTGCACCGCTGGTATAGCTTATGATAGTAGATAAGTGTGATTAAGAAAATGAATGCTGTGAATTTTAATTGTATATGTGAACTTACTTTTTTCTGTAAGTAAAATCGAAATTCATAGATATGAGATAACTGAAATTTGGCAAATATACACTCGAAAATATTATTAGTGACACAAAATAAATGAATGCAAATTGAATAATTTAACAGCAGAACAATTGAGAAAATCACAGTAATCGGATTAATGATTACACACGATTGCGCGTATTGTACTTACCAATTTGAATTGACCACACTGTCGCAATGTACATGCGCACATTTGCGCACCTTGGCGGGTCAGATAATTGCGCATCCGAAACATAGAGCCTTGAAATCTTCACAATTTAGAATTTGTAAAAAGACATCACCATAGCGTTTTTTGCCACAGTTGTTTCCCCCCTAAAAAATTGCATTTCAGACGACTCTTTTAGTGCCGTCTGTTGTTGAATGTCATAATTTTTTTCTAATTTTTCAAAAATGAAAGAGTGTTACCAGTTTTATCAACAAAATGTCTCATTAGAAAAGTTCGCGTAAGTAAAAATTAACTTTTGTATGATCAATTTGTACATAAATTTCGATTCATATGCAATGAAGGTATTTAAAACTAATAAATTATAATTTACTCTACAGCAATTATGATTCGAAGTGCGTCTTATTTTTAAAATGATAAATAGGGGGTTACCCCCCTCAATCATAATTAAGTTTTTGAGTTCATATTTATCTCTTTCGGACCTTTCAGATCAAGATAAACGATTCATTATCAGAAAAAAGACATATAACCCCGGAATTAATCAAGGTTCCAACTTAAGCCTGATGATGCACAATATTTTCATGGATGATTATCCTATGGTAACAAAGGGCATCCTGGGCATATACGCTGATGATGTTATATTAATTTCAACCAACAGGAAGCCCTTGAAAGCGCTAAGTAACCTCCAAGAGCTGATCACAAATGTCGAAAGATGGAACGCATTGAACAATGCCAAGCTGAATGTGAACAAATGTGTGATGATATAGGTATATGGCTCACAAACCGAGATGCCCCATCGAATACGAGGATCATCATAGAGCGACAAGATACCGTGTCATCGACTCAAACTAAGTACCTGCGTGTCACCCTGGATGAAGAACTCAACTTGAGGAGCCATACCAAGAATAAAATCAAAAAGGCGCGGATCTTCGGGCAAGGATCCCGGTTCGGGCATAGATGTTTACTAACACTAACAAATTCCCTGGACGGATCGCGCTGATCCCTTGGGAATACGTGAGGATCACATTATATATTGAGATTCTGCTATCCGAAGTCCAAACTCAGTTTGAGGAACAAAGTTTTGATGTACGAACAAATCGTTCGCCCAGTGTTGACACACAGCGCTCCAGCTTGGGCTTTCGCATCTAAGAGCAACATGTACAAATTACAATGATTCCAGAATCGCGTCCTCAGGCTCTTCACTGGAGCACAACATTTTTTTCCACCTCACCGATCTGTACAAAAATTTGGTCATGTGAAAAAGATTTTTGTGGATGGAACTTTCAGCTTATCACCGCCGCTGTTTTTTAAGATTTTTGTGATCATGGTTGACAGAGGTGGTTTCTTAATGCCAATTCTTTATGCGTTCCTTCCAAATAAGCAGCAAGACTCGAATGGTCGAAATGATTTTAAACGAACGGGATAATTTTAAGCCTCAGTCACAGTTTCACTAGACTACGAAATTGCTGTTATCAACGCGTTTGCTAATGCGTTTCCAAATGCAGAATTGTATGGGTGTTTATTCCATTTATAGTAAAAAATATAAAGCAGCGTCTCACATCTGAACACCTTATCCATCGATACAACGGCGATTCGGACTTTGCTCTACATTGTACGAGCCTGTAGAGTCTACAGACTATGGAGGATGCAATCGACGTTAAACGAGGAGTGAATGAAACTGACAATGTGCCAACTATTGACGATAGTTTAATACCAGTATTAAATTACTTCGAAGACACTTACGTCGGAAGATTATGTCGAAACAATCGCCGCAGTCGGCCACTGTTTGAGCCAGAAATTTGGTCCTGTTACAAGCGCACTCTGAATTACAATGCCCACACAAATAATTACGCAGAAGCTTGCAAGCCGAATTCGGTGTTGACCACCCAACTTTGTGGAAACTCATAGACGGCCTCCGGACTGTGCAGAAATCGATGAACCAGCGTTACGAAGAGTTTCTGAGCGGTGCCGAACCACCGAAAAAACGGAACAAATATCAAAAAACTGATCGCAGTTTTCAATATCGTGATGAGCTTCAGTGATCGAGGGATGATCAATTACTTATGAATTATAGCTCACAACTTTATGCTATAACTTAATGATATTATTATTGTGATTTGTAATATATTGATGATGTGATATGAAATTGTTTGTTGATATATAAATGCGATGTGGGATATATGAAATATTTTATTTTACTCATAATTTTATCATTTTATATTCATTTTATTATTAATATATTTAGAGTAAACAATAAATAAATAAGACGTCGCGTGTCCAAATAGCTGCACCTCAAGTGTCTCGCGTCCAATGAGTTGCATCCAAACGTCCTTCTCCGGTGATTCCTTGTCTGTCTCATTTCTTGAGAGCCGATGAAATTTTATTTGTTTACAGATTCATGAAGTCACACAAAATTAAGAGAGTCCGAAATATAAAATTCAAGGCCTTGAAATAAAATTCGTGGCCTTGTATTTGTAACAACTATTCCACTTTGCTTTCCGATAAACATAAGCTACTTGCAAATCTCAATAAAACAAAAATTCTGATCTGCGGAAAGGGCTTGCGGCGATCACTTCACATGGAAGGGACAGAACATAGAAATTGTTAACGAATGCAACTAACTATCTGGGTACGATTTTTTCCACCACCGGGACATTTCGGAAAAACAGTAATAGCACAGCTAAGGCCAAAATTACAGCCGGAAAAATTATCCAAATCTTGAGCAAATCCGGTAATGCATCCATACCCACAGCCTTCAAACTCTTTAATTCCATGGTGAGCTCCGTCATAACTTATGCTTCTCCGATCTGGGCCCTTGATTACTTTCTAGATATTGAAAAGGCACAGAACAAATTTTTACGCAAACTTTTCGCAACTTCCAGATATTGCCCCGGATACATATTAAGACTAGAATCGACCAGACGCCCGATATCAATAGCTACTCTTAAACACACTCTGATTTCTGGTATAAGTTAGTACTCATTTTCAATAATCGCCTGCCCAAAATCTGTTTAACACTCTAATTCGACGTCCCCCTATAAATAATAGCCGCAATTGGACCTACAGCATTTTAAAATTTCTCCAAACACTCGGACTTGTGTATTTGATATATTTGGGAGCAAATCGCACCAAGTTCACTTAAGAAACATTTCCCACTGGTTGTCTCGAGGTATGTAGACATAACGATCCAAGATGATCTAATTTCAGTTTATCGTTCAACAAATTACGCGTATTACAATCAACTCTTCCGAGATCTCACGATGGAAAACTATCTTTGCTGCAATGCTCTATTTTCGTGAAACGATTGATCTAAATGCGGTCTGGGGAAAAGTTCCTGCGCACCTCTAACGGATATGTGATACTTGTGACCCGGACAAAAACTGTCCAAATTGTAATAATGCGTCTAATCAAATATTCGATTTATTCCAAATGCTTATGGGCCGCGTTATTCAATTTACAACGTACTGCATATTTAAATTCTTGGTTTAAAAACCCAACACTAACAGACAAAATCTTCTATCCTCTATAACAAAGTTCTCCGAGCTTCGAATCCGAAATCTGTCCTTTTTTGCAATGACACGATCAAATTACTAAACCTTTTAAATTGAACTGTTCTTTATTGCTCATACGATATCGACCTATGTCCTGTATTTGTGCCAACTCTTTGCACGGGTTTGGCCCCATAAGCGAAATAAAATGATTGATTGATTGGTAACAGTAAAATAAGGGTCAAACTGTTAATGTTACTCTTAATTAACTCATCACTCTTAATTAACCATTTTAGCTATTACAAAATCCACCCTAATCAATTAAGTTCCAATTAAAAATATGCTGACAGTGCACATTTGCATCCATGTTTGTATAAAAAGAAAAGTTCAATACGTTTTTGAGAACCGTAAGCGGTGAAATAACGTGCTCACTTTAGATATCATTCATCTCATTAATGACCGTTTATCTACGGACATACAAAATTTACTTTTCTAAACGGTTCCCCTTGTTCAATTTCCAATTTAAAAGGTGTCCAGTCTCTTCTGAGTCCCCCCCCAAAACAAAAACCAAAAAAACATGTTTCTCTACGTACAATATTAAATTCGGAAAACACTAAAAAATAAGTGAAAGAGGTAACAACAAAAAATATAATAGGCATTTCTGTTCTTGAATACAGTGGAATCGTCTGCATACATTGTATTGTATCATACTTGGCTACTTAAAATTTAGTTACCAACTAAATCACTTACCGCGTGTAAACTGGCCTATACTTACAACGCCGATTTAGGAAAATATGTGAACAGCATACATTTAGTGGGACGCGATGGTAATATTGTCTCTCGATATAACGGTTATCGCTCTGCAACGATGTCTTATTTTGGTCGACAGAGTATCGTTGTATCGAGGTTTCACTGTATGTGTTAGTTTTTCCGATGCTATCTTCTGAGGCTAGAACATCGCCGTCGCCATCTCTCCGAGATGGACACAAAACAACGTATCAAATTCTGGATCATGCTAAGATGGATAATGAATGACTGGGGGGTGCTGCCTAAAATCTTTTTTTCTTCGCTCTCCCGTTTGTCAGATCCCGAACCTTAAAATCCTGTTTCATCAAACTTGAGTGCCCTGACATTCGGAATTTGTCACAACGATCCCTATTATGTGCACCTATATTGGTCATTCGATCCACGAGGACAGATTGAATCTACTCTCTTCAACACGCTACCAATTTGCTAATATTAACGATTATAATATTCTTTTTCAACCGTACTCCTCTTGATACTCCTTTAATGCATTCGTGAAACCTAGATGGATTAAGAATGACCCCATTTTGTGCTTTGTACATATAAACGGATCTAGTTAAAATATTCACCTGAAGACCCATGTTCATTTTGTCATTCCATACGAAGCCGTAGATCTCTTCAATTTGAGTTTATTTTATACGTTTTGCAATTTGGGAACCACACTCTTAGTCACTGGCAATAAATGCTGAAGATTTTAAAGTCAAATATTTCTGTTATTACTGGATTTACTAATAAGCAATTTTTTGTGAATGACTCCTCATGGCCGCATTTGCATGTCACTGATTGGGAAGTTTCAGCACTCAGGGTGTACATAAAAAGTTTTTTTTTCTCTATATTTTTTCACGCACATGACTCCTTTCGGAACTATACGGCATTTTGAGTAACCCAAAGTTGTTTCAAAACTGTCATTAAAAGTATGTTGCTCTTCAATGGTTGCAGAGATATCCGCTGGGAAAACTTCTCTACAATAATGTTAATTAATTATGATTTTAATTAACACTAGGATCGTTGTGATTAATAAATTACACAAACTTTCAAATATATAAAAATCAGAAAAATCGCAATTTTACTAATTTTTATGAATTTGAATCACTAATTAGTTATACAAATACAAATACAAATACAACGCCACAACAGGCAAAATGCCCAACGAGGTGGCTGATAAAAAGATGCCCATAAAAATATGGATGTCATATGTTTCAAAAATACAGCAACCCCATTAAAAATGCAATTAACACAAATTATAAACAATATATACACATGATAAAATATTATACAATGCCCATAAAGAATACTTATGGTTGTCTTATTCTAAGAATGGATAGCTTCTCGATTTACCCCAACATGTTTATCGTATTTCTTTTTAAACGTGTCAATTGTGTTACAATTTACTACCTCCGGGGGTAAGCTATTCCATTTATTAACAACCCTATTAGAGAAAAATTCCCTGCGACACCATAACCTTGCATTGTCCCTCACCAATCGACACTGGTGTCCCCTTGTAAAAGCAGTTGATTGGCGGTGTACTAAAAGTTCATGGTCCATCCTATCCATCCCATTGAAAATTTTGAACACTTCGATCATATCTCCTCGACACCTGCGTTCATCCAATGTAAACATATTCAAAAAATGAAGTCTCTCTTCATAACTCAAGCCCTGTGTGCCAATAAGGACACGCGTAGCTCTTCTCTGCACCCCTTCAATCAAGTCTATGTCCCTCTGTAGGTATGGTCTCCAAAACCTTACAGCATACTCCAGTCCAGGACGAACTAAGCCTCGAAAAAGCGGAAGAATGACTTTAGGAGAACGCGAAGAGACCTTTTTGAAAATGAGACCAAGCATTCTATTCGATTTTTTGACAACCGCTGAACAATGTTCAGAAAACTTAAGTCGCTCGTCAATGAGAATTCCCAAATCGGTGACTCTAGTTGCATCCGGGATAGTGACACCATTCAACTCGTAAGAGAACCGTGGGTTGTTCGAACCAAAATGAGCGACCATGCACTTATCTACGCTAAACGTCATGCTCCATTCATTTGCCCATGCTGCAATCTTGTTTAAGTTGGTCTGGAGCAACTCCCTATCGCTTTCATTCCCGATTACCCCCATTAGCTTCACATCATCTGCGAATTTGCTAGTAATTCCAACAATTCCAGTCATCAATTTCCAGTTAATTAATTAAGATTTTAATTAGCATCGCGATCGTTGCGATCAATAAATGACAAGCTTTCAAATATATAAAAAACAGAAAATTCGCAATTTTACTAATTTTCGTGAAAGTTGCTAAATGTCAGCTTTTACTGAAGTGCTTGGTAAAAGTCCGAAATGTATACGTTTAAAAGCGTATTTTGGGCTTTTACCGTAACATATGAAATGTGAACGTGATGTATACATTATTAAAGAGACTATAATAATGTGTGTACACACAGTGTGATGTTCCACTTCGGCTCGTCTATCACCTTCGTTTCGTTTGGCGGAACAGGCCAAGTTCACCCAGTATTATTAGTAAGTTACAAGATTGAGAACCTGGTTAAGTAAAATTGCATTATCATAAAATTAATTCTCGAATATAAAAATCCAACTTACCGATTCACCAAGGTCAACTAAATTCTAGGAAAACGGTTATTTTACATTAGCATATTTTCTATTTATGGGGAGTGGGGAAGAGTAAAATGTATGCAAAATCAACATGATTGATGAATATTGATTGTAAAAGAAATATCGAGCAGCTTCTGTACGGAAATGCAGTTTCCCAATACATGAATTATTTCTCAGGAATTGCATTTTCTAGGATATATTTACAGATAAGAAATTAAATACCAATAAACACACACACACATGTAAAAACTTATAAACTGTGAACTTCATATTGATATTGCTATCAATATTACTAAATATCTGACTGCCTTCCATTTTGACATTTATCAATACTTTACATACAGTAAAACCTCGATAAGTCGTCACCTCAAGCTATCGAAAAATTGTGACGGCTTAAGCGGAGTGACGACTTAAGAGGAGTTCCGACAGTTTTAATGTGCAATATTATGAAAATTGTATAAATTTACAGTAATATGACATTTATTAAAGTATGAATCAAAATAACAATATTAATAAAATTTATAGATTGCGAAAGAATAAATAATAGCAATTTTTTATCTTTTTTATCTCTTATTACTTAAATTATTGTGGTGAATTAATTACTGTGCACTTTGATTTGTACTTGTAATTTTTAATTTAGACTAACAGAGCAACTGTTTGAATAAGTAGCTTTTCTTCATACAAATACAACGCCACAACAGGCAAATTGCCCAACGAGATGGCTGACCCAAGAACATCATGAATCCCCGAGTCCCTCCCTACCTACTACTGCTACACCACACATGCACCCCCCCCCCCCCGCGGAACCCCCCAACGAATCGGTACATGCGGGAATGTGCGTGTACGTGTAGTGCAACCTGATGTAAAGTTTGTTTCTGTGTAATGCTTGTTATGTGTAGTGCTGTCATCTGCCCCCAGTTTTACTAACTATGAGTGAAGTGTTATGATTGAATGATTTACCGTTGTAGGACTGTTGCTCTCTGTGGCGAGACTTTTTAACGGGGAGATCGGCTCGCATTTGCGCCTTGAAGTTGGGAACCACAGAAAACCAACTTCAGCCGACCACCACTGTGGGGTTCGAACCCGGATCCTCGCATCACGAGTCCGGCACTATAACCACTCGACCACCACAGCGGCGTTCATAACAGAACTCTCTATTGCAAATTAATTTTACATATTCATCAAATGTAATTTTAGTGTTTTAATTCTTCACGAGTAGTTCATGATACAACTACAAAGTAATATCGAACACCTTTGGCTTTGTGGAGGGGCCTTGGGCAGGGAGAAGTAAACAGAAGACTTCAACTTGGGAAGGAATGACTGCTTTTTTTCAACAAAGATATTTTGTTTAAATTTCAAGCCCTAAATTAGTAGAGTCCATGCACTTTCTATGATTATTTATTATCCGTGGCCGTGGTACTTTGACTTTAACTTCATTAATTTGATTCTTTGATTTAAGTAATTTTTGATTTCCTTTATGTAATCTTTGACATATCAATAAATTTTGGTTTTGCCGGAGATGCCCTGTCCCCCCCCCCATCCCCCGGCAGGAGGGAGGCGAAGTGCTTAAGTTGCTTCTTGCGACAGAGCTTGGGTGTCTCGCGTTTTGTCCAGTTTCTCCAATGGAGCCGAGGAAAAAGTGAGATCTAGCTTGAACAGTCCCCAACTTTCCAAAAACCTTATAAGGCAAATGAACTTCCCCAGCGTAACTTTCGTTACTTAAACTGTTCCGTTTGGGTACATAGGATTTTATGGTGACTTTTAAGCATATGACAATGCTGTTACCAAGCTCTTTTTTTAATGGGAGCCATAAAAATAGTTTGTTTGTTCCTCTTTCTCAAACTTTTTCATAGTGACAACTTAACCGAAATTAGCGACGAGTAAACGAGGGTTGCATTGTGGTCTATGAGAGCTGGAAGAGTCTGAAGGCCCTCTTAGCAGCCTGCCATGGCTCTCCTTCATCTCCATTTCCACCCGTGGCCGCCATAGAGTAACTGAGGACGCGGGGTGGGGGGTAGCCCTATATCGCAGGTTGTGAGGAATAATGCATTAGCCGAGCAGAAATCTTGCGCGCTAGATTCCATCCAATGTCTCAATTTTTTTTTGCACAAATGCAGGTGCATTTTTTAATGATTACTCCTATTTAGGGTGGCAACATGACGTATATACGGGATGATTATAAAAAAACTATCCCGACATATGGGCCCCTAACTATCATACCATTCACAGAAACCGAATGAAATTTTGGCATAAGGTATTTTGAGGTATGCGCTCAAGAATGATATGGAAAACAACAGTGTCACTCTAACAGTTACGGTTACAGTGAGAAAATTTCGAAAATATCAAATGGCAACACCAAGTTTTTTGTATTGGAATGCGATCTCCACACTAAATAAAAACACTAAATAGCGTTGGAATGGCACCTGTAGCACGAAAATCCCCGGAGCTAGGCAAGGAAAGAGTAAAAAGGACTTTGCCGTGCACCAGAGCATTAATGTTCGTTTCATTCGTCACACCGTTTCTTCGGCTGAGATCCCAGCCTGATTAGTCCTCCACAAGGTCATGTGGAAAATTTGTGAAACACAACAAAATGCATTATTTTTATGCTGCTTCTCTGTCCTTATTGGTTGTCCTCTCTTTTAGCCCATCTACCGCCGGTGATTTTCATGCTACAGTTGCCGTTCGAACGCTATTTAGGGTTTTTCACAATGGAGATCACATTCCAATACAAAAAACTTGGTGTTGCCATTTGATATTTTCGAAATTTTCTCACTGTAACCGTGACTGTTAGAGTGACACTGTTGTTTTCCATATCATTCTTGAGCGCATACCTCAAAATACCTTATGCCAAAATTTCATTCGGTTTCTGTGAATGGTATGATAGTTAGGGGCCCATATGTCGGTATAGTTTTTTTATAATCACCCTGTATATATTACTGGATTAAAATTTTAAATTATTTTTTTACCTTCTCGAAAATTGTTTTGATTACATGTATTTCTAGTTATTTTTTGAAACTTTTATGATCATGATTCTGAAACAAACTGATACTTTTTCACCTGGTGGTCAAAAATTGAACTTGTTCTCTTTTAATTTAATAAATCTCTCTACCCTGGTCTCATTGGATATCCTAAAAATTTGGCTGTATTTGAATAAGCAGTTTTTGAGAAAACATACGCAGAGAGTACGGGAACTTAGTTATTATCACCGTGTACATACAAAATAAAGGCAGAACTTACTTTTTCTGAAAGAAAAATGTCAGATGTGAATTTCCATACAACAAAATGATATAGTATACAGACATACAGGGTGTACCAGAGCTGTACGAACAAAGTGAAAAGGGTGAGGGTACTCGTCAAGGAAAAAGATAAAATATAGCAATACAACGCGCAGGGTATTGCATAATACCCTGTGTTTATTATTGAATAAACACGCATAGTCGAGAGGTAAACGGCATCGTATAGCATGCGTGTTTATACAAGCACTTTTACAGGAATGTCCCGTAAAATGCAGGTCATATGGTCACTCAATATATACACCACCCTTCCTGTAAAACCTATAATTCAGGGCGATTGATACAAAAAATGACCTGTGTCTTACTGAAATTCGGGTGAGGCCCATTGACCTACATAGGCCTACTTTATATTTGGGAACACAATGAAACGTTAAATCTCAGGTCTTCACAATACCACGATTTTTTTTTAGGTTAATGATAAATTAGTTCAGGACAAATTAATTAAGGAATTTTCATTTTATACTATGCATTGCATAGTAAAACCTATAATTACTATACTATATATGCATAGTATAATTTTGAAGACGTAGCATCATATTTTTCCATTAAGAATTCAATTTTCCACAGTATTGTGTCCATATCGCTCTCAGATGATTGAGAGGTTGAAGCAGGGTGTACAACTTATTCAGTCCGCTAGCCAGAAATTTGTGTGAACAGGGGTGACTATATGACCCGTACATTACGGGACATTCCAGAAATGTGCTGTTTCCCAGCTTATTTTTTAAATATGTCCCGTTTTTCAACAAAGTCAGCTAGAATTTTTATTATTTACTAAAATCAAAGAATTTAGATTACTTTCGTGACTTATAAATTATGTTAGGGAAAATAGCGCTTTTTCCCATCATAATTTATTGTATGAAATATATTCTTATCACGTAATTGTCAAAACTACGCATTTTTTTTTTAAATAACTTTTTTATAACCCTCTGCGACTTCCAGCAGCCCCTCTATTTTCCCGTCATCGGTGGTTTTTAAACAATTCTAGCATTAGTTCTTGCCGCTGTGGTGGTCGAGTGGTTATAGTGACGGACTCGCGATGCGAGGATCCGGGTTCGAACCCCATGGTCGGCTGAAGTTGGTTTTTCTGTGGTTCCCAACTTCAAGGCGCAAATGCGAGCCGATCTCCCCGTTAAAAAGTCTCGCCACAGAGAGCAACAGTCCTACAACGATAAATCATTCATTCATAACACTTCACTCATAGTTAGAAAAACTGGTGGCAGATGGCAGCACTACACATAACAAGCATTACAGAGAAAGAAAAAAAAACTTCACGTCAGGTTTCACTACACGTACACGCACATCCCCGCATGTACCCATTCGTTGGGGGTTCCGCGGGGGGAGGAGGGTGTGGGCGGGGTGTATGTGTGGTGTAGCAGTAGTAGGTAGGGCCTCCAAAAAATGACTCGGGTACCCATGATGTTCTTAAGTCAGCCACCTCGTTGGGCAATTTGCCTGTTGTGGCGTTGTATTTGTATTAGTTGGCAACTTCACAAACTTTTGAAAATTCTTTTATTTGCCTTAGACAATTTGTTCGACTGTAATTAGCATTTTTACGTGCCTTTGACAATGTTCCGATTGGCGATGCCCCGTGCAGATCCCAATTCTGCGTATTTTTATGCAACAAATATGGTCAGGATAGGTATTTAATCATGATATGTATTTGATACGTTGAAATTTGTTAATAATTTTCTACCGGATCACCTTCCGCGGGTCGGATGGAATCCTATTAGGGGCCGCATTTGGGTCGCGGGATGGGATTTGTGCACCCCTGACTAAAAGAGTTAATTTACTTGATATTGCACCTTTGATCATGACTGTCCAATGTCATCTCTTGTTCATATTTTAAACCTAAGATGTCCATATTTATGGAGACAATATTGTTCCGGATAATTTTCCACATGACTTCGAGATTGCAAAACAAGAAGCGGTTCGACGGACAAACACAGATTTATTTACAGAACAGCAATTTACGCGTATTTACAAGCTAATCAGAGAGCTAACAACTTTCTCGTAAAGTTCAATCGCGACTGACTTTTCATCGAATTTCTCTAATCTCGAATCTGACATTTCTTATTCTCACTATTTATAGGTCTGCCGAAACTTCGAGAAAAGGAACATTCTACAAAATTCTACTTTACAGTTTCCAAGTTGGCGGCGCCACCGTACGGATGTGCGGAACCACTGTCTGGAGGGACGGGACCTTCTAGAATGTTCCCACCAATCCCATCTTAATCCCGATAAACCGAAACCTATATTCACTCTGGTCGCCAACAGAAAATTGCAATAGAGAACCGCGTCATCTATTATCTCTAGATCGTAACAATATCATTCTTCGATGTAGTTTTTCAAGGAAAAAATTATATATATATCAAAAATACAATATTTTTTTTACTAAATACAAATAATTATTGTTAGATTTTATTTGTTGATTATAGATTATAATCTAACGATATTTTAACAAGTTATTGGAGTTGTCATATTAATATAAACATTGTATATATACACCTATATATAATTCAGGAATTTTTCAACAGACCACGTCATCATTGTCTTAGTGGGTTTCAAGATTCAGAGCTAACACCTATGGAGGAGGTTAAAGAACTTATTAACAAACTCTCGGTCAAGAAAGACTCTGGCCTGGATGAAATCTCCAATCTTGCTCTCAAAAATCTGCAATTATGACTCTCACCAACTCACAAATTTGGAATCTCTCTTGAGCTAAAGGAAAAAAATTAGACTCAAAAATAAAATAAGAAAACCCTGGCAAAGATTTCGTCACCCTTTGGATAAAGTTGCACTCAATCGACTGGAAAAAGAAATCAGGAAAGAAATCAAAGGATTCGTCAACGAGCGCTTTTCGAATTTCGTTGAAGAGGCCACTGCGAGTGAAGGTTCCCTTTGGAAAGATCTGCAAGAAGAAAAGCAAGAAAATTACCAAAATTCAAAACGAACGAGGTGAATTGGTTTTCACTGATGCTGAGATAGCGGAAGTGCTTGCCGAAACTGATGAGGGTCAGTTCAAACCTAGCACGAATCAACCGATTGGCACTCAGCGGGAACACTTGAATAAAATTGAGGAATTCCTCAACAGATCACGTCATCAGAGTCTTAGTGGGTTTCAAGATTCAGAGCTAACAACTATGGAGGAGGTTAGAGAACTTATTAACAAGCTCTCGATCAAGAAAGCCTCTGGACTGGATGAAATCTCCAATCTTGCTCTCAAAAATCTGCCCTTATGACTCCCACCAACATTTTTAATAGCTTGTTAAAAACTTGTCACTTCCCGAAAATATGGAAACTTTCAGTAATCAAACCTATCCACAAATCTGACTCTAACCCTTTCATAGCCAAAAATTTCCGACCTATCAGCCTTCTGAGCAATATATCTAAGCTGTTTGAACGTATTCTTCTTATACGATTCAATAACTATCTCGAATCTTCTAATTTTCTTCGTCCTGTGCAGCATGGATTCAGAAGAAACCACTCCTGTGTCACACAGCTGCGTCGAGTCGTAGAATTCGCAATACAAGATTTCAACCACAAGGAGTTCACCTGCGCAATGTGCTTGGACATTAGCAAGGCGTTTGACAAAATGAATCACGTAACTCTGTTGGCCAAGCTTGTTGAATACGGTTTTCCTGACCACTACGTGTTGTTCTTCAACAGCTATCTTGAAGACAGACATTTTCTGGTAAAAAATGGAAATGTTTGTTCTTCTATTCGTCCAATAAGAGCCTCGGTTCCCAAAGGATCAGTTCTGGGGCCTCAGCTATTCTCCATCTACATCAATGACTTCCCTGCTCCCCAAATGGGCATACTGGGACTCTTTGCGGATGATGCAATTATTATCACCAACAACAGAAAATCTGATAAATGCAGAGACAATCTTCAGGAGATTATGGAGGAGGTTGAAAACTGGTGTGAGGATAATGCTGTGAGCTTAATCATGCCAAGTGTCAGTTCATCTGGCTAACAAGACGAACTAAATTCACTAGAGCACCAATCTACCTGGGCAGAGAAGCCAGGTAGATTGGTGCCAAAGACCTGTGAAGGAAGTGAAATATTTGGGACGTATATTTCTAAACCAATCATTATCCTTCGTTCCTGTGAAGGAAGTGAAATATTTGGGACGTATATTTCTAAACCAATCATTATCCTTCGTTCCTCAAATAAATCACGTAAGAACTAAGGCTACCTAAACCATGGGAATGATGTCACGCATTACATTTCCAAGTGCAATTCTAACTCTTAAAAACAAAGTCATATTGTTTAAATGAATCATTAGACCTATCACGACGTACGCCGCCCCAGTATGGGCTCATGTCTCAAAAACCAACATGCAGCGTCTACAAAGTCAACAGAATAAAATATTGAGAACCCTTGTGTGGGCCCCAAAGTACATCAGAGGGGCTAACATTAGAAAAGACCTGAAGATTCCAACCATCCTCAGCTACATCCAACAAATCTCAGAGGATCACTTTGAAAGGATGAGGAACTCAGAATGCTAGCGTCTGAGAGAGCTGGTCGATTACAACCCACGTCAAAGACTAAAATTTCTCAGACCTCAAAACGTGCTGCACGTGCCATGGTCGGTGCGTTAGGGTCTGAATTACTGAGCTGTATAATCTTTGTCTATCTATCATAATATTTTTGTAATTTTATCTTGCTATCGAAATTATCGATCAACTGTATTGCATAGAGTAACATTGTGGTTAAATGTACATGACTGATCTTGCACTGCACCAATTTGTATAATTTCGGCTAACACACTTGTTTTTCTATTGCTTCTTTTGTATGTTGGATTTATTTTTCCTTATTATTTTCTCATTAATGCATTATGTAGCGTTTTGGTGAATTGCACATAAGTGATTTCATTTTTGTGTCCATTAGAAAACTTGTATTTATTGCAGAATACTGTATATGTACATGTTTTTTTTTACTCTTATTGATTTTGCTGATCAACTCTATTACATCAAGTAACATTTTGATGAAGTTTGGCTGATCTTTGTGCATTTTACTATTCTGATGGTAGCATTTATCGGACTGTATGTATGTGTTTTTTTTTTATTAACTTACAAGCACTTCACATCTACACAAACTTGTCTATAACCCCCTTCATAGCTAGCAAGAGCAGTCTGTAAGTCGCCAGGCAGGCCCTTTGGGCTGGGCAGCGACGAGAAAAATTAAATTCTGTCTGTCTGTCTGTCTGTCTGTATATATACACCTACTGGATTTTTTGGTTGTGTTATTTCGCATCGTCAGTATAATGATAATGACGTGTGTTTTCGAATAATAGTTACGGATCGATGATCTTGGTACTGCAACGGACAGTGGTTGTCTTAAGTTTCTGAAAGCTTTTCCCGGTGTTTTAGTCGTAGGGTCTTGCCCAGAGTGAATACCTGGCCCTGACCATACATGTGGCTCGTCAGGGGTAAATTCTCAACTTTCCAACTGCGCCATACTCTGTTGTACCTATTCCAATCCCATTGACAGGGCCCAAATTTTGGGGCTTGCACAAAATGGTCACGATGGCAAAGGGAGGAATCTCGAAACCTCTGCGGAAAATTTCCCTGGATTAAAGCACAATATGATGCAGGCAATGATGGATTTGTTGAGGACTGTGAAGTTATTAGAGAGTTAGTGGATGTAATTTTTCAGTGCATGTCGAGTTTCTGGAATAGAGTCGAATGGAGGAATATGCCGTGAACTAGTAATTGAAGCCGTCGGATTTTTTAATAATTTGAATGGTTTTGATTTCACACATAAGCTGGATAGTGGTTTCAAAAAAAAAGTTTTCGCTTTGAAACAGATGGTAGGTTTCCAGTAATTAGTAAAAAAAAAGTATACGTAAGCAAAATGTGTTGAGAAAGATGAAAATGTTTTGGATGAAAATATTGTTTCCTTTGTTTCAAATTCAAATAGTGATACTAATGGTTGACATTTTGTTTGTCGCGCTCAAACCTCAGTAGTTACTAATGGTTGTGCCTCTCTGGAGGACACTAAATCTTTGGATAAACATTGTATTTCTTCTGTTAATGACACCGATAAATATAGTGATGCTACAGTAGTTATCGTCATTTAGAGTGTAATGCTCGTATCTCAGAAGGTATAATTAGTGATGGTGCTGCTACCTTGAATATCACACATTTTTTTTGATGAAAATAGTGTTCCTATTGTTGATAATTCTAACAGATATTGTGACACAAATGATTATAATTTAATATGTGATGCTCGAACTTTAGATGATGTTCCTAATAATTGTGCTACTCTGAATGACAAAAAAACTTTAGATGTAAATTGTGTCTCTATTATTGATGGTACTGATATATATGGTTGCTCTACTGATTGTCTCTCAGAGTTTAATGCTCAAGCCACTGAAATTATTCTTAATGGTGGTATCACTTCACACGATAAAACTGATGTCTTAAATGATTCATTGCATTCTAACAAAGATTTGTGGAAATATTATGCTTGTGCACATGTTGATAAACGTGTTTCTGTACACACACCAATGATCCACAGCAATGCGTTTCTAGCGTTGGAGGTGCTGATTATGCTCAAATTCATAAAAATTGTTCTCACGTTGTTTGTAACTCCCAGAGTGAAATTATCACTGAATATAGTGTTCTTTTGGAAGGGAAAACTCATGTCACAGCCCCAAATGAGTCTGTCACTTCCAACTGTTTCTCGAACGAGAATACGTACGCTAATGACAGCTACCGTGAAAAGGAGTGACCACTCTGTCATGGACGTTATCAATGTATCTAATGACCGTAATAGTTCTGATTCCCTGAGCAGTGATTGTGGTTTGGACTGCTTAACCTTTGGTATTAGAATTTCTAATGTTTATACGCCTTTCAGTACTTCTGATCCCATGAATGTGTGAGCGGTTCTATCTATCTATCTATGGGACATTCCTTAGTAACTTAAGTGATCCGCGGCATACTTACGGTTCATTTATGTGATGCGTGACACAGTTTCGGAGCACTTAAGCGGCCCGGACACATTTCCAGAGCACTTGAAGGACCCGCTAAACATTTAGAGAACACTAAATTGGATCTGTAGAAAGGAGTTGGGTGGAACACCGTTGCCCCCCCCCCCTCGGCTTTTGAAAATACACTAAAAATGATATATATATATACAAATATATATAATAAAATACTGAGAACCCTTGTGCATGACCCAAAGTACATGAGGGGGACTGACATTAGAAAAGATCTGAAGATCACAATCATCCTCAGCTACATCCAACAAATCTGAGGGGATCACTTTGAAAGTATGAGGGACTCGTATGATGAATAAATGAGTACGAGCATCTGAGAGAGCTGGTCGACTGCAACGCACGTTCAAAGACTTCCTCACATTAAAATTCCTCATTCTTCAAAACGTGCTGCACGTGACATGGTCAGTAGGTTAGAGTCTGAACTGCTGAGCTGTATAATACCTTTGTCTATCTTTTTATATTTTTGTACTTTTATCTTGCAATCGAATTTATTGATCAACTCTATTGCATAGAGTGGCATTGTCTTCAAACAATTGTCTTAACCAGTTGTGGTTAAATGCACTTGGATGATCTTGAATTGTACCAATTAGTATAACCTCGGGTAACACACATACTCGCTTTTCTATTACTTCTTTTACATGTTAGATTTATTGTTTTTTTTTTCTCATTAATGCATTATATAACATTTTGGTGAATTGTACATAAGTGCTTTCATATTTTGTACCCATTATATATAATACTCGCATAATATTTCTTTTCTTACTATTGATTTTACTGACCAACTCTGCTGCATAGAGTAACATTTTGATGAAGTATACATGGCTGATCTCTGTGTAATGTAGTATTATGATGATAGATGATTATGATGACGTATATGGTAGTTTTTTTTTCTTTCTTTCTATTAACTACGAGCACTTCACATCTACACAAACACGCACAAACTTGTCTATAACCCTTTAATAACTTCATAACATTATGATTTGCATATTTGCAGTGATTTCCTTTCATGCAGTGTCATCTATCGAAAAAAATTGGAAATAATTTATTTTTCTGTACCCAAAAAAAAACAAATCTCCCTTCGTGAGAATGACTTTTTTTTCGCACAACCGCATTCAAATATACCCTTCCTTCAATTTTTTGTCAATTTTCACACTATCTGATTTACTGGGAATATGTGATGCCAACCATCCGAATACGCATGACATGTAATGCGGTAGGCGTCCTCGTGGTGCTCCCTGGGTAACGCAAACCCAACCGAAAGTCATTACACCGCTTATTATTATTTTGCGCACAACATGGTTCTTTGATGGTCGTCGCACCAATAAAAACATTTATCCAGAGATGTTTATGGCTCCAGCATAATGCGGTATTATGCCCATATTCAGTGGAAAACAGAATAATATTAAAATCATCACAATCTATATCCAAATTATTGATGAATATATAATAATAATTCATAAAATATTCAAAACAATTCCTGAAGACCAATTTATCGATGTTTTATCGTCATGCAAATTTCAAATTTTCATTTAAAAATAGTAAAAAAATTGCAAAGAGGTTGGATAAACATGAATGGATACTTTACTTACTTGCTAAGTTCAATTTGACTCCTAAAAAAACGAAAAGAAAATCGTTATTCATTTTAATAAAAGCAGTACTTGCACAAGTATATATTATTTTTCTTCAATAATACTACATACATGTTAACACTAGAATTACCCCTAGCGGTCATTCTGACAGGTTTTTAAAATTTGATCGTCATCCCCCCCCCCCCACCCATATGCCTATTTTTGAAAATTATACGATTTCGCTCAGTGACTTTTCCCTAGTTCGGTGAAAAGAAAGGGGGAAAACAAATTAAGTCATACCGTTGATTTTTGAAATTTACTTTTACCCAGAATTACCGACAGCAGTCATTTTGACCGTAGTTGAAAATTCCTTTACTGAATCATATTTTAAACACACTATATTTACGCATTTTTAGGAGAAATATAAAATTATCCATTTTCTCTTGTATAACTAGTGTTACAGAGAGAATCGTTTATGTTTCGTTACATTTCAGGTATAAGCTAACACACAGGTTGTTCCGAAAGAAAGTATATCAAATGTGGTGGAACGCATTGCCAGAATCTATTTCTTGTCCAAATACTTGGTCGGAAACAAGACACGAAAGGTGGCAGAGTGCCCTCGAGGGATAAAGCCTAGTGGGCATCACATTTTAATTTCGACCATGCATTGTGCGGCAGTTACAGGTCGATGAGTGGAAGGGAGGTTCATAAAATTATAAAAGAAATTAGGCATATTCACATGACCTAGAAAAAAAATGGCGGCAGAATGTATTTAAAAAAAGCCGCAAAAGATTAATAAAAATTATAACAGTTGGCTTCTCATCACCTCTTGTTCTTCTTGGCGATATCTATACAAAAACTTCCTTTTCTTTTTCTTTTCGCCAGCTTCTCCGCACTAGAAACGCGCTCCCTCACCCTGTCCAGCGCCCCTGTCTCTAGTCGATTTCTCCTCCCCCGCTCCCCTTTCTCTGCACTGTACTAGTGTGTTTTTTTTAGTGCAGTCGTCTAACACTCAAGGGTTGCGGGTTTTTGAAGGCATTCTTGGCCTCTGTTGACGTTCAAAATATCAATATTTACTGTATTAAAAAAATGGTGAAATTTTATCATGAATTGGAGGAATGGTCAACATAGGGTAAATATTGCTCCCAGTCGACCCGATAGGTACACGTGCCCCGTTATAAATGCAATAAAACCTTTCTTTTGCAGACACAAGCGGCACACAAACATTCCTCCTAAAATGAGGGGGGGGGGGAGAGACCGTTTATTAGGTGTTTGAAAAATTCATACTTCTATTATCCAAAGGGAAACGATTGACCTTAAAACAGGGTCAACATCTGAGGGTTGTCCGTTAAGAGGGGTTGTGCTGTAAATGTGTTGATCGATTTGTCGTTGTACGGCCTACACGGCTATAACTTGTGACATCCAACGAACGCGGACAGACCGCCACCAACGGCGACCTTTGATTATCGAGTCCAGACGTGGCAAGGAAGTTATAATATCAATTTAGATTTCGATTCTTAGATCACGATTCATCATAATTATCCCGTTGATTTATACTCCTGTAGTTGGATTTTGTTATTCTGTTATACAAATTATATAGATATATACACACATATACATATTTAATAAAATTCCGGATGCACCCATCTTTCGGGAACGCTGCGATATCTCCTTGAGATGGGAAGCGGGGTGTGTCCGGTTCTTCAATGTTCAATGTAAATGTGTTGATGCATACCAGATTTAAAAATCAAGCACCAACTCTATCCGTTATATCAAACAAAATATAATCATTTCAACAATTTTGAAACTCTCACCTTGTACGTCATAAGGCAGACAGCAAATGGCCACCATCGCAACTGCAAAAAATTGACAATATCTCGACATATTTCCCACTATTGCGGACCTCACGAAAGATGTCAGTAAATGGGACACTTCGAACTATGAGAGAAAGCGATCTCTACCTGTTTTTCCGACCGACAGTGGCGTCGTTTTTGTGTTTATTATTTTTTTTTCCAGTTGTGTATATAAAAAGTTTGCCCAATAGTTAAACATTACTCTTCTAGTATATATAGGGAAAAACAACTTGTGTGTGGAGGGAATTATGACAGTGGTATTACCATCATGATTGCGTCTGGTGACCCCGAGATACGATTTGATACTCGAATTCGGATCTTAAATTTAAAAATCTATTCAGACCTTTCAAACTATGGTTTGTTTATTGGGGAAAAAAACTAATGGCTATGATTAGTGGTTTATTCGGAAATGACGTCATGAAATACAGTAAAACCTCTCTTTTGCGGGCAAAAAAGTCGTCTGACCGTTAACCAGGGGTTTGAAATGCATACTTCTATTATATAAGGGGAAAATATTATTTGGCCGTAAAAAAAGGTGTGTCCGGTAACAGGTAGCTTTACTTACAAGCATCTCCCCCCCCCCACTCCCGTGAATGCGGTCACTCCTCTTTTAAGGCGAAATAATAACTACTTTTTTTGTTGTTCTAAATCCTTCAATAACAACCCATTTTCTTACGTTCACTCCCCTTTTTCCGGAGAAATATTCTCGTCCTCGTCCCAGTATCCGCAAAAGGAAAAAAAAAACTTTTGTTATACAGTAAAACCTCTCTTTTACGGACAATTTTTTTCTTCTTTCTTTCAAACCGAGCACAACTCAGGTTCTATCACCAACTATGGGCGATTTACTACCTAGTGAGTTTTGCCAGAAGTATAACTGTGTGTGTACATAGCAGCCTGAGTGCGTATGTGGTGTTGTGTTTTGATTTTTCAGTGCTGCCATCTATATTTCAGAAGTGAAGTGATCGATGTGTTATGATTGAATTACATTTGTAGGTCTGTTGCTCTCTGTGGCGAGACGTTTTTAAGGGGAGATCGGCTTGGAACCACAAAAAAAAACCAACTTCAGCCGACCACCACTGTGGCGACAGTGGGGTTCGAACCCAGGACCTCGCGGCGCGAGTCCGTCACTATGACCACTCGACCACCACAGCGGCGTCTTTTGCGGACATGATGGGGGAAAAAAATCCTCCGTAAAAGTGGAGGGGAGGCTGACCGTTGACCAGGAGTTTGAAACGCATACTTTTATTAAACAAGGGTAAATTATGATTGGCCGTAAAAGAGGGGACCGGCACCGCATCTCAGGGGTGTCCGTTAAGAGAGGTTTTACTGTAATTTTTTTTTTATACATGCTGTCGCAAATTGTTAGCACGGCGGATTTCTCTACGCAACCGTTTACTGTATAAATATACTTTCAATTGGAATAAGCTTACAAATGATGTGCGATTACTCAAAATTTCTTTCAATTTTGAATGAATGGGAATAACGTGCAGAAAAAAGTTACTTTTCACGTAGACCCTGGATTAGTTCCAATTAGTGAAATGCAAATGTGACTCTGAGAAGTGCTTTAAAAAAATTGCATGTTTTTAAATGCAATATTAACGGAGATGTTTGACTTTGAAGCAATTAGCATTTACGACCGATGTTCTGATGTTTAATTCAAAATTTTATTACAACACAAATTCTATTTTCTGTAAAACGTCGAGATACGTGACTTGTATCCTTAGAGATATTCAGCGTTTTTTGTATTGTCAGTGAGAAAAGTTGTTTGTTTTTTATCATTTTCGATATTTCAGTCACCCCAATTAGCCAATAGTGATTGAGCAACTCACAAATATCGATCCCCTCACCACAAAACCAAATTTTAGAGAATAAAATCGCTGTATTCAGTCATTTTTATTTGTCAGCTATTGGGAAATGTATTATTAACAACTTTACGATAAAAGACGTAATATTGCGTCCGGTGGCCAGTGGAATAAATTCAAACAAATACAAAAATACATGGTCACAACAGGCAAAATGCTCAACCAGGTAGCTGTGAAAAAGATGCCCATAATGAAAATGGATGTCTTATATTTCTAAAATACAGCAAACAACCCCCCCCCCCCAATTAAAAATGCAATTATAAAAACTAAAGACTATACATGATAAAATGTAAGGTAATGCCCATACAGAGAATACTTGTCTTAACATGTTAAGTTGATCGATCCTGTTGTCTTATCTAAGTATGAATAGCTTCTCGATTTACCCAAATATGTTTATCGTATTTCTTTTTAAACGTGTCGATTGTGTTAGAGAAAAGTTCCTTCTGTTTTCTTTTCTCTCTCTTTATCTCCGCGAAGCTTTGTTGTAAACCTCCATTCTTTTTTCCCCTCTTCATTTTTTAGATATGCAATGATAGTGGTTTTTCTGTACATATGGTGTATCTTTCTAGTATATACATATAAGAGTGAAAGGAACAGGGGAAAGCAGCAGCCGCTGTGGGTGAAAAGGCCAATCCACTCATGTATTATGCTGTTTCAAATTTTTCTCCTTTTTCCTACCCTTCCTTTTCTCTTATATTTTTTTCCCCTTCTCTAACATGTGTTTATGTTATGACAAGGTTACCATATTTACCGCTGATTAGTCCAATAGATATAACAGTCAAACCTCGTTACTGCGTCACCCGGTTAACACGTCACTCCGCTTACCGGGTCGCTTTTTGGAAGTCCCAATTGTCCTCAGGCAGGAACTAGCACAACTATGGCTTACTCCGTTTAAAGAGTCATTCCGCTTAGCAAGTCATATTTTTGCTCTCCCGGGCGTGACTCATTAACAAGGTTTGACTGTAATCCAAATTTGTTGTCAATCACTTGTAAGTGCAGGGGTGCACCAAGGACAAAAACCGTGTTGCATAGCGTTATACTTACTGCCCAGTAAGATACAGTGTATTGATCGCTTGACGAAAAAGCGACATCTGTTTCTAAATTAACTGTTGTTGATGATTGACCTTGTGCAAAACACAGAATAAAAAATTGAAGTGGTGTACATTTGCACGTTTGTCTATTTAATTGATATAATGTGCATAATAGAAGTTTTGTCTTCAACAAAATATAATATTTATTCTACTCACAAAGTACTTTTTCGATATTTTACAAAATAAATTTCTATAACATACTTAAAAATCTTGAAATTCATTTAAATATATAATACATTGAGAACTTTCTGGAGTTTCAATATGAAGGCTACATGTGCTAATTGCTTCTAAATCCTTTTGTTCTAAGTTCAATAAGAACCCCACCTCTTTTTATTACGTTCACTCCTCTTTTTTTCGGAGAAATATTTTCGTCCATCCAGTGTCCGCAAAAGGAAAGAGAAAGTTTTGTTATACAGTGAAACCTCTGTTTTGCGGACACTAATACGACAAAAAAGTTCGTCCATAAAAGAGTGGTGAAAGTTAATCAGGGGTTTGAAATGCATAAGGGAAAATTACTATTTGGCCGTGAAAGAGGGGTGTCCGTTAAGTGGGATTTTACTGGTTTTTTTTTTAAATATAAACTGTCGCTAATTCTTAGCAGTATTACTTTTTTGTTCAATCGAAATCATGATAGATGATAAAATAGTATCTTCAACATCACCCAGCAGGGTCCCCTACGCTATGATCTTTGGTGTCCCGCCCCCGGGCACCCTTCTACAGTGAATTTATAGTGTGACGAAACAGAAAAATATAAGAATCGCGTCTCGGGATGGAGCTCCGTCCATGGATAAATAGTGAAAATAAAGATAATTTTCGTCGTGCAACGTACCAGCGAAGGCAATGCAGTAGAAGCGGAAAGATCCTTGAAAACGCTAAATGAATTGAATAATGTACGACGACGAGTTTTTCGAAAAAGAGTACCTTTCAATAGTTCCACATGGGTACTGGAGGAAAGACACCACGATAGAGTATCTCTTCTCTTAGTATTAATGTTCGTATTAGAGGACTGTCCATTTCCGCTTGTTTTGCAATCATATTACTCAAATATCGCTATAGCGGTCGAAATCCCCGTTTACACGTGCAATCTTTTGGTCATTGGAAGTCCTGGTACCCGATTGACGACTTTCTCCGTCGTAGAAAAAATAGGGAGTAGACATTGCCTCCTATTTCTTGTGGATCTTTTGAGGGTTTTAACCTCTTTTCCCATAATCGTCTGCGTACACGAACCTTTGACGACTTCAGTAAAGTGGGATTGAAATGCCGGTCCATGTGAACGGGTTTTAGCGAAAATCCTTGAACCCGGTTTCAAACAGGCTTTTCCCATTTTTTATGTGAACAGGCGTAATATGACCGGCGTTCTAGGTAGATTTTTTGTAACTTGATAGAACATGTGTTCTCTCTCTCTTTCAATATTAATGTTCGCATAAGAAAACTTTTCAAATACAAATACAAAAACAACGCCACAACAGGCAAAATGCCCAACGAGGTGACTGATAAAAAGATGGCCATAAAAATATGGATGTCATATATTTAAAAAAAAAAACAGCAACCCAATTAAAAATGCAATTAACAACAAATTATAAACAATATATATACACATGATAAAATATTATACAATGCCCATAAAGAATACTTATGGTTGTCTTATTCTAAGTATGGACAGCTTCTCGATTTACCCCAACATGTTTATCGTATTTCTTTTTAAACGTGTCAATTGTGTTACAATTTACTACCTCCGGGGGTAAGCTATGCCATTTATTAACAACCCTATTAGAGAAAAATTCCCTGTGACACCATAACCTTGCATTGTCCCTCGCCAATCGATACTGTTGTCCCCTTGTAAAAGCAGTCGATTGGCGGTGTACTGAAAGTTCATGGTCTATCCTATCCATCCCATTGAAAATTTTGAACACTTCGATCATATCTCCTCGACACCTACGTTCCTCCAATGTAAACATATTCAAAAAATGAAGTCTCTCTTCATAACTCAAGCCCTGTGTGCCAATAAGGACACGCGTAGCTCTTCTCTGCACCCCTTCAATCAAGTCTATGTCCCTCTGTAGGTATGGTCTCCAAAACCTTACAGCATACTCCAGTCCAGGACGAACTAATCCTCGAAAAATAGAATGACTTTAGGAGAACGCGAAGAGACCTTTTTGAAAATGAGACCAAGCATTCTATTCGATTTTTTTGACCACCGCTGAACAATGTTCAGAAAACCTAAGTCGCTCGTCAATGAGAATTCCCAAATCGGTGATCCTGCTGTAGTTGCATCCGGGATAGTGACACCGTAACTCGTAAGAGAACCGTGGGTTGTTCGAACCAAAATGAGCGACCATGCACTTATCAACGCTAAACGTCATGCTCCATTCATTTGCCCATACTGCAATCCTGTTTAAGTTGGTCTGGAGCAACTTCCTATCGCTTTGATTCCCTATTACCCCCCTTAGCTTCACATCATCTGCGAATTTGCTAGTAATCCCATCGATACCCTGATCGAGTTTATCGATAAAAAGTGAAAAAAGTATGGGGCCAAGGACACTTCCTTGAGGTACTCCACTTGTGACGTCTGCACAACCAGAGAATTCCCCATTCACCATAACTCGTTGCGACCTATCTCTTAACCACGATTCTATCCTATTCAGCAAGTTGCCCCCAATTCCAATCTCGTGTAAACGCTTCAAGAGTTTGCCATGTTGGACCCGATCGAATGCCTTCTGGAAATCAAGGTAAACAACGTCGACATTTTTGCTCTTACCCAAAGCCTTAGTAACGTGATCATAGAAGCAAAGGAGGTTAGTTACACATGACTTCCCCTTCCTGAACCCATGCTGATTATCCGACAGTACATTATCCTCGTCTATCCACTTCACAAACTGCCTTTTGATGATAATTTCCAAAATTTTCGAGAGGGAGCTCGTCAAACTCACTGACGATAATTTGACACCGCTTCTCTACTAACCTTCTTAAATATCGGAGCAACGTTAGCAAGTTTCCAATCTCTTGGGACGATACCCTCAGCAACACTACTCCTGTATATCTGTGCGACTGGCCCAACATTCATTCTGGGCCAGTCAGATTTTTTCATATTTCATTTTTTCATTTCATTATATTTTGCAATTTTGTTATCTATAAATCATTATAGCGGTAAGATTTAGCACCACCACCGTTGTTCTAAGTGGGACTTCATTTTACCACCAAACTAAAAAACCTAGAACTTTTATATCATTAAAAAATTTAGACCCTGAACAAGATGGGAAAATTAATGAAGTTTCAACAACCTGAGATAAACCGTTCTGGTGTGATCAAAGTAGCTTTGCGGTCAAAATAACAGCTTCCGTCGTTCTAGTGTTAACTGGAATAATACTGTATTCCACATGAGCCGGCATGCCGCGAAACTCGAGGGACACCAGATTTCTGAATGTTGGGGCTTGTGGTCTATTCCGCGCATGTTGGTCACCTCCCGATGTTTCCCGGAATGCCGGCCAATGCGGAGGAATACGGTAATTCGTGCTGACATACGTAATGCTGCATGCCGACATTTATGCTGCGATTTTCGATCATATTAGTTTAGTAAAGCCGACCTTCATGTTAATTATAACAAATCCTGATTTTAGTTCGCATGTGATTGTTGCACAGAAAAATAAATAGTATGCATTGATAAAAAAAATGAATACGAGACGGTAGAAAGAACACGAGATGAAAATAATGCATATACAATTTGTGGAACAGGATGGATCTTTGCATATGCATGATCGGCGCTGCAGTCTAAACGTCACGTCGGATTTCTCATGAGAAAAGCTGAGTCAATACAATCTTTCCGCTGTTCCCAAATTTGCACAAACAGTTGAAACTTTACGAAATAATCCGATTACGTTTCCGCCATCTAATGATCTGGTAGCGATGCGAAGAACGATGGATATCATCAAAGTGTTGGTTTCTGAAGAGAAAATAAAAACCAAGAAAACTTTTCTTTGTTCTTGAGTTGAAGTTGTTATTTCTGTATTTGTTTTTTTGTCCTGAATAATCACAAAAACGATGATTATTTGCCTCAAACTTTGGTTTTGTAATGAGGGGATCGATATTTGCGAATTGTTCATTCACCATTGGCTAATTGAGTTAATGGAACATTGAAAATTACAACAAAACAAACGAACTGATAATGATTTTAGAAATTGTAATTAACTTTTGTAGTCCAAGTAACGCATCTCGAAGTTTAACAGAACATAATATTAAACGTTTAAAAAATAATTTGGTTTTTTCCATCTTTATTCCCATGTACACGTTTCAACTACCAAAAGTAGTTGCCATGATATTTCCGACGATGTGTTCTCCCTTATTTAGATGCTCCAAGTCAAGAATTCTTGGGTGAAAGTTCTGTTTTGGGCAAAGAATACATGCTTCATTTGAATGTTTCGAGGTGAGCGTGGAGGATGCGATGTGTCATTTTGAAAAGCATTGGAAATTCAATTTTTGCAGAGATTTTTGTGTTGTTCCGCAAGATCAAGATGATTATTTTTTTCTTCCGTCTAGCGGTCACCTAAGAACCCGTTAAGCATTCGAACAGATATATTCCAAGCTTCTTTATCTTGAGAACTTCTTTGCATCCCACATTCTTCACTGCGTAATCACAGTACATATGACGCATCGGATCCTTCATGCTCATCTCGAAAATTTCAAAGAGAGCATGGGTGCGCTTACTCAAAAGAGCGTCTTCATCAAATAATATTTTCGACTTGGAACATCTACATCAGGATGAAACATCATGGCAACTATTTTTGACGGAGCTAACATGCGGAATGAAACGTGTATGGGAATAAAGATGGAAAAAGTCACATTACTTTCTTTTTTCCGATTTAAAATTTTATTCGAAAACTCAAATGTTATTTTCTGTTAAACGTTCGGGCACTTGTAACTAATGCATTCTAAATACAATTAGAAACGGTTTTTTTCCCCTTTTTTGACATTTTGAATATTCCAGTTAGCCAATGGTAAATGACCGATTCACAAATATCGATCACTTCACCACAAAAACAAAGTTCAAAGAATAAAATCGCTGCATTCAGTCTGTTTTTTTCTTGACGTCAGCCATTGCGAGCTCCCACGGCTCTAGTAACGACAGTAATGACATTAGCGAGTCATCCAAAAATTAGTCATCCTAAATGCACATGCACAGCTCAATTTTTATAAAAAAAACACATGTATGCCGATTTTTGTGTGTGTTGCCAAATTTTTTTCCAAGAAAGGTGAAACAAAAAACAAAACCCCGCGAATATAGGGAAACCGCGAATACGGGTACCGCAGATACGGGTGGCCGACGAAAGACTGACATCTGTGGTCAAATTATTAAGTATTGTATTGCTTGATAATCCACCTTGGGAATATAACCAATTGAAGTGTTATATATTTGCATTTTTTTTTTTTTTTGTTCGTTTCTGTTATTTTATATGATCTGTAATAGAAAACTCTTCATCAACATATAACCTTTATTCTGCTTAAAAGGTATTTTTTGATAATTATACAAAATTAAATGACTTATTGTGACGCTAAATAAGTTCCATTGAAAATGAAAAGTTTGAGATCTCTTCGGAGTTCCAATCAGAAAACTACCGGTAAACCACACATGCCCTCGTCCATATTCTTCAGCGAAACCTCTAACGGATTGGAATGTGCTTGTTATATGAACCTGACGTGATGCCTGTTTCTGTGTAATGTTTGTTGTGCGTGGGTGCCGCCATCTGCCATCAGTTTTTCCAACTATGAGTGAAGTGTAATGATTGAATAATTATCTCGTTGTAGAGAGAGGCCTGTTGCTCTCTGTGGCGAGATTTTTTAACGGGAGCATCGGCTCGCATTTGCGCCTCGAAGTTGAGAATTACGGAAAATCAACTTCAACCGACCACCTCTGTGGCGACGGTGGGGCTCGAATCCGGGCTCTCGCGATGCAGAGTCCGTAACTATGACCACTGGAGCACCACAGCGGCCCAATCCGCGAAGAGAACTAATGCTAATTGATTCTACTAAACCACACATGCACCTCGTTTATATTCCTCAGCGGAACGTCTTACGAATTGATACATTGTTGGAATGTGCATGTATGTGTATCGAACCTGACGTGAAGTTTGTTGCCGTGTAATGCTTGTGTACAGTGCTTCCATCTGCCATCAGTTTTTCTAATAATTAGTGAAGTGCAATGATTGAATAATTGTATTGTTGTGTAGACATGTTGTTGTCTGTGGCGAGACTTTTTTAACGGGGAGATCAACTCGCGCTCGTGCCTTGAAGTTGGGAACCACAGAAAACCAACTTCAGTCAACCACCATTATGGTGACGGTGGGGTGCGAACCCGGGTCTTCGCGATGGATGGCCGCGCGATGGGGCAAGATGTATGGAAAGAATGCCCCAGTGTTTTCGTCTCTTTCAAAATGCCCCCATGTCCATATCGTTGTGAATGACGTGTTGTTGGATTTAATAAAGTTCGCGGTTCGTTTTATTTCTTACCGGGTGTTTTTTTGACGTCGCGTTCAAAAGTTATGGACGATTGAATTAGACATTCGAAGTGGCATTTCTTCCAATGGAACTACAACATTGATGACGTCACTGGTCTGGTGTAACATTTAAAGATGGTCTGTAATATCTCGGTGAGCTCTTTCCAATTAAATCTGCAAATGCGAAGGATAATTACCAGAAGAATGACGATGCGAGCCCGTCACTGACCACTTGACCACCATAGCGGCTGTAATTGATTCTACAAAACGCGGAATTTTTAAATGGGGGTTCGAGTAATGTGTGTAGTGGTTCTAAAACTTTTTCTTTTCGTGGTGCCCCTGATAAAGGTTGGCGGTGCACAGTTTGAGAACCCCCGGCGTAATGCAATATGTCTCCGTGTCTGGGATGTACAATTTGCTGCCCGCGGCCCAACTGCTATCCACCGACGGGTTTCGTTCGACGCTCGAAATTTATGCCGGATGAAAAGTATCAGTTGTAAAGGTCAGACAACATATTTCCTTGATATAAATACAGAAAAATCAATTATCCATATGGGAAATCACTAATTATCTCCAAAAATAAACTGTCAGTGACACGTAAAATAGCCAATCGCAATCGAAAACAAATTGCCAAAAGTTATTAAATTTGTCAATTTTTTCTGAAATTACTCAAAAATTACTAATTTTGGGAGATAGAGGGCCACTCCAAGACACACTAGAACAAATAGAACGACGGAAGTGGACATTTTGACCGCAAGGATTCTTTGACATGCGATTACACTCGAACGGTTTATCTAAGGCTGTTGAAATTTCATGACTTTTTCCAACTCTTGTTGCGGCTCTTAAATTCCTAAAATTTAAATGCTCGAGATTCTTTAGTTCGGTGGTAAATTGAAGTTCTACCTAAAGCGACAGTTCGGTTATTTTGACCGCTACAGATATTTCTTTCTAATTGCAAAACATGCTGAAACGGGTAGAATCGCATTAAAACACTATTGCGGGAACACATGTTCTATCATGGTATCTGTTTTTTCCCCCGGTACCCATTTTGTGCCATTCAAAGATACACTTTTGGAGAAGCTCGTAGTCATGCGTTATTCAATTTATTTAGCGTTTCTATGGATTTTTGCGCTTTTGCTGCATTGCATTCTCTGGTACAACGTCTCACGCGGCAAAAAGTATCTTCATATCTCGTGGTTTTACTCATAGGCTCCAGTCTGGGGCGGAGTGGAGCAGTGATAAGATGCTCGTCTTCACTATGGAGGTTACCGTCCACGAATCCAGGCATAGAACGTCGGAAGCAAGTTCTTTACCTACCGAGATTGGAGCGACCACGGATGGATGGAACCTTCATTTCCTACCCAGCTCCACTGGTTGGAAATTGCCGTATGGCGATATAAGACCGCAGTTGGTGTGCGGTAGGGTAGTCTGGAGCCGGTACGATTCTAATCATTTTTTGTGTTTCTTCACATTATAAATTTCACCACATTATGGGGGCCCGGTGGGGTCAACAAAGAACCCAGACTAGATCACCCCCCACCAAGGATCCCTATGGGGCTTCTGCTGGATGATGTGGGGGGGGGGGCATTATTTTACCACACATATCATGCTTTCGACTGAACAAAACAATAATTCTGCAGTTGGTGAGCAGAGAAACTCTATGTCTTGAGTCCTACGCGCAATCAAAATTGAAATCGCGAACGAAGGAAATTTTTCTGCGAGGGATTATAAAATTTTATTCCTCTACTGATGAGTATCGTCGACGCTTTCGACAAAATGAATAGTTAATTTTTTTCACACAAAAAAAATTAAAAAATTCTACTTCTATGGCGTTCAGCCATCATATGTGTGTCGAGTTGAAGAGGTTTTTCCCTAATGAATTTCAATAAGTATTGCAACAATGAATCACTATCATTAGTGCTAAATCTTATTACATATACTAATTTTTTTAAACCTTCACATAAATTTAGAGAAAATTTTTTCTCGTAAGTTTTAGAGAGAATACGAGGAGAAAACAATGATATCCAATTTGAAACGGGATGATGTTTGCACGTGTTTAAGCAGCGCTGCAATCTAAACTTAAAGGAATCCCTACCTTCCATTTAACCTCAATTTGAATTTTTATGTATCGAAACAACGAACACCAGTTGGATTCTATGTTTTAGGTTCAACTCAAAGTTCATAGAATCTATTGTATGAGTTCATATTTCATCATGAGTTCATTTTTTCTTTAAAGAAAGAAGTAATACGATAGAAAGAGGGAAAAGAGGCTTGAAAGAGAGCATTTTCTTCCTATTATGTCTTGATATATTGAAATAATTTCCCAGTTCCTAAACATGGATTTTAAAACATGAAATTCTCTTTGCTTTGCCTATCATTTCGTATCGTTACGATATTACTTTTGCCACCGACTTTGAAAGGTGAAAAAAACAACAACATTATAATAATAGAATAATTCCGCATTAACCTAATGAATAATTATTTTTACAAATTTTTGCGATGCAGAATTAAAGATAGTATTTCATTCAACATGTCTTATTTATACAGTCGAATCTCGTTTTAAAGAATACAGTAGTCTCTCGTTTATCCGTCCTTCATTTATCTAACATTCCGTATTATCCGACGTCCCACCGAAAAAAAAAAACCGCATCAATCGGCGACAAGAACTGCAAGTTGCGAGCGTAGTCTATTTTTTGTTGCTCCGCAGCTGATTAGTTACACTAATAACGCTTAGAAATTCTAAGTTTTTATTCTTACCACATTATCAGCCAATCAGAATCGGGCTACTGTGACGTTGTACAGTGTAACTCCTGCTGTTACGTTTGGCAACTTATCACCAAACACCAGCGTCTATTAACGATTTTGCTACCATTATGCCATTACGCGTCTCATTTGCTCACACGATAATATTACAATGATATAATTTAACAATACTATAATCATTTGGATTAAATCAGAAAAAAAATGAAAACATTTCTTAGTGATTCAATAAACGATAACTTATTATACGGGGGTGGCCCCCATTCCCCCCTGTATCGCCAAGTTCGCTGTTTGGGAACAACGCCCCACCCATTCCCATGCATCTGACAATTTGTGGTGAATTATAATATAATAAATCATATTTATGTGCAACGGTTAAAAGGAATTAAATGTAATAAGAAATTAATTTCTTTTAAAAATTTAAATGTAATAAGAAATTAAATTTTTCAAACGAAGATGTTAGGGAAAAAAAATTGGATGGGTTCGAAGGGACTCTTAACCCATAACCTTCGTTTTAAGCGTCCCGTGAACTTCCCACTGTACCAATCGTGATTGCCGAGCTGAAGTTGAATTTAGTATATCCATTATTAAATGTCGCCAGAAAATATGGTGGCGCCAAATGGATCAAAAGTTGCGGTCTGCTGTCACGTTTCTATGACGTCACAATTGCTTGACTCTGATTGGCTGGTAATGTGGAGATCTCGGAATTTCTAAGCGCTACAATTAGTTACCCCGATTGTACAGTGGCGCGCCCGTCTACACTGTGGCTATGATAATCAATATGAAATGACTGATGAAGAAATTTTCGCTATACTGTCAATTGTGACTTCAACGAAATCGAAGAGCAAGACGAGCCTCTGTTGAGCCTCAACCAGCACCAACTGTTGAGCCTCTCCGCATTTCACACAACGACTAAGGCTCTAGAAACTGCGATTAAATACATTGAGCAACAACAAGAAGCTACACTAATCGACTTAATGATGCTTCAAAGATGGCAAGACTTGGCAGCGAAGAAACGGCACTCCTCAGGAAAGCAGACTACACGATCAAAAATTTCTTTAAATCATCACAGGACTAAAATTTTAAATACACTGTATTTAACTTCAGAATATTCTGTAACTGTTAATTCTCTGTAATCAGTCAATTTTTCTTGTTGCTTTGTTGTAAAACATGATTATTAGGTTCATAATGTGTAAAAGTTTAACATAGTTTGACGTTTAATAGGCTTTTTCTTAACACCTCCCTATTATTTGACATTTTCGCTCATTTGACGTTCTGCCTTCCCGTTTATGTCGGATAAGCGAGACTCTACTGTACTTTCTTAATCCCCCCCCCCCCAGATGAGGTTACATGGGAACAATGCAAAAGCCTGGAATTCCTTTACAACAAAATTTCATTACAACGAAGGGATTTCTCCGTTCTCTTGCAGTTCGTTATAACGGGATTATATTGTATCGGGCAGCGCGGTTCTTAACTTTTTTTGACTCGCGGAGGCTATTTTGGTAAAAAATTTCTATGACGGAGCCCTGTACGTCTATTTTTTCTGTATTCATCAAAAAGTTACTCATTTATTTCTATATTATTTAAAAATATTTGTTTTTATTTTTTTCCAAATTTACTGGTTTTTACTGATTTTCTTCGAGAGGCCGCGGAGACCCTGCAGAATGCATACGGAGCCCTTGGGGTTCCGTAGTAAAGCAGTTGCTTTCTTGAATTGTAACAAAACTTTTCGTAAAAGCAGGCTTTACCTGGGAGAAATCACAGTAAGGGTTGAATTTCCAAGTGATATGCAAGTCTTAAAAATTGTGCACAAGCTGTGTACATTCTATTATAAGGCTGAGCAGGGCCAGAGAGAGGCAAAGGGCAGCTGTGTGTGCCCTGGCAGCAAAATTTAGGGATGGCAAATTTTAGGTGAAAACAAAAACACCGTTATAAAATCATCGAATTTTATAGCTTTATGGGGGCGGCAAAATCATGTTGTTCTTTCCCTCACAAAATTCCTGGTTACGGAACTGATGCTGAAGATTGCATAAACATAGGCGGTAATGTACAAACTGAACCGGTCACGTCAGTTATTGACACATTTTGAGGGAGTTAAAAAGAACGTAAATGCCGTTATTTTAGAAGAAAAACATTGTAGGTTGGGGTTTTATACAGATGCCGTCGAAACTTAAATACAGTATTCGATAATTATGGACTAATAAATTATTTATTTATTTTATCTGTTTTTTATATTTTTCAATCTATCTATCAATTCTTATCCATCATTTATTATACTTATTTTATTTCAATCACACACGAGATCGTGACATAATTTAACACATCATATCAGTTGAACCTTAATTAACCCGAAACCTGTGTTCAACGGGAACAAATCTCCGTTGAAGACGGGTTTTACTGTATAAATATTCGTCGAACCCGCGTCATTATCTAGTGCCATCTAGTGACTGTAAAATACATCAGATTATACATAATATGTACCTGTGTGGTCGATAATTTCTTTTCCTTTTAATTCGTAAATAGCCATCCATTTTAAATTTTATCTAGGTTTTTCTCTACAAAATTAAATTTATTTGATGAAATTGTCATGAAATGAATATTTTTTCAACGTTTGATAGAAAAGCTGGAATATTTTCTATATTAATAAAATTTATATTTAATTATTATCACATCCAACTAGTAAAATTATATTCTGCGTATATTCCCGTACAGGTCGTACGTTATTGATTGTAGTTATTCTGTCAGGTCATACGTTAAGAAACTAAGACAATCGATTTTTAGGTCTTTTCAGTAAGATTGTTGCTATAAGAGAATGAAATAATCAATATACAGTCGCCCCCCCCCCCTCGCCGTATTCGCGGTTTTTTATCCTTTATTGGAAAAATTTCTTTTGGAAAAACGTAGCGATCTCTCGTCTTTCACGTGTTGTGTTCACAAAATTTGAGTTTTGCGTGTTTTAGGATGGCTCATTTTTTCTAGCGCTACGCATAATGCTTCCAAAAGACAAAAAAAAGTGGAAACTTTACAAGAAAATTGGATATATATTGAATATGCTTGGCGAAATTAAGTGAATTGCTGCCGTGGGCCCCGCCATTACGGAATCTACGGTGAGATATATCAAGAAAAAGGAATCTCTGAAATTCGATCAGCCGTGCCTGTAAGAAAAAGTTATTCCATTGATTGTAATATTTTATAAGGGAAAAAAAGGAGATAAAATATTTTGTACGCCTCCCGTAAGGAGCTGGAGAAACCTCTATTCCATCAGCGTTTGAAGTAAAGGTTGTGTCAGGTTTAAGAAACGATTCGGATTGCGCAATGTAAAAATCACTGGTGATCAAGCCTCTTGACGACCAGGAGGCAGCTAGAAAATTTCCAAAGCCTCTGTTGAAAATTATGGAAGAGAATGCTTATGTGCACCTCAGCAGGTGTTTAACGCTGACGAAACTGCACTATTTCGGAAGACAACGCCTTAATAAAACATTTATCACCCAAGAAGAAAAGCGATCTCCTGGTTTTAAGGTAAAAGTAAAGATAGACTTGCTATATTGTTTTTCGCTAACGTATACGGTACGTGATAAAGCCTACTGCGCCATTTTCAAATCTACGAATCCACGAACATTGAAGGGAAAGAATAAGTCGAAGCTCCCGCAATGAATGAATGAACGACAGGGTCTCTGCCACCGGACTTATCCCGTTGCCGAGATCTCTTCCAGCCCAGCTTCGTGGCAGAGTCTGGAACAAAGTGAGTGCACCTAACAGTCTGAGCGTGTCTGAGTGTGTAGCTAGTGTTGTGCCTGATATTTCAGTGCTGCCATCTATACTTCAAATTGTGAGTGAAGTGTAATGATTGAAATATTTGTAACGTTGTAGGCCTGTTGCTCTCTGTGGCGAGACTTTTTAACGGGGAGATCGGCTAGCATTCGCGCTTACCCCCAACGAATCGGTACATGCGGGAATGTGCGTGTAGTGCAACCTGACGTGAAGTTTTTTTGTTTCTCTGTAATGCTTGTTATGTGTAGTGCTGCCATCTGCCACCAGTTTTTCTAACTATGAGTAAAGTGTTATGATTGAATGATTTATCGTTGTAGGACTGTTGCTCTCTGTGGCGAGACTTTTTAACGGGGAGATCGGCTCGCATTTGCACCTTGAAGTTGGGAACCACAGAAAACCAACTTCAGCCGACCACCGATGTGGTGGCTCGAACCCGGGTCCCCGCCCGCGATGCGAGTCCGTCACTATGACCACTCGACCACCACACCGGCTCGTGACATCACTGAAGAAGGCCATCTCACCTACAGCCATTGGATATAGCAGGCCTACGCATGCGTCATCTTTATCCCTTTTTGTAATGTATCCAATGGCTCTATAGATGTGATGACCTTATTCAGTGACGTCACGAGTGCTCTCTGGATTCGCACTCTGGCCTCCTTCTGTAGGTGGCGTTGCGAGATATCGTGATAAAAATGATTTATTTTGACGGCCCCCTCGTGTATTTCCAGAGTTCAGAATTCTTTCGATACCTGTCTTAGTACGTAAAAAAGTAGTAAAAATCAAGGAATTCAGACACTCATATTCCAGCGAATTTTCACAAGCTTTCCACGGGAAAGTTCCTTTCAGCGTAACAAGGGATTCCAATAGCTCATTTTTGAAAAACGACAAATACGGTTTGAATGTACGATTGAACGGTCCAATTTCTTTCAGTTTCACAAAATTACTTAAGGCTGTATATATATAAGAAGAACTACGGAAAATATAGTAATTTGCGAATGTGAATCCTCTCTGTGATTAAAAAGGGTGAATTTTCTACAAATTTCTCTAGAGTCTTGTATGATTTACAATGTTCCAGAATCGGGTGAAGTAAAAACCAAAAAAAAACATTATTGTATTGTACTGTAACTCCTCATACTCCTCTTAACTCACTCTCTTCATGATATTAAAATCTCATTAATCACCATGGAATTAGATTATGGCATTACTTACTTGAATGTGAATGAATGGTTCGTGGATATTTCTAGATATTATTATACAGGATGTAACAAATTGTTAGAACCGCAGATATTTCTGCAACCGTTGACTTTAGAGGAAATTGAAAAAGTTAATTACAAAAAGTTTTCAAAGGACGTGCTTTTTTACTGAAATTGCCTTAAAATTTTCCCAAGGCGTCGTATACATAAAAAAATAGAAAAATAAATTTTTATACAGTCCCTGTGTGTTAGAACTTACAAATAGTGAAAAGTAAATGCGGCACTGAGCAGTAAAGTGAAAATTTCTGTATGCAATGTTAGTGGAGATATTTGACTGTTGAATTTTCAGCATTTATCACCAATGATTGAGGGTGTGGTCTGGGGCGGCTCTAGCCTACCTACCGCCCTGCTGCAAAGCTTTATCTGCCGCCTCTAAAGACGACCTTGGAGTGGGGCTCACAGGCCCTTGGCCCAGGTGACACTGGTATGAACTTGGCATTTTTTAGTACACAGCCGCACACAATTTTAACCATACAAAATGCGCGTGACCATTCGTCCCGTTTTAGAAGAAAATGGCCCGGATTTTGATCGAAGAGCATTATACCATTATTCTGAACTTCGCCAGATCCCCATCACAGTTCTTACCAATCAGCTATCATTAATTATGCTGCGAAGCGAATTATTTTAAGAGAAGTTTGCTTTGTGGTGTCCCACGCAGACGACCCCCAAGATTCGGGCCAACGACCTCGAGAGTGTCACGTGATCCCGAGTACTGGAGACGACCGTCTCGAAAACAACAGTAGCAGAGAGTCACTACACACGAAAGCGTGAGGTTCGATAATTTCTATGTCTGCCTTCCTTTTATTAACCAAGATAATTATTATATGTCGTCGTAATAAATGTTTATTCCGAAGCTGTGGCTCTGTGTGGTGACTTCGCAGTGGTGACCAGCGACGTTTAGGAACATTAACCATCGAAGAACGTCCATCTTCATTGAAGATTTCATCTCATGCATTTTTGGAAATTTTCTTCTTTCGGAGCCTCCATTATGGCTGTGGTTACGACGACTAGATTCTTCCCTCAAACAGGCCCCTCTCACCCACGCATCATCGTCTGCTCTTCTTCTCTCCTGGTGTGTGACCTCCTCCTCCTCCTCTCTCTTCTTTTTCTCTCTCTCCCGTTGGAGCTGAGCGATGGCGGAAGAAAATGCTCAAGTTTCGAGGATTGGACTTCGATTACCTCCGTTTTGGAAAACCAATGTCCAACTATGGATTCAACAGTGCAACAGTGCTTTTCAACTCAGTGGAATCACTAACGATGACACGAAGTATGCAGCCCTGGTCTCTTCCTGGGACGGAGAATGCTTGTCTTTCGTCTCGGATCTGATATTAAATCCTCCGGCAATCAACCGCTATCAAGCCTTGTCGAATCGCCTCATAAAGGAGTTCGCCGCGACGGAACATCAAAAAGTCAAGGAACTTATGAACGAGCTACAGCTGGGTGATCAAAAGCCAAGTCAACTGCTGCGAAAGATGAAAGAACTCTCACGCAACAAAGTCACTGGCGAGTTCTTGCACACCTTGTGGATGCAATGCTTACCGCAAAATATTCAAGCAGTGTTATCGGTTTCCAGTGAGCCATTAGATCAACTTGCTGTCCTAGCGGACAAAGTGGCTGAAGTCACTACCCAAAATTACGTGTGTCGAATCCAGCCATCATCATCATCGCAAATGCAGTCGACTCAAGATCGAAACGCTCACCCAACAAGTGGCAGAGCTAACGGCTACGGTGAATCGACTCTCCAGAGGGAGATATCGTAATAACTCCCAACAGCGACTAGCTAGGCATCCCACATCTCGTTCAAGTCAAGCACGGGATATCTGCTTTTATCACAACAAGTTCGGTGAGAAAGCCCGCCACTGCCGTCAGCCATGTAAATTCCAGAAAAAAAACGACGACCTTCCATCATCGCTGGTATGATGGAATCGGGCAGTAAATCCAGCAGGCTCTTCGTGATTGACAGAGTTACGGGTGACCGTTTCCTTGTTGACTCAGGCAGTGAAGTTTCTGTTATACCGCCTAAGAAAAATTCGTCAGCACTACATCCAAGTTTCCATTTGTTCGCCGCAAGCAACAGCAAGATTCTTGCTTATGGTTCCACGGTCAAGAAACTGGATTTAGGTCTCCGGAATCCTTTTCCCTGGACATTTCTCGTAGCTGACGTCACTTCACCAATACTTGGAGCTGATTTTCTCAGCAACTTCAACCTAATCGTTGATGTGCGGAACCGACGACTCATCGATTCGCAAACATCATTACGGGTACTCGGATCGATCAAGCCCACAACACAATCTTCCGTCACTACCATTGGAGATTCTGAATACAGTGCTATATTTCAAGAATTCCCAGATGTCTTCAACCCTTCACAGATCGGTAAAACAGTGAAACATGTGACGCGACACCATATCATCACTCGAGGACCACCGGTGGCTTCCAAGCCTCAACGTCTCAATCCAAAAATTCAACAACAGGTGAAAACCGAGTTTGAATTCCTTTTGGAACAAGGGATTATCCGGCCCTCCAAAAGCCCTTGGGGCTCACCGTTACATATTGTGCCCAAGGCGGATGGTACTGTACGTCCTGTCGGTGATTATCGTCGTCTAAATAGTGTTACGGAATTTGATTCTTACCCGATACCACATATTCAAGACTTTTCTCAAGAATTGCATGGTAAGTCTATTTTTTCTAGACTAGACATCTTCAAGGCATATCATCAAATTACCATTGCCGAAGAAGATATACCAAAAACCGCAATCACAACCCCTTGGGGATTATTCGAGTATACAAGATTGAACTTCGGTCTCGTAAATGCCGCTCAAACTTTTATGCGGTTCATGCATGAAGTATTACGAGGTTTACCATTCTGCTATGTATATCTTGATGCTATTCTATGCTTTTCTGAAAATGCCGAAGAACACAAAATTCATTTAAAACAAATATTCCAACGTCTTCAACAGTATGGGTTAGTTTCAAATGTGTCAAAATACATATTTGGTGTTTCTGAGCTCGAATTTCTGGGACATGTGATCAAACCATCTGGTATCACACCTCGCCCAGACAAAGTACAAGCTTTACTCGATTTCAAGCAACCGGAAACAATTGAGCAATTGCGTAAATTTTTAGGTCTCATAAATTTTTATCGCCGTTTCCTACCTCATGCAGCTGAGACACAAGCGCCACTGCATGATCTATTGAAAGGTTCTACGAAAAAAAAGAAAAGACAAAACAAAAGTTGTGTGGTCTACATCAACTTCGAAAGCATTTGAAGATTGCAAAAAGTTACTAGCTGATGCCGCATTGCTGGCACATCCATCCCCGTCTGCCCAATTAGCTCTACACGTAGATGCTTCCGACTATGCTATAGGTGGTGCACTGCGCCAGGTGACGGACAATGGTCCTCAACCGCTAGGTTTTTCCTAACGCAAACTTTCACCCACCGAAACACGATATAGCGCATACAATCGAGAACTTCTTGCCGCATATTCTTCCATAAAATTTTTCAGATACATGCTTGAAGCTCGTGAGTTTATACTTTTCAGTGACCATAAACCACTGTGCTATGCGTTTCGACAAAAAAGTGAAAAATGCTCACCTAGGCAGCTAAGGCATTTAGATTATATATCGCAGTTCACTACGAACATTTGCCATATTCCTGGATCGCAAAATATTTCCGCTGATATCTTATCACGCGTAACAGCAATTTCAGTTCCTGGACCTCTCGATTTTACTGCCATCGCTGAGCAACAAGAGGGGGATAAAGAACTAGAGGAACTCTTAAAGAGCAAATCAGCTTTGCAACTGAAGAAAGTATTTCTTCCAGACGCAGCTAAAGCGCTCTACTGCGATTTGTTAACAGGTGCAATTCGACCTTATATTCCAGAAAAATTTCGATATGATGTGTTTTGGAATATGCACAAACTCTCACATCCAGGAATTAGACGCACTATTGATTTGGTCAGAAAGCGATTCATTTGGCCATGTCTAGCTAAAGACTGTGCTAAATGGACAAAAGTGTGCATACCATGCCAAAGATCCAAAGTGCACAAGCACACGAGATCCACACAACAATCGTTTGTGGAACCTTCCCAACGATTTCAACATATTGATTTGGATATCATTGGCCCACTCCCCATTTCCGATGGATATTCTTATTGCCTAACAATGATAGACCGGTTTTCACGATGGCCAGAAGCGGTACCTATCCGCGACATCACAGCAACCACGGTAGCTACAGCTTTTCTTTCCATCTGGATTTCTCGATACGGCACACCTTTAACAGTAACAACTGATCAAGGTCGCCAATTCGAATCGCAGCTATTCCGGGAGCTTTCCAAATTCATCGGAGCAAAACGGGTTAGGACAACTGGATACCATCCACAGGCGAACGGTGTGTTTGAAGAGTGGCATCGCCCTCTCAAAACCGCGTTGAAATGCAACCAAACCCATAAATGGACTGAAGCATTACCTACAGTTCTACTCGGTCTCTCGGTGCTCTCTGAAACAAGATTTGGGATGCACACCTGCAGAACTACTATACGGAGAAATTTTACGATTACTTGGTGAGTTTTTCCAAGCACAAGCTAATTCCAACTCAACTGACGCTTCGGAGTTTCTGCAAATGCTGATTACTCAGTCCAAGCTTTCCAGCCACGACCAATCAAACTGCATGGAGGACATCCTACATTTGTTCACCATGATTTGAAAACTACTTCTCACGTTTTCGTGAGAACTGATAGGGTGAAACGTCCTCTGGAACAGCCATTTGAAGGACCATGCAGGGTGATCAGCCGGACCGACAAAGTGTTCAACGTGGACATAAGAGAAAAAAACTGTGTCAGTCGATCGGCTTAAACAGGCATTTCTCGTGAATCCGACGGTGGAGCCGGTACCTGTATCTCCAACGTACCAACTGCAGTTACTACTGACAGACTCACAACTGATTCTGCTGTGAAACCAGTCAGAACCACTCGTTCTGGACGTACTGTCCACTTTCCAGATCGTCTACAGTACTCATGATCACTGATGCTACTCCATAGTACGCGATCACCTCTTACTACTCGTGATCACTGGTGAGGGAGTATGTGGTGTCCCACGCAGACGACCCCCAAGATTCGGGTCAACGACCTCGAGAGTGTCACGTGATCCGGAGTACTGGAGACGACCGTCTCGAAAACAACAGCAGCAGAGAGTCACTACACACGAAAGCGTGAGGTTCGAAATTTCTATGTATGTCTTCCTTTTTTATTAACCAGGATAATTATTATGTGTCGTCGTAATAAATGTTTATTCCGATGCTGTGGCTCTGTGTGGTGACTCCGCAACTTCAAATTCGTTTCTAGTGCTCCAGTGCCAGACAATTGTAGCGGTTTTCAAAATATCCTAAGAAAATATCGTTGTAGAGGGATTTATCGTAAAAAAGTGATATCGTTCTATCTGAAGGAGTTTCACATTAGACTAGAGAAAAAAAAATGTTGTAGAGGGATTTATCGTTGTATCGAGGTTCCACTGGGTAAACGTTTTCACGAATTCTTTTTACTAAATTTTTATTTCGTTTATAAGAGACAGTAAGCAGTACATGTAGTACTCATTAGGGTTTATTCTATAAAATGTCTACGCAATATATTTTTCTAAATATATAATCATTATCGTTTTTTTCAACCTTAAATTGAATACATTTTTCTCTAGACCAGCGGTTCTCAAACCGGGGCTCCTTGGAGCTCCTTCTGTACTCTCTAGGGGCTCCAAACGGCCGCTTGAGGAAAATAAAAAAATAGTAAAATTCAAAAATAATAATTATAAATATTTTCAAATGGTAAAAATAAATCAGTAACTTTGATGGATAATTAAAAAATGGGCCTACGGGGCTCCGCCGTAGAATTTATTTCACTAAAAAGGCGAGTCAAAAAAGGTTGAGAACCGCTGTTCTAGACAAATGTAAGTTCATGATGAAAAGAGATATGGCTTGTGACATGAATTATCTTGGGGAATTATTCGTGAGATTTTTACTCTAATCTATTTTCTTTTCCATCTTTAAATTACAGACTTGATAAAATATAAACCCAGATGAATGCTAACATGATTCCTGCTCTAACTGAAGGTTTATCTAAAGCAATATATACATTGATTTCGTCGATGTACTGTATTCAGAATGTATACATATAAAACAGGAAATAAAATAACCGTTTTTTGGTTTATTCAAACATACATTTGAATGCTGCCATCTATCGATAAACTTTTTCAACATACAATGGTAATTATTTTGCTTCAGATTGCGTGTACAATATTTTAGACCAAAATTCCATCAATATTAAGTTTTTTAATAAATATGTGAGAATTGCGGATGTTTTTATCTATGAGCATTCATATACAGTACGATTCGCATGATATTTACATTCTGTAAGAACATTATAAGGTATCGTTTTTCATGTATGTGAACATATCACTTTTCTCTGAATGAAAAATTTACTGTAAAAGATACTGTAAACTTATGTTGTAAAAGATTGGTAAATTTTGTAATTTGTAGCAAAGTAAATTACTTTAGTGAAATTGCATTTAATATTGTATGCATTGAGGATGTTTGCAATGTTGGAGATTTATTTTTGAAAATATGTATGATCTGAGAGAAGTAGTAAAAAATGTAAACAAAAAGTAAAACTTCTGCAAATTGTTCTAACTTCTAATCTGCTGACGAAATTTTGCTGACAGGGGGGGGGGGGGGGGTCAGTGTTTTGCTGACTTTTGCTGACAAAGGGGTGAGGGGGGAGGTGAAAAATGGCTGAAAATCTGCTTACGTAATACTTGAATGGCCCCAAATGACGCGTGTTTCTCAACAACAGTGTGAAGATAACGACCTAAAACTCAGCTAACTGAAACAATAATGAAGCATCCCACGTGCGTGGGTTGAGAGGATGAGTCTACTCTTCAAGAAAAGGGTGCGTTGAGTTCCATGTTAGAGCTGTCGTGTTTAGGATGCATGAAAGATTAAGCATTCAAAATGTAGTGCTTTTAATAAATACATTTTCAGATCTTGAGATGCAAAATTTACCTTTGTTGTGTTGAATTCGAAATCTTTTGCAATTTTGTGTTTTGCCTTTCCACTGAGATTTTAAGTTTTGAATAATATTTGCCATGCAATCGTAGGTTGTTTGTTTTATCTCCCCAGTTGTATTAGACAACAGGCTCCTCTCATTAAAATGCTGATATTCGCAAAAATTTCTGTCTGCTTCCGTATATGGGATGGGAGACCCCGAAGAAAGGGAATGTCGATTTGGTATTTATTCAAATAGCAGCTGATGCACTCGGAGGAGAAAGATAGAGTACCACATATATGTTTCTCGTTACGAAGTTTTTCCCTTCTTCAGTAAACACTAGAAATCGATTGAAGCTTGTTACAAGTGAAATCAACAATTATCTTAACGGTCCTGTTTATATCCATACCGTCGCCTCGGTCGTTCTTTTACAACGCGACCTCATTCCAAAAGTGATGGCGACGAAAGTCTTTGTCAGCTTTGGGATTATTCTCATTCTTGTAGCAGGTGAGTGTGTTTCAAAAAACTTTTGGAGGATTTTGTGAATATTTATGGAAAATTCACTCACTAGGACTAAAATGGATTTCCATGACTAACCTTAAAAACTCATTCCTAGCCAATCCCGTGGACCTATAATTACGATAGTTCGTGAAAGTGATTATTGTGTTGATCGCATAAACTTCGGTTTTTATTGCGTTACACCTTTGCGAAAGTTTGGCGAAAACCCCAAGAGAAGCCACGGCACACTCTTCGAGAATAACTGATATATATGTAGGATTGTTATGATATTGATATTTTAATTAATTTAATTATCTGTGCATCAACTCAGTTTATTTTTCCGAGAAAAAGTGTTGGTCATTAATTTCGATTTGTTTTCATTACTTTTCCAGTGGCGTTCGCAGAGGGTAAGTTTTTATTGGTCAGTTGTTTCAGTTCCGGACAATATCATGCCTTATTTGATTTCCTCATACAAGGGCCACAACAGGGAAAACACAAAACGAAGCGGCCGAAGAAAGATGCCCATAAAAAATATGGATACAAAATGCAACTAAAATTAATTGAGAATATCATTCGGTAGCTAAAAATAAATAAAATGAATTGAGAATACAGTAAAAGCTCTCGATAACGAACACCTGTGGGACCAAAAAATTTGTCCGCTAACGGAGAGTGTCTGCTAATGTAAAGGTACAACGTCGGGAAGAACCTCGTTTATACGACTTTCACATTTATACGACATTTGCTTTCTGTCGCAATTTGTTCCTATAAATGTTAATGTTAAAATGCACGTGTTACTGTGTGTGTGTGTAAAAGTCAACTCCGGTGCGGTGGTTATGCATAATCACCAATTGGCTCAAGCTTGATTTCAAATTTCACTACATTTTTTAAGTTTCACCTGCAATTATGCATAATTCCCAAATAAATGGAAAGTGTGATAAATATGGAAACATTTATAGCCTTCATCAAACCAATTTATTATTTTTACCCGTACATACGTGCATTACACGTATTTTGCAATAAAAATTTCATTAAATTAAAATAAATGTGAAAATATTCATACAACAATACCAATCTTGTATTGTTGGCTTTCTTCACATGTATCGACATGTGCAAACAAAACTAACATTGACAAATTCTGAATCACCACCCTGGACCATAGTTATGTTCCGTTAATCAAGTAATTGATTGCCGGATTATTATATTTACCAATACACAGTCTGGGATTATACATAATTACCTTTGAATATATGATGAATACTTGATTCATGAACAAAAATTCACAAATTACAGTTTTGAGAAATTTGTATAGCGTTTGTCTGATTTTTTACTGTCCGCTATCGAGTTTCCTTCTCTAAAGGGGTTGAGTGAAATGCATTAAAGACCTATTCCATGGAACCGGAGATCAGGAAAGTGTCTATTAATGGGAGTTGTCTGCTAATGGGGAGTGTCCGTTAAGGAAGGTGCTACTATGTTAATCGATAGCTCTAAACATACAGGATGGAAACTCGTGCCTGTTTCAGCTCAAATAATTCGTGACCGATGGTTGTAGAAACATACTTTTTATCATAAAAATGTATTCGGATAATGTGTCTATTTTGGATGTCATTTATATTAATAGGGGGCCGTATATGTACCGAGATACAAAATGTAGTTTTTTACACGGTTTCCCTGTTCTCTGATTACCAATAAGAAAATTGTTGTCCTGTCCGACTTTGGATTTCAAATGTCTTTGTTCAGCTTCCACACCCCCCCCCCCCGAACTCCCAGAAAAAAGAAATCATGTTTGCAAAAGTAAATTTTTGAGCTAAGCTAACAGATTATTAAAATTCTTATTAAAGATTTTAAGATCGTTGAAAATGAGGGGGAAAGAACAGCCTTATTAACAACAGTTCAAGCGACATTGACGATATTATGTGGCCTCCTTAATGGCCTCATATTTCCACTTGACAAGCCCAGATATTTTGTAGTAGCGCCTGAGTGGCAAGATGTTCGTCTTCCGCTAGGAAGGGTACCGTCAAGGTCCACTGGTTCAAATCCGGGGGAAGAACATCAGAAACAAGTATTTTACCTACCGTCAAACCGAAAGATACCCAGGCCACATCGCCATATGGCAATATCGGCTCATTGTCCACACAGACTGGATACCTCTGGCAATTTATTCATAAAAAAGCATACATTACAAAATATACATTACAATCGTAACAACTATAAAATCATAATCTAAGTGTAAAATCATAATCTAAGTGTAAAATCATAATCTAAGTGTAAAATCATAATCTAAGTGTAAAATCATAATCTAAGTATAAAATCAATTGCGAGATCACAAATCTACGTATACAATCGGAAATCAAACATATAATCCTATATATTCCATATTAAATCGTAATTTGAATATAAAGTCCTAAATCACATATTGAAATCAGATCGATAAAATTCATAATCGATTTCATCCTCAATTTAAATCGTTCGATTTCCATGACATTACACTGGTCTTGTGCTATCAGTCAGTCTTCTTTGTAGTTGATCAGTTTCTTTTTTCTTTGTGAGCGGCGAGGTGGTGCAGTTTGTACTTACCTACCGATCCTGAGGCGAGCATCGATAGATGGCGCCTTCACTTCCCACCCAACATTATCGTATGGCGAATACATGACCGGAGTTTGCGTGTGGTGAAGTAGATATTTCGTAAAAGTTGATTTACAATGAAACACATTTTTCCATACAGCCCCACCCCCCCCCCCTACTTTGTAACTGATGGAAATCGAAAGAAAGCCTAATTCATTATAAAAGATATGGAAACTTATAGGCGCAGTTTAGTGATTCCTGCTATGCTATCTAAACAGTTAACGGAAACGCTTGTTTTCATGCTTTGTATGCTGTTCTTACCCTCATTTTCAGCGATTTTGGAATTCAAATATGTCAGTTAATATTTCTTTTACAAAATCATGTTTTTTTTGCTTCGGCAAAAACGGTAGGAACTAGCTAATTGGAAGTTGGACAGATTAATTAAATTAATTATCTCGGTATATATACGACCCCCCTATTAAAAAAAATTACATAAATAAGCTTATTTGGATGCTTCTTCCAATTGAAAGCATGTTTCTTGAACTAACGGTTCACTAGTTATAGTGATCTGCCTGTTATGCGTCAGTGCAAGGGAACAAGGAGAAAAAAAGACGCATAAAGTGAGGGAGACGAACGAATGAAAACATATTATTATGTCATATCTTTAGCCGGGTTTGCAGGAAATCGTCTTAAAACTGGGACAAACCTTGAAGTGAACGGTTGTATAAGTGAGAGATCATTGCATTTGATCTGAAACGGTATATCAATGGTATACTTGCATCGTGACTAAAGCTTGAATATCCCTGTTTAAACTCCACTGGGATAAACTGGCATTGAAAACAGAATCTGTCTCACGAAATCGGATCAATTGAGATTCATCGAGGTAATGACATGAGGTATGATCTGTATTCATCAACTTTGCAGTTATACCAGTATAAGCCAAGAATGGGTAAATCCGAGAATGAATTGAACCTTTTTACGACCATGGGCGTAATATTATGCCCAAAATTCAGTGTTCACTGTGTTTTCTTTTCTCTCTCTTCACCAACGTGATTGCTTCATAGCAACCCTAATGTCTACGGAGGAATTTTTTTCACACATTCAATGTATCTTTCTGCTATATGCATGTAATAGCGAAAGAGGACGCGTAGAGTGAGGGTGAAAAGAGGAATCTGAAAAAAAAACCCGCTTATCTACCTTTTATCTGTTATACTTTTTTCTTTTTATATATTTTTTTCTTTCCCCCTTTTTTGGTTTTTCTAACTTGCAGTTAGATTAGAACAAGGTCACCATATTTATCGCCGATTCGTCAGATAGAGATCATCCAAATTTCTTGCCAAACGCTCGTACCTGAAGTAGTTAAAATAATACCCGAAAAAGATCGGTAAGGATGCTAATACGCCCCTAAACTGTCAGGGTATCTGAACTAAATTTCCATCGTTGCGGGAAATCATTTCGTCATCCGTTTGTCGTATAAGTCGCGTCAGTTAAATGACCCAGGAAACTCGCAGATTCATATACGCCATGCGTATACACTGGCCCATCATTTACGCGGGGCAGGGGGCTTTTGAAAATACACTAAAAATGGTATATATATATATATACATACATTGAGTACATGTGCTTTACCATGTGCTTCACCAGTACATGTGCTTTACCCAGTTCGCTTTACCATGTGCTTTACCCCCCCCCCCGGAAAAAGTTGAAATGACGGCCCTGCGTATGCATCATAAAAATCAAAGTTTTATCTTTCAATTATCATATCCAGAACACATTCGTAGTTTGAACTTTATATTCAAAACAATTTTTCCTGCAATTGTTTCCCTTCCTTAACTTTGATTGGGCGTCTTTCCTCAAGAAGCCGTACAAACACAAGACCCTGTCGCAAGAGCTGGAAAAAACTAGAGATAAATTCTAGGACTACAGTGGAAACTCTCATATAATCGACACTATTCGTAAGCAGACACCTTTCGTTAATGGACACTTTTTTTTAAAAATACTTTCACGGCCCTCAATCTATTATACTGTAACTTAACGGACACTTCTCATTAGCGAACAAAATTTTTGGTTTCGTGGGTGTCTATTATCGAGAGGTTCTCCACTGTGCGAGTGATCCAAAATGCGAGTCTAAAGTCTAACGTCATGATCTCATGCGGCGACATGAAATGTAACTGCCCAAAACTAATGTGTTTAGCTCATGAATCTTCGTTCACAAAGGTTTCACTGGAAACATGGCCAGGGTAAAGCTTCTGACATCCCAGACTGACTTTTCCGCCATCTCTGACCGAAGTGTGACGTTAGTATTATCGATATGGGCAACCGATGTTTCCTATCGTGCTTTTTTTTTCAACGAAGAATACATTAAACCAGTTTTTTGATCAGGTGCTCTAAGATCATTGACACAGATTAATGTCAAAAGTGCAATAATTTAACTAAAACGTCATAATCATTTGATCATTTTTGTCGCATCACGGTCATTTTCTGCACACGAGGGCTAATTAGACCGGGACCTACAATTTATTGCCAATTCCGGACGGCAGGCTTGTTTTTTTATACTTGTCGAGGGGTTGGTGCGCTAACCCCTCGATGGGGGACTCCCTGCGGTAGCAATTTTTTTCTGCGGTCATGTCGCCGTTTCTGTTGTACCTCTTAACGTCATAATCAGCACAAAGATGGTAGATAAGACAAAAGCCAGTGTGGGTTGTCAAGGAGCCCTAGGCTAAGAAAGAGATAGGGAGGGAGGGGGTACATATCCCAGTAGCCATTCGCAATCAATTCTTATAATCGAGCGTATGAATAAAGTAATATTTTGATTAATTAAAACGTAAAAAATATATATGTCTGATATTTTGATCACATTCACAAGTTTGGTATTATATGAGAGCATTTATGTTTCAAATTCAGAAGAAAGTGTAAGTATAGAGTCTGTGAAGTGTTGAGTTTTACATTTACGGGGGCGATGACAAATATAGAAGTTCTATACGCAGGACTTTACTCAAAATCTAATTGACGGAATTTTCCAAGTACCGCAGGGGGGAAACGTTCTTAGGCCGGGATTACACTATAAAAGCTTTCTAAAAGTCCTTTTATAAAGCTTTTCGGTTGCATTTGCTCGAATGTAACCTATGAGCTTCATTGGTTAGATTTTTTAAGTTTTATGAAAGGGATTTTATCCAACTTTTATAGTTTAATACCGGCCTTAGACTTTTAGATACATTATGACTTCTTTATAGCACAAGATAATGCATGAAGGAAAATATAGAACAAACGGAACATGTTTAGTTTCAACATAATATTAGTTCAGCTAGGTATGAGCTGGATGATCACTGTGCAACCAATTGTTCCTGTTTTGTTGACTTTTCCTCCCACAGCTGAAATTTCAAAACAACTCAGAGTTAGAGGATGAAGTCATAAAGGTGAACTGATCTACTGTACATACCAAAACCATATTCATGAGGGGGAAAAATGGAGTAGATAGCGTTAGGGACATTCCAGACTTACGAAGCATGCTTAGGAACATTTCGGTGTGCTCTTCCACAAATAAAGTGCCTATGAAAGAGTGAAAAAGAGGGGACTCACCATCCCACATTGTTTCGAACAAAAAAAAAAGAGTTTACTGTGAAGTGATGTCTTGAAATCGTTAAAAGAAATGTAGAATATAGAACAGCGATGCATTGTGGAGTTTCTTTAAACCCCAGGTTTTGTCATCCGACATCTTTGAGCAGGTGTGTGACGTCACCCCATCGTAGAGTGGCAAAAACTAGTTTTCTGTTCGAAGTGACGTCTAATCGTTTAAAAAAAATGGAATGGGGAACAATATTGGATATATATATAGCGATGATATTGACGTCACACTTCGCACAAACGTGGGAAATGAGCAAGGCTGAAGTTTGCAGGAGCTCTAGCCAATATTAAATCGCTCAGAAAAGAGGTGGACTCAACGTCCTCAATCAAAAACTGATTTTGCCACTCTGATTGACGTCTAACCGTTAAAATAAAAAAAACAGGATAGGGAACAGCGATTGGCTGATAAATAATGACGCCACGTTTGTGCTTAAAGATGAAGGATGAATCAGACGATGGGGTTTTAAGAAGTGCTAGCTATTAGATGGCGGACTGGGGACGGGACGGAGATCACCCCAGCTGTATTATGGGATATATGGGGATATTATGAGAAAATTAATTATTTTACGGAATTTAATTATTATTATTATTACTGACATTTTCGTCTGTTCCAAAAAAATGTCCATTTGAATGTCAATGCTCGTGTCAGCGCCATTTGCATTCAATTTACGTTTATACAATTTGGCAACTACACCCTCAATCATTGGCGATAATTGCTGGAAAAATTCAGTCAAATATATCGATAAATATTGCACTTGAAGATAGTTTTTTTAAACGATTTTTTGGAGTTTAACCATTTTACTAAACGATAGTTTTAGCACAGGGAGACTGTATTAAATGTCATCATATTATTGTTTTCTATATATACGTCGCCAGAAGAAGTTGTGATATTTTAAGAAATCCCATGTTATTTGAAAACTTTTCGTAATCGAAAGACTACTTCTCAACGGTTCTCAAATATTAGGTTGCAGAGAGGAAAAACAATACGAAACACCCTGTATTTGCGAGAAGTGCGCATGATTTTATACAAAGAAATTTAATTTTTCTGACATTTAAATTATGTATTTGATTGCAATCCATCCATAATCTTGTTCTCTCCATTGCCTAGGACGAAACAGAAGTAATCAAGGTAAGTTTTTTGATGGATATTAATTATCTTGATTTATCAACATTTATTATCAACAAAGAGACATTTCTCAGACGTATTTCCAGCCACCAGGTTGAGCAATTTGCCTGTTGCTTCTTCTGGTTTTGTAGTTGTATTTTCTTTTGTTAACAACGCAATCGTAATAAATGCAGTATTCTCTTTGGAATCTATGTATAAATGAAACGCCCCTCATAAGGGCATTGAACACTGAAGGACCGGGCACACCCAGCTTCCACTCTCAGAGAGATATCGAAGCTTTCCCGGGGGATGGGTGTATCCGGAAATTTATTAATTTATGTGAGAACAACAAACGACGATATTTCATACGTACATATATACAATAAATAATCTGGAATAAAATTTGTGATCATAACATCACATCCACAGATAATCAATCCGTAATCGTAACATTGTCCTTATATAGATAATAGAAGAATGATCTCTTGTCTTGTATATGATTGAATCCGGAATTGAATTTATTCAATCTATAATATACCAATCTCATCGATTTTCAGTATAAGCAATCAATCTGGAGTGAGATATAAATTGACGTTCATATGGCCCGCACCTCCATTTCATTCACACCCGCCGGAAAAAGATGAAACAGTTGACACTTGTCTTCTCGGGTGTAAATTATATCGATTATTAGGTGTCGATGAAACAACCGATGCTTGTCTTCCTGGCGGTAGGTTATACTATTCAATAGGTCAGTGGTTCTCAACCGGGGGCCATATGGCCCCCTATTGGTACTGGGATACTTCAGGGGGGGGGGCCACGGAAGGAAATGGAGAATGGGGCCGACAGGTGGTTTGGAGAACTGCAGAGAGAAGAAAAATTAAGGTGTGAAGAAATAAAGCTTTTATATTAGTGACTATATGCTTACAGAATCCAACAAAACCACCCATAAAAGCAGGGCCGTCTTAGGGCATGGGCCCACCCGGGTCTCACCGCATTTTACAAGTTCCCTAGGATGGGGATTTTCGCAGGCCCCCGGCAAGATTTTTCGCCGACTCCTCTATATTAAATTTAGTGTGAAAAACAAAAAACGATGAAAACTATATCAGGCCCCGGACTGCAGATCTGTCAGTCCCACTCTTGTGAGGGGTCATGCCCAGTGGCCCTGCTGTGGAGGCCCCACAGTCCATAAGTGACCCCACCTTATGATATTTTGTATAGTACAATTTTGAAAATAAATAGGAATAATGTGAGCTGTTTATTTCCAGCCAAATATGGGACTACCATAGCATTACTTTTCCTAGGGGGAGGGGGCCCATGATGTTTAGACAGCCCTGAATAGAACTAGGACTTGCGGGGAGATCAATAGATTCTAGGCCAGTGGTCTGAAAGCCAATCTTCTTTGCAAAATTTTCGTTCAGTATAAAAATTCACTGAAAAAAATCAATTCAATACATATAAAGGATCCTCTGCTTCTAGATGAGAGTTGAAAACTCCGGGTAAGACAGGGGAGCCACGAGAAAAAAAATATGGTTCAAAGGGGGCCACACGGGCAAAAAAAGGTTAAGAAACACTGCAATAGGTGACCGTGATACCTCTCTTGTTGGCTCATAAGACGGGTCCTCCGAACCGGAATGTCGTCCACTTGATCCCACAGTTCGCGTCTTATTGCCGAGTAGATGTAGGTTACGGTCCAGGAATTGAATCAACTTCTGTAAACGTTGGAAGTTCACAGAGGGCTGTGTCTACAATTCTTATCTTCCAAGCCACCATTCTATGGACTCCGGCAGTTGGCCAAAGTGGAAGTCTCTGGTCTGGGGACACGTGGTGATGTAGTACCATAGGGGACCCATTTGAACCGCAGACGCATATGCTGTTACTAGAGCGTTTAAAACGCTGAAGATACACCGGAAAAAATGCCTCAGAAGGGCAATGACTCAAATAATCTCACCGTAATTACTTCCTGGTCTGAGCGTGATTTGTTCAGCATTCACTTTGAAATATGCTTCGAATCTTGAAAGTAATTACTTATTAACCACTTTACGATTAAGGACGTAATATTGCGTCCAAACGCTGGTGGAATAAATTCAAACAAGCCTGTTTTTTTTCCCTCTCTCTCCTCATCATCGCGAAACTTTGTTGCCACCCTATGAAAAAAATTTCTTTTTACCTCTGTAATGTACCCTTCTACTATATACATGAACATTGAAAGAGAAGAGGTAGGTGAGGGTGAAAAGATAAATCTATTTCATACCTTACTCTCTTATCTTTAACTATTAGAGATAAAGAGAATATATATATAATATCTATTATACTGTTTCTTTCCATTTTTCCCCCCTTCCTTTTTCTAACATGCGGCCGATTCGTCGATCGGAGATCACCCGAATTTCTTGCCAATCGCTTGCAAACGAAGAGGTTAACAAAATCCGTTTTAGATACTTATTTCCGACGTGTATAGTCAATTTTTATTCGAAAAAAAAAGTAGAACGAAATCCGTCACTACTTATGAAAAAAAAAATAATGCAGTATATGATTTGAATATTGCATAGGCTGACCATATTTATGGTGGTCGAGTGGTCGTAGTGACGGACTGTCGTCGCGAGATCCGTGGTTTTAATGCCCCCACCGTCGCCACAGTGGTGGTCGGCTGAAGTTGATTTTCTGTGGTTTCCAACTTCAAGGCGCCACAGAGAGCAACAAACCTACATACAGTACAAATGCAATTCAATCATAACACATCACTCACTTCATTTCTGAAATATAGATGGCGGCACTGAAAAATCAAAAAGCACACCACTACATATGCACTCCGTCTATTAGGTATACACACACAGTTACACTTCCGGCACAACCCACTAGGTAGTAAATCGCCCATAGATGGTGATAGACCTGCATTGTGCTCGGTTTGAATGAAAGAAAGAAAGAAAATTTCCTCGAGGAAAAATACGAGACTGCTTTGTAAACACTGGTAAATTCGGCCATCGCAAATTATTGCCAGAAATGATAGCTAGATAGATAGAACCGCTCACAACACCGGACTGATGCAAAGCACTTTACTTCCGTTACCTCAAAAGAGGCAGAATTGTGTCGGAAAAGTTAGCAAAGATTTATAGTGGTGGCTTCCCTTGCCCCGTGCTCGCAAGTTTCGAATCATTCGCGTCGTTCTCCCCATGAAGACAGTCATCAACTCGATGCAACTTACAAGCCATTTGACAAAAACGGGTGACTGAATCCAATGACTAGGGAGAAAAATTGCACGTGCGCCCAGTGGCACATAAGGGCCGGAGACCGCAGCCTGGGATTTCGAAAGAAGTGGGGAAAAGACTTGTGGGCAAGAAAGAAGAATAAACTGGCATGTTGAAGTGGGAGAGCTTTAAGAATGGTCAAAATACGCGATGTATACAAATTACAGAGTTATGTAGAGATCGATACCAACTATTATTCATGATTTACATCACTTTCATGTTTGACATCACTAATGGCGTGTGTGATCACTATTACATAACAAATTTTAAAATCGCTGAAAAATCGCCAGTGGCGGGAAATGAAGGATTATTGTGAATTGCAATGGATTAGAACGAATCCTACAAAAAATAAATGAAATATGTGCGAGATATAAATATTCTTATTTATAAACTTAATTGTAGTAATAAAATTGATGAGTTTTGAAGATAATTTTAATCCTTGATTCAATAAAGAATATAAATTAAATTTAGCTTTGCTTTGAAAATGAATGAGGGAAAACAGGACATATTTGTAAAACAATGTCGGGACGAATTTCGTCCAGAAATTTCGTCAAAATACGAGAATGTCCCAGGAAACACAGTACGTATGGCCATCTTAATATTTAATATTTGCCATGAACAAAATAAACAGAAATTCGAAAGCATTCTCAAGATGACAATGCAGTCAGTACTGCATAATAAGGGGCCGTTCAAGTATTACGTAAGCAAATTTTTAGCCATTTTTGACCCCCCCCCCCTGTCGGCAATATTTCGTCATCACTGCCCCCACCTCCTAACACACATTAGCGGGATCACAAATGCACGCGGGAAGGGGGGGAGGCATAGGGAGCTCGTGCAGTCCCCCCCCCCGACGGAAAAAAAAACCCCCATTTTTTTAATGCATACAATGTTTTTTAAAAACAATTAAAATTTCGAAAGAAAATACCTTTATATGTTATTATAATCGATTTCTGTTAATTTCAATGCTATCTGAAGAACTCAAAATTTCTCTTTAAGAAATTCATTGCAACTCACCCTTCTAGCGATATATGGTAAACCCTTGACCCGCAGACCAAATGTGACCCTGAAGGTTATCTGATGTGGCTTGCCCCCCCCCCCCCCAAACATAGTTTTGTAAAAATGAACTTGGCGGCACATTTTTCAAATCGCTTAAATGACCCGTGGCACAATTTAAGTGGCCGGTGGAACATTTTCAGATCACTGAAGTAGGCCTGAAGGACACTTTCACATTCAAAGATCACCTAAGTAGCCCGCGACACAGTTACAGAACACTTAAACGATCCGTGAAACATCTAGAGATTCCTGAAGTGTCTCTGTAGGGGACTTATCAATAGGGAGAATGTTAGTTGAGGTGCCTAATAACTATCGAAAGGTTTTTCCGTTTTTTGGCGCATCGGATAAGATGTCTTTAAGAATATTTCATATCTTCATAAAGGGTGGTTGATGACGTAAGCATCAACCAACCCCCCCCCCCTTGTCATCAAAAGTCAGCAAATCGGAACCCGCCCCCACCCCCCATCGATCCTGACGTAATACTTGTATTTACACCTAAGGCCGTCTTAACATAACATAATGCAATAATTGCAAATTATGTGGTAGCGCCATCTAGGATCCAGATGAAAGAGTTATTTGGCATTCAAATTTCGTTTCTTCCCCGTGAGTGAACTCTAACTGTTAACTGGTTGATACTCCCATATAGTCGAATCCTAGTGTAACGGGCTCCAAGAGACCTGAGAAATCACTTCATTGAAATTCGTTATAAAGGAATTCCAGGTATTTGCATTGCTCCTATGTAAACTTATCTGGGGGGATTAGAAAAGTGTTCGTTAAAACGAGATTTTCGCTATAACGGAATTCGTTAAAACGGGATTCAACTGTATAAAAGCGCGGATCGAACTTCATATGAACAAATATAGTATAGTATAGTATAAGTCAATATAGTATTTTGATATTTATTTTATGTATCTCGTTGAATATTTGTTTCCTTTTTATCCCCTCATTTTTCGCATCTTTTATTTTCCTGATATTGTTGTTTTCTTCTGTTCTTTTAATTTTGTATCTTCTTAATTTGTTGTTTCCTTTTTTTTCATTTTATGTTTATATATATATATATAAACTAAAGAGCCAAAAAAACTGGTACAGGTATGCGTATGCAAACAAAGATGTATGGAACCAACTAGAGTACGGCGCTGCGGTCGGCAACGCCTATATATCACAACAAGTGTCTGGCATAGTTGCTAGATCGGTTACTGCTGCTACAATGGCAGGTTATCGAGATTTAAGTGAGTTTGAACGTAGTGTTATAGTCGGCGCACGAGAGATGGGACATAGCATTTTCGAGGTAGCGATGAAATTTGGATTTTCATGTACGACCATTTCACGAGTGTACCGTGAATATCGGGAATTCGGTAAAAAATTAAATCTACGACAACGCTGCGGCCGGAAAAAGATCATGCAAGAACGGGACAACTGACGAGAATCATTAAAAGTGACAGACGTGCAACCCTTCCGCAAATTGCTGCAGATTTCAATGCTGGGCCATCAACAAGTGTCAGCGTGCGAACCATTCAACGAAACATCATCGATATGGGCTTTCGGAGCCGAAGGCCCACTCGTGTACCCTTGATGACTGCACGACACAAAGCTTTACGCCTCGCCTGGGCCCGACTACACCGACATTGGACTGTTGAGGACTGGAAACACGTTGCCTGGTCTGACGGGTCTCGGTTCCGATTGCTTCGAGCTGATGGACGTGTACGGGTATGGAGACAACCTGATGAATCCATGGACCTTATATGTCAACTGGGGACTGTTCAAGCTGGTGGAGGCTCTGTGATGGTATGGGGGCGTGTGCAGTTGGCGTGATATGGGACCCCTGATACGACTCTGACAAGTGACAGGTACGTAAGCATCCTGTCTGATCACCTGCACCCATTCATGTCCATTGTGCATTCGGACGGACTTGGACAATTCCAGCAGGACAATGCGACACCCCCACACGTCCAGAATTGCTACAAAGTGGCTCCAGGAACACTCTTATGGCTTTAGACACTTCCGCTGGTCACCTAAATCCCCAGACATGAACATTATTGAACATATCTGGGATGCCTTGCAACGTGCTGTTCAGAAGAGATCTCCACCCCCCTCTTACTCCTACGGATTTATGGACAGCCCTGCAGGATTCATGGTGTCAATTACCTCCAGCACTACTTCAGACTTTAGTCGAGTCCATGCCACGTCGTGTTGCGGCACTTCTGCATGCTCGCGGGGGCTCTACACGATATTAGGCAGGTAATCAGTTTTTTTGGCTCTTCAGTGTATATATTGTATTTTCTTAAATTTTGTTTTCTTTTATTTTCTAATTTTTCGTACCATAGAATTTTCAATTGCATTTTTTTCTTGCGCTTCAACTGATTGATCGCATGTACATTTTTTGTAAATATTGTATATATTTCTATTAATGCCTCATACGTTGAATAATCACTACTAATTTTGTTTTTTTACATATTATATTCAATATATATATATGTATATACTCGCATTATATACACTCTGTCTGTCGGAGAAAAAGAAAACACTGTATTTTAGTCAGCACAATACATGTGATACGACTTCTTGTCATGGAGAATGTAGAAATATTTTGCAAAAACAAAACATACAAACCAAAATTCTGATAACTATAAGCGAATTTTTACCGTGTCGTGATATCGGCCTTTTCCGTTCCTTGCTCATAAAACTCATAAAAGTACCTGAATGATGATAATATCCGTGATTCTCTGATAAGCAGCGTCTACTATATTCTTCAAATGGGCTTTTCCAACTAACGCGATTTTGATAATCCGGTACACGTTGGCTTACTATGGGCCGGATTAGTGTATATTATATACTACTGTATATTATATTATTATCCGTTACTGAATTTCATACTATTATTATCATTTTCTTTTTGTTTAGAAACCAGAAGTATGTATTGATTATATAATTTGTTACTAGAACGTAATTCAATTTCAATTCGAATCATTTCTTAGATCGGGCTTTGGCCACCGATTAAATAACATACACAGTCAAACCTCGTTAGTGCGTCATCCGGTAAACACGCCACTCCGCTTAACGGGTCATTTTTTGGAAGTCCCAGTTGTCCTCAGGCAGGAATTGGCACAGCTATGGCTTACTCCGTTTAACGAGTCACTCCGATTACTAAGTCATATTTTTACTCTCCCAAGAGTGACTCATTAACGAGGTTTGACTGTATTTACTGATTTATCACATTTACTGTCTTTTTTAAATCACCTTTACATCGATATTTTGTCGCCATTAGGACACGAGTGCAAAGCAAGAAAAGGTTTGTTATCAATTTTCTCTTTCAATATTTTGTTTGAATACATTAAAGCAGCGTTTTCCAAAGTGTGGATCGCGGAAATCCGGTGTAGTCACGGGGAACCGCGCGAATAAACTAGGGGGTTGCGACAGATTATCCGAAATAAAAACTTCCACAAATAAAAAAATATATATATTTTTTTCATTATGAACAATATTTGTAATATTGGCCGATTTTAAAAGCGAATAATGAATTTGAAATTAAGTGGTTCACGTAATTTCGAAACTTTTCTAATTGAAATTATGTCTCTGGGACCAACGCAACGCCAGTAAAAATGTCATACCCACTATTTGCTAAGCACCCTGTATGTATATATTATTTAATTATTTTTAAAAATAAATATTTCAATGTTTCAAAAAACGCAGGGAGTAAGTATTGATCATCGACCGAGTACAAAATGGCACCATAAATGAGTATTCGCATTATAAATTACTTATTCTAAATAAAAATCAAATCAATTTAAAGATGTTTCAAAGCCGGGGAAGCTCGTCATAAAGGATCGAAGACGCGCGCGCCCCAAGAAAATCTCTGGGCATAAATTTGATGCCCTAATTCGTCTCAATGTTAATTCAATGTGTCAAAACTGATATAGGCTATGTCCCGTGGATTTTAATACTGTTTAATTGAAAATATATATATTCTGAAGCGAAATGTGGTTTCTATTTGTAGGAGAATAATGTAGAACTTTTAGCAAGAGATTCTACTAAACCAGTGGTTTTTAAGCCAACATTTTTCAGGAACGGTTCCTTTCCGCGTACCCCGACCCCGAATCCTCAAGGCACACCCCTCCCCCAATCCGTTTCTCCCATTAGAGATTCCGAAAACTTCGCCAAAAAATAGTATATGTTAAATTAGAATACGGTTTCTTTGTTTTTGAAGTAAGCAAACAAATTTTGACACAAAGATTGGACAAAAGATAAATTAAAGTGATATTTGGGACTGTATTGGATCACGAACTTTTGAAAAATTAGGCTCAAAAGAGGATAAATACAATCTCAAATCCGGAGCTGCATTCAATTTGCCTCTACATTAATTTTTTATATAAGTATACGAAGAGAAAAAGCGCGTTCAACAAGCTCCGTGCTAGAGATATCACAGCCAAAATATTATGGATTTTCTAGAAATTCCACTGTACTCTTCACCGCGACGACCTGCAAAAACTAAGTTCACTATTCTGCCATTAAAGAGATTCTTCAGAGTGGGTATCTGATGCGAGATCTAGAAATTTCTACTTTTCTGCAATGGACGCCACAGTTCAAAATACTCTTGTTTGAAACGATTAGATGTCCACCGATCATCCATTCCCGGCTCTGAAAAATATTTTTCAAAAACGAGGATTTCAATCCTTCCAAGTGCTCAGTTATCGCATCACCGGCTGTTAGCTCGGCTTGTGATAAGAAAACAAGATATACAGAGAAACTGGCTAATTTTGTAGAGATCTGATGTTTGGAAAAATTTCATACCTGCCCCTACTGGGACTCAATCACCGGTCGAGTGATCTACCAACTAAGCTATAGTGACAGATAAAAAATTAGCCAGTTTTTCTATATATCTTGTATTAACTAGTGAAGAGTATATCTTTCTCTAAATGTATGTCGCCATCTGGTGGCCTGATGTCATTGAGCCATAGCTGATTGCGGTCACCGACCATGGCCGCTGTGGTGGTCGAGTGGTTATAGTGACGGACTCGCGATGCGAGGATCCGGGTTCGAACCCCACACTGGTGGTCGGCTGAAGTTGGTTTTCTGTGGTTCCCAACTTCAAGGCGCGAATGCGAGCCGATCTCCCCGTTAAAAAGTCTCGCCACAGAGAGCCACAGGGCTACAACGTTACAAATATTCAATCATTACACTTCACTCACAATTTGAAGTATAGATGGCACAGCACTGAAATATCATAGACAACACTAGCTACACACTCAGACTGTTAGGTGTACACACACTCACTTTGTTCCAGACTCTGCCACGAAGCTGGGCTGGAAGAGATCTCGGCAACGGGATAAGTCCGGTGGCAGGGACCCTGGCGTTCATTCATTCATTGTCACCGACCATGCATGGTATTATTCAACATATTATATGCGCTCCACTGGTTAAATATTCTATCTGTAATGACATCAGGCCACCAGATGGCAACATATTGTGGCAAGACTCAAAATAGGACAGATATTCAAGTATCATTATTAACTCGACTGCAAGACTAGCCATTAGCAAGATATATTTTATTCTTGTCTTTTATTTTATTGTTTATTTTTCATGGAATGTTCGGAGATGTTCGTGTGTTCTTGTTGGATTGTGACTGTGTTTGTAATTGCTCCGTAACGAATATCTAATAAAAACTACGCGACATATTTGGTGGAGGCGCCGGGTAATCCAAAATTACGGAAAACTCAATCAGAAGAAGCCGTAGACTGCAAGGGCTAGGTTCTGAGCCCGTATCACTGCTTGACTCTTTTAGAAGACGTCGGTGCCCGATGGCTATGTCCAAGAATCCGGAAGGTGAGTCGTTAGCTCCATCTATTCAACCTGCTCCCAATGCATATGCCCCAGCTTATCCCATGTACCAAGTGCCTCGCGACCACTGCATATTCTCCGGTACTGATGGTCAAAACCCCGAAAAGTGGCTGAAAGATTATGAAAGGATCTCCAATTACAATCGTTGGGATGACTCGATTCGCTTAGCTAATGTTGTGTTTTACTTGACTGATACTGCTAGGCAATGGTTTGAGAACAATGAAGATCTCATTACAAGCTGGACAATTTTTCAGCGAGACTTCAAAGAGACATTCGGACAGCCCGAGGACATCAAGCGACGATCGGAAGACCTGTTGAGAACCAGGGCGCAGCGTCCGTGTGAGAAGTTTGAGTCCTATATTCAAGATGTTCTCTCATTATGCCGCCAAGTTGATCCATCCATGACAGATGACCAGAAAATTTCCCATCTCCTGAAAGGGATCGCAGAGGATTTCTACCAAGTACTGATAAACAAAGAAGCAGCTACAGTAGACCAGTTCATATCTATTTGTCGACAGATCGAGACTATGAGGAGACGTCGTGTAATCAAGCCACAGTATGAAAGGCTACCAAACGTGACGGCTGTATCTTCGACGACCACAGAGAGTTTGTCAACATTGATCCGACGCATTGTCAAAGAAGAAATTCAACGAGTGATTCCTCAGATAGCTTCGCTTGCACGAGACGACGAAACTGAATGTCGGGAGGATATGATCCGGGAAGAGATACAAAACATGATCCAGGACACGCTAGCCCCTCTCACCCGAGACGACACCGAATCCTTGATGCCCGTAGAAAGAGGTAAGAGGAATTCCTGGAAAACCAGACCGAGACGTCCACAACAACCGGCAACTCCAATCGTAGAGAGGAAAACCGATCTTTGGCGTACACCTGAAAATGTACCGGTCTGTTTCCATTGTGGTCGAGCTGGACACGTGATCAGATATTGCCGCGATCGAAGACGTGACCTCACAGATATAAGGGCCAGGAGGGAGTCAAATCAACAACTGAATTACAACTCTGGACGATCAAGGATGGAACCAAATCGGTTTCAAACACTGGGTTCTAATTTTGTAGCCGAATATGGACATGAGAGTGGAGACGACGACAGACGTTATAGAAGCAGCTCCCCATACCCCAGACGCAATGCAGTTCGCCGACAGTCGCGCTCCCCAGGTCGCCGTCCAAGCCGTTCGCCCGGTCGATCCGCTGAGGAAAACTAGGCTGTGCGACCTGTTACGGGGGTGAGGCCGCAATTGAAGGAAATCCTCCAGTGCATACAGCGGCTAGACTGATGGAAAATTCTGTATTTGTCGTGATAAACGGACATAATGTGAAAGCTTTGGTCGATTCAGGTGCTGACTATTCCGTCGTTACAGAACATTTACGTCGCAAGTTGAAAACACCGTTATTCGCTGAACGTGGTAATATCCTTCGTACTGCCAGTGGAAAGCTAGTGGAAGCTCTTGGACGATGTGTATTAAGAGTGGACTTTAACGGAAATGTACAACCATTCGAATTCTTGGTATTCCCGCAGTGTAGCCATAATCTTATATTGGGTTGGGACTTCTTTAAAGCCACAGATGCAATAATTGATTGTGGCATGGGTGAGATCCAAATTGGTGAAGCTTCTTACTACAATCCTGAATCTGGAAAGGTGATTCATCTGTACGCTGCCGAAGACCATATGATTCCTGGAAATTCTGTCCGGAAAATTTCCGTGGTGAGCAAATGTCAAGAAATCTGTGGAAATGTTATGGTTACTGGCAGAAAAGAAATTCAACTAGAGAAAGAACTGAGTGTACCAGCATCTGTCATCGTGCTTGAAGATGGTCGAGGGGACGTATGGGTATCAAACATTTCATCGCAGTCTCAACTCATACCCCAGGGAAGATCTTTAGTTGAACTCACAGAGCTGGACGACTGTCAATTGTGTTCTCTATCTTGTGATACTGGATCAGAAGACGAAGAAAAGCATAAGTATAAAGTCGTAACAGACATGCAAGGAAAATTAGAGAAACTAGAGCAATTCGTGGATCCTCATCTTGACGACGGAGAACGAGCAAAAATTTTAGAATTATTGAAAGAGTTCATTCACATTTTTGATTTTGAAACCCAATCGGTGAAGATTTCCAAAAGTGTGAAACACAAGATAAACACTGGTAATGCTCTTCCCGTAAAACAGAAGCCTTACAGAGTTTCACTAGCAGAAAGACGTATAATACAAAACGAAGTCGATAAAATGCTAAAACTGGACATAATTGAACCATCTGAGAGTCCTTGGTCTTCCCCAGTAGTGTTAGTGAAGAAAAAAGATGGAACATGGCGCTTTTGCGTAGATTACCGTCGCCTGAATAAGATGACCAAAAAGGATGTATATCCTCTTCCGCGAATTGATGATGCATTAGACAGTTTCGCAGAGGCAGGAATCTATTCTTCTATGGACCTAAAATCTGGCTACTGGCAAATACAAGTAGACGAGCAAGATAAGGAAAAAACAGCATTTATTACTCCCGATGGTCTTTACCAGTTTAAAGTCATGCCTTTTGGGCTCTGCAACGCACCCGCTACATTCGAGAGAATGATGGACAGTTTACTCAAAGGACTGAAATGGCATATTTGCTTATGTTATCTGGATGACGTAATAGTTTACGGATCAACTTTTGAAGAACATCTTTCACGTTTGAGACTGGTAATGAAATGTATAAAAAGAGCTGGATTAACTTTAAACCATAAGAAATGTTGTTTCGGACAGAAGAAACTCAAGATTCTGGGTCACCTAGTGGATAAAGATGGAATTCATCCAGATCCAGCCAAGATAGAAGCCATCGAAAGATTTCCAATCCCGCAAAACATTTCCGACGTGAGGGGATTTTTAGGAATTTGTTCCTACTACAGACGCTTTATTAAGGATTTCTGTGTCATAGCTGCACCATTGCATTGGTTGTTGAAGAAAAATGCAAAATTCATTTGGAAAGAGGAGCAACAATCATCATTCGATCAATTGAAATCATGTCTCACGAAACACCCAGTCCTTGGCTACTACAAGCCCGAAGCAGAAACCCATATACATACGGACGCAAGTGGATATGGCGTAGGTGCAGTTCTTGTCCAGATTCAAGATAGAAATGAAAAGCCGATCGCATACGCTTCTCGGTCACTTTCAACAGCAGAAAAGAATTATTCAACAACCGAGAAGGAATGCTTGGCCGTTGTATGGGCCATAAACAAGTTTCGGCCATACCTGTTCGGACGCCCTTTCACAGTCGTAACCGATCACCACTCTTTATGCTGGCTCGCCAATCTAAAGGATCCTTCTGGACGACTAGCGAGATGGGCATTACGTCTGCAAGAGTATGACGTAACGGTTGTTTTCAAAAGTGGGAAGAAACACAGCGATGCTGACTGTCTTTCTAGGCACCCAGTACTTGAAGCTAAAGAAGAAGAAATAGCTGACGACATCCCCTTTCTCAATGCCATTTCGAATTTTAAAAACGAACAATTAAAGGACTGTCAGTTACAAGTTATCCGAAAGAAGCTTGAAGAAATTGGTAGTTACCGAAATTTCCAGATACTAGATGGGATTTTGTATAAGAAGAACTACGATCCTTTGGGAAAACCATGGCTCTTGGTCATGCCAAAACATCTTCGAATGGAAGTGCTAAAAATCCTTCATGACGCACCCACAGCTGGCCATTTAGGTTTGGCAAAGACTTATGATAAAGTACGTAGAAAGTTCTACTGGCCTGGAATTTATAGAACTGTACGACGTTATGTGTCTCATTGCAAGGAATGTCAAAGAAGAAAATCACCATCACAACGACCTCCAGGATATCTTCAACCGATTAAACCTGCTGATGCCCCATTCCGAAAAATAGGGATAGATCTGCTCGGACGATTCCCGCTGACAACTCAAGGGAACCGATGGATAATTGTATGTACAGATTATCTCACCCGATTCACCATCACGAAAGCTCTGCCAAGCGGTGATGCAATGGAAATCGCAAAATTTCTAGTTGAAGATGTTATTCTAAAGCATGGATCACCAAGAGAAATAATTAGTGACAGAGGTCGATCATTTTTGTCAAATCTTGTAAGGGAAATAAATGAGTTGTGTAAGACTTCGCATCTACTAACTACGGCATATCATCCGCAAACCAATGGCCTAACAGAAAGGTTCAACAAGACTTTGGCAGATATGTTATCTATGTATGTCGACACAGAACAAAAAGATTGGGATTGCATACTACCATACGTCACATATGCTTATAACTCGGCAAAACAGGAAACGACGGGCTTTAGTCCATTCTTCCTCGTTCATGGACGTGATGTAGAGACACCACTGGATGCCATACTACCGGATGATCCCGATCATACTCCCAGTGACTATGTGGCCAAATTAATAAAGAATGCAGAGGAAGCTCGAGAACTTGCAAGATTGCATATCTCGAGAGCTCAGGCGAAAGATAAAAGCCGTTACGACGAAGCTCATCGCGATGTTCAATACAAAAAAGGTGATCTCGTGTGGATTTTTACACCGGTCCGAAAACTCGGTTTATCAGAAAAGCTTCTTAGACGTTACTTTGGACCCTATCGTGTAGTGAAAAAACTATCACAAGTCACATATGAAGTAGAACCTTGTGAGGAAAAGTCCCGAAAGCGGCAACTGAAGGATATTGTTCATGTTTTACGGATGAAGCCGTATCATGACCCAAAAGAGCAACAAGAAGATCCACATCCAGAGAAGCAGAGCCGTACACAAGCGAATGCAAACCGACTTTCAGCAAGTATTCATAATCTTCCTGGACCTCTGACGAGGAGTCGTTCTAAGCAGTTACAGCGAGACGCTGAACATTTGAAGAGGGGAGATATGTGGCAAGACTCAAAATAGGACAGATATTCAAGTATCATTATTAACTCGACTGCAAGACTAGCCATTAGCAAGATATATTTTATTCTTGTCTTTTATTTTATTGTTTATTTTTCATGGAATGTTCGGAGATGTTCGTGTGTTCTTGTTGGATTGTGACTGTGTTTGTAATTGCTCCGTAACGAATATCTAATAAAAACTACGCGACAATATATTTAGAGAAATGGGTACTCTTCACTAGTTAATACAAGATGTATAGGAAAGCTGGCTAATTTTGTAGATATCGGTCACTACAGCTTAGGTGGTAGAGCACTCGACCGACATTCAAGGGGGACAGAGATGAATTTTTTTTCCAAAAAATAAGTATCTCTGCTAAATTAGCCAGTTTTTCCTGGTATTAACTACGACACCCTTTATAAATTTAGCATCTTGTGGAAAAAATTGTTGTCAGATGTACTGTACCGAATGCTTACTTTGCCAGGTTGAACGTACGTTTTCTTTTGAACAGACCTATCACAAATAAAATTCCAATATACAAATATTAGCTGAATTACAAAAATCCGACATTGAGAAATTTAACTCTGGTATATTATTTTGCTTTGAGCTCCCCCCCCCCCCTGTCGTAGAACATTCGACCTACCACTGTTTCAAACATTTGTGAGTCTAGAATCCTATATTATGCCCCACAAACTAACAGTCTCGTTCCTTGTCAGGCAGTGAGTATTCTCCGTAGATTAACCTCACATAGGTACAGTGCCTGAAATGATGTACATTTGTGCAGCTGACAGAACAGTTTTTGACTGTAAACTTAAGATCTATGTATAAACTGGGTGTCTCCTGCATATAACTCCTATTCTAGCTTTTATCTCATCAAACATTTGTCGTAGAGGTATGGTTCTAATTGAAAATGAAATGTATTTAAGAATCACTCCGTGTTAGTTTCAACAGTGGAAATACAGTGTGTCATAAAGTAAAAAAAAAATACATTTTTAAATGGTCCCCTCATCCTTTAATTACCAATTAGAAAGTTGAAAACAAAAATATTTCATGTTTCTAAGTGCAATATTTGATGAGATACTGTATTTGAATTCAAATACAGTGGAACTTCGGTTAGCGATCAATTAGCATAACGAGCCAAAATTTGGCGCTTTGTTTATTTATTGTCGCGTTTTCACAACTAGGCTGATGATGGTTTTCGCTTTCGTGCACACACGTACTGTGGAATTGTAGGTAATATTCTCCCCTGCAACGTCCGGTCAGCGTGCCTCACCGGGAAAATTGAGTGTGACTATTATACGAAACTAGATGTCGCATTGTAATCGCGCGTATGTGCGCTTGTTTTTTATATAAATTCTGCTTTAGTTTTATTCGGTAGGTGGCAGCAGATATTTAAGATCAATGATTATGTTAATCAAGTGTCGGGCGTCTCTTGGATATTCTGTGGGGTGGGGGAGAGGGAGCCCAGTGAAAATCAGATGAATGGGAACCACGATAAGGGCTGAAGAGGGGCCCTCAGAAAGAGAGGTGATAAATTTCAAGAAAGAATTATGGTGGGAAAAATTGCTAAAACTTTCTGAATCCAGCACAGCATGGAACTAGGACCATCACAATCCACAGTCCCATATGGGCGGCCTGAGGGGCCTATCCATGGGGGGGGGGGGGCACATGATGAGATCTGATACTACACAATTTCTGAATGTAATTAATGTGTAAGCTATTTAGCCAAATACGGGTGACCCCAGAACACTTTGTCAGTGCTGTCGTAATACGTGAGCCCACCCTGGGCCTCAAGTTTGAAAGGGGGTGCTCATGATCACGATATTTGGTCAAAATTTTCGAGAGCTTCAATATGAAAATAGTGTACTAGACAGGCATTTCTATTCCATTACGGGGCCGTAGGAAAATTACTGTATCCAAGGGGCGGGCGGAAGCCGATGGGGCTCTTAAGACGACCCTGCACTTTTCCTGGAGACATGATGTAGAGACGCCATCCCCACAGGAGGGAAGTTCAGTGTTTTCTAGCCCAAGATAGCTGCGGGCCAAGGTCAATATCTCTGAAAATTCATTGGCTCGTCCAATATATGTATTTGATTACATTATTTATTATTATTATTGTGTATTGTATATCATTGTATTATTGATTAAATGCCGTTCTTATTAGTCATTTTTATGTGAATGAATAATTGTGGAAAAATAATTATCCGTGTTTCCATTATTTCCTACGGGTGGGGGGGGGGGGGGGTTGATTCGTAGAACGAGCACGTTCGCGAAATGAATTAAGCTCGTTAACCGAAGTCCCACTGTATATGATAGAAGTTGGGAAAGAACAGCATAAATTATTGTCCGTTAGTTTATACAACTTATGCTGTTCTTTCAAAACTTTTCTCCGACTTCGCAATTCAAATGTCTCAGTGAATATTGCACTTGGAAAGATTAATTTTTTTTTTCGTTTTGCCTCAGAAGAGACAGCGCAATAACTTTCTTACAGGAAGTTAAAGGACAGAGGCACGCCATGTAAAAATGCATATTTTTTTTTATTTCACAACACACTCGAAACTGGTACATGCCCAAAAGTGGTACATAGTGATTCTTGATCACATTTTGAGAATTTTTTTGTTCAATTATAACCATGTGTCTACGACAAACGGTTGATGAGATAAATGTCGAATTAGGGGCTTACAGGACACCCGGTATATAGTAATATGAACATGTTGGATCTACAGAAAATAATTGTAATGATCTCCCGCTAATGCCTCAAAAAATAAGTTGTGTCAAAAGTCGAAAATATATATAAATGTTACTAAATTGCAATGCATTGCCCAATTGCATGGAATTATGAAGTTTTGTGTTGAATAAGTACAGGATGTCCCATAAATTCGTGAGTAGGTTAAAAACTCAAAAATTGAAGAAATTTGTATGTTTGAATAAACAGTTTGTTGAATACGGATGTTTATTACAGAAAAAAAAATCAATTCGTATTTTTGTCGATACAGGGTGCTGCACGAAATCAAATAACATAATTATGAAAAGTCCGAACCGTTTTACGACGTCTTCTGTGTCCGAAACGTTCGTAAAGTATAAGCTGCAGATTTTCTTCTGAGGTGAAGCAACTCACCAATAGTGCTTTGTCGACCAATGATCAACATCATAATGGAAATCTTACATATGTGCCAGTAATAGGAAAATTCAGAAATGAGCAATTAATCGTACACAATGCATTTCATAGCACACTGATTTTCCTATTTCAGTGATTTGCTTTTGTGCAGCGAACTCCATCGACGAAAATTAGAACTAATTTTTCTCTGCACCAAAAATAAATTCCCTTTCGTGAAAACAACATTATTGCATTCAACATACCGCATTCTAACATACAAATTACTTCAAATGTTACGAATTTATTAGACACCGTGTATACATCTGTAACCCTTCAAATATACAAATGATCAACCGATACGCTCCTTTCACACGCTGCGGAATCGTCCGTACGGAGGAACTTATGTACGGACGAATCCTCCGTACGGGGATGATTGCTTTTTGCTGTATTACAGAGAAGCTCCGCACGGCCGAATGTTCGTAGCGTGTGCAAGCATGGCAGCCGTGTGTTGTAGTGGCAGCGGACGGCAGCACGACGTCAACTTCACCGTACGGCCACTCGTCCGTATAATGTGAATGCTACCACCCAATTTCGCACGCCGCTAATGGAATGTCTCCGTAAGTCAGATCCTCCGTACGGACGAATTCGTAGCGTGTGATAGGTCTGTATTAGATTTCGTGCTATTGCTGCTGTCAACTCGCGATATATCCCGACAATGCTCTTCTCATAACAAAAGGAGTGAATACAGATGATATCTTGTGGGGGTGGGGGGGGGGGTTACACACATTGCATTTGAATTGCTCTTTTAAAACTTTCAGTTTTATCGTTGTTTGTCACTGAGTACTATTCCTTCAAAATTTCGTATAATGGTATTGATTTCATAAAACTTTTGTGTGTAGGCTACATATACACTGAAGAGCCAAAAAAACTGGTACACCTGCCTAATATCGTGTAGGGCCCCCGCGAGCCCGCAGAAATGCCGCAACACGACGTGGCATGGACTCGACTAATGTCTGAAGTAGTGCTGGAGGTAATTGACACCATGAATCCTGCAGGGCTGTCCATAAATCCGTAGGAGTAACAGGGGGTGAAGATTTCTTCTGAACAGCACGTTGCAAGGCTTCCCAGATATGTTCAATAATGTTCATGCCTGGGGATTTTGGTGGCCAGCGGGAGTGTCTAAAGTCAGAAGAGTGTCCATGGAGCCACTTTGTAGCAATTCTGGATGTCGCATTCTCCTGCTGAAATTGCCCAAGTCCGTCGGAATGCGCAATGGACATGAATGGGTGCAGGTGATAAGAAAGGATGCTTACGTACCTGTCAGAGTCGTATCTAGACGTATCAGGGATCCCATATCACTCCAACTGCACACGCCCCATACCATCACAAAGCCTCCACCAGCTTGAACAGTCCCCTGTTGACATGTAGGTTCCATGGATTCATGAGGTTGTCTCCATACTCGTACACGTCCATCAGCTCGAAGCAATTGGAATCGAGACTCGTCAGACCAGGCAACGTGTTTCCAGTCCTCAACAGTCCAATGTCGGTGTTGTCGGGCCCAGGCGAGTGGGACCTCGGCTCCGAAAGCCCATATCGATGATGTTTCGTTGAATGGTTCGCACGCTGACACTTGTTGATGGCCCGACATTGAAATATGCAGCAATTTGCGGAAGGGTTGCACGTCTGTCACGTTTAATGATTCTCGTCAGTCGTCCCGTTCTTGCATGATCTTTTCCCGGCCGCAGCGATGTCGTAGATTTAATTGTTTACCGGATCCCCGATATTCACGGTACACTCGTGAAATGGTCGTACGTGAAAATCCAAATTGCTATGTCCCATCTCTCGTGCGCCGACTATAACACCACGTTCAAACTCACTTAAATCTCGATAACCTGCCATTGTAGCAGCAGTAACCGATCTAACAACTATGCCAGACACTTGTTGTGTTATATAGGCGTTGCCGACCGCAACGCCGTATTCTGATTGGTTCCATATCTCTTTATTTGCATACGCATGCCTGTTCCAGTTTTTTTTGGCTCTTCAGTTTATATTCATTATTATTAGATTTCTAGACTTAAAAATGAAATTTAGAAATAATGAGCTTGGTAAATTCATCAATTCATTGGAAAAATACTCAGCGATGTGAATATTATCTTATAATCTCCGCGTCTATAAGTGGTGCATATACTCTATATTGTTTTTTCTATTTATATAATTCTAAGTTCTGATATTTGTCGACTCTCCATGAAGTTCGTGAGTACTCATTGAACAGTTTCCCCTCATCGGCACAATCAGAATTATAGATTAAGATTATCCATACAGAAATGATTCTATGAAATCGTGACTTGCATTTCGTCCCTTGATCATGAAAAACTGTCACTTGTTCACCAAAATATAGATCGTGAGTAAAATTAATTTTTGTACAAATAACACATTATAGGCAACAAAATGTGTAGTTTCTGCGTCCGAAACAAAAATAGCAATTTCTTATGTTGTAATGTAATTCAGAGCTGACCACGAATTTGACCATTAAAATAGAGGGGATCGGCTACGGTTTTCACTTCAAATATTGTACTGATACAGGGCCGTAACTAGGATGTTTGCTGCCCGGGGTAAACATTATTTTGCCTTCCCAACAACTGTAAATTCAATAATTTTTACAACGGTGTTCTTTGTTCCAATTTAAAATTGCCACCCTCCCCCCCCTAAATTTTGCCACCAGGGGCACCAATTGAAAGGTCGGGGGGGGGGGAAACCGGTTTCAGTCCAAAAAAATCGAAATCGATACATTTTCACGGTTTTTTATAGTTCAGAACCGTCTCTCCTTCGACCACGTAAAACACCAGAAGCAAAAATGTTTTCAGTCCGCTGTAATAATAGAAGAAAGATACGGCATATACAGGGGGAAAACAATGATTTCAGTCACATCTCGCGCAGATGGAATAACAATCTGAGTTCACCACGTGGGCAGTACAAATACAAATACAAATACAAATACAACGCCACAACAGGCAAAATGCCCAACGAGGTGGCTGATAAAAAGATGCCCATAAAAATATGGTTGTCATATGTTTCAAAAATACAGCAACCCAATTAAAAATGCAATTAACACAAATAACAAACAATATATACACATGATAAAATATTATACAATGCCCATAAAGAATACTTATGGTTGTCTTATTCTAAGAATGGATAGCTTCTCGATTTACCCCAACATGTTTATCGTATTTCTTTTTAAACGTGTCAATTGTGTTACAATTTACTACCTCCGGGGGTAAGCTATTCCATTTATTAACAACCCTATTGGAGAAAAATTCCCTGCGACACCATAACCTTGCATTCTCCCTCACCAATCGATACTGGTGTCCCCTTGTAAAAGCAGTCGATTGGCGGTGTACTAAAAGTTCATGGTCCATCCTATCCATCCCATTGAAAATTTTGAACACTTCGATCATATCTCCTCGACACCTGCGTTCATCCAATGTAAACATATTCAAAAAATGAAGTCTCTCTTCATAACTCAAGCCCCGCGTGCCAATAAGGACACGCGTAGCTCTTCTCTGCACCCCTTCAACCAAGTCTATGTCCCTCTGTAGGTATGGTCTCCAAAACCTTACAGCATACTCCAGTCCAGGACGAACTAAGCCTCGAAAAAGCGGAAGAATGACTTTAGGAGAACGCGAAGAGACCTTTTTGAAAATGAGACCAAGCATTCTATTCGATTTTTTGACAACCGCTGAACAATGTTCAGAAAACTTAAGTCGCTCGTCAATGAGAATTCCCAAATCGGTGACTCTAGTTGCATCCGGGATAGTGACACCATTCAACTCGTAAGAGAACCGTGGGTTGTTCGAACCAAAATGAGCGACCATGCACTTATCTACGCTAAACGTCATGCTCCATTCATTTGCCCATGCTGCAATCTTGTTTAAGTTGGTCTGGAGCAACTCCCTATCGCTTTCATTTCCGATTACCCCCATTAGCTTCACATCATCTGCGAATTTGCTAGTAATTCCATCGATACCCTGATCGAGTTTATCGATAAAAAGTGAAAAAAGTATGGGGCCAAGGACACTTCCCTGAGGAACTCCACTTGTGACGTCTGTCCAACCAGAGAATTCCCCGTTCACCATAACTCGTTGCGACCTATCTCTTAACCACGATTCTATCCAATTCAGCAAGTTGCCCCCTATTCCAATCTCGTGTAAACGCTTCAAGAGTTTGCCATGTTGGACCCGATCGAATGCCTTCTGGAAATCAAGGTAAACAACGTCGACATTTTTGCTCTTACCCAAAGCCTTAGTCACGTAATCATAGAAGCAAAGGAGGTTAGTTACACATGACTTCCCCTTCCTGACCCATGCTGATTATCCGACAATACATTATTCTCGTCTATCCACTTCACAAACTGCCTTTTGATGATAATTTCCAAAATTTTCGAGAGGGAGCTCGTCAAACTCACTGGACGATAATTAGACACCACTTCTCTACTACCCTTCTTAAATATCGGAACAACGTTAGCCAGTTTCCAATCTCTCGGGACGATACCCTCAGCAACACTACTCCTGTATATCTGTGCGACTGGCCCCAACAATTCATTAGCACCTTCCCTGAGAACCCTGGGATAGATATCATCTGGTCCTGGTGCTTTGCTTGCACATACCTTTCTTAGGAGATTTAGGACCTCCACGTCTTCCACTTGAATATCGTTGAGCGTTTTATTACCCCATGCAACACCCGTATATCGAATATCATTATCTCCATTAAAAACCGACGCGAAAAAGTCATTGAAAGCACTACACATGCCTACATTGCTCTCTACTTTTGAGCCTCCTATCGAGAGGGGACCAACTGTCCCCTTACATCCATTATTGACGTATCGAAAAAATGATTTTGGGTCAGAGCCAATGTTATCTGCCAACCTAGATTCAACTTGCTTTTTACTATCCCTTATCGCTTTCTTCAACAGTCTTCTTTTATCAGTAAACAATGATAGGTCACCTCGTCCACTTTTATACTCTCTGAATGCTCTTTTCTTTTCAAGATAAAGGTTCCGCACGCTATCCGTGAACCATAGAGGGTGTGATGTACAAACACGCTTTTTTCGAACAAAGGGTATGACGTCGTGCAAAACAGAGGACAGCTTCGTACTAAATTCTTCCCATTGACTTACCACCCCTACTGATTCCAACCGGTCTTTGAAAACTTCCGCTAACCTTCTTCGCAAAACATCAAAGTTAGTTCTCCGAAAACAAGGAACCAGTCTTTTGTTATCAACCTTACCCGAGGAAAAGTTACAGTGAAATCTGACGATACGATGATCACTGGAAGAAAACTCTTCCCCCACCGAAACATGTTCAACTAGATCCTCAGAACTAGTAAGAACTAAATCCAAAATAGCAGTACCCCTAGTGGCTTCTGATACATGCTGATACAAAAAATTTTCGAGCACCAACTTAAGAAAGTCTCTTTCATACTGATTTCCAGATGAAAGGTTCTCCCAATCAATACCCGGGTAATTGAAATCCCCTAGTATGAGAACCCTCTTTCGCTTACACATGTAGGAAATTTCATCATGCATTTTGGCGATATAGTTTTGATCCCTATTCGGTAGATTGTAACAAACCCCAACAATAAGCTTATGACGTCTTTTGTTCTCAAGTTCAACCCATATGGTTTCAATATCACTTCTCTGCACGTTACACTCTCTAGCCTTCAAACATGATTTCACGTATATCAACACTCCACCCCCTTTCCTATCAGATCTATTTCTCAAAAAAGTATCGTATCCGGAGATGTGTAAGAAAGATTCATCCCCATCGTTTGCCCAAGATTCTGTAATGGCTATAAGATCCAAGTCCTCCACAACTATCATAGTTTCTAAAAAATCTTTCTTGTTACCCAAGCTCCTGGCATTTATTAACACACATTTTAATTTGCCCGGTGGTTTGTTGTCAATCGAGAAGCCATCCAAGTCAGAGGTGGGTAATTCCCCGTCAGTACTGTTGTGATTATCATTAACTAACCCGCATTCCCGACTACGTGGTCTGGGAGTAAAAAACCTGACCTAAGACTATCGTAAACCTCCCAGACCCCTCTCTTATTTAGATGGATCCCATCCGAACGAAGCCACCTATCGGTAAATGCGGGAAGCTCCAAGAACGTGACCCCAAGTGAGGAGCAAATGTCCTTCAGGCCTATATTGAATTGGTGGATCCTACTCCTATATCCCCTACTACCCCTTGGCAGCACTGGAATCACTGCCACATCTGAACCCCCCTCCCTAGCGGATAATAGTAAATCCCGGTATTCTGACAGAGACTCACTAATATTCGCTCCTACCTGATTTGTTCCCACCCACAGAATCACCCGCAAGGTCAACTTTCGGCGATGAAAAACGTCTCGAACGTTGACAATCTTCCCCCCAGGAAGACAACAGCGCTCGAAACCCCGAAAACCCCTACACCCTCGGTTCCCAAGTTCCCTAACCATAGAATCGCCGATGATTAAACCCCTATCACTATCCCCCTCTACCTCATCCACGACCACCCATTCGCCCTCTAAAATGTCGTTGTTCGTGGAGATTGCTTCTTCATCAACAGGTGGCTCGACGACCAGAGGGTCCGTTATAACCGGGCCCTCTAGCACCCTAACTTTTTCCCGTAAAGCTTCGACCTCGAGTTCCAGCCTTTTTCTATCCAAGCACCCTTTACAATTGAAACTATCAGCTACTATACCCCTAGACCAGGGAAACCTCCCGTCGCAAGCTCTACACAACACTAGTCGAGGTCGAGGCATACTAACACTATTGCTAAAGCTAGATAATAATAATAATACTTAACAATACGAAAATGAGAAACGTTAACTGGAAATTAAAATAATGTAAAATACATTACTATGCAAAATATACGTAAGAGACTATACGAAAAAATTACGTAAAGTAGAATGCTCAGCACTAAATCACGAAGAATAAAATAAATATGTATATAAAGAATACAACACCCTCTAAAAAAAGTATTAAGCTACGAAGTACAATTTATACTTATTAGAATTAGCTAACTATCTCAAAACACTAACACTACAACAATAGGCCCAAATGGAAGGAAAACAACGTTATTGAGAGTACCCGGGAAAAAGTATACACTGTTTGCTAACACTAACGTCCAAAAACCTACGAACTTATATCAAAGAAGCGAGCGAACCTGGCGAAAAAACAACGAAAATGAAATGCGAACGAGAAAAATAAATATAAGTCGATCGAAAATACACAACGAAAATTTAAAAAAAAAATGAGAGCAATATAAAAAAAAAAAAAAACCACTTATCTCACAATCCAACGTGCGCTAAAAAAAAAGAAAATCACCGCAGAATATGACCCAACAATAAACAACACGCTAAGTAAAACTCACGAGAACGAAGAAAAACACAAAGAAAGACACAAAATGGCGCACTGGCGTGTCGGTGAGCGGAGCGCGATAATAGCACGTCCGTTCCCAACGACGGCGAAGACGATTATGATGACAGTAGAAAAGGAATTTGTGACATGCGCAGAAAGCGATACCAGATTTCTAAAGGAAAAACTTTCCTTTCCGTGTCCTGAAAATTTTTGTTTTATGGACTGAAACCATTATTACCCCCCCCCCTCGACCCTTCAATTGTATTCGCCCATCACACGCTGTCCTTTTACTGGTACAGCACCGCTTTTTAGCAAAATTCTGATTCCTGAACAAATAAGGGTCTCTAAGCTTTTTTGGCAAATTTCAACAAGATGGAAATTAGCACTTTCACAGTTTTATTCATTTTTTTTCCTCTGCAAATCGACCAAGCATTTCTTGAGGCCACGTCGAATATTGGGGGAAACGCACACCATCAAAGGAATGACAAGCGCACGGAATGCTTTCGAGCCACCTGATCAACATCATACTTCGTTTCGTTGTGGAACTCGACGTTGTGCGTCAGAAAGTTTTCCTCACTTTGATAATATATATTTGAAATATTGCAATACACTGGAGGTATACAAAAGTATAACACAAAATGTACCATCTTTATGTGTAAATGCGTTTCATAATGAACTTTCAAGGTAAAATTCCTTTTCGAGATATTATTATACCTACTTAGGGTGGTATTTTTATTCTTCAGTAATTCAGCAAGTATTGATGAAGAAAAACAATCGTCACGTGCTGAAATTACTCTTCAAGCTTTCAGATAAGACTCCATGATTTGCATCTCACTACATTTTTGGCCATATTATTGTTTTTATTTTATTATAATTTGTCGATCATTAAGGATGCTTTCAATTAGCAAAAGTGAGCAGCATGTCTATGTTAACAGAAATTTGATGTCAAATACAAATACCCCGCCACAACAGGCAAATTGCCCAACGAGGTGGCTGACTTAAGAACATCATGGATCCCCGAGTCATTTTTTGGAGGCCCTACCTACTACTGCTACACCACACATGCACCCCGCCTGGATGTCCCCACCTGTCTATTCATAAATGTACGCTCAACCCATAGCCCGAGGACACATGATCTAGAACCAATTTTTTTAAAGATTGCCTGAATGACCATTCGTGCTACTACCGTTTAGTATTTTTGCATGAGATGATGATTACAATAGTGGCAGCCCAAAAGTTGGGCTTTTTCCATGCACTGCCAGAGTGAGAACCTTATAGGTGGTGTCAGTGCCGTAACTAGCCATTCTCCTGTGCTCTGCGCAAGAATTTGCATTTAGGGCCCCTTCTGGCCAATTCTTGGGTCATTTTGGGCCGCCACCCACCCTACTTCCAAGTGGGCCCTGTGTTGGCGCATCTGTTGCACCTGGCTAGTTATTAGGCACCGGGTAATGTACAGATGAACAACGAAAGCGACGTGAAGCCGTTGGTCATAACGCATTCCTGATGGGTAAAGAGGCTAGTTACAATGTATTATTATTGTTATTTCCATTCAATTCAGTATGTAAGTAACTGCTTGATTTTAAGGATAATTAACACTGTTTAATTAGGATATATATATATATATATGACATATATATATATGTCATTGGCATTATTGGTCACACATCAATTACAACTACTATCCCCAATTTAGGTAGGGTCGCTGATGTTTTATCGTATTTGAATTCATTTCTTCACAATGCCCCAAGCTTGTTAAGTAGAATTCAAGTCCAGGCTTCTAAATAGCACATTCCCAACAGAGAAGTTCATGAATCAGGCAGAAATAATCACGACTTGCCATTTACTGGTTCAAACGTGGCAATTTAATTTTTAATGCTCTCACTGGCATCGACGAGATATCTCGCCTCCAAAAGCACTCCGATGGTCGCACTGGATCTGAGAGATCCACGCTCGCATTTTGTTGTGGCCGTTCAGGAGTTTAAGGGTGGTGGAGCCCTCTCCTATCTTTTCCTACTAAGAGGAGCGTCGCTTGATACTGTATCAGTCACCTCCACGTGGTGCGTATCACACCGTTACAAAAAAGGCAAACTACTTATATCTATTCTATAATATAAAATCACAAACAAACTCGAAAAGGGCCTGTTGCTCAGCAACCGAGTGACGAAAGTGGGTGAAATTTTTGAGTGACGGAAATCTGTTACGGAAGTCGGTTTCGATTCATATATCGTACATTCATATTCATATATCGATATTGGGTCGATATTCACATATCGGGACCCATTTGACCCATCGGGACCACATAGGCTGGAATTTAGATTTCGAGCCCCCAAACCAGCTTTTCAGGGGCCCCTCTGTGATTAATTTATAGTGTGAAAAATCAAAAAGTGATAAGAATCGTTGTGGCCCCTGTCAGCCCTTCCTTTGTGGGGGGGGGGGGGAGGTCCATGCCGAGAGGTATATATATGTATAATATACACACACAACAGCAGTGCTCCCAACACAGGGTCGGGGTACCCGGGGAAGATTTCACGTATAAGTAAAAAGTTTTCATTTCCAGGGGCCCTTGATGGATCTCATTGTTTTCTTGCTGCTTTAACGTTGAAAAATTTCGATAGCGGATGCAAAAGATATATCCAGTCTGAGGCCCCACCAAAAGTATGCGAATTGGTGTCCCGGGTAATTGGTTGGGGGGTCCTGGATTTTATTCGTTGGTAAAACGAATACAAATGAAAATTTTTCATAGCACTCGCACCGGGGGATGACCGACAAGCTTCCAAGTCGGGGGGCCCCATGTTTACAGGTTTCATTTTGGGGCCCTGGACGAATCTCATTCTTTTCTGTTGTAGAATTCGCAACAGCGGAAGCCCGAGATAAAGCCAGTCTGGGGCCCCACCAAAAGTATGCGAATTGGTGTCCCGGGTGACTATATGATCGAATTTCGGAATTGGAGTTCACAGATCCGTCTCTTTTTAACACTCCAGAGGCGCCACCATCGGAGTGTTAAAAGCTTCTTTAGCATAGACAGGCCCACGCAGATATTTTGAAAACTTTACCTCGCTGTGGAAATCGCGATTGGGGCCCCCTTTATTTTGCAAATTCTGAAAATTAAAAGTACGCCTGCTTTATTTAACAAAGAAAGATATTACGTTCTGCAGAGGGTTTAGTGATTTCTGCCATATACCGGGAAAGGGACTAATCAGGTATCGTGCTGAGCTGTTTCCGTCGATCACTTACGACTAATTGCCTCGTTGTTGCGAAAATTCAGAAATTACGTCGGTGGAACCTCTTATTTGACAACGATCGAAGGCATCTGAATCGCGATCGTTATCTATTCTGTTAATTAAAAACCCTTCTCTAGACTTACTTTAATTGAAAACGTTACATTTCACGGGGAAGGAAGAATATCTGGAAATATCAAATTTTGTATTTCTTTGTCAAAATTTCAAAATGAAATAGAGTTTTATGCGTACGTTTATATATCACCTAAAATAGTTTTTGTCATATTATGCTGTCCGTAATGCACACGACCGATCCATTTTCTTGTGTTTCAGTTCGATGACTCGAAAGGACGTGGACATAGGGTGAGTTTCAGTTTTGTCAAACTTTGTTGTCTTTCACGCACATCTCTGGTTACCAGAACTACAGCCGCTAGCTATAAGAAAAGCGGACATACGTTATGGTCATTTAATTCCTACTAAAGGTGTACTACAAGAGAGCCTTCTTCTTCATCACAATGGGATCACGTGAAACAGAATCCCGTCTAAGGGTGAAAATATATAGTGCACGATGGTTTCCGATTCTGCACCCCGCTACGGATTGGTTGAGAAACCTGAAATTCAAGTTTTTAACCAATCCATGATGGCGCGGATATGCAGAATCGGAAACCAGCATGCACTGTGTTCGCACCCTTACGCCATATGAAACACGGATCACCTGTGATTACAGGTGGCCGATTCGACCTTGCAGTCTCTCGGCTTTTCCCTTAAAAATACTTACCAATTTACGAACATTTTTATCTTTCATGGTCGACTTTCAGATCATATACTACGGTCAATTTTTGGCGTTATAGTTGCACTCATTGCAGTTAGGAAGCGGATGACATAACCATCGCGCACGCACTGCATACTTTATTCACCGATTTATGCTCAACAAATGCTAAAAGACAACGTGTAAGCGTAGTTCTCAGAACGTTGGTGCAGCATTTGATCGATTAAGGACGAAAGTGTCGGGGGAGAGCAATTCACAAAAAATTGCATATTTTGAAATGCAATATTAACAAAAATATTTAAGTTTGAAGTTTTTAGTACTTGTCGCCATGTATTGAGAGTGCAGTTCACAAATTGCGAAACGTAAATTAAATTCAAAGTTGTAAAAACTCTGTAATTGTGGAAAAACGTAACTTTTATTTCTTGTGAAACCAATAAAACGGTTGAGTTCATTGTGTTTGTGTACGCTCCCTACCCTTCTAGCCAATGGAAACTTGCCAAAATAGCCATAACTTGATAAAACATTGATTTCATACATTTATTATCTCGATATATATATTCATTTAAAAATGTGAACTTTTTTGCAAATAACTTTTTAGGACAGGATATGCATTTTAATAATTGAAAGTTTTCGCACACGGGGACTATATAAAAAGTACATTTCTCTACTTTATATGCATACGACCCCTCAAACAAATCTTAATATTTTCAGTAATTGCAGGTCATCTGAAATCTTTTTGGCTAAAAAAATACGTTTGTAAACGCCTCCATTTCGGATTTATATCGCGTTGAAGAGGTTTTGGAAAAATAAATAACCATCATGAAAAATTGTTAGTTTCTGACCTTACTAATTGTTAATGATTATTGATTATTTAAAATTGATTAATAATTACCTAATGAATTAATTATCCTCCATGAGTTCCTGATGCTAACTAAGTAGGAACTAATAAATTCGAGATGGTCAATTGATTCATTGAAAACAGGCCAATCCACGTAGTGAATTGATTAATTATTTTACTCTGAACAGTTTGGACTTAAATTTATTAATTTAGGAATTCATGAGTATTACCCCAGCACCTCCTAGAGGTTAAAGGGCTACGCAGTCTGCTTGTGACGTCAGTAAGTAGTCCATTTTCCCTAAGAATATTCAGGGAAAAAAAAATTTCTGCTCGTGCCAGTATCATCGTTGCGAGGAAAAGAAATGATCGGGCTCATGGACTAATGGTTAAACGAGTGACGGTTAATCGAAGTTTTACTGCAATTCTAAGCACATCCTGAAAAACATGTCCGGAAAACTCACCGCTATCTAATTCACCGTCAGGGAAATCCGTCGCCGGGAAAATTCACTGGCATTAGCTTGACGTGAGTCAATGAATGATCGCGTGAACAAGTCAACGAGTGAGTGAATGAAAGAGCGAAACCAGTTTGTCACTAGAGCTCTCTCTCTCTAGCTAGATTTCGCTCATTCACATGGTCGCTCAGTCAATCACTAGGTAGCTCATTCAACCACTCACTCAATGGGACAAAGTTCCTTTGTCACTCACTCACTGGGCCACTCATTATACCACGTACTAGATTGCTAATTATATGGCTCACTCACTAGGTCACTCGATAACTCCCTAGATCACTCACTAGCTCAATAAATCCGTCATTCACAATTCCGCTCACTATGTTACTCGGTCACTCTCTCAATAGCCTGGTCACTCACTTGATCTCTAGGTCACTTATTGACTCTCAAGGTCACTCACTTTGTCATTCACCCACTTGGTCACTCACTATGTCACTCATATCATCAACTCACTAGGTTTCTCACTCTGTTGTTCTCCTAGTCGCTCATTCTGTCACTCGCTTACTCGCTAACTAAGTCGCTCACTCGCTAATTTGCTCACTCAACAACATTAACCGCTCTATCACTCGCTGACTAACTGCTGTATCATTTACTGACTCATTGACGACCGTATTCACCGACAGAGTTTAAACTACACTGGTGTAAGAAATTAAGAGAATTTGCAGACTTCGTCGATTATCTCTATAACTACTGTACCAATTTCAATGAAATTTGATATGTACATACATTGATGCAATACAAAACAACCATTCAATAATTGTAGTACACACACGCATGATCGTGCGTAACACTCGTTGGAGTCGGAAGGTATGAAACAGCGGTTGCTGTTCTTCGAACAGAAGAGCTCTATGTGGCCTCGCTTTATCGTCCATTAAAATGAACTCGTGGCCAACTGCACCCCTGAAAAGACGAACATAGGGCTCCAAGACCTCATCCCTATACCTCACACCACTCACAGTGCCTCTTTCAAAGACATGGAGAGGTGTGCGGCCATCCAACATGATGCCAACATGATTAAACCTCCTCCACCATGATGGTCGATTTCGCGGACATTGGAAGGTAGGTAGCGGGTCCCTGGTTCTCTCCATATGAACGTACGGCGAGAATCGGTGCTTAGGCTGAACCGGGACTCATCAGTGAAGAGAACGGTCACCCATTGATCCATACTCCAATCTCTACGCCCTCTGCACCATGATAAACGGATTCTCCTGTCCGTAGAAGTGAGCGGGAAGCAAACAGCAGGTCTTCTTCCAAGCAACCCTCTCTCATGAAGTCTTTTGGAAACAGTCACCCACGGGTTCCTGGTGAGGAACGAGATAGCTGAGAAGCGGTAGCACTCCTGTTACGCCTCGCTATAATCGACAAATGGCGATCTTCTCTGGCCGTCGTGGCTCTAGGACGACCTTGCCCAGGCTTTCTCTCGATGGATCCGGTATCCTGAAACTGTTTCCATAAGTTACACACGACGCTGGGCGTTAAATTGAATTGCCTCCAAATCTGGACTTGAGATTGGCCTGCTTCTAGCCTCCCCACAATTCGCCACCTCATTCCATGATCTGAACGTTGGTGGTTACTCATTTTTACTGTTACAATTTGAAATTAACCGATTGCTGCAAAATGACACCAAGAAATTCTCCGAGGTGTGGTAGCGAACGAAATGCGTCTTAACTTACGCGCGCTTATAAAGCCTGTTTCTCTACTGGCTCCGCCTACACACACACGTGTACGCTTACGTATTTGACGTACAAGATTTGCATTTTTGTCTAGAAGCAGTGGTTTTACATTCAGTTCAGTTCTTTCATGAAATTCGATAAAATATGTAAATTCTCTTAATTTATTTCACCAGTGTACAATCGCAGGTTAAAGGATTAGAGGTCAACACGGATTGTGGTAAAAGTCTTGAATCTAACGAATCCGTTTCGATCTCCAATCCTTTCACCTGCGATTGTAGTTTGAACTGTGCCGGTGAATACGGCCGTAACTCGCGTAGAACTGTTGTCGATGAGTTGTTGGTCGGTGAGTTTTCTTAGCGGTGAATTTCCCGTAGAGCCCTGAAAACTGAGCATGTGCACAATCACAACGTCATTTCAACATTAATTCGGATCTGGTTTTGTATCTAATTTGATTGACAATTACAGGATAAATAAGTTCTTGCTTCAAAATATGATCAACTAGTAATAGCCGCTTGATTATTTTCTTACAGCACAGGCACAGGAAGCACCAGCGGTACATGGTGAGTGTTGTGGTTCATTCGATGCAATTCAATGCACAAAAAATAGTATTTATTTTCATAGTGATTCTTATAAAGTTATTTTTTTCATTGTTCCTGTCGCATTTCTAACGCATGAAAATAAATATCGTATTGGTTGTAACACGTGGAAGAAAGATGACATTTTTGTTTTTAATACAGATGTACACAGAACCCGCTGAATGTAGGTACGCTGATTTTTTGGAAAGCAAAATGCGCTCCAAGGAAGAAACATTCTGTCTGCTTCTATAGAGTAGTGGTAGAGCACTCATCCGGCATACTGGAGGGCGTGGGTAGGGATCCCCGTAAAAGTAGAGATGAATTTTTCTTTGCAAAAAGATCGGCATCTCTCTAGATTTAGCCAGTTTTCTGAATATCTTGTATTTGTAACATATTCCTCCAAGTCAGGGGTGCACAACGCATTCCGTCCGCAGGTCACGTATAAGGTATTTCGGAAACGCCCTTTCCAAAGAGTAGTGACCATATGACCTGTATTTTATAGGACATTCCCATAGTTTCGATTCCCCCCCCCCCACACTTTTTATTATAAAACTTTATTGTGATAAGGGGTCATTCAAGTATGACGTCAGCATCGATGGGAGGGACCGGGCGTTCGACTCACAAAAATGAGTTAAACCGGGCCGCGAGCTTGAAAAGGTTTAGTACCAATGCCCCACAGAGCCACTTTAGTGATCTCTTAAATGTTTCACGGATCCTTCGAGTACTCTGGAGACGTGCAAGGGCCGCTTAAATGCTCCGGAAATGTGCCACGTATCACTCAAGTGATCCGTAATTATGTCATAGATCACTTAAGTAATCTGGAAATGTTCCGCGGGTAACTTGAGTGATGTAGAACCGCACTGGGGACCGCTTAAGTGCTCTAAAGCTGTGCCACATGCCACTCAATGGATCTCTAAATGTGCCACGGATCGTTTAAGTGTTCTGGAACTGTGCGGGGCCGTCATTTCAACTTTTCCAGGGGGGGGGGGGGGGGAACATATAATCAATATATGTATATATATATGGCTTGGAACTGTGTCGCGGGTTACTCAAGTGATCTTTGTATGTGAAAGTGATCTTTGAGGCCTATTTCAGTGATCTGAAAATGAAAATGTGCCACGGGCCACTTAAATGCTCTGGAATTGTGCCGCGGGTCATTTAAGCGATTAGTAAATTTGTCTCTTATATATAGTTCATTTTTGCAAAATTAGGTTTTGGGGCGGGGGGGAGGGGCAAGCCACATCAAATAACCTTCAGGGCCACATTTGGTCTGCGGGGTCAAGGGTTTACCATGCATGGCTTAGAGGGTGGGTCGCAATGAATTCCTTAAAGATAAATTTTGAGGTTCTTGCCCTTCAAATAGCATTAAAATTAGGGAGGAGGCGCACCGATCCCCCTATGCCCCCCCCCCCTCCCGCGTACGTTTCTGATCCCACCAATGTGCGTTAGGAGGTAAGTGACAGTACTGACGAAATGTTGCTGACGGGGGGGGGGGGGTCAAAAATGGCTAAAAATTTGTTGACGTAATACTTGAACGGCTCCTGAGTATGACTATATGTCATACTTAATTTATTCTTAGACATTTTATCACACACATATTTTGCCAAACACATACGTGTTTTAGGCGAATTACATTTTGACTTGCAGTACCCATCATTCTCCGCGATTGGCGATATTTCGATAGCTTTAGCGATAGCTGCAAACTTTACTCAGCTTCGATAATTATTTTGGCTGTAAATGGCAAATTTACTTGCCTTTGAAATTTTTTTTTTTCGGCTCTTACCCATCAAGGTGCCTTAAAAATTTAAATACCAAGGCTGTATTCGTGATATTTAAATTTAAAACAAAAATTGAACTTGGCGCAACTCTGCAGAAATAATTTATATCTTTTTCTATTTTAATTCTAAATATTGTAAAAAAACAAGTTGTGTTATAGTAAAATGTCTGTTCTGTTCAAGAAAGAAATTTCACCGCCTCTGACGTACCACGTACCGAGATCAGCGCAGAAGGGAAACTTTAAGTGGAAACTTTACTTGCATATTTTCACAATTTTTTGTGACTGTAACTGACAACTTTATTCGCCTTTTGGGCTCTTTTTTTTTCTGTAATGGCAACTTCACTTAATTTCGATAATTTTTTCAGCTTCAAATGGCAACTTTTCTTTCCTTTGACAAAATATTTCGCTGTAATTTGGGAACAATACTTGCCCTTGACAATTTTTTTCGGCTTCAAGTAAAAACTTTCTTTGCCATTGTAATTACTTTTTTTGTCTTTTTTTTTTGCTATAACTAGCAACTTTACTTACGTATGGATTCTTTTTTTTTTCTGTTGTAAAGGCAACTTTACAATTTTGTCATTTACAGCCAAAACTTTCTCAAAGGCAATTTCGAAATAATTTGGCAATAATTGGCAACTTTACTTACCTTTGACAATTTTTCAGCTTTAAATGAAAACTTTACTTTCGTTGGACAATTTTTCCTGACTGTAAATGGCAATGCATTTGCCTTTGGCAATAAATGGTCACACTATATCTGCTTTAAATGGGCCATTTGTTTTACTTTTATTATTTTCCAACCAGGTACGTGATTTATCCTAAACGACCAAAACAAATTGTTTTCAAGAGTTTCCGACATCAGTACCGGAATATTTTTTTTTTTGTGAAAGTGACCGCAAGCACCTCTAATTATTCAATTACTCAGAGCAATTTAATACCGTTCGAGTTGGGTCGAAATGTTTAATAGGGGCGCTGAGAATCACTGCGAAAGGAAGATACGTATGTACACTTCCCATCATGTTCCAATTAGTTGGTAGTTTCACAGAATAATGATTCTGAAGGGTACGTCTGGTCAAGAAGTAGTACCATCGCCGTTTGTACATATACCACTTTCTATATTATTCTCATGTAAAATACTATGGTTGATTCTCAATCGGTTGGCTTCTTCAAAACAGAAACCGTACCACATTCCCAACCGAGATGCTCTCACAATTGTTACTATTACTAAACTGTTCATACACCTCATAAAAATTTCTCGAAAGATATTTCAACGAATCAGCGAATGATAGAAGAAAAAAAAACCAACTGTTTCTATGGCACTTTTTAAGACTAAAATACTTATTATTTCTGAATCATCCGTGTTTCATGATCGATATGTGCTGCAAAAGTGATGCCATCTGTCTCCGATATTATACGTCAATCCGTCAGAATTCTGGATTTTTGTGTTCCGTTTACACAGCGATAGAACTGCTTCTAATTTCTTCGTGGATTCGTATATGAAACTGCAAACGAATTAGAGCATACCGGAAGGTGTACAGTAGCTCAAAAGCCGCTGTTGTGGTGGAGTGGTCAGAGTGACGGACTCGAATTGCGAGGACCTGGGTCCACACCCGACCGCCGCCACAGTGGTAGTCAGCTGACGTAGGTTTCCTATGATTCCCAATATCGTGGAACAAATGCGAGGCTAAAGTCTCGCCATAGAGAGCAAGAGGCCTACAACAGTACGCGTGTTCAAACATCACACTTCTTTCAATATAGATTGCACCACCGAAAAAAAATTTACTATACGTGCACTCAAGACTGTTGGGTACACACATTTGCAAAACCGGAACAAGTAGCTAGTTAGTAAATTGCCCATGACAATAGACCTGAGTTGTGCTCGGTTTGAAAGAATGTTGCGCTATCATAAGTCTTCTGACAAATGCAATTATGTTTGCATTGCCAACTCATTTGCATGCCCTACCCCGACCATGATATACCATGGTATAAAGCAGAAGGAAGATATTTATCGACACTTGTAGTGAAATTTGTTTGGGATTAGTGGACGTTCATTGTGCAATTTTCGTTTTTGGACGGATCGAAAGTGCTTTGACAAATACAGTTTAATCAATTATGAAAGTAATTAATTCTTATTTAACATGAATTCATGGTAGGATTGCGCAGAACACGCAATGAAAACTGTAAACCATATGAAGATTATTCGGTGGATTATTTTCAGGAAAAAGTAATTAAGGCTTCGAGGAAAAGGTGAAGCAAAGCTCAAGGAGCAAATGGTTTTTGTATTCCAAGACAGTTGATGAGTTTGCAAAGCCCGGTTCAGTAATCTTGGGAGCATGTAAAAAAGAAATTTTCTTCCAATACACAATCAAAGAAGACAGCAGATAAGAATCAAAATGGAAGCAAAAAGGGATCCTCAAAATGCCCACTAAGCAAACAACCTGATGAATTTAATTCGGTTCACGGACTTAATGTGAGTTTGTCCCTTTGGAAACATCGGCTGAGAGAATTATGTCAATCTCCCTATTGCGAAGAGAATCAACCCAAGGTACAAATGGGTACAGCTACAGGGTGTCCTGTAAGTGCTAATGCGGCCCTTTGTCTGATCAACCGTTCGTCATAGACGTCAAAACGGACGGGCAACGATCCTTTCCCTCATTTTATGCTGTCGTTTCCAAACTTTTCTCCTATTTTTTATTAGAAAAACATTCTAATTGGAAGTTAGAGAACAAGAGGCCCGTGAAGAAATTTAGAGTTTTTAAAATTTGTTATACACGGTATTATCACACTTAAAACTAGTGCAGAGTAATTTTTGAACAACTTTTTGAGAATTATTTTTTAATTGATACTACACCTCTACGATGGATGGTTGATGAGATAAAGGCCACATTAGCACTTACAGGTATTACTTACCTTGTATAATGCACGTATGACGTATTACAGGTTCTTAGTGGTAGTTGGTAAATTATAAGATGATTATTAAGGTATTATGGGTTCTTACTGCTAAATACAAGGGTGGAAATTGAGATGTTTCTTCGCTAAAGGTGTCGGTCCTTCTTTACTTTCTGAAAAAAAAACACAAGGGGCAGGTTTCGCTACAAAATTTCATTCCATAAACCCATGTTGTCCTTATCGGCACGTGATACATGCCGCTATTACCAAGATTCCAGCACGATAATGACCGCAAATGTAGCTCAAACATTGTTAGACAAAACTTGAAAGGCAATAAAATGGGAGTTTTATGGGCGGTGAAATCAGTTCTCTGACTTGAATACCATCAAACATTTATGGATTGAGTTTGACAAACAAGACGGAGCCAGAAATTATGCAAATTCGGTGTTTTTGGTAAAAAGAATGGTAAAAAAAACATGTCCAATGGCCATGGGATGAACTCATCGAGTTCATTCCAAAACATGATAAGTAGTTCCACAATCTAAATTGTTGGGCCGATCTTCGCCACAGAGAGCAAAGGCCAACAACGATTGAATTATTCAAATTATTACACTTCACTCATAGTCAGAAAAAATGATGGCAGATGGCCGCGCTACACGTAACAAGCATCACACAGAAACAAATTCCATGTTGGATTCACAACACGTACACGCACATTCCAGAATCGACCAATTCGTTAGAAGTTCCGGAGAGGAATACGGACGAGGTTCATGTGTGGTTTAGTAGTAGTAGTCACACAACAGCAAAAGACCATTTCTACGGGAAACGGTTCCCCGGCGTTTCAGCTTTCCTTAAATATTTCAGAGAAGCGAAATTCGCTCATTAAATGCCATAGAACTTTTATACTTACCAAAACGTTGCGATGAAGCAAACAGAAATAACTGATTTTTCTGAAAATCATTGAGAAAAGCGATTGTCTGTTTTCAGAAAAGTTGCGAAGCACCGGCGTAGACTATATACTACACAACAGGGATCTTCAATATTTCAGACATTGCGGGCCAAAAAAAATCCTTAAAGCCCGAGGGCCAACAAGCCATACCACGTTATCTAGACCCGGGGGTCCCATATCAAGCCGCGAAGAGGGGAGACATGGTCCGCAAGGCTGAAATCTTTGGCGGGCGCAAAAGCCATACTCTTTTCGCGTACCCTTCTATACTGAATTTAAAGCATGAAAAAGCGAGAAAATTATGACATTTGTCCCGGGCCCGAGGGCTGGATCAATGTCAGCCCATGAGAAGGGGTCCTGAAGTAATTTTTTAAATATCCAATTATCCCAAATCCAAAAATATTCAAAAATTATCCAATATCCAAAATATCCCAATTTCCATGAATTCTGAAATAGTTTTTTCATCAACTATGAATTGAATCAATTCTGAGAACAATTCTCACAATTATTCTGGAATTATTTTATAATTTATTTTATAATTATGAATTTTCATGAATTGCGAAATAATTTTTTCCACCAATTCTGGAATCATTTCCATCAATAATTATGCAATAATTCGTGATTAGTTCAAAAATTTCTCATAAATTCGGAAAATATTCCTGAATAATTTCTCATTAATTCTGAAAGTGTTTCTGGATATTTCTTTCAGTAATTCTGAGCTTTCAACAATTCTGGAATTATTTCGTTCAGTAATTCTGAACTTTCCATCAACTGTGAAATTATTTCTTTCAGTAATTATGAACTTATACAAATACAACGCCACAACAGGCAAAATACCCAACGAGGTGGCTGATAAAAAGATGCCCATAAAAATATGGATGTCATATACTTCAAAAATACAGCAACCCAATTAAAAATGCAATTAACAAAAATTATAGTCAATATATACACATGATAAAATACTATACAATGCCCATAAAGAATACTTATGGTTGTCTTATTCTAAGTATGGATAGCTTCTCGATTCACGCCAACATGTTTATCGTATTTCTTTTTAAACGTGCAAATATATAATTATAAGTTCATAAAGTACTTGAGTAAGTGAATAATTATATTATAGTAATTATATAATTATAAGTTATATAATTATAAGTTCATAAAGTACTTGAGTAAGTGAATAATTATATTACAATAATTATATAATTATAAGTTCATAAAGTACTTGAGTAAGTGAATAATTATATTATAATAATTATATAATTATAAGCTCTATAATTATAAGTTCATAAGGTACTTGAGTAAGTGAATAATTATATTATAATAATTATATAATTATAAGTTCTATAATTATAAGTTCATAAAGTACTTGAGTAAGTGAATAATTATATTACAATAATTATATAATTATAAGTTCATAAAGTACTTGAGTAAGTGAATAATTACATTATAATAATTATATAATTATAAGTTCTATAATTACAAGTTCATAAAGTACTTGAGTAAGTGAATAATTATATTATAATAATTATATAATTATAAGTTCATATAAATTTAATATTTCATCAACTGTGGAATCATTTCTTTCATTAATTCTGAACTTCCATGAATTGTGGATTTATTTCTTTTAGTAATGTGAACTTTCAACAATTCTGGGATTATTTCCTTCAGTTATTCTGAACGTTCATGAATTGTGAAACTATTTTTTTTTCAGTTATTCTGAACTTTCAACAATTCTGGAATTTTTCTTTTATTATTTTTCTTTAATTACGAATTTTCATGAATTGCGAAAAAATTGTTTCCAAAAATTCTGGAATCATTTCCATCCATAATTATGCAATAATTTGTGATTAGTTCAAAAATGTCTCCTATTTACGAACATTCCACAAACTAGTCATCAAGTCCTTACGAGTTCGTAAAACGAGTGTCGACTGTAATATACTGAGCTTAATAGCTAAATACCCAAACGTAGGCCAATCTCATTCCATGGAATGTGGTTATTGGTACAATATCAATAAATATAATACCTTAAATTTTTTTACTACTTTTCTGGATATTTCATATTTCCCATAATTCCCACAATCTGAACAGAATGTGAGTATTAAATGCCTACTTTTTGTATTTACTTGAGTTAAATACGAATTTACACACTGCTAAACATTGACATTTTCATTCCGTATATGCATTATTACATTAATTTATAAATACAGAACTACGTTCTTTTCATTATTAATGCCATGTAATTATACCAAATTTGTTGAAATTTATGGGAAACTGTATATATATTTGCCCTTAAGATAAATTCTTAAAATATATCGCACATCATTTCAGAGAAAAGACTTGAAAGATATCGCCAAATACCTGGTAAGTACTATGGAAATTTACGTTGATTTCAAATAGTTATTATGTCTTATTATTAATCGCCCAAATCTATATAATAATAATAATTTCGTCACGATAATCGGCACAATAAAGATCAAGTCCATTGAAAATAATGCATTTGGATATACAGGGTTATTCCATAATTTCCCCTCGTCGCATTTTACGTTGATCCCATAGGTATCCTTCAAATTAGATAAAGTATCCAAATTTCGAGTAGAGCTCGTGTATGGTTTCCAGAAGATGTTGTACAGTACCAAATTCAGGAAAGTTGTTGTCCTGTCTCTCCTGGGGCAAACAAAATAATTTCGCGTTTTTAAGTGCAATATTTGCTTAGATATTATTCGAATTAAGAAATCGGAAAAGAACAACACAGAAACGAGAGAACGGAGAATGCGTCCATCCCTCATTTACGTTGTTCTTCCCCCAATTTTTGAATTCATATATCTCAGAAGAGACAGGACAACAACTGGGCTTTTGAGGATAGGGTGTCGATATGGAAAGTTAATTTTTATATTTTAATGATTATACAACCCCTTGCAGAGGCACATTTTTTGGTTTTGCCGCCTATCTCCCATTTTTAGTCTCATTACTCTTTCCACGAATTCACCATCCTGCACTATAAAATCTGTTTACCATCCCCCCCCCCCTGCTACAAGTACACTTGTGCCTGTGAGTCACTCTTTCGGTAACTCCCATGCTCACACAATCCTTTAGTTATTAATATGCTTGTGTACACTGTTTTGGTCACTCACATGCTTGCATAATGTTTTGGTCGATCATATATTTCCACACGCTCTAGATCACTCATTTGATTACTCACTGACATGGTTTCTTGCATTTTAGGTCACTCTTTTGATCATTTACATGTTTTCACATGCTCTAGGTCAGCAGTTCTCAACATTTGTTGATTCATGGAGCCATTTACAGCATATAATTTCTATGGCGGAGCCCCGTAGCCCCACCGTCCCTCTCGTTGTTGTTTTAAATTTACTGATTTTTTTTTTTTTTTTTGAGTGGCCGTGGAGCCCCTTAGAAGTATACCCGGAGTATACAAGAACTCCGCGGAACACCTGTTGAGAACCAGTTCTTCAAGTCATTCTTTTGGTCATTCACGTGCTTGCACCGACTCACAGTGACCTGGTCTCCCACTCTCTATGCCACTCTTTTGTTTATTCGTGTACTTACTCGCGCTCTAAGTCACCCTTGTGCTAACTCACGTGCTTGCGAACTCTACGTCATTTTTTGGTCGCTCTCTGACCTATTTCCTGGCGGTCTGAGCAGGTGCGGTCTTTTTGAGGAATACACAAATTTTGAAATGATGACGTCACTCTTCGCTATCCATACAAGGTTTTTTTTTAACAATTAGCTCTTGCGAGGATGAATTTTTGGAAAGAGAAAACATTCGACTGCCCTTGCGGGGAATCGAACCCACGCTCTTTCGTTTTCCGGGTGAACGCACTAGACTACAAAAAGACAACGAATCTCTCAATCTTTCCTTGGAGCTCGTGTGCTCTGAAAGGGACAGTACATGGACGGCCGGACCTGACTCACGCCAAGCTCACAACTACTGAATCTGCCACCAGCTGGTGACTTATGAAAGGATGACGTCATTCTCCGCTATCTGGCCAAGTGGTGAGCTTGGCCGGATAGCGTCCGGCTAGTCTGTCCCGGCCGTCCATGTACGATCCCTTTCAGTGCACACGAGCTCCAAGGAAGGATCAAGAGATTCGTTGCCTTTGTAGTCTAGTGATCCAGGATGTTGTTCACCCGGAAAGCGAAAAAACGTGCGTTGGATTCCCGGCAAAAAAGGCAGTTGAATTTTCTCTTTTTCCAAAAATTCATCTCCGCAACAGCCAGTTGTTAAAAACCTTGTGTGTATACAAAATTTTTTCTGCCTTTCTCCCAGTCTACTAATTTTCTTGGCCACTCATTCCTCCAAATTGCCAAACCTCCTGAACTTGCCGCCAAGGTCTATAGCCCGCCAAGACCCCTCCTCTCTGTAAATACACCACTGATCCCTTGCAACACGAATGAGGTATTTGAGTATTACACGTTATTTGGACACTTTTTTTCCTAAGTGGAAGCATGCCTGTAGAATCAACAGTTCGTCAGTAAAATGCGGCATGAGGAATTACGGAATCTCACCCTGTAGACTTTTATATTCTATTTTATTATTATGATATCTTTTATACGCATCATGTCATTTCATGTGTATCAGATGGAAACATGTTACTAATATCTGTTGGAAAATTTTGATTTTCAGCTGGATGTTAGCTCAGAGAGAGATCTGCCAGTAAGTTTCAACATTCTTTCTCAAATTATAATAACCAAGGCCCGGATGTTGTTGCGCTAAAAAATCTTGAAAAATGACTTCAAAACATGCCCTAAACACTTGCAAAAAATTAAAAATTTGTTATGATTGCGAGTGATGATTCATGAATCTGTTAGGAGCGCGGGCGTTATGGCGGCCCCCACAAGGTTGGGGACTGACAGGGATTCAGCTTGGGGGTCCCCCGAGACGATTCTTATGAATTCTCGTGAAGAATCCGATCGGATGGCTTACTGAAGGTACACTAGATACGCTCTCAGACTGTTTAGGTACACACACACACAGTTACACTTCCGGCACAACTCACTAGGTAGTAAATCGCCCAAATGTGGCGATAGACCTCGTTTTTTAAAATAAGTAAAAAATGATAGCCCCCCCCCCCTCCTGTGAGAAAATCCCTTTGTATGCCTATAATTAGGAAGCCAAAAAAGCATCTTCATTTTTATTTCCCGAAAAATGCAAACATATTTCATTCATAACTGCTGCAGTGTTCATATATTTTTTGCCAATTTTTCCCACGGTCAAAAAATTTTAAAAAGTTAAAAATATCTCGTGAAAATGCCAAATCGTGCCCAAAAAACTCAACAAAAATTGTTCTGACAGTCAAAAAAAAAAACCCAGAAAAAATGTAAAAGATGTAATAAAAAAAAAAATTCAAATTGCAACATCACCGGACCCTAATTACACCCAAATACTTGAATTCCTGCGCTTATGGATTCTGAAAATCGATGATAGTTTGTGAATTTTATGAATTGTGATAACGAATCGGATTTTTGTGTGGCTTAAAATAATCACGTTTCGCCATATAGGAAGTAAGTTAAACAGATAATGCAACAATATTTATTTTTCAGTAGTTATATAAATTCATATTGTTATTTTTTCATTTTTTCTAATTGCATATAAATTATTATTTTGGCATTTTTAATATTTTTTGAATACTGGTTTTTTTCAGAAATTCGTAAATAAGTTTATTCAATTCGTAATAAGAAATTGATACATTTTTGTATGCAATATAATACGGGAAAAATTATTCTCACCAAGAGAGGGATTTTTATGTCTCTGTAAGAAAAAAATTAGTTCGAATGATAATCGATAGAGGACACTGAAGCGACTAAATCACTGAAGTTATTTTCCCTCGCCCCGCTGAATTTTCACATACGTTTCGAACAGAAAAGGTTGAAGAAAGATTCGGGCCTGAATTCCATCCAGTTATAACGAACTCCAAGATACCGGAAAAATCACTTCGTTGTAACGAAATTGCGTTGGAATTCCTTGTTTTTGCATCGTTACTATGAAAACGTATCTGAAGGATTAGAAAAGTGTTCGTTAAAACGAGATTTTTTTTCGCTATAACCATATTCGTTAAAACGGGATTTGACTGTATTTTCTTTTGCGCAGTGCCTTCTATGAAAATTATCAAAAATTTGAGAATTTTTTTTCAATTTTTTGTGAAACAAAGAAAAATAAATCGCGCTTCGTGAGAATTTTTCCCACTTTCAAATTTATCAATTCCTTCAATTTTTATGAATTTTTTAAACTATTTACGAATTTCATGGGACGCCATCTATACACAATTTTTTACACTTTATCAGTTTTTCTTATTGAAGTAGTGATGTAAATCCGTGATTTCGTATTTATGAATTTTTTAAGATGTGATATAAATTAATATTTTTTTAGTATTTGATTTTTTCTTCTCCTTCCTTCAACAGCGTAGACTAACGTTTCTCAACCTATGGGCCGTGGACCAGAGGTGGTCCGACACGATGGCATAGGTGGTCCGCAGGCAGACTTTAAATAAAATTACTCCCCCGTTATAAATTGATATCAGTAATATCTATATGGGTTATTTCCATATGGGTTCAAGGGTTATTATCCATATTTAGGTTCAAATAAAATTACACCATGCAGGAAATTGCGATCTTAAAAAAATTCGGGTTATCACTATATAGGCTATATTATTATTTTTTGTTTAAATTGCAATTTGCTAATCACCGCTGTTAGTGCTCAAAGGCGTAGAAATAAAGGGTTGCTGCAAATTTTACTTTCAGTAAGAAAAGTACGGTAAACTGGAATCTCAAATAATAACCCGTAAAATACGGGACATTGGCAATCGTCTTAAAAAACATTGCGAAAAGTAGGCATAGTCATATGATTGTAATTAAAATAACGGGGAATAACGTTAAACTTGCGAAATATGAGATGAATATTTATCTTTTATTTTGCCATAATTATCATAATATAATTGATATTATGAAAACACTGTGTGCGTGTGTGTTACGACTCTTCTCTCGGTAAATATTACAAATTCAAATAAGTACCGTTGAAAAAAAAAAGGGACAAATGTATAAAAAGAAGTCGGGAAAACGGAAATTACAAATTTATTACGTAATATGGGACACAAGTCCGTCAAATTGCTTTAGACATTTCACTAGTCCTTGTTTTCAGAAAAGTTGCGAAGCACCGGCGTAGACTATATACTACACAACAGGGATCTTCAATATTTTAGACATTGCGGGCCAAAAAAAATCCTTAAAGCCCTAGGGCCAACAAGCCATACCGCGTTATCTAGACCCGGGGTCCCATATCAAGCCGCGAAGAGGGGGAGACATGGTCCCCAAGGCTGAAATCTTTGGCGGGCGCAAAAGCCATACTCTTTTCACGTACCCTTCTATACTGAATTTAAAGCATGAAAAAGCGAGAAAATTATGACGTTTGTCCCGGGCCCGAGGGCTGGGTCACTGTCAGCCTGTGAGAGGACCCTATGCTATTAAAGAATTTTATTCACATTCTGTGATATTATTTTTTCATTAAATACGAATTTTATTTAAAGCTGGAAATATTTTCTCGTGGAATATATGAATTTTCATTAATCCTGAAGTAATTTTTTAAATATCCAATTATCCCAATTTCCATGAATTCTGAAATTGTTTTTTCATCAACTATGAAATCAATTCACATCAATTGAATCAATTCTGAGAATAATTCTCACAATTATTCTGGAATTATTTTATAATTTATTCTAATAACGTTTCTTTCATTGATTCTGGGAATATTTTTTTTTAATTATGAATTTTCATGAATTGCGAAATAATTGTTTCCACCAATTCTGGATTTATTTCTTTAAGTAATGTGAACTTTCAACAATTCTGGGATCATTTCTTTCAGTAATTCTGAACTAGAATTATTTTTTCATCCTATTCTAGAACTATTTCTTTCATCCTATTATAGAATTATTTCTTTCATCCTATTCTAGTAGAATTATTTCTTTTATTAATTCTACAATTAATCGTTTCTCAATGTTTTCAAAAACCATTTTCTGCAACTGCAGGCCACGATAGAAAAGCTCCAAGGGCCTAATGTGGCCGACGGGCCACGCGTTGAAGATCCCCGTTGAATGTTTTTCAAGGAATATACTTTCTGAATATGCCCAACACAGCAACAACTATACGTTTCCCAGCTATTTATAAATGCTTAATACATACTGGGTTTTTCACAATGAAATTATACTACGAAGATGTTACAAGAAATATGATCATTGATTGAAATTCTCTATGGATAGTCTGTAAGTATACATCGCTATTGTGACAAATATTCATATTATCTTAGAAGTTATCTCTTAACCATTTACTTTTAATTTATTTCTAATAATTATAATTTGTTGTTATAGTTGTATCCGACATCGCATATAATATCCTTAAATTCAAATGATAATAACAATAAGTCACATGGAATTTTTTTCTCAAATGATGAGCATTCGATATTTCATTCTTGAAATCAAATGAATTCGTGTTACGTTAAACCAATGGTTCTCAAAGCGTGCGGCGCGGCTCTGCGGGGCATCGACGGCCTTTGTCAGGGCCGCCGCGGTGCGCTGCTGTCTCCTAATTAAAATGTGTGCTATTCAATGACACACAGCGGTACTTTATCAGACTGGGGGGGGGGGGCGAGGGGGAAGCCGCGGGAGACAAAATTCTGAAAACCACTCCTTTTAACTTTTGGAATCGTACAACGTGGTACAGATTCAACCAATGTTGGACAAGCTCAGTTAGCAGACCCCTCCCGTTGCGGACAGTTTTTGAATACCGTCAACGGGTTCAAACTTATTTTGCCATCACACACTCCCCGTCAGCGGACGAATTTCTCCAGATCCAAGGGGGTACCGCTACGCAATAATAGTGATTTGAATAAATTATGGAATGATCATTCGGCGCTGAAACTTGAACTTTCACTCTTACATCGGCAAGCCGTAGATGAGACTTTAACAGCTCGTAATCGTTTCATCATCGCTCTGCCAATCAAACGCAGTAGTTCATTGAAGACATGGTTGGTATAAGAAAATATGGATGATAATTTAAGTCATTTCACATCATCTCAAAGATGCCGAAAAATTTAGAAATGTTGCTGTCTATACCCCGGGAGTTTACAAGCCACCACGACAGAAACCAATGTATATCATATATTCATGAACACTGATGCTATAACTAATTATGCGTGATAATATGATGTAATATGAATAAATGACAACAAAGAGTCATCATACGATGAGTAAGATGCCGGAAATGCAACATGTTAATAGTGATGCGAATACTTTCCGATGAACATTATCTTTAAAGAACTGAGAATTGCGTCCGTAGGACTCCCAGAGAGGGAAAGACAATTCATATCACCAGAAATAACCACTAAATATCTGCAAATGAAAAATGTCGCAGGAAAGGAATGTTAATAGTATTGTTTGGTGGTTTATATATGATGTCAATTCCGATCTTTCCCTTATTAGAGTAAGAGAATACCCAGCGTTAAGATTACAGCGGTTACCATTGAACTGAATTGGTTTTCAAATTTAGATGTATGTGTATTATTAAACTTTAACTTCAAAGTAACCTTTAAAATAGTTAGGTATTTGTACTGAGAAGTTAAAAATAAAGGACCATCATAATAAAATTGTTAATTCTGCAACGCTATAATGTAAAAACTACTGCTCAAAATGAAAAACTTTGCGTAAAATAATCCTGGAACAACAAACTTTTGATCAGAGCGAAAAACAAATCACTGATAGATGGCGCTAAACTCGATGAAATTGCTCCCACAATAAGAGGGGGGGAAGTTAGTCAAATTAAAAAAAAATCAACATCGTATGTGATTTCATAATTCATGGAAGCATCCCGAAAATAGGGGAGGTCCACGCAAAAACTTTTTAATACGTTGTTTACCAGGTGGACGCGCAAAACTGCTAGCTCGACAACACATCCGAGTGTGTCGGTGGTGATTTTGCGGATGTGCGTGGTGTATCAACACCATCAATGGCCGAAGGCCTCCGTGCGAAGCTCGCGACGTCACTGAAGAATGTCATCTCACCTATAGTCATTGGATATAGTACGCCGACGCATGTGAGCCCACCTTTATACTTTTTCGTTGTGCATTCAATGGCTATAGGTGAGATGACCTTCTCCAGTGACGTCAGGAGCTTCGCGCCGGGGCCTTCTGCTATAGATGGTGTTGGGGGTGTATACACTGTTCCCTAAAGCCAGAAGTCACAGGAACGAGACGTCCAGGCTGTACGTTTCAGAAGCTGTTTTACTATTTTTGAAGTGTGGATATTCTTGCATAAAAGTTGTGCTTTACCCACACACACAGACAGACAGACATGGCCGCTGACCACCCAGAGAGACCATCTTGGAACCAGCACACATACAGAGAGAATTCTTAACATTTTGCATTTCACATAACCCGTGTATTAATAAAATTAAGATCATGGACAAACAGAAACATCTCTTGTACAAACAGAATGAAGACGTAGGATCCCTTATTAGCAATAAAATAAATACACGGACCATCAAAATGAAGGCCACAGCACAGAGCACTCTCAGAATAACATTCAGTGCATACTATAGAAATAATGACTTGAATGTTTTCTCACCAAGCCCATGTACTAAAGTTCTCCCCCTCCCCCTCTAAAGTCTTCGGGACGGTCTGTGGACCCCTGTTTAACAGCTTTGTATCTACGCACTGACACTGTTGACCTGCCGGAATGTGGTTGCGCGAAAGAGATCCATATCATTGGCCAGTGACGGCATGGGTAACGAAACCCACGGGACCCCTCTCCTCGGAAAAAAATGGATCAAACGATAAATACTACTACTTAACCGTTCACATTCCTCTGCGGAATTTCTCATGAATCAGTACTTGAACTATTAGAGTATGTCTGAATAACAGTGACCTCATTATCATTTCGGCATACTCTTCCCCGTATATACGAAAACTTATCTTCTACAATTGGTGAAATTGAAAGAACAATAAAGAGCAACAAAAACATACCTATATTGATTGGATCGGATCTAAATGGTCATCACTCGTTATGGGACTACGGAGATGAAGAAGATTCCTGAGGAAGAACAATTTTACAATTTCTACAAAAGAATCACCTCATGCTACTCAATCAAGATCTACAAACTCCAACGTATGTGCACGGAAAGTCTAAAGGATGGCTTGATCTTTCCTTCTGCAACTCTCCAACGCTTTCGGCTTCTACATCGTGGGAAATAAGTGACTACAACACCTTGAGCCAACACAAGCAACTTCGAATCAGCGTTTTTGAGAGCATTTGTGTTTCATCTTATCCCCGATATCACGTAACAGAGAGAAAATTATGGTTATTTTGCAAAAAAGCTGCAAGAACCTCTAAACAATTTATTGAACGAGCTGGAGAAACCGCGAGACACCCAGGCTCTGTCGCAAGAAGCAACGTAAGCTCTTCGCCCCAGACCCCCCCCCCCCCCCCGAAGGGGGGAAAGTCCAGGGCATCTCCGGCAAAACCAATATTTATTGATACTTCAAAGATTACATATAGTGAAAGGAAATTAAAAATTATGTAAAACGAAGAATAAATTAATCAAGTTAAAGTCAATGTGCAACGCGGGCACGGATAATAAATAATCATAGAAAGTAGGATAAAATCATATCGCTAAAGGTGCAATCAGAAATTTGATTAATTTAAATAAATAAATAAATTGAACGAGCTGAAACATCAAGATACATATGATAATCAAGAATCACTAACCGTAGTAGAGAAAGTTTTAGATCTTTCACCGACTGCTTGCAGTAATACTTTCACTTTAAAAGTTCCTAAAACTGTATCCAAATTATCAGGGTGGCATGAACATTTGACTAAAGAAAAGCGCAAACTTCGTGCAATGGAAAGAGAAATAAATTACGTAAAAGATGATGACAGACCAAGATATATACTAGAATTTAAGATAAAGCGTGCTATTTTCAAGAAACTAATTAGAAGCACTAAGAAAAGACAATGATATGAATACTGCAGTCGAATGAAAGAACCTTACGGGAATTGCTTTAAAACAACGAAAAACAACAAAAATTTCCCGCCGCAGCTCTTTCTTCACTTGCAAGATAACCAAAAAATAGATATTGTGCAAGCAGCTGGACGTCAATTAAATGTTATTTATCCAGATCCGATCCAGAACACCGATCTCCAATCCAGTGACATTCCACTGCACACAAGAGGTAAGACTATCACACCGCAAGGTTGACTCATTCGCCATCTTTCAGAAAAAGTGTGACATCATGTTAGTTTAGCCTAAGGCTATATAGCTGAAGGCTAGAGGTACTTGAAACCTCCGGCTCTGACTCGCCCAGCATCTTTAATTGAAGTGCGACATCACCACAGCCAATCTTTTTGATGGTTTACGAGACATCAATTGGAGCGTCAAAACCGAATTGTTTGTTCAGAGGTGGAGGGCGATGAATGCACTTTGTTTTTTTTTGTTTTTTTCATGCCTTAGCTGTAGCGACAGGCCGGCTTTGAAGCGGTACCAATATTCAATCATTACACTTCACTCACCTCACTTCTGAAATAAATATAGATGGCAGCACAGGAAAAAATCTGACACATCACTAGATACGCACTCAGATTGTAGTCAACTCAATATGTGGTAAGTTGCCCATAGGCTGCGATATAGACCTGAGTTGTGCTCAGGAAATAAGGCAAGAAAGAAAGCTATAGCCACGTATCTTCCACTCACGTTCTGGTAGGACCGTATTCAGCATCGAAGCTTAAGGGGAGTGGGGGGCTAGAAATTTTCCCACAAATATTTTGAGTTGCCAATCCCTCCAAAAAGCATTTAAATAAAAGTAGAATTGATTAAAGAGAATATGAAAGTTATAATTATTTCCATATTTTAACATTTTTAACGAAAATATTCAAAAATAAAGAAATGTTTAAAAATAAAATAAACTTTATATATATGTGTATATAAAAAATGAAATAAAAAATTTTGGTTAAGGCTTTCCATGGGGGGGGGGGCGAGTCAATTACCTGTCCCCGGCATACCCTCTGAATTCTTGTAAAAAAGCTTCACGAGCAGAGCACGATATATCGCTGACAACTTCATGATCATTCAGGTACAGAGTTTTTACATGCTTGTTACGTCTTTCAATTGGGACATCTCTAGAACAGAGATTAGTGTTCGTTATTGAAGAGTAGATAAAACATTGCCTTAAAAATTCTCCGTAAATCATCACGAGAATGAGGTAAACATACGCTAAAAATATTTTAATTTAGTCAGGCAAAAATCACATTCGAGCCCGAGTAGTGTTACTATATTACAGCGTCATCTATGTACAATTTTTGGAAACTTTTACCTATTCTATGTCAAACGAAATTTCATTTTTCTATGATAGTTATACAATTGCTTTAGTCGTTCTAACCAATGTGTCTTACTTTAAAACGTTTTAAAATACAACATATAATCGCAGTTTACTTTTGAAATCGCCATTGACAATTTTTCACTGTGTTATGTAGGTATCTTTTTACATAGATGAGCAATTCCTTCGTATACTTTGGAATCCTCACAACGTTGGTGATATGCTAATTTCCAGTGACCCTACGTCACTTTTGAGACGATACCATAGTAGTGCCGTTATACTAGTGATGCACAAACTGCAGTTCGTCAGGGATTAATAAATAATATACACAATTTCAGTGTTTAAAAAAAATTACTTAAGGCGTTTTTTTGCATATGGAAAATATAGTGACGACCATTTAAATAGAAACTGATTTTTTAACATAAAAACTTTTACATATGCAAAAAAATGCAACACATGTATAAAGTTGAAAAGATATACTTAATTGTATTTTCACTGTTGTAAAGGGCAAACCATTCCTCTCATTTGCAATGAAACCGTGGCACGTCTTTGAAGAAAACAACGCATCCCACCACTTCAATTCAAAGCATTAAGCTTCCAATTATGAATCAATGACCGAATTATGTCCGGCCCTACGAAATGCTTTGTTTTTGACCCGCTCTTAAAATAGTTTGTCCATCACTGTCGATACCGACCTGGCTTCTCATAGCACTACTGAATTTCATTGGCAGAATGATCATGGGGGTGTATGAGCTGTCATAGTTTCATCTACGGCACCCCGATATCCGAGCGAAAGTTCAATACAATTAAAATGTTACGAAATAAGCGAAAAATTCATGACCATTTCAGAGTACTGACCAATGCCGATTGTTACTCTCGCTTATTAATTTCGCTATCAGATTTTTTTTTTAACCACTTCACGTACAAGGTTTGGGCAAGAAATTTGGATTATCGCTACTTAGAAAATCGGCGATAAATATGGTAACCTTGTCCTAATCTAACCACACATTGTGAAAAGAAACAAGGGACGAAAGAAAATAAAAAGGGGAAAAAGTATAATAGGTAATATAGATAAGATAATTTCTTTTTATATATATACAGTTACCTTTCGCTCTTACATGTATATACAGTCGAATTTCGTAATAACGAACTCCAAGTGACCGGAAAAATCACTTCGTTATAAAGAAATTTCAGGTTTTTGCATTGCTCCTATGTAAACTTACCTGAGAAATTAGAAGGTGTTCATTAAAACGAGATTTTTGCTATAACGGTATTCGTTAAAACGGGATTCGACTGTAGTAAAAAAAATATATAAAGAAAGCGGGGGAGGGGTACAATTTTCCTTTCCGTGCCGAATATTATAAACATATGATGTATTTCATCGTTCTCAATTGAAGGTGGTAAGTATCGAACTGCATGTACATAATCTTAAAAAAAATCGTTACATGCGTGATATATTTTCTTGTCAAAACATTTTTCTCAAATTAATACACGTTTATATACAAATACAAAATTAGAACCCGCAACAGGCAAATTCCCTAACAAGGTGGCTGGAAAAAGGAGAAATAAATTGTTTAAAAAAAGTTTTAATAGTGGTAGAAAAAATTATGGTTGTCATTGGCTTAAATACAGTTACCTTGAAATAATCCGCCAGATAAAGTAACAAAAACAACTAATATATCTGTCCATAGAAATAGCTCGGCCGGCCCAATAAAGGAAAAAGGCCCATAAGCCCACCAGTTTCCACTAGAGTATTTATTAGGATGAGGACCCTACAAGTGGAGAAGTTGGATACCCGTGTAGTCAGGCCAATGGGGCCCTGCACGTGAAGGAGAAAGAGTCCCGCGTGGACTGGCCACAGGGGCCCTGTACGTGAAGAAGACGGATAACTGTGTAGCCACGCCATAAGAGCCCTACACGCAATGCAATGAATTTCTGAGGAGCTGTTGAGAACTGACATTATAACGAAACGGATGCGCCGTAAACGCCAGTGTTGTGAAGCATCCAGATGTCTGCAAATATGTTTTGTATGTAACTATTTATTGTTTTGACTTACAATGAAGCCATTATTATGTTATGGGTTGGGGGCGCAAACGTCCTGGAGGCGCCGGGTGGAGATGAAGGGCTACTGTTGGGTTGGGAATGTGAGGGGGAGGGTGACGAGAGAGTTGGTGAGGGGCGCCCTGGGGGGTTGGATTTTCTTGAGGTGGCTTCGCTTGGCTGAAATACCAGTAGGTTTTCCTGGTGCGTCCGCGGTGTTATGACCACTGTGCTTAAATCGCAATAGCGATAGAGCCTGGACGTGCTCGGTTCATTCTGTATTCTGTCCATAGAAATATGGTTGTCATTCTTTAAATAGCTTTACGATTAATCCCACCACTTAAAAGAAGGACGAAACAATGTTTTATGATCCATCATGTCTATCTCCAAAATCATGTAGTCATCCTTCACCTATGTTTTTTCAAAGAAAATATATTCAACAAATCAAGTCCCACTTCATAGCTCAAGAGAATTCCATACCCACCGGTGCTCTATTGGTTATATTTATGTTTATACCTCTTTATACCCCTTCAACAAAGTCTATATCCTTCTTAAGGTAGGTTCTCCGATACCGTACGGCGTACTGTAGCCTGGGAAAACACGGATACCTTTTTAAGAATAAAACCGGGCGTTCTATTTCCTTTTCTGACCACCGCGAAACAATGTTTTCAAAATTTAAGCCGCTCATCAAGGAGAATTCCCAAATAGGTGCATAAGGAATATTTACACAAGCTCGGAGCTAAGTATCCCACTAAGCTAGTAAACGAAACGTGGATTTTTCGAAACAGAATGGGCAAACACACGCGCTTGTCAACGATGAAGATCATGCTCCATTCACTTGCCCATGCTGCAATCCTATTTATGTTGGCTTGGAGCAGTTCCGCATCGCTTTGATTCCCAACTACACACATTAATTCAACGTCGTCATCCGTAAAAATTTGCAAAAAATCCCATCAATTCCCTGATAAAGTTTATCGATAAAAGTTCAAAAAGAGTACAGGTCCAAGGACGCTTCCCTGAGGTACTCAGTTTGTGACGCCTGTCAAACCAGAGAACTCCCCGTTTACCATAACTTGCTGTGACCTATCCTGCAACCATGATTCTATCCAGTTAAATAAGTTTCTCTCAAGATCATGTAAAAACGCTTCAATGGTTTACCATGTTGGACCGGATTGAAAGTCTTTTAGAAATCAAGACCATGTCGACGTTTTCACTTTCGCCCAAAGCCTTAGTTACACGATCATAGAAGAAAAATCAAAAGCAAACCCGATTATCAAGCATTATTTTGCTGAAACATTGCGAATCATCGATATCATGATTTTTGTTTTTGTTTTTTTTGCAGGTGGTTAGTATGATCAATTTTGTAGAATCGCTAAATTCATGTAATCACGGAATTATAAGTAAATAATGAGAATGAATTATTCATTCATGATATTTTCATTAGTAAAATTTTGTTTCGTGTTTATTCATTCACATGCATCGATCGTGATTTGTAATAGGTAATATATTCCCTGGGTATTTTCATACTAATAGTATACAAAAATGATTTCACATGCAATTGATTAGGATAAGCCAGAAACTATTTTGAAATTTTTTTAAAAAAAATCTAGTTTAAAAGTGGAAAATTGTTAGTATAATTTTATTACTTAAAATATTATAAACAAGAACTGATAATGACACTTGATCATTGCAGGACGTAAGTAAATTTTTTTTTTTTTTTTTGCATTATTTTATCATTTTGATACAGATGAAATTGAATTTTAAAGTGAGATTAGGAATGAATATTATTTCTTACATATTATAATTATATTATAACTATAACTAAATTATAATTATATTATATTATTATATATTATAAATCAAATATTATTTCTTTATTTTGTTAATCTATTTTTCTAATTTCATTAGAAAAATAAGATCTCATAGGTCCCCTATTGCAGCGGTTCTCAACCTTTTTTGACTCGCGGAGCCCTTTTCTAGTAAAAAAATTCTCTGTCGGAGCCCCGTAGGCCAATTATTTAATTATTCATCAAAGTAACTGATGTTATTTTTACCATTAAAAAATATTTATAACTATTATTTTTAAATTTTACTATTTTTTTAATTTTCGAACCGACGATATTCGTCGAATGTCGATCGATAAGATCGATATTCGTCGAATAGATCGATCGTCGCCAAATTTTGCATATATACCAAATGGGACCCGACTTGAACGATAGGCCAGTTTAAAATTTCGTCAGTCCAGGGCAAATGCCCCAAATGGGCAAAAAACTGTCCGGCAACAATGGTTTTTGGGCCTCAACAATCACTTTCCGAAAGTTTACTTTGGTTACCGTGGTTTCCTAGCAATGCGTTTCAGACGTGTATACGCCTTTACAACGGTTTGTCACTTCTTTAATCCTGTTAGTATATGTATAATAGTTTATGCCTTTATAATGGTTTGCCACATTTTCAATATACTCTCAGTAATGAGGCTTTTTGAATAGACGTCATAATCATCATCAGCATCGCTTTGAGAGTCAGGAAAAGGGTGATCCTCATAGAAATCAGTGTTAAAATTGTCGATTTTACTGTAGAAATGCGGAAATTAGTGGGATTTTCCGCCCCATCAATAATTTTAAAAATTGTATTGAATTCTCGATTTTTGAAATATTCAGTTCGCTCAGAGAGATATACGAAGCCCAGGAGATTAAATACGAAGTAATTAGCCAAACCTATACTTTTGAGTTGGACATTCATGCAATAACACTGATTTCATTTATATCTTCTCAAGTATGAAAATGAATGTCTCCATATTGTCTCTTTTGATATTTATTTGCATAAATTCATGTGGGTTAGGATACTTTAAAATTAGTTATGAGCCCGTGAAAAGTGCATCGAAAAAATTCCACAGCTTTAACTAAGGATTTTTGGAAGCTGGAACAGACAGATGGATAACTTGAAGTTCGGGGGGGCGGGGGATCGAAATATCGAGCGCACCTTAAAAAAATAAAAATATATATTCATTTCTACGTTTCTGTGTAAATCTAGATTTGTTTATTTCATGAATCGTGCAGGTCGCCATATTGGCTAACTTGGACACGGTTTGTATGTCCCTCAAGAAAAAGAGAGGGAGATATCACGTGATCCAAAAAAGCCTCATTGAAGAAAACCCGGGCAGCGCCGGGCATTATAGCTAGTATATATATATAATTCAAAAATTGAATTAATCGAAGAATTCAAAAATGAAATTTAATGAATAATTTAATTTGCAATATAATGTTTATTTTTAATAAAATTTGAAATATTACTTTTTAAAATGTTTCTTATGCATGATTTTCTTTACGAATGCAGAAAAGTGAGTGCTTTTTACCATGTGGAAGTATGTTTTTCAAAGTTTTCATTAATTAATAATATTTTCACCTCTCTGTTCCGAAAAAGGAGTCTTGTGTACTCCCCAGATAATGTGTATCTGGTTCGCCTACCCCTCCAGCGGTGTATTTACTGGGGGACATAGAGGGATATTGCCCACAGCAGCAAGTTTGGGGGAGGAGAAGAATTTGAGGGATGAATATGGCCGAGAAAATTAGTAGAATGGGGGACAGGGGCGGCAAAATTTGTACATCCTATTCGTACGCCCTAAATAAATCCATCTTTACTGAGCAGTGCCATCTTAACACATGGGCCTACCTGGGAGTCTCAAGAGCGGGTTGGGGGTGGGAGGGGGGGTCATAAAAATCAGATCCGGTTAGATTTTCGAGGGTTAGTGTGCAAATTGATAAGGGTCAAGCATTTCTAGCCAGGTAGAGGCGTCAAAAATATCACTTTTTCCCAGGAGTCCTTGATGCACTTGCCCTGCTGCCGAGACAGTAAACGTCTAGGTCAGTGAGCGACCAAAAGAGTGACTGGGAGCGTGTGCAAGCACGTGAATGACTAAAAAAGTGGTCTAGAGCACGTGAAATCATATGAATGACCTAGAGCAACGATTCTCAGTCATTTTTGGCTCGCAGAACTATTTTCAGTACATAATTTCTAAGGCGGAGCCCCGAAGACCTCCTCTATTCGTTTTTTTATGTTAAATTTGCTGATTTATCTTATTTTTCTCAAGAGGTCGTGGAGCCTCTAAAAAGCACACTCGCATCCGCAAGGGATCCACTGAGCACCGGTTGGGAATCGCTGACCTAGAGCGTGCGTAAACGTGTAAATCATCAAAAGAGTGACCTATACAGTAAGAAACCATGTAATTGAGCAAAAAAAAATTGGCCTAGCAGATTTGCAGGAATAAAAAGAGTGACAGAGGCTGTGTAAGCATGTAAGTGACCTAAAAAACACTTGGAGACACAGGTGTTCTCGAAAGAGGGGGAGGAGACAAGGGGTTTATAACACAGTGTGGCGAATTCGGGAAAACAGCAGACAAGAATGAGAGAAGGGTATCAAAATTATTGTAACCCATAGACCGTAAAGCCATAAATACGCCTCTGTACCCATCGAGATACATTAATATGTTTGCTAAAGCTTATTCACGGCTTATACGGCGCACAAGGCTTGTACATGATCATTCGTATATTTGCTGCACGATCACTTTATGCTCCTTTTTTATAATTTTATTAGTTTCATTCGCCATCGTTGATTATTTCTGCTATCCCGCAAGTTTGAAACCACTAAACTTGAAGTTTTTTAAAGCCGTGTTACTTTATATAAATAAGTACGGAATTACACTATCAAAGTTTGATAAAATACCTTTTACAAAAGTTTGAAAAAAAAAAACCCCAATAAGCCTGTTGGTTATTCGCTCGAATGTAACCAATGCGCTTATTGGTTCCTTTTAAAAACTTTTATAAATGAACTTTGGTAGAACTTGTACAGAGTAATCCCAACCTAAAAGAAAGGAATAAAGTTTTAAAAAACGTACAAGTAAAAAGTTTACAATACTAGTAATGAAAATATCTCTGAGTGCTCTCTTTTTTTCTTTTTCTTTTACAGTTTACAGTGCTCGTTTCGTAGATTGATGAATTTACGCCATGTTTGGAACAGATGCGCTATCGATGTTTGCTTAAATACGTACTGCGAAAATTTCCAAATGTAGAGAAATAAAATTTTCAACTCTATTTGTGTGTGTGCATTTATAATCTCCTGTTTTGTTTTTATAGAGTTGACGATATTCAACATTTTCCACTTGGCGTTTCATAGTTTCCCATACTCCATAGATAGATAGATAGAACCGCTCACAACCCCGGACTGATGCAAAGCACCTTACTTCCGTTCCCTCAAAAGAGGCAGAGTTGTGTCGGAAAAGTTAGCAAAGATTTATAGTGGTGGCTTCCCCCTTGCCCCGTGCCCGCAAGTTTCGAATTACTCGCGTCGTTCTCCCCAGGAAGACAGCCATCAACTCGATGCAACGTACAAGCCATTTGACAAAAATGGGTGACTGAATCCAATAACTAGGGAGAAAAATTGCACGTGCGCGCAGTGGCACATAAGGGCCGGAGACCGCAGCCTGGGATTCCGAAAGAAATGTGGAAAAAACTTGTGGGCAAGAAAGAAGAGGAAGAAGCTGGAAAGTTGAAGTGGGAGAGTTTTGAAAAAGCCAGTCAAATCTTAAAAAACAAGATGATAGGGTGCCAACACATAGTGGCTGCTAGAGTCTGATTCTGCAAGTCGGCGCAGTTACGGATAAATTAAGAAACGCTGAAATTTTCATGGTTTTAACCAATCCGTAACTGCAACGACTTGCAGAATCGGAAACCTGAAATTCAGGGGGTTTTTTTACCAATCCGTAATGGTGCGGACTTGTTACATACGTTAAAAAACACCAGGATATTAAAATTATTTACACGAAGGCTTTTAACAACTGGCTGTGTGTGTTGTTAAAAACATAAGTTGATATAAGTTGCCTTTCATCTTCTCTTAAGTCGCCATTAAGCGTCTGCAGTTGTGAGCTTGGCCTGAGTCTAAGGCTGCAACTAGATACTTATTCAGCCGGGGCAAGAACGCATTTTGGCGCCCACACGCAATGTAGAAGAACGGATTATTTCACGAATACTTTCATGCAAATTTACGCAAACTTGATCGAATAAGATAGAGTTGTTCTCTCTCAATCTTCGCATTCAGCCTTGACCATAGATTTTATTCATTAAGACATTGGATTGATGTCTCTAGCAGAAATCTAGATTAGACCTCAACACTATATGAATCGAATCGTCACCAATGTAGAGCCGATAGCAACAGGGTGGCAATTGATCGGCTCTTTTTTTAGTACGGCTTTAAAATCTGTTGATAAAATGCAGCATGAAGTGCAATTACGAGATATCGCGAAACCACCGAAGTATCGATGATGTTTGATGGACATTGCCGAATTCTTGCGATCCAATCTGCATTTACCATTTATTTTCAAACAGTCGTTAGCTGCTGCTGCTGCTGCTGCATTCGAGAATTTGGCACCAATGAATCAGGACACTTCTCGGGATAGAGGTGTACATTGACTTTTGACTCTAGAAGTTCAAAACTTCTTATGTAGATGGAAGTTTGTATTGTCATCAGGATTTTGCTTATTTGAATTGTTGCGGAATCGGTACAGTTTGTTGGGCATGGTAAAAATCGTGATGGAAAATTAAATTTTCAACTATGTACAAGTTTCCAACTTCTGTAATCAAAAGGTAAAGAGCCTCATGCGTACCTCCATCCAGAGAAGTCCTCTGATTCATTGGCCTCTATATTGCGTTTCCAGCAGTTGAAGACTTTGAAGATACAAAAAACGCATATTGGATGGCCATAGTACAATGCATTCGACAATATCAACACGCGTTTTCTTATACTGTCCAAGCAAGTAGACACGCAACGTTTGCAGAAATGTTCCGTTTTCGTAATGTGAAAATTTTGATTGGAAATATTATGAAGTTACATAAACCACGAAAAGCATACAGTACTTGATTCAGTCAAGTTTATGTAAATTTCCTTGAAAATATTCATGTAATAATCCTATTTAAACTAGATTTTCTAATTATATTAACACTAGTACGATGGGGATTTCGAACTTATACATTTATGTAGTAGGCTTACTATAACGATAGAATGTACCTAGAACAACGGATAGCGGTCATTTTCACCGTAATAGGAAGGTAATCAACTTAAATTATCTTCCTTCACCGAAACTTCTCAAAACATATTCTATTCAGTCTCTTTGACTTATTTTCACTTGGTAGACCACTGACAAGGTTTGAAGAATAATACGCTTGGCAAATTTGCGAGGAGTTTGCATGTGCGGAATTAAAAAACCGTGAATCAAATCCTGAGCAACGTGAAATGCATACGCGAGACAGCTTTTCGATGCCGATCGAATTGAATGAATTCATTTTATCTGAAAGATCAACAACACTCGTTAGTCTACGGAAAAAAATCATGATTTCTGGCAGAAATTTTCGTTGTCTGCGATTTCGTGTATGCTGGTAATCGAGAGACCTAGATTTTCTCCTCTCCGCTTACCAACTATAGTATTACTTTTTGCTCAACTCAAAGCCAGATATGTGGTAAAATAAGGGTGCACCACATCATCTTGCAGGACCCATAGGCTGGGCTCTTTGGTGGTGGTCCCGACCTCTATAGTGAATTTATAGGGTGAAGAAGCAAAAAAAAATTGATAATAATCGTCTCGGTCTTCATGCTGAAGCTCTAAATCCCACCGTCGCCGCAGTGGTGATCGGCTGAAGTTGGTTTTCTGCGGTTCCCAACTTCGAGGCGCGAATGCGAGCCGATCTCCCCGTTAAAAAGTCTCGCCGCAGAGAGAGCAACAGGCCTACAACGGTATAATTATTCATTCATTACACATCACGCATTATGAGTTGGGGAAATAGTTTCAAAAACTGATTGCAGATAGCAGCACTACACAGAAACAAACTTCACCGAAGGTTCACTGTACGTACGCACACACATTCCAACATGTACCGATTCGTTAGAAGTTCCGCAGAGGGATATGGACGAGGTGCATGTCTGGTTTAGTAGTAGACTGAAGCTCTGTCCATGGATAAAATATTGAAAAATAAAGATTCTTTTCGTCGAATGACATCGTACTAGTGAATGCAATGCAGTGAAAACGCAAAGGTTCATAGAAACACTGAAGGAATTGAATAACGTACGACGATAAACTTCTTTCCAAAAGTGTACCTTTGAATATTACAAAATGGGTACCGGAGAAAAGCAAACACCATGATGGAACATCTTTTTCCTTCATAATAATGTTCACATGAGAAGACTGTCCATTTCAGCATGTTTCGCTATCATATTTGTTAGTATCCCTACGGCGATAAAAATGACCGCTTACGTCGTTTTTCAGTTAGCACTTAAATAAGAGAAACCTAGAACACATTTATATTTTAAGAATCCAAAGACATCGCTAACAAGAAGAGAAAAAGTCATGAGATTTCAACAACCCGAGATGAACCGTTTGGGTATAATTACATGTCAAAGTAGCATTGCGGTCACAATGACAGCTTTTATAGCGCGTATGGTGTTAAACAACTTTCGGAATGTTCAAAATTTTAGACACAGAAAAGATCACGTAATTTGACATTTTAAGACACGTTCAATTTAGTTAACGCAATTTTTTTTTCAACCGATATACTCCTTGGAGAACCTCTTAGAAGATGGACATGTAAATCACAACCATAGTGTAAATTTCGGCTATCTAACCTGATACATTTCGTGAACTGCACTCATTAATTTCTGGACATTCTAATTTTTTGAAACAAACATTCATGATGTATGTGACAATTTCACCTGTGTTCATTTTATAATACAGGTTGGGCAAAAAAGTCCGTATAAACTTTAAAAATGAATAAAAACCGGAAAAATAACCCAAATAAAAAACGGTTTTGCAAATGGGAATTTTTTTGACAGGGAAAAAATAACTCAAAAAACAGCCGATAAGTGGCGCTGGTATGAGCGACTTCGGTGGAAATATGCAAATGAGACGGTTATAATATAACTTGCGCTCCTAATCCACAATCAGTTCACCGTTGTAAACCGTGTACAAGTATGTGGACCTGCTGCACTCTTCCGTTGCTGGATTTGTGACTCGCCTGCAATGTGTCATCCCCTATGGCGGTGGTCATGCGGGACACATACTGCTGTAATAAACGATTTGGAGGCATTCTGTTCAGTATTTGCGTATATTTTCTCTGGATTGTGTACGTCATCGCCACCTATCGGCTATTTTTTAAGTTTTTTTCTATCTTAAAAAAATTCCCGTGACCTAGCGATGCTAACCCTGCGAACCGGTTTTTTATTTCGGTTATTTTTCTTGCTTTTATGAATTTTTAAAGTTTCTACGGACTTTTTTGCTCAACCTGTATAAGACTTCACTTCAATCTGCCACAGTATTATTAAAAATATACGTATATATATATTGTTTTGATGTTTTCCCACGGCGATTTAATGCATAAAACTACCCAGATTGTCATTCAGCAAATAATTCCCATAATAATCCGTTGTATAATCCAATATACTACATACTTATTTCCAAAAAAGAAAAATCTTGACTTAATGATCTAGTTTGCAATGGTTCGTCGTATGTTATGATTCTGTTTGAACAACGTTTTTTCGTATATATTGTAAATGGTTTCATAAAGAAAGGAAAAGTAAACTCAAAGTACATTCCACAGTACAAAGGGAAGAGTATAATATTACCTTGCATGGGTCTTATTTGTACTTTTTCCCCTCGCTATTCTATAAATAAAGCGATGAGACAAAACAATAGTTGTTCAGAAGGGTTATCTTTGCTTAGAACAATATTTATTCTCATTCGTGGATATGTTTCTTTTCTTTTTTCCATGAATGAAAACGACGCTATATAAATGGAATTAGTTGGAATTTTTTCTCCTTTGCTTTGTTAATATTTAACACTAAAAGCTCTCAAAGCATTATGAAGATCGTTATTGCACTCGGATTTTTGACGCTTCTCGTGGCAGGTAACATTTTAATAGTTATGTAACAATATAATTACTGTGCTTAAATATTGTTGAAAATAAGCATTCCTTCTCATGCTACTATAAAACATTTCTGCAGAGAAACGATTTTCTCGAACACGAAGATAATAATCATTCATTTAATCATACAGTTGGCATTCGTTATAACGACCATTATTATCCGTTCTCAGTATGAGACGGAAAGTGGATGTGGTATCATGTTTGGAAAATAATTATAATAAAACAGATTTTTTTAAACAAAATTTCTTATTCAGGCGGATCAAAAAATTATATTATTTCTGTCATGATCTACAGAGGTCGAAATGTAAATTTAGCAGACTAGGAAAAAATGAAATTCTAACTCATAATACAGTATGTATGTACATCTTGCGAAAATTCAGTATCTACTTTACCGAACACTAACTCCGGTCATATCGCAGCATGGCAATGTCCAACCAGTGGAGCTGGGTGGAAAAAGGAAGGCGCCATCTATTATTGGTCGCCCCAGGCTCGGTAGGTAAAGAACTTGTTTTCGATGTTTTTACCCTAGATTGAAACCCGTGGACGTCGATGATAACCTTCATGGTAAAAAATAAGCATCTTACCGCTAGGGGAGAACAATTTAGTGTCTGGCCAAAACTGACACATTGTTAGTAAGATATTTTGTTTTTTGAAATTTGTAGTGTAATAATTTGCAGTGTTCTCACGTAAACGAAATTTTCCACGTGGAAACTTCGATTGAATGATTCTTCCGGGTCGTCTGACTGAAATGGAATGTACAGAAAAACGCATTCGGTAGTAATCGTGTCGTACCGGTCATTGTATTCGAACGATCACTACAACTTCCAAATATAGTAAAACTTCTCTTTTGTGGACACTCGCGGGACAAAAAAAAAAATCCGTCCGTAAAAGAGAGGTGACCGCATCAGAGGAGACTCCTGTTGAAATTGTAAAATACAGTATTAACACAATTTGAAATGGTTCTTTATTTGCAAATGAATGATATTCTCTGACAATATAAGAAGCGTTTAAATCATGAAAGTACATAATTTTTGCATAGATAACAAAATCAAAATTGCGAGAGAAATATTACACAACGTTTATATACTGAATCTACATCTTTTGGAAAACTGATCAAACGATGTTTTGTTGGTTTTGCTGAGTATTCCAACATTACCTCCATGCGGATCAGCTGCTGGACACCCCTGGTGTACATCATTGGCTGAATATCCCTCGATAATTTTAGGTTATTTTTTTGGCATCAGAGATTCAACGCCCAAATTTAAATACAATTTCGTTGCACACACAAAAACGATCCAACCAACCATTTTAAGTCGATGAGTACGAGTTCTTCTGCAACTTCTCAAGCTTCTTCTTGTAGAACAGGGTCGAAAACACGTAAATTTTTGCTTCTTGCTGAAACGAACCAACTGTATTCAACGGCGTCTCTATGGCAAGTTCTTCTCTGTTCTTCTTCTGCTTAAAAATGGATGATATCTGTGTCCTTCCAACATTGTATTTATTTGCAGGAACATGAATTCCCATTTGTGTTATTTCACTGCATTGGATTACCTCAATTTGTTTTGTTTTTTTTTCCGGAACATCTTCTCTCAGTGATAGAAAGCGAAATACTAAACTCCATATTAAACAGCCTGAAATCATGTAAAATATACGAGCGCAACCAGCAAACTGGCATCAGAGTTGCCAAACATTAACAAAAACTTTTACCTGAAACTTCACTGAAAAGTGGCCAACAAGTGAGAGAAATATTAGAACTTTCACTGCTACCTAGTGAGTGTAATTCGAACCAAAATTGCAACAATTGCTGTCCGTACGAGTGTCTGAATCCAGTGGAACGAATGACGAAAAATGATGACCGTATCTGAGGGTGACCGTTTAGTACGGGGTTCGAAATACATTATTTAAATAAGCTTTATCCGGGATATTTTTATTTGGCCGTAAAACAGGAGTAACCGAGGGGTGACTGTTAAGAGGGGTTTTACTGTACAACGGCCGCAACGACACAAGCTCGAACGTTTTTTCTAGTCATTCTGAACACACGGTCCATTGATGACATATCTAGAACGTTTGAAGAAGTCGGACAACGCCAAGTGTGCTTGTGCTTATATCGAATCTTTATGTCGTTACCTGACATCTCGTCCACGTACGACAAACCTTCGTTTCGGTCCTATCCCCGAGAACGGTCGACTGTGTTTCAAAAGGAGATTTTTGAAGAGCCCTGTGATCATTGCTCGAGTGCGGCGGATTATATTATTTCTAGATAACAACCTACACCGCACGCGTACTAAGAATACTGGCTGTGCGCGTCTGGCAGTGCTGCGGCGGATTATATTCTTCCTATATAACAACCTACACTGCATGCGTACTAAGAAGACTGGCAGTGCGCGTCTGATTAGTGCTGCGGCGGATTATATTCTTCCTAGATAACAAACTACACCGCATGCGTACTAAGAAGACTGGCAGTGCGCGTCTGAGCAGTAGGGACGATGACGAATTCAAGCCGGCAAGAGTCCCAATGATTGATCATACGAGAAAATATAATCTACGACCACGTCGGCGTCAATAGAAGTAACCAGTGAATGGGAAAATCTATAGTCCGTTTCAGGTTAACTTTGCAGTGAAGGGGAAGCTACGAGGGGACCGCATCACTCGTTGCTATGGGAACGAAAGCCTCTTAACCAATGTATCGATGCGCGGCCTTGGTAAGGTATGGCTGATTCTCGCCAATCTCACTGAGAAAAATATCTTCTTTTACGTGTAACGTAATGAGTAAAAAAATTGCGCAGTAAATTAGTAATAACTATAGAATTAAAAGAAAACCATTGCCGATACTTTCAGAAATTAAAGTGAGGTTTTTGAAATCATTTGTTTGGTTTATTTTGATTAGAAAGTGTTTTAAAATTTAGAAAAAAATAATTATCTTATAACAGCGTGTCACGAAAACATAGTAATATTTTTCTGCAGTATTTCCCTTCCCTCTCAGCTGAAATTAATTTATAAAAAAAATCCCAAACAAAATAATATGTAAGCAACGTATAATTTTAAAATACTGTATATTAACCATGGCTCTCAAAAAATACCTTCGGGATTTTTAATTTTTTTTTCAATTTATATGGAAAAAATTAACGTAAAATAAAATTTTTGAAACCAATGAAAAAAAAAATTTAAGTAAGAACAAGCATATTAACTCTGTTTTCGCGTGTAAATGCAGGAACAGCACCAAATAATGAAAATGATACGGAAAAGTTTAGAATTTTTTACTCACTTTTCCTGCCGAATTTCTGTCGCTCACCCTTTCCCCTGAACGGTATACGTCGATGCTACTTGTTTTCACGACAGTTTTAGTACTTTGTTACGGTTGATGTGCTGCTCATGGTTATTACGGATGATTCTTATCGAGTTTTATTTACAGCGAGTATTCAGAAACCAAAAATATAGAATTCAGTAATGGAAAAGCAGAGAACTTTTTTAGCATGGTGAAAAGAAAGATACAACTGTCACATAAAAGATGAAAACCTAAACCACTGTGGGCCCCCGCTCTCACTTATTTTATCTGAAGAGCCACTAAAGACAAGGGGCGCGCATCTGGAGAAATAATAGGTGGCCCCTGCTGTGGGTGGAAGACGCGACTCGTGTCAACACTCTCCGTGGTCAGAAACCAGTACTGTCCAATAAACATGGCAAAAAATAACTAATTAAAAAAAGGAGGACCTAAAGCCAAAACTTCTGCACCCATAAAGAGTCTCTCACAATGGGTACCGGCGCTCTCGTGGAAGAGAAACGCTTTCTGTAATCTCTGAGTGAATTTCTGAACTCACTGAAACCTATTTTAGGGAGAAAATAAAACTGATTGATATTCGTGCTTTTGTAAGCCTATAATTTGCATGTAAAAACTGAATGAAAAATTGTATCGCTATGGAAAATTCAACCAAATAACGATATAAAAAATATATACACCGTATATAGTTGTGTAACGAAAAAAACACTACAGTGATATTGGCGGGCAAAATTTTTAGGATATCGCGCCAGAATGTAGTCGCCGTTGCCATGGATTTTTGATAATGGTAACAATTTTTTTTTTCTATTTAAAAATTTCAAACAAATGAACATCCGTTCAAAACGATATTTTTTCAATATTTTTTGCAAAAATTGAAATATATATATATTCTGTATAAAGAATCATCGTAAACCTCCGATATATGGGAACTATATTTTGCGGCGAAGGAATACACTCTCTACCTTTCTCTTCACCGCAAAGTTAACCTGATACGGACTATAAGCACGTTCACCAGTAGAGACTAATCAGGTCATTGACGACAAGGACGCATCAAGTGTGATATGCTCGGCTATAATCATGTTTATAATTTTGATTGCCCATTGGCTTAGATTGTTATATGATTGCCCAGATTGACGATCGCTGATGTGTTCCAAGATGATTGTATCAATTTATTTACTTATTTTGTATTCTGTTGCCTTCGTCTGCGGTGTGCGACTGTGTCTTTGATTTTAATAAAACTTTCCGGATACACCCATCCTTCAGCAACGCTTCGATATCTCTCCGAGATGGGAGGCGGGGTATGTTCGGACTTCAAAGGCCAAAGTCATTTTCTCGGTAGTTTTCTATCCGATATAGCGACAAGAAAAAAATAATTCAATCATTACAACGAAAATTACGAGCGTCGACTTACTTAACTCATTTGTACTCATTCGTTTTTCAGTCGACACTCTTTATAACGACTTCACGCATTCCACGAAAAACGTACGTTATATCAGAAATTTGGGAAAAATAATAATAAAATTCAGATTTTTTTTTAAACGAAATTCCTTATTCAGGCAGTGTAACAAAATTTATTATATTAATCTTGTTGCGATGTACAGAGGGCGCAATGTAAAAACTTAGCAGATTAGGGAAAAAAAATATTTCATTCATAGTAGAGTATGTAGACCTACATCTTACGAAAATTCAGTTGTTTGGCCAAAACCTTCATTTTCTTCATACAGTAATTTTACTTTACTTTATATTATGCAATAATTACGAGCGATGGATATTGTCTAAGAACAAAATTTTTTCGAAAAAGAAATTTTCGGCCTGGAAATTTCCAATATTTTGTTGATTTCTTTGCGATGAAAATGGGAAGAGCAAGTTCGTTATAATGATTGAATGATTTTTTTTTTCTGGGTCGATATATTGGATAGAAAACGGCATGGGATGAATAGGAAAGCACTCGGGACTAATTGTGTCGTATCGGTCGTTGTATTGGGACAATCGCTATAACGAACTTCAATTTACTCAATTCTATTCACGGTATAATGTACCAGTGGAAAAAAAAAATACGTGCATCAGCTAACTGATGATCTCAACGATACATTAACCATCACTTTAACATGACGGCATTGACATGAATTGAGTACGACCAGCCATTCCGACAATATGATAAATATTTAATGTCAATTACAGTAAAACCTCTATTAACAACCCCTCAGGCGTGGTCTCCCATCCTTTATGGCCAAATAATAATTTCACCTTGTTTAATAAAAGTATGCAGTTCAAACCCCTGATTAACGGTCACCCCCTCCTCTTCAATAGACGATTTTTTTGTCCCGTCCGATAATTCCATAGAGATTCCATAATTAGTGCGGAATTTCTGTTTTGGTAAAACAATTTGACGAAGAAAGCGCGATCTCGTAAACTTATCGTCATTGTGAGCAGCAGACACATTGAGAATTAAGATCTCCGCGAATGTTTCTAGGTTTTATAACATGTGTTGCGTGACATCACATAAATTCACATGTTAACTACAGGTATTGGTGTTGTCTGACAGGTATTCACATGTTAACTACAGGTATTGGTGTTGTCTGACAGGTATTCACATGTTAACTACAGGTATTGGTGTTGTCTGACAGGTATTCACATGTTAACTACAGGTATTGGTGTTGTCTGACAGGTATTCACATGTTAACTACAGGTATTGGTGTTGTCTGACAGGTATTCACATGTTAACTACAGGTATTGGTGTTGTCTGACAGGTATTCGCATGTCAACTACAGGTATTCACATGTTAACTACAGGTATTGGTGTTGTCTGCAAGTACTGTGTTTCCAACTTGGAACAAGACCAATTATGGTGCTTGTGACAATACAGCAATTGATCACTATTTTAATTTGTAAATTTTATTTTCTGAGTATATTTTAATCATATCTGTTCAGTTTTTAAATCATGGAAATTGCGTTCAAAAATTTGATAAATAATTTTCAATGGGATGGATAGGATGGACCATGAACTTTTAGTACACCGCCAATCGACTGCTTTTACAAGGGGACACCAGTATCGATTGGTGAGGGACAATGCAAGGTTATGGTGTCGCAGGGAATTTTTCTCCAATAGGGTTGTTAATAAATGGAATAGCTTACCCCCGGAGGTAGTAAATTGTAACACAATTGACACGTTTAAAAAGAAATACGATAAACATGTTGGGGTAAATCGAGAAGCTATCCATTCTTAGAATAAGACAACCATAAGTATTCTTTATGGGCATTGTATAATATTTTATCATGTGTATATATTGTTTGTAATTTGTGTTAATTGCATTTTTAATTGGGTTGCTGTATTTTTGAAACATATGACAACCATATTTTTATGGGCATCTTTTTATCAGCCACCTCGTTGGGCATTTTGCCTGTTGTGGCGTTGTATTTGTATTTGTATTTGTATTTGTATTAAACTATTTCAGGAAGTCACGTGTCCCCCGTTTTCTTCGAACGCGCGTCTTAATAAAAGAAAATGTTTAAGAAAATAATTAAAGAAATTTGAAAAAAAAAATTATTTAGTGAATTAATTGGCAGATGAACGGAGGCATGTAAAAACCCCATCGCTTTTATGAAGACTCTTTTTGTTAACTTTTAAAATGCATTAACACTCGCTGGAGTCAAAATGATCCCGCGACGCCAGTTAAGGGTTAATGAAGCTATTTCTTAATATGACTATTGAAATGATTTTTTTCCTGGATTGTTCTTGAATATTGAATTTTTCTCCTTCAGTTGCACATGCGCAGGGTAAGTCTACAGATTTTTTCTTAATATTCACTATGATTTTTGGAGATGGATGGATGGATAAATACATGTGTCGATTAAATCATTATACTCCGCATTCGAATTCACATTCCACAAAGAAGTTCGTCCCGATGCGATTGATAATAATGTCTTGTTGGAATGATGGCCGTTTTCTGAGGTTTTTCGTGTCCAAGACTCAGATGAAAGCCTATCTCGTCTTCAAAATACAGTGAACACCCTCTTCACGGACACCCCCCTTTTCACGGCCAAATAATAATTTCACCTTCTATAGTAAAAGTATGCATTTCATACTCCTGATTAACGGTCAACCCTCTTTTACGAACGAATTTTTTTTATTTGTCCCGCCGGTGTCTGCAAAAGAGAGGTTTTACTGTACAGCAATCTCTCACTTATGCGACGGTGCAACAGAATAAGAAAAAAAAAAACAAAGAAACGCATAAGTGAGGTAGGCGTATAAGTGAAAATGGAAGAAAATGCTCTTGAGTGCAGTAGAGCCCCTCTTAACGGACATCCCTCAGTTGCGGTTAACCCTTCTTTACGTCCAAATAATATTTCCCCTTATATAACAAAAGTATGTGTTTCAAACCCCTGATTAACGGTCACCTCTCTTTTACGGACGAATTTTTTTGCACCACCGGTATTCGCAAAAGAGAGGTTTTACAGTACATGACATGAAAATGAATATATACAAGTACTTGATTGCAATGAAGGCATTGGCTTCATTGTTAAAAAAAATGTAGGAAAATAATTCTTCATATAACTCAGATGGGAATGCAAAACATCCTCTGATTACATTGTTAAATTTGTAATTTCTTTTACAAACACCTTCAATCGTGTGAATGCTGCTCAACAAAAAAAAATGCTCTTTCAAGTTCATATACAGTAAAAACTCTCTTTTGCGGACAGCGGCGAGACAAAAAAAATTGTCCGTGAAAGGGGAGATGGCCGTTAATCAGGGGTTTGGAATGAATACTTTTATTAAACAAGAGTGGAAATTATTATTTGGCCTTAAAACAGGAGTGGTCGCATCTGAGGTGTGTCCGTTATAAGAGGCGTTATAGTGTAATTGGAAGAAAGTCGAGCCAGTTCGTGCAGTTTTATGTAATCATGAATAGTTCGTAGTGTTTCTATAAAAGCTTTTCGAAAATGTCATGGGTGTTTTTATTTAAAATTATCTTCTCTGCATCGATCTCTTCATTGTTGTAAAATGTGCATTACCGTCCAATATTCTCTAGCTCTCATGAACAACTTATCATTAAACTTTTGTTTGTTGATTTTCATTGGAATCTATAATTGATTTCATTTGCCCAGTTTGAAGAATATGAAAGCTAATACAGGGTAGCATGAGTAGACGAAGTCGAGATTACGTCTCCAGTGAAAAGAAAACTGTGCCGCCTTTCTGAATAACTTGCCATTGATTGTATTGTCTTATTTATCCCTATCGTCAATCTCTCTTCCTATCAGTTGAAACCTAACCCTCTTCAATTGAAATCCCTAGCACCTGTGGAACAGCAGTATGTTTGGTCGATTTCAGTAGGCAGAACGATGATGGATACCAGAATCTTACCGTGAGGTGTACGGAACCCCAGTAGCACACCGAACGACACCGAGATTTCGATACCGTTCGACGTCGTTACCAATATCTTTCGACGTAGAAGTGGCGTGCATTTGACGACGTATTCGAAATTTCGCTTATTCCAAAAGAGACTTACAAGATATTGTCCTTCGGAACGAAATGCTGTAAAAATGAGAGTAAAGCTATGTATTCTAGAGAAAAAATAAGATATTTTGACGTTTATTGAGTGAATACATTTTTGTTATATCGTTCGATATCGGACATGTAAAATTTTCCGACCTCTTTCTGACGTTTGGTATTCATTCGACGTTTCGACGCTGGACCGGTGTCGGCACGATATCCTAACCATATCGTTTTGCTACTGGGGAATGCGTATGATCCTCCAAAGGGAATTCCACTTTGATTGATATCCAGGCAGTTATAAACAGCGATGTAGTCTTATAAAGAGAAAAGAATGAATACGTTCTTAAGAACAAATATGTAACAAATGCAATTACAGTAAAACATCCCTTTTGCGGAGACCGACGAGACGAAAAAATTCGGTCGTAAACAAATTCGGTCGATGACCGTTAATCAGGGGTTTGGAATAAATACTTTTATCATACAAGGTGAAATTACAGTATTATGTGACCGTAAAGAGGGGTGGCCGCATCTGAGGATGTCCGTTAAGAGGGGTTTTATTGTACCTTGTTCGTTGATATTGTTGTACCTCGTTCTTTGCATTCTTTGTAAAAGCCTTTCTGAAAAAATGTCAAAAAAAAAATTTAAGCCCATAACTGTGAGGTACGTCACAAGATGAATCGCATTAATGAAAAAGTCGTATAAATGAATGATAAAATATCATTGTCTTTCTATATCTTTAGCCAAGAGTACAGAAAACCATCTTATAACTGAGAGGGACGTACAAATGAGAGGGTGCATAAATCATAGATTACTGTAGTTTCGCCAAACCGAACCATAAACCAGCCAGATTTATTACTCCTAAAAGGATATCCACCTGTGATTCACCAGTATCTCACTTCCGATGAGGAATGCACGCAGGTTTACGAATCTGCAAGTCGGCGCCGTTATGGTTTGGTTAAAAAAAACCCGAAATTCAGTTTTCTAACCAATCAGCAACGACGCCGACTGAGAGAATCGGAACCCAGCGTACACTATGTTGGCAACCTTAGATTGGGAACAAGGATGACGGATAACACAGGCATGTTGAACTGTTGGGTTCCGGAAATACAGCATAATTCTCTCTCTCTCCGACAAATTCGAGTAAAGCCGTACTACTAAACTCATTCGAACAATTACGAAGCGAAATTACAAAAAGCATAATTTTTACTTTGACGTCACACGTTATAATTAGTGAGCAACACTAGTTTCTTTATGATAATAAAATTATTAAGATTGAACTTGTTGATTCATTTCATATTTCAGACCAAGTAAGTGTTACGACATCTGACACAAAGATTATATATAGCTATATTTTTACTTATTCTCTAATTTCTGAAACGAATCATCATTAGACGTCACGTGTTTCAAATGTGAAATAAAATTAGCGATTGTGTGTGTGTGTTTTTGCACATCCCTCCATCTTTTCGAATCGTGCATAAACGATAATACAGTCCACGCCGCATATTGTGATCACATCGGGACTCGGGGGTTTCGGATAACAACAACCGAAGGGTAAATATATCCGGGAAAAAGTCCTGTTTGCAAGAACGGTAACCATACATCCCGTTTGGACAAACGGGACGCATGGTAAGAGAGTATTTATAAAACGGGACAACTCTTTTTCTTTTTTTTCCTATGTACAGTAATTTTGGTTTCGAAGTGTATATATATAATCGTTCCATTTTTTTTTTTTTAATTCTATTCCAAAAAAGGGACTTTTTTCCCTCCTTTGAGCTAAAATCCTGCATTTCTGTTGTTCAGCCATTGTGAAGCGACACATAGGAACCGTTTAATGTGTATCACAAACTACGATAGAAGAGCCAAAAAAACTGATTACCTGCCTAATATCGTGTAGAGCCCCCGCGAGCATGCAGAAGTGCCGCAACACGACGTGGCATGGACTCGACTAATGTCTGAAGTAGTGCTGGAGGTAATTGACACCATGAATCCTGCAGGGCTGTCCATAAATCCGTAGGAGTAAGAGGGGGGATGAGATCTCTTCTGAACAGCACGTTGCAAGGCATCCCAGATATGTTCAATAATGTTCATGTCTGGGGATTTAGGTGACCAGCGGAAGTGTCTAAAGCCATAAGAGTGTTCCTGGAGCCACTTTGTAGCAATTCTGGACGTGTGGGGGTGTCGCATTGTCCTGCTGAAATTGTCCAAGGCCGTCGGAATGCACAATGGACATGAATGGGTGCAGGTGATCAGACAGGATGCTTACGTACCTGTCACCTGTCAGAATCGTATCTAGACGTATCAGGGGTCCCATATCACGGCAACTGCACACGCCCCATACCATCACAGAACCAACACCAGCTTGAACAGTCCCCTGTTGACATGGGCCGTCGGCTCTGAAAGCCCATATCGATGATGATTCGTTGAATGGTTCGCACGCTGACACTTGTTGATGGCCCAGCATTGAAATCTGCAGCAATTTGCTGAAGGTTGCACGTCTGTCACGTTTATGATTCCCGTCAGTCCCGTTCTTGCATGATCTTTTTCCGGCCGCAGCGATGTCGTGGATTTAATTTTTTACCGGATTCCCGATATTCACGGTACACTCGTGAAATGGACGTACGTGAAAATCCAAATTTCATCGCTACCTCGGAGATGCTATGTCCCATCTCTCGTGCGCCGACTATAACACCACGTTCAAACTAACTTAAATCTCGATAACGTGCCATTGTAGCAGCAGTAACCGATCTAACAACTATGCCAGACACTTATGTTATATAGGCGCTGCTGTCGTAGCGCCGTACTCTGATTGGTTCCATATCTCTTTATTTGCATACGCATGCCTGTACCATTTTTTTTTTGGCTCTTCAGTTTATATAGATATATTTTTACTTATTCTAATTTCTGAAACGAATCATCATTAGGCGTCACGTGTTTCAAATGTGAAATAAAATTAGCGATTGCGTGTGTGTTTTTGCACATCCCTCCATCTTTTCGAATCGTGCATAAACGATAATACAGTCCACGCCGCATATCGTGATCACATCGGTACTCGGGGGTTTCGGATAACAACAACCGAAGGGTAAATATATCCGGGAAAAAAAGTCCTATTTGCAAGAACGGTAACCATACTTCCCCCATACATACAATATCAAAATAATAATATTATCCGTGATTCTAATAAGCGGCGTTTACTGTATTATAAGTTATCAAATGAATATGTTCGGTTTTTTTTTCTCGTCCTCTCTCCTCAGTATTTATGAATGAATAACTAGCTTATAGTTATGGACGAATAGAATATCGTAAAACCTCTCTTTTGCGAACACCGACGGGACAAAAAAAAGCATCCGTAAAGGAAGGGTGACCATTAATCAGGGGCTTGAAATGCATACTTTAATTATACAAGGTGAAATTATTATTTGGCCGTAAAAAAGAGGAGTGACCGAGGGGTGTCCGTTAAGAGGAATTTTACCGTAATATGTATTTCGGGTGTGAATTGTTCTATTATTAGGCTGACCATTTTCAGCGCGCCCGCAAAAAATGAAAATATTACTGCTTTCTATTCAGTGTTTATACTTTTGGGGTTTATTGGAATGAGTCCATGTGCAGTTATGAGCTAAATAGAAAATTTCCTAGTGTTCGCACGAACAGCCGGTTTCAACCTAGAATTATTCCAATAAACTGGATTTTTCAATTAGCCTATCACCTATACATAAATCACCAAAATGATATCAATATTCAAAATCACTAGATTTCTTCGCCGCTTATTAAAATCGCAAAATTTCGGTATCTCTTGTTTGATAAATTTAATAGGATTTTTTTTTTTTTGCATTCAAAATATGGAAGATATTTCATTACAGAAAAATTATTCAATCAATTAATTCTGGTATAAGCACATTTCACGTACGCGTTTTTCCTCTAATTATATCTGTTTCACTCATTATTAATTCTATACTCTCTACCATTTTGTTCATTCTAATAGCAAACAGTGCCACCTATACCTGAAGTAAGTTTTTCACCGCTCTTACAATTCGTGATCAAATCGCACAGTTTTTTTTTTATACACACCAGTGTGCAAAAATTAAGAACGACATGGTTTTTCTAATGTAACGTCTTGCAAAAGTGTTCAAAATCGACCCAAATAATACTATAAGCTGCCCAAGACATTAAGAACATGGGAAAAGTGAGCAGAACTGTCCAAAAAAAAGAGAAATACAAAATCTAAAAAGGAACTTTATCGAAAAATTTCGCTTCGAGCGCAATTGGACAGAAGACCGAAACGTCCATGTGACAAGTGACTGGCAAGGAAAATCCAGCCTTTTGTAGGGGATATATGATCACCCATGACTGCTATGCAGGATTTACAGCTTCTGCCCATGCTGAGTACAAGGTTGTCAACGAGCTGTTGAGGCATTGCTGCCAATTCCTGCTGTAGCGCCAATCGTTGGTGGTGACGCGCTCGATTGGACTTAGATCCGGGGAGCACAATTCCATTATGTACACAGGTTTTAACCTGGGATACGCTCATTGGCGAAGATCACAATGACGTCATTTAAGATCGAGGGAAATTCTAACTCCGAATCTTTCTCGTGACGTACTAGCCGAAGAGCCGAACATTACCGATTCGGAGCTACGGCTGTTACGTTTGGCAACTTATCGCCAAACACCAGGATTCATTAAAGATGACGATATAATATTACAGAGATATAAAATTTTATAGCAACATAATATAATTATCATAATAATGATATACAATATAATATCACAACTCAAAAAAAACATGCTTCCGACTACTTTATTAATAAATGCCCCTGTAGGCCGAAATGAACTTTCGGAATGAACTTCGAATGAATGAACTTTCGGGCGTGTGGACGTCGGTCCGCTCCTCCGGCCGTTACAGGGGGCCCCTGCCCCCGAACTGAATATATCAACTATGTTGTCACCACAACCGGAAATATGGCAAAACTTTTAAGTTGAAACAAAATGTTCCAAAAACAGACCACGGGTACCACTATTAAAAAAAGAATTCGAGTGGGATTACATTGATATTCGAACCCACAACCCCCGTACTCTAGCCATTACACCGACTAGCACACGCCGATTGCATCTAAAATTAGATATAAGTATTATTAAACATTGCCAGGCAGTATATTGGCGCCAACCAACAGTCGCCGGAAAAACGCGCACCAATAAATATGTCGCGCATGCGCATTACATCGAGTTCCGAAGTCAAGATCGGGTGTGACGATTTAGTGACGTAATAGTGATCTTAGCCAATGAGGCGCATCCCATGTTAAAAATCCTATGTACGGTATGGAATTACGCATCCGGGGACCTTGCCGGCCAATCGATGCGTTGAATATCTTCACGTTCCAACAGTTCTGCAACAGCCACTGTACGATGAGGTGGAGCGTTGACGTCGTCCATGTAGAGGAACTGAGAGGACCCGTAGCACCTCTAAAAAGACGCACGTGAGGAAGAAGAACGTCTGTAGAATAGCGGGTACCAGTGAGTGAAACACATTGGAAGATGTACGGGTACAATGCATGATACCTCCCCAAACGAGAACTCCATCACCTCCAAACCAGTCCCTTTCCACGATGTTGGGGGGGGGGGGGAGAAATTGCTCCCCGGAGGTTCCCAGCTCTCTCCAGAAGTGTATGCGTCCAGAATCGCTAGTCAGACTAACACATAGTGAAGCGGCGAGATAAGAGGGTGGCTAGCCATCACCACCTAGAGATAGAAAGCCTCTGCAGTGTGTGTTTGCCATAAACGTCATTCAGACTACCTAGCAAGTTTGCCACATTTTGAAACACAGCATCCTATTTCGTTTCTTCTTATTTTGGCGTAGAATATACCTGATTGAATCACAAATACCGCATAGTGATTGGATGTGGGGCATGGAAATCGCCAATTCTGAGCCCGATCATTTCTTTTCCTCACAACGATGATACTGGCACGAGAAGGGAAATTATTTTTCCCTGAATATTCTGAGGGAAAATGGACTACTTACTTGACGTCACATGCAGAGTGCGAAGGCCTTCTATCTCTAGGTGGTGATGGGCTAGCCTCGAGAAAATGTATCGGGGTGTTGGTAGAGGTGCCCGCACAGAGTAGAGCAGGTGGCGGAGAGCGTTAATGCCCGGATATATTTTGAAATGTGACGATGATGGTTATGATGATGGCCTCCGCAGAAGAGGGAGAGAAAAAGAAGGAAGAAAATGGGCCAATCACCAATGAGCGAAATCTCTTACACAGCCGTAAAAGCAAGATTTATTTTGTTCGACTCTTCCTTACCTCGTTGAGTTGCTCTTTCTTTTCTTTGTCTCGCTGCTCGAGTATGTGAGGGGTTGAACAAAACAGTACAATTACTTTCTCCGCTCGTATCTAGCTCTTATCTCGCCTCTGCACTATGTGTTCGCGCGCGCGCGGCCTTAGTCTCCTTTCATCCGTAAAGAATACTCGACTTCAAATTTCAGCTTCGTACTTAACTTTTGCACACCAGTGTATGATGACTCGCTACTTAAATAACATATTTTTCAAGTTTCAAAACAATTGGACATCAATTTAGCATGCTTTTTGTTTGTAATTGATGTAAATTTCCGATTATTCAACTTTTGAACTAATGTAAGTTAAATTGTCTTAATTTAATGAAAATAATTAATAATTATAATTATTGATGTAAAAACTCATGCATCATATGACGGAGAAAGACTAGAAAGAAAAATTATTATTTTTTCTATTTTTTTTAAATATATTTCTGTTCATGGTCAGGAAAAAAAAGTGCAGAGATAGCAAATCATTTCACATATACATATTATAATATATATATATATATATATATATATATATATACAGTCAAACCTCGTTTATGAGTCACTCATGGGAGAGCAAAAATATGACTTAGTAAGCGGAGTGACTCGTTAAACGGAGTAAGCCATAGCTGTGCCAATTCCTGGCTGAGGACAATTGGGACTTCCAAAAAGTGACCCGGTAAGCAGAGTGACGTGTTAACCGGATGACGCACTAACGAGGTTTGACTGTAATAACACATTTTAATTTTCTTTAAGAAATGAACAATAATCTTTCGCAATATCTATGCAGGTTGTAAGATATCTTTCACAAACGATTCATATTTTTTTGGCGTAAATCTTTTGCTCTTTTGGCTCTCTTGTATCCTGTGAGTCCTGAGTCGGGTTTTATCTCATCAGCCGTTCGTCTTAGAAGAATCGTTCCAATTTAAAAATGTGTTCAAAAATCACCCTGAACCAGTTTGGAGTGAGCCACAAAATAAAAAAAATTAAAAATTTTATACGCCCCCCCCCCCCCACTATGCTCTAACTTCTAATTGGAAAATCATTGCCCAATCTCTTCCGAGGCTAAAAAAAAAAATCACATCTCTAAATTCGTTGGGATATTTGAAATCAAAAATTAGAAGAAAGTTTGGAAAGAACATCTCAAGCTTGTTTTGAGGACGTTTCTTTCCCTCATTTTTATGCTGTTTTTTTCCTAACTTTTCTCCGATTTTTGAATTCCAATACTTCAACTAAATCTGCGATACTTCTCAACTCTGCTGCCGTCAAAAACCGACTTGGAAAGTTAATTTCCCGGTTTCTCCAGAAACCAACAACGACTAAAAAATCCACGTTTCAAAGTGCAATAACCTCTGATATATTTGAATTCAGAAATCAGAGTAAAGTTGGGAAAGAACAGTATAAATGAGGGAAAGAAGAATTTCCCGTCTTTTTATGCTCTTCTTTCAAAACCTTTCTCCGATTCTCCAACTTTTCACCGATTCCAACTTAAATATTTCTGTGAATATTGCACTTAGAAATGTGGAGACAGGGCAGCAACTTTCTCACCAATTGTTTTTTTAGGACAGTGTTCAATTAAAATTTAGATATTTTATCGTGACACACACACTTACACAACTCTGGTACAGGGTTATTTTATCACGCATCTTGATAATTTTTATATTTACAACCATACCTGTAAGATGAACTGTTCAAGAGATAAAGACCACATTAAGACTTACAGGACACCCTGTATGTACATTATCCATTAATTGCCCTGTACGTAATTCTGATGATGGATTTGTCTCATTTTCTTTCAGTTAAGGCAAATTGCTGACGCTGCTCCAGGAGATATGGTAAGTCATGGTTCAGAATGAATATTTTCCCATTGAAATGACCCTCAGGCCGGTATTACACTACAAAAGTTTGGTAAAAGTTATTTTATAAAACTTAAAATGCAACGATAAGCTTACTGGTTACACTCAAGCAAATATAACCAATAAGCCTATTGGTCGCATATTTAGATTTTATAAAATAACTTTTATCAAACTTTTGTAGCATAATCACGACCTCACACACACACATTCGTCATCATACATGAATATACATTTAAAGATAGGATTTCTTTATAAGTTTGGTAAAAGTTTTACAAAACTTGAAGGAAGAAAAACAACCAGTAAGGGGCGCTATTACGAGTGGTCATAGTGACGGACTCGCATCGCGTGGACCCGGGTTCGAGCGCAACCGTCACCACAGTGGTGGTCGGCTGAAGTTACTTTTCTGTTGTTCACAACTTCGAAGCGCAAATGTCATAGCTGCCAACTTTGAATGAATTTAAAAGGGATTCTTTTTGGAAAACAATGTAGGGATTTTTTTCATTATCCAAAGTAAAATTGGGTAGGTTCCCCCTTTTTGCAAAAACATGACATAGTGCAAAGACATCGCACCAAGTCGCCAATCACTGCCAACCAGTTGGTTAAATTACCTGTCATTACTGCTTTCTAATAAAATCACGGCAATCAAAGAAAATTGTCATCGAGTCATCGATTTTAAACGGGACATGCAGACTTAACGAGACATGTGGTCAAATATTATCATCAAATATTATACGCTTCATCTCGCCAATTTTGGATGTTGCAAGACCGAATTGGCGCTAGTTAATTGGCGAATTTTGTCTTTTCTACCCTGAGAAAATGGAATAGTTTTTTTTTTTTTAATTTTACGCAATCGTGACAATTCGTATTACACTTGTGACGTCATTTCAAATTCTCTGGGAATAATTTTCCCCCCTAAAAGTAGGGATTTCTTACAATCACGGTCGAAATTCGGGAGATAAAATAATTTTTCGGAAGTCCGCGAGATGGAGACACCGAGAGCAACAGGTCATATATAGATGGCCGCACTTAGAAAAATCAGACAACACCACATACGCACTCAGACTGTTAGGTACACACAACTTCTGGCGCATCTCACTAGGTAGTAAATTGCCCATGGCGATAGACCTGAAGTGTGCTCGGTTTGTAAAAAGGAATAGAATAAAACTATATCGATTTTGCATGCTCTCGAATATAACCGATACGATCATTGGTCGAATTTTTCAACTTTTATGAAACAACTTTTATTAAACTTTTACAGTGTAATGCCGGCCACACTAACGTAGATTGGAACGAATTGGATATGTTTGTGTGACATTCTAATATCTTATTATCTAATTATATTTGCAGCCAATGGAAAACAAGGAAGGCAAAGTACGAATGTATTTTCACTATTGGCTTGTATTTTTCAAAATCGATTATTTTCGAAAATGGGAAGATTATTTGATGCTAAAATTAGTATAAAAAAAGCTGATTTTGATTCTTATTTTTCTAGAGAAATGAATGAATCATTCATTATGAGTGTTATTGATAGGATTTCTAAGTAATATTGCATCTAAATTTTTCGAGCCGTTTAATAATTATGCTTAAAATGTGTTCGCCCATCTTGAAAATATGAGTACCCAAGTGAGTGACGGGGGTTACTCACTTAATCATTCATATGGTGATACGGTCATTTACTTAACCACGCAGTAACTCACACTCACTTGGCGATTCACATGGTTATTTACCCAAGCATAAAGTTACTCACATTAACTTATTCATACGGTCACTCACATTCACTTAATCATACGGTCACTCACATTCACTTAATCATACGGTCACTTACACAGTCACATACTCACTGATACGTTCACTCTCTTGGGCACCTTCATACGGCCACTCACTCCTACAGTCAATCGCACGCTCACTTGGTCACTCATACAGTCACTCACGCGATCATTCACATGGTCATTTACTCAACCATACAGTCACGCACATTCACTTACTCATATGGTCACTCACACCGTGACTCACATACTTATACAGTTACTCACTTGGTTATACATACGATCACTCAATCCTACAGTCAATCACCCACTCATCTGGTAACTCACCTACTTATATACATCGTGCCGTATACGCGGTCAATCAATCCTACAGTCAATCACCCACTCATCTGGTAACTCACCTACTTATACACATCGTGCCGTATACGGTCACTCAATCCTACAGTCAATCACCCACTCATCTGGTAATTCACCTACTTATATACATCGTGCCGTATACGGTCACTCAATCCTACAGTCAATCACCCACTCATCTGATAACTCACCCACTTATATCGTCCCATATACGGTCACTCACAACACGCATGTGGTCACTCACTTGGTCATACATACAATCACTCAATCCTACAGTCAATCACCCACTCATCTGGTAACTCACCCACTTATATCGTCCCATATACGGTCAATCTCCCACTCATCTGATAACTCCCCTGGTCATTAATAAGATCACTCGCTCATACAATCAATCGCACACTCACCCACTTGTACGGTCACTCCCATAGTCAGTCACAATCTCGGTCACTCATACGGTCAGGGCAGGCGAAATGTCGGAGGATTTTCCGGATCCCGTCTATGCCGAATACGTGTTTTGAATGAAAAGCAAATGGACTTGAACAATATTTCGACCATTTCTTAAAACTTGATTAATTAGAGATTTATTCGTTTATTTCCTCTCTATAGGGAGTAAGTTTCTTTATTTTAGTGTTAAGAATATAAATTTCTCGTGTTTTTTCATTCGGTTTTTTGTGAATTTAGTTGTTTGTGATGACTTTTTTTTTAATTTTTTATAATATTTTCAGCTTGTAAGTAATATTTTTTTAAGTTATGCTTAGAGGGAAAATAAATACACACACACTACAAGCTATACAGGGTGTGCTGTAAATGGACTAGCACGGCTTATATCTCATCAACCATCCGTCGCGACGGATGGCTGATGATGACCATTACTTATGGAACGCACCCTCGATACATTTATGGAGGCGGTGTTTCCAGGCCTGGAAGTCCTTCTCCGGGAGGTCCTTTAGAGCCGATGTAACATGAGCCTGGATGTTTTCAATCGTGTCCCAATGTTTCCCCTTCAGGGCTCCTTTTCAGCGAGGAAACAAAAAAAAGTCTGGGGGAGCCGGGTCAGGACTGTAGGGAGACTGGGGAACCCATGGGGTATGGGTGTTGGCCAGGAAAACGTTCACAACGAAGGCGCTTTGGCTTGGCGCGTTATCGTGATGAAGTTTCTATGCATCCTTGGTGTCACTTCGGCAGCGAGCGACCCTCCTTTTCAGCCTTTTGACCACTTCCAAGTAAAAAGCTGCGTTCACAGTGGTCTCGGAAGGTACGAATTCGTGGTGGACAATGCCTCTGACATCAAGGAAGACAATGAGCATGGTTTTGATCCTGGGCGCGTCACATTTTCGTCGATTCGGGAGGTTGATGGACGTCCACTGCGGGGTTCGTCGGCGACATCCTCTCGGCCCTCCTTGAACGACTTGCGCCATCGGTGAACTTGTGATTTGGACAAGCTATCACTCCCAGAGGCCTGCTGAATTAATAGAAACGTTTCGGTGGCGGACTTCCCAAGTTTAACGCAAAATTTGATAGCGTAACGTTGCTCCGTAAAACGATCCATAGCGCCGTGTTACATTAAGCTCAAAACGGGCTTCACAGAACGCACGTCCTGACTTTCCGGCAGCTCGTAGCCGACTGAGAATGGGTGCGTTATGAAGCCAACACCCTCCTCCACCTAGCCCAGTAGTTTAGAGGGCACTGCGGTGTATAGTCGCGTCTGGAAAAAATTGGTCTCATCACTTATGGAACGCACCTTGTATGATTCTAGTTTAAAAAAACGCTCAACTGGTTTAAAAAAATTACCCTGTACCAGTTGTGAGAGTGAAAATACAGTGTGTAACAAAATAAAATTTCTAAATATTTATACGATCTCCAAATGCTCCAACTTCCAATTAGAAAGTTGTTGCCCTGTCTTTCCTGATGCCAACAAAAAAAAAAAAAATTCTGTTTCTAAGTGCAACATTCACAGACATATTCTCGAATCCGAAAGACTGAGGAAATTTGGGGAAAAAACGGCGGTAAATGCGGGAAAACCGCATTTGACGCTGTTTTAACGCTGAAAATGTTTTCACCATAACTTTCGCCGCTGACTATATGAGCAAGTATTGAAGTGTCCCCTAAGTTTTTTAGTTTTTTTTGTTGACATTATGTCATTTATATTTGGTGATTTTCTTTTAACTTTCTTCAATTTTTTTTTTGTCCGATTTTTTTGTTTGAATGACCCTCTTATGAATGGTTTACCAAAAAATCATCGACGGAAAATTCACCGACAACAGCTCGACAAGAGTCAGTGAGCCGGTAAGTGAGCGAAGAGTGGCGTGTGTGTGAATCAGTAATCGAATACAGCAGCTAGTGAGTGACAGAATGGCCATTGCCAGTGAGTGAACGAATGACAGAGAGAGTCGCCAGGTAATTGAATGTGTAACAGAGTGAGCAACCTAGTAAGTTGATGATAGAATTAGCAGCCAAGTGAGTTGATGGTAAGATGAGTGACCTGGTGAGTGAAAGACAAATTCAGTGACCTAGTGAGTTGGTTGACAAGTGACCCAGGAAGTAAATGGAGATCACCTGGGGATCAAGTGAGTGACCAGAATACTGAGAGAGAGAGAGGTCAAGTGATATTGTGAATGAGTGGCTTGGTGAGTAAATGAATGACCTAGGGGAGTAAGCGATTAGCCCAGTGAGTGAGTGATATAATGATCGACCTCTCGTGAGTAACAGAACGAGGTAACTAGTGATTAACTGAGTAACCTGGTGAGTGAGCGAGAACAAGCTAGCTTTAGTGATCGGCCGGTTTCTCTCTTTCGTTCATTCGCTTGTTTATTCATTCATTCACTTGTTTATTCTTTCATGTCGAACTGAGGACGGTGAATTGTTTGTCAGTGAATTTTCCCAGCAATGAATTTTATACTCGGTGAATTTGTATGTCGACGAATTTTCCTAACGGTGAATTGCGTGGTGGAGAATTGTTTTTTCTGTGAATTTTCCGGACACGCTTATAAATGTGTGACATTTTGCAGAGAGTTCTAATGATTTCCACTGTAGCAGTTAATAATGTGGATCAGGCGAATTCTACAAATATATATGCATATATGTATATATTTAATATATATCTATATATATTGAGCTGGCTTTAGTGATATACAGATAAACTGAAGAGCCAAAAAAACTGGTACAGGCATGCGTATGCAAATAAAAAGATATGGAACCAATCAGAGTACGGCACTGCGGTCGGCAACGCCTATATAACACAACAACTGTCTGGAATAGTTGTTAGATCGGTTACTGCTGCTGCAATGGCAGGTTATCGAGATTCAAGTGAGTTTGAACGTGGTGTTATAGTCGGCGCACGAGAGATGGGACATAGCATCTCCGAGGTAGCGATGAAATTTGGATTTTCACGTACGACCATTTCACGAGTGTAACGTGAATATCGGGAATCCGGTAAAAAATTAAATCTACGACATCGCTGCGGCCGGAAAAAGATCATGCAAGAACGGGACCAACGACGAATCATTAAACGTGACAGACGTGCAACCCTTCCGCAGATTTCAATGCTGGGCCATCAACAAGTGTCAGCGTGCGAACCATTCAACGAAACATCATCGATATGGGCTTTCGGAGCCGAAGGCCCACTCGTGTACCCTTGATGACTGCGCGACACAAAGCTTTATGCCTCGCCTGGGCCCGACAACACCGACATTGGACTGTTGAGGACTAGAAACACGTTGCCTGGTCTGACGAGTCTCGGTTCCAATTGCTTCGAGCTGATGGACGTGTACGGGTATAGAGACAACCTCATGAATCCATTGACCCTACATGTCAACAGGGGACTGTTCAAGCTGGTGGAGGCTCTGTAATGGTATGGGGCGTGTGCAGTTGGCGTGATATGGGACTCCTTATTCGTCTAGATACGACTCTGATAGGTGACAGGTACGTAAGCATCCTGTCTGATCACCTGCACCCATTCATGTCCATTGTGCGTTCCAACGGACTTGGACAGTTTCAGCAGGACAATGCGACACCCCACACGTCCAGAATTGCTACAAAGTGGCTCCAGGAACACTCTTCTGACTTTAGACACTTCCGCTGGCCACCAAAATCCCCAAACATGAACATTATTGAACATATCTGGGATGCCTTGCAACGTGCTGTTCAGAAGAGATCTCCACCCCCCTTACTCCTACGGATTTATGGACAGCCCTGCAGGATTCATGGTGTCAATTACCTCCAGCACTACTTCAGACATTAGTCGAGTCCATGCCACGTCGTGTTGCGGCACTTCTGCGGGCTCGCGGGGGGCCCTACACGATATTAGGCAGGTTTACCAGTTTTTTTTGGCTCTTCAGTGTATATATACATATATATTTGTATCACTAAAAATTAATATATATATAAATCAAAAAATATATATATTTAAATATGTATTGTGCAATATTGGCCAATATTCCAAAAAAAGGATTGGCCAAATCTTGTAAAGATGTGATTTGGCCTATCCTTTTTAATTAGCCAAAATCTTTAGCGAAAAAAAAAAAAATTGAGGAGAAAATCGTTACATTATAACGAAATAGTAAATTTTAGGCCTTAATACTTTTTGCATCATAGATCGTGAGTACAAATTTTGAATATTTTTTTCAATTTTGTCCCCTTATTTAAATTTGTATACAGGTTGGTCAGAAAGTTTCCTTGCTGATTTGAAAGGCCATGATGAATAGATTGATGCGATGTTCAGAAAATCTGTAGTTTTTTAGCATGCGGTCGAAAAACCTGGCACTACAATACGTAGTGGTGGCGGGTTTGGGTAACGAAAGTTCGAAAAATCACAATGATATCGGAGAGAGAACTTTCACTCCATATTGGTTTGTGTAAAACCTTCGAAACAGTCGAGAAACAAAGCGCGGAAAAACCTTTCTTTTCACATGTGCCATGAAATTTTTGCTTATACGCGAGTTTTCACGTTCGAATAGCCTATTTCGTGGCAGCGCATATACTGGAGGCGAAGAGGTACGCGGTACAAGAATCACGAATAGGAAGAAAACATTGCGTAGGGTTTGGAGGAAGATATGTGTTCATACATAGTAAATGACCGGAGGGGTTCAGAAATGTAAGGGTGTGATGATCATGTTGATAATAACCCAACAGAAGCTCTTTTTTTAAAGAGAGAAAGAAGGGAAAAAGAAGAAAACGAACGAATCAGCAGATCGAGATGAAAACAAACATGTTTGTTCAACTCTCGCACCTCGTTGAGTAGCCTCTTTCTCTCCTTCGTCTCGTTTTTCGAGTATGTGCGGTGAAGAACAAAACAATACAATTGTTTTCGCCACTAGTCTCTACTATACACTCCCGAACCTCTTGGTCCCCCCACCCACTATGTGTGCGCCATTATTAGGCTTTCTTTCACGTTGTAATCTAGACTCTAGAGAACTTTTTACTGCAGATATGAGCAAAGTATATATATGACCCTCGTTGTTCTCTTCAACACTACTTTTATACCTTTCTAGAGTTTTTATGCAGACCCCTCTCTGAGCTCGGATCAAAAGTTCCAACGCTGATGGTAGTTGTTCAGGGTTCTTATTCTGATTCCGCAATGGGATTCGGGTGTTGCCATTGCATTTTCCTGAGATTCTGTAACTGATACCGCTGCGTATTGCAGAGTTCGAATGCTAACTATCTCGAGTTCATGCTGAACAATATTCATTTCCCGAACTTCGCATCAACTCAGTCGCTGCAGCTTTCCGCGCAGTCCTTCAAACCAAAAAAACCAAACTGTCCGACCACCCTGTTTCCTTCTGATCGCGTTTATTTAAAGTTTTGAATTCGTTTTTGTTGTTTTGTTTCAGGGCAGACTCCTTGAAGATCTTGTAAGTCACACAACTTTCACGATATAAATGCTACTTAATGGCGGTTATTGGTAGAATCGTTGAGGGCTTCGTGAAATATCTCACGGATTTGTGTGTGTGGAATGCTTTTTTTTTTTAATACAGCATATATTTCGACATGAATACATTGAAAACCATCAACAGAACTTGTTGAAGTAATGAATTGAAGTAATTCATGTTGTATTTAATTCCAGATATGAGCCAGAGTGACCACGGCGAAAGTATTTTCATGTTTGTATTTTGATTTTTCTTTTTACTTTGCCAACTCTGTAACTAAAACTCACCAATTTAACATGGAAGAAAATAATTTTGACGTCATATTCCTTCCTCCTGTTTTTTTGAAATGATTGGGAAACCTATATAGGGGATACCTACCTGATTATTTTGCATAATGTCCATGTAAACCAATAAGAAATGCAGCATCTACAACTCCGATTCAAAAAATTTGAACAATTCAGAAAGTGGTCGTTTTCTTTTCTTCAACAGAGTATTACATCCTCCCTCTAACCAGATCATGGTCCTCTGTTCTGTCTCAATGAAGAGATTTCGGAAAATGATCGAAGAAGACCTGGGCCATGCTGTTACAGTAGAGCATCGATTATCCGAATACCGATCAAGCAAAACATCGGTTAGCCGAAAGCGTTCCAGTCGGCAAATTCTAGAAGTTCCGCTAGCGGCCACTAGTGCTCTTTCCCCCAAATTATATAAATGACTAGGGGGCTCTGCCCCCCCCCCTGCCACCTTTGGCGGCCAACCCCCCCCCCACTCCCCAACTTCTCTTCCCAACATATCTTGTTTATTTCGTCCCACTTCATCAGCGTGCTATGGAAAGGGACGTGTGAAAGCACCAGCTTACTGAAGAAGCGAATTTTGCAATAATAAAGCAACAACAAAAAAATGTGATTCATCAAGTACCCCCAGGATACTTGCCCATGAGGTCCCCAGACTTCAATTCGTTGAATTTTAGTGGGGCCCCTGACAGGATTTATTTCAGGCTACCGATGTGTTGCAAATTTTACAATGTTAAACAACAAAAATCAATGAGATTCATCAAGGGACACCCAAAATGAAACCTGTCAACATTTCCATACGGCACCGACCTGGAGGCTTGTCGGACATCTCCCCGGTGACAGGCCACGAAAATTTTAAATTTTCATCAATTTTACAACGAAAGAAATCCAGGGCCCCCATCCAGTAGTGGGGACCCAATACTCAGAATTTTAGTGGGGAATCCAGACTGGATTTATCTCGATCTTCCGCTGTTGCAAATTTTACAATGTTAAACAAACAAAAAAGGATTCATCCACGCCCTCAAAATGAAACCTGTAAACATGGGGCCCCCAACTTCGAAGCTTATCGGTCATCCCCCGCTGTGAGTGCCATGAAAAATTTTCATTTGTATTCGTTTTACCAAAGAATGATATATATAATTTACCATAGGAAAAATATCCAGGGCCCCCAACCAATTACCCGGGACACTAATTCGCGTACTTTTAGTGGGTCCCCAGACTGGCTTCATCTCGGGCTTCCGCTGTTGCAAATTCTACAACAGAAAAGAATAAGATTCATCCAGGGCCCCCAAAATGAAACCTGTAAACATGGGCCCCCCCCCCCAACTTGCAAGCTTGTCGGTCATCCCCCGCTGCGAGTGCCATGAAAAATTTCCACTTGTATTCGCTTTACCAACGAATAAAATCCAGGGCCCGCAACCAATTACCCGGGACACTAATTCGCGTACTTTCAGTGGGTCCGCAGACTGGCTTTATCTCGAGCTTCCGCTGTTGCAAATTCTACAACAGAAAAGAATGAGATTCATCCAGGGCCCCCAAAATGAAACCTGTAAACATGGGCCCCCCCCCAACTTGCAAGCTTGTCGGTCATCCCCCGCTGCGAGTGCCATGAAAAATTTCCACTTGTATTCGCTTTACCAACGAATAAAATCCAGGGCCCCCAACCAATTACCCGGGACACTAATTCGCGTACTTTTAGTGGGTCCCCAGACTGGCTTTATCTCGGGCTTCCGCTGTTGCAAATTCTACAACAGAAAAGAATGAGATTCATCCAGGGCCCCCAAAATGAAGCCAGTAAACAAGGGGCCCCCTTGGGTCGAGCACCCTTTCTATGCAGTATTGCCAAATTGCAAAGACACAATAGCTAGATATTTCTTCACAAGCAAGAACGTTGTTTAAATATAGCAATGGGATGGAAATTATCGTCAATGAATAGCAAATGGAATATATTTCTTGTATCTATCACAAATTTATAATGTCTTTCATCCATTCTATGTATTTGCTTTCTGCTTACAGATTGGCATTATACCGCAATTATTGGCATTATATGCAATGAAGGGCGCAGAGAAATCCATCTCTGAAATCATTGACTATCTCAAAGAATAAAATCATAAAATTCCAATTTATAGTTTGTGATTTATTTTGTACGTTGTTTCCTTGCTTTTAACATAAATATTGAGAGGGTCCTTTTCAAAAAAATCTCAATTTTTCTTATGGATTTTCAGAAACATTACTTTTTGCATCTGTACATTAGAATGTATATTTTACACCTGTTAAAAAAAATGTTTCTCATGTATTCAAAAAATTTCACACTTTTTTTGAAGTAATTTTACTCTTTTTTTTGTGACACGGCATGGTATCAGGAGTGGCGCGTGAGCGATTTTCCGAAACTGAAATAATTCCATTCCATTTTTTTCTTCAATCAAAGAAATTCTCTCCAACTTGTAACCGCATTACGATCAAGGACGAAATTATGCGCCAGTGGAACCAATTTTCAAACAAGTTCTCTCTGTTTTCTTACCTCTCTCCTCATCACCGCAAAGCTTTGTTTTAACCATATAATTACTTTTGTTCCTCTTTGTTTTTTCTATACCCTGATAGTGATATATTCCCGATATATACAGGGTGGGGGGGGGGGGAAGTTCGTAGAAACTTTAAAAGTTGATAAAAACCAGAAAAATAGCCGAAGTAAAAGACGGTTTGCAGGGTTAGCATCACTGGGTCACGGGAATTTTCTTTTAAATTGCTCGAATAGCACGCGCAGCGAAAATAATCTTGATTGTAGTGCGGCTTGGGAAAAACGTTGGCCATCCCTGTATATTGGAATGTTTTGCATCAATTAAAAGTATTTTCCATCTATTAAAAGAGTGTTTTTGCAGTCTATTAGAATGTTTTGCATCTGTTACAATGTTTTGCATCTGTTACAATGTTTTGCATCTGCTACAATGTTTTGCATCAGTTACAATGTTTTGCATATTAAAATGTCTTGCATCTATTAGAGGTCTTTACATCTATTAGAGATATTTTCTCTCTCAAAAGTGTTTTACATCTGTTAAAAGTATTTTGAATCAATTTTAAAATGTTTTGCATCTATTAGAATATATATTTCGTCTATTAAAAATATTTTATATATGTAATATGTGTTACATCTAATAAAAGTGTTCTAATGCTATGAAAAGTATTTTACATTGTGAATGATTTGCGTCTATTAAAAGTAAGTAAAATATAATATTTTCTGCGCCTATTTAAACTAAGATTACATCACAGATTCCAGTACTTTCGTATCAGCAAAAGAGTCTAGATTTCAGCCTATAATATGATGATCGCTCTGGAGATGACAATCCTATTTTGTCGATTTTAAGGACCTAAAAATCCACGGACTTTCTAATTAGGGGGGGGGGGGTAAAAGGCCCGAGTATAGAATATTATAAAAATAAAATAAATAAAAATACAGCTGTTTTTAAAAGTTGCAAATAAATTACGTAAAAACAAAATATTTTATTTAAATTTACTTGCAAAAGCACCGCTGAGACGTTGGTAGACTGCAGTAGCAATATTGTTATGAATTTTCTACAAAAATTATGCGTGTGGTGACATCTCTCGATGAGAGTATGAAACGTGTTTTTTTTTTATTCAGGCAGTCCGGTCATTGCTACCGCTTTGCATTTACTAGACTGGGTAGAAATAGTGTCCTGCATTGTTCGAGAACATTCTCGCTGTTAGATTGCTGTAGTTTCTGCTGCTGTAAATTTGGACCGATGGCAGACACCAAGATTTCCGGGGGATTCACGACAAAACGTATTTGGGAACCGCTGCTTTAGGGCAATGATGTGATATCAAAATTCCTTTTAGTTAACCACAAACTTCAGCAGCTGTGGGCTTCCACCATCTCGCAAAAATCACGGTGCCTCTGATGGCATCTTAGCAAGGTATTTCTAGACGACTACAAAATTGTTCGAAATTTTAACGCAGTGACTTGAAGTGATCGTCACCCGTAACGAAAAATGTTCTAATTTCGCCTTGGTTGGAAGTAGGTAGCATCACGTAAGAGAAGCACAAAATTCGTTGAACCTTTGAGTGCATCAGAAAAGATTCCGTTACGTCATCTATCGGTAACGTTTCGTACCAACAATAAGCTTCCTATACATTTTTGTAGCATGTCCCACAGAGAAACGCTGATAGGTTTACTTTACAACACTAAACATTTTTCTGATATAGCTATTCAAAAAATAAAAAAATTGGGTAGACACGGGCCTACCCAATTTTTACCACATGTTTCATCGTAACTGTGCCTGGAATTTCGTGGTAATTACTGATAATAAGATAGTTATTACCAGATTTGTCTGCGTAATAGCTGACAGACAGTACCAATATCGTCTATGTGCGGTGCGAACGTCTTGCGGTATAGCGTAAAACAATTTTGTTACGAAAGCAAGGCGCGAGCCTTGTGCCCAGACCGAATGAGACAATAAAACCAGAATGGCATCATCCGATTTGTACCAAAAGTGCCTATAAGACGACACCAATGGCTTCTATTTGCAAACTTCTCGAGATAGAACGTAAAAGAATTTCGTTAAGAATATAGGCCGCGGACTTGGTGCAGAGTCCGGGAATGGTATTGACACCAGAGTAACATCGTTACATTTGTGTTAACGAGATGTACCCACAGACATCTAAAACACTGATGTCTGTGAGTAAATTAAAATATAACGTAAAACGTCGTTACGCTACTTTACGCAAATATCGTCAGATGATATGAACTTTTAAGCTGCAATGACGAGACTCCGAAGGGCCATGTGTGTGAGAACACCAGATCAGCTCCAGCTCTCACACGATATGCATCATGTCGTCTTTCTCTCTCTTAATCTAATGTACGGGGTGATTATAAAAAAACTATCCCGTCATATGGGCCCCTAACTATCATACCATTCACAGAAACTGAATGAAATTTTGGCTTAAGGTATTTTGAGGTATGCGCTCAAGAATGATATGGAAAACAACAGCGTCACTCTAACAGTTACGGTTACAGTGAGAAAACTTACCCGGAGCAGTTACCCGGAGCTAGGCAAGGAAAAAGGACTTTGCCGTGCACCAGAGCATTAATGTTCGTTTCATTCGTCACACCGTTTCTTCGGCTGAGATCCCAGCCTGATTAGTCCTCCACAAGGTCATGTGGAAAACCCAATGAAATGCTTTATTTTATGCTGCTTCTCTGTCCTTATTGGTTGTCCTCACTTTTAGCCTATCTACCGCCGGTGATTTTCATGCTACAGTTGCCGTTCGAACGCTATTTAGTGTTTTTCAGTATGGAGATCGCATTCCAATACAAAAAACTTGGTGTTGCCATTTGATACTTTCGAAATTTTCTCGCTGTAACCGTAACTGTTAGAGTGACACTGTTGTTTTCCATATCATTCTTGAGCGCATACCTCAAAATACCTTAAGCCAAAATTTCATTCAGTTTCTGTGAATGGTATGATAGTTAGGGGCCCATATGACGGGATAGTTTTTTTATAATCACCCTGTAAATATGTACCTGTAAATATATTCTTTATAACCTCATAATTAAATATCATGTATCTCAAACTATATCTCACCAATACGGAGTCAGATGCGTTACTGTAACACCTACCAATCGGAAGAAAGCCTACTTAATTGGAAAAACATATAGTACTTTGAAGGGGGTTTTAGGGTTTTGTTATTGCCGCTTAAATGATCAAAATACATACTCACATAAAAAAAAAAAGAACCCGTCAGCTGATTGCAGGAAGACAATATTTATTCGACACAATCGTTTTCAATTATTGCTCCATAACGAAAATATGTATATACAAATGAATAAATAAGATAATAACAATATTTCGTTCTATTTGTTAGGTAAAAGTAATTTATACTTACTGGATAGATTTCAATTACTTTTAGAATTGATTGAATCGCAAAGAGCGATTAATGAATCTTTAAGAATGTCGAAAGCGTCACAGAAGGGAAATGGATTTGATAAACTTTCATTAAGAGCTCAATGAAATCCATTACTGATAGAAATACTGTTTCTCTACATAAAGTTTGAAAGTGATTGCTCAACATGATGGAATCGTGAGTTGGGAGAAGCCGGTTGAAGTTGCTAAAGCAGCTTTGGGTTTGAAAGCAAGCGCGGTTATTATTACTTGAATATCGAAAACGAGTTTTATACAGACCTACAACAATTGCCTTGATTTGATAGAAAAAAAATTCAAATTCCCCTGTATCTCCATCAGCTCTCATCGGTAATTTCGATTGTGAATTTGAGGGCAGTGTAGATCCATCCTTTCTTTGGCAAATTCACTGACGGTGTTAAATTAGCGGATATGTTCAATCCAGCTATTATTAATCGGCTCATGCCAGTTAAACGTGATACGGTCGTGATAGAATATTTTTCCTTTAATTTATTTTAACAGATAGAAAATAAAGTGGAAGCAACTTAATATATTCGAAAAATTGGTGAGAGAATGAAGTTGCTAAAAAGTTTGAGGTTTTAAAACCTGTCTTCTTGAAAACTAAACAAAAAAAATTAACTATGTTGATAACATATTTTGCTATACAGAATGGTCCCAAATTGTTTGCACAGAGGATATTTCTGATACCGTTGACTCGAAATATACGGTCGAATCCCGTTATAACGAACGCCAAGAGATTGGCGGGTGGTTTGCCGGTCTTGGATGTCTGATTTTCCACCCATAGCCCACGTCTCTTGAGACGAACCAGCTTTTTTTCCCTTGGGGGACAGAGCGGGGACCATGGTTGTTCTGGAGGTATCTTCAAACACTCTTCGAGTCGCCTTCTCACGACGAAAGTTTTTCCGTTAGATATTCTACGATCTATTGCCAGCTATCCTACCGATTGCGACAATGTAGTGTCCTTAGGTTCTCCGAATAGTAAGCACTCGTCAAGTCAAACTTAAATAGGAATTTATTAGTAAAAAATTAGGGTAAGAACGTACACTCGATCGTTTCTCACACATCCTTCTCTTCCACCCCTTTTTAATTTTCGAATGCCCCTCTTCTCGCAATTTTCGCTCTTCTGCGATTTCACCCATCTTCCTTTGCTCTTGCGCCTTACACCGTATTAGTTAAATAGAAAGGAAAACATACGGTTCAAGTAACGCCATCATCAGAATATTGTTATACCCCAACAAGTTCTCAATTAAGTCATGGATCTGCTTTTCAGAAGAAAGGGGAGGGAACACCACATAAGTTGGTGTTTAGCTTGCAGCAATGGAACTCGATGGAATCATTGAAATATTTACGTTCATTATAAAAACATATATTCGTACTCTAATGATATGCAGGGAAAAATATAACTATTATTATAAAAAAAAAACTGTTACTTTTTGTAATTTTTTTTTTAATTTATTGTTAGTTTTTGTAATTGCATTTTTAATTGGGGTGCTGTATTTTAGTAATTTATGGCATAATACATATTTGTTATGGGCATCTTTCTCTCAGCCACCTCGTAGGAAAATTTGCCTGTTGTAGCCTTGTATTTGTATTTTTTAAAGATTTTATGCCTTTCTATGCATTTCTGTGAAAACTGCATGGAAATACTCTTAAAATTATTTGAATGCTCATTTTTCTCCTTTTGGATAACTTGGTAGATGGCAGTGAGATAAACGAATGTTGTAATCGGTAAAAACAGAAACATAATATACTTCTGCATTGTAATATCAACCAAAAACTATATTCATTTCATATTAAATTTAATTTGGTGCTACTTAAGATTATTTCCTCCGGGGGGCAATGGGGCCGTTGAAGTATTACGTAAGCAAATTTTTAGCCATTTTTGACCCCGTCCCCCCCCGTCAGCAAAATTTCGTCATCAGCTCTGCCCCTCTGAATCCTAACGCATATTGGTGGGATCAGAGACGTACACGGAGGGGGGGATAGGGGGTGGGCTCTCTCGTGCCCCCCCCCCCCCCGATAAAAAATTTATTTTTTTAATGAAAAAAATATTTTTTTAATGAAATTTCGGAAGGAAATAACTTTATATGTTATTATAATAAATTTCTGTTAATATTCCAATGTTCACAATTCCAGAGCATTTAAACGGCTCGTGGCACATCTTCAAGATCATTTGAACGGCCCGTGGCACATTTTAAAGATCATTTATGCGGCCCGTGTGGCACATTTTCAGATCATTTAAATGACCTGGGACACTGTTCCAGAAAACTTAAGCGATCCGTAACATATTTTGAGATCCCTTGAGTGGCATGTGACGTAGTTTTAGAGCACTTAAGTGGCCCCCCAGTACGGTTCTACGTCACTCAAGTTACCCGCGGCACATTCTCAGATTATTTAAGTGATCCGCGACATATAATTACGGGTCACTTGAGTGATGCGTGGCACAGTTCCAGAGCACTTAAGCGGCCCGGACACATTTTCAGATCACTTGGATCCGTGAAATATTCAGAGATCACTAAAGTGGCTGTGTAGGGCTCTTATCAATAAGGTGGAACGTTACTTCAAATGCCCACAAACTATCGAATGGTTTTTCTCGGTTTTGGCGCACCGAATAAGATGCGATTAAAAATATTTCATATTTTCATAAAGGGTGGTTGATGACGTAAGCATCATCCAAACCACCCCTTCCTCCCCCTTGTTATCAAAAGTCGGCAAGTCGGAACCCCCCCCCCCCCCATCGATGCTGACGTAATACTTGGCCCCAATCTGAATAATGCACTTTCTGCATACACGCAACTGTTATAATAAGCTAATTTCAAAGAACTTGCTTATAACACATACTTATCAAATCAGCAAGGGGGTACGTTATAAGCGAACTCGACTGTATTTACACTGCTATCACCGAATCTCGTTCTCTACGGCGTTTATTTAGTCAACATGGTTTTCTAACGAAGAAAGAATGTTTCTTTTTTTTTTTCTACATTTTCAGATCCACAGACTAAGAGAACAATGTTACAGTCGAATCCCGTTTCAACGAATACCATTATAGTGAAAATCTCGTTTTAACGAACAGTTTTCCAATCCCCCAAATAAGTTTACTTAGGAACGATAGTAGCTAACCTGGAACTCTTTTACAACGAAATTTCGTTTTAACCAAGTGATTCCTCCGGTATCTTGGCGTTCGTTATAGCGGGATTCGACTGTATTGTTGTTGTTATTATTTTTATTTTTTTTCTGTTAGCTCATTTATAAAAGGTATGTTTATGTTTGACAAAGTAGACTGCGTTTAAGCACCTGCGCTAATCAAATATACTGGAAGCCTCTTACAGTTTATTAAAATATGTTATGCTTTAGCCAATTGCATTGTTGACATACTCTGACAGCTGTGTATATGACAGTTCCGGGATTAAATCTGCTTATTTCATGAAGATTCATTGTTGGGTATCCGATTGTTAATGTCATTATTGGCTTCTGTCATTCATTCTTCTCATTTGTTAGAGAATAAGTAGAAGTTTCTTTTTCTTGTCGCAGATTATATTTGTTTGATGTAATTGAGTCTGTTCCTATCGTTGAAAGTGATGGCGACGTCCTCGTTTTTCTTGGTCATCCCGTACTATATTTCTTTTATCGAATGGTCTCTTGCCTTTCTTTTGTGACATTCGTGGTGACGTCACAACCTCTCCGAGTGTCACGAAATCACTTCGAATGATTTTTCGAGGAAATTTACAAAAAGTGTTACGTCACGAGTAGAAGTTGATGACGTGTAAAACAGTATTAGAAATTTAACGAAAGAAAAATTAACCTTTTATTATTATATGAGTAGAGATACAACATAATATTGTACATAACTCTCGCTTTTACGGAAAAGATTCGATAAATGTGAAATTTGCCGTTTTTGATGAATAAATGCAAAAATTTGATTTTTTTTTCTATGCTTTTCCGAGAACTCTTGGAAATGTTACATTTTTGAAGTAAAAGTAGGTTGTAATTTGGATTCTAGAACTTTCAGAAAAGAGAGTACAGTTTCTATGGGATAGTTGTCCATGTAATCAAACTACATTTTAAAAAAATGTGATTTAGTTCGGTTTTTCAAATGATCTTATTTGAGATAATGATTTTATTTGAGAAAGGGGTCATTCAAGTATTAAGTCAGCATCGAGGGATTAGGGGTTTCGGATTTGCTGACTTTTGATGACAATGGGGAAGGAGGGGGGGGGGGGGGTTTGAAGGTTGCTTACGTCATCAACCACCCCTTTTTGAAGATATGAGATATTCTAAGCTGCTGACGAAGGGGAGGGAGTGGGGGTCAGTGTTTTGCTGACTTTTACTGACGGGGGGGGGGGGGAGGGAGTCCAAAATCTGAAAATCTGCTTACCTAATACTTGAATGGCCCCAAATACTTTTTCGGTTAAAGGCAAAATTTTTGATTTAAACAAAAATATTATTGCATATACACTCATGTCCATAAATTAAGGATAATGCCAGCTCCGGCAAATAAAGGTTCAGAAACAAAACAAACTTTACTTATTCATAACGCCCATTTATTAAACAAAAGATAAAGAACAAAAACGTCGGTGTATGTTGGATACCATTCATAAAAACTACGATTTTTGCTCCCTGGAGCAATTGTGAAAAATATCTCCTTTACAAAAACACACTATTACATGGTTGGTATGATGGTTCATACATTGTATGTCTCCCATGCGATGAAATACAGTCCGTACAACGCCTAGGCATGCTGAGTATCAAATTATCGATCTGATCTTGGGGAAGATCACTCCACTCAGCAAGCAATGCTCTCCGAAGTTCCGGTACACATGTAGGAGGTGGTTGACGGGCTGCAACTCGTCGGCCAAGCATGTCCCACACATGCTCTATCGGATTCAGGTCAGGTGAGAATGCTGGCCATTTCATACTGGTTATAGCCTCAGATTCAAGGCGTTCGTTTACGATGTTTGCTCTGTGAGGACGGGCGTTGTCATCCATAAACACAAATTCTGCGCCCATGGCACCACTAAACAAACGTACATGTTGTTCCAGAATGATGTCCAGATAAATTTGGGCTTTCATGGTTCCGGTTTGAACATGCAGATCTGTTCTGGAACCCAGTATAATTCCACCCCAAACGAACAATGCTGCACCACCGTAACGGTGTCGTTCAACGATGTTGTCTTGGTGGTAACGGGTACCTGGCGTTCTCCATATGAAAGTCCGACGTGAATCAGACTGCAAGCTAAACCTGGACTCGTCGGAAAACATCACACAGCCCACTGTGACGATGTCCACATTGCATGTTCTCTACTCCAGGCTAATCGCTGCCGACAGTGAGTTGCCGTGAGCGGAAAACATCTGACAGGCCTGCGAGCATATAGACCAATATCTCCCAAACGTCTGTACACGGTTTCCCTTGAAACTGTGGTACCCGTGGCTGCAGATAGCTGACGAGACAGGTCGGATGCTGTGCTGCGTCTGCTTCTTTTGGCAGTTACTAACAAATACAGGTCTTCATTCGGCGTTGTAACTCGGGAGCGACCTGTACTGTAACGTCTACTGACATTTCCGTTATCTTGGAATCGTTGCCAAAACCTAGAGATGACACTTTGGGCAATTCCAAGTTCCTCGGATACTGCCATCTGAGTACGCCCACATTCCAGGCGGCCGATAATTCTACCACGTAAAAAATCATCCACATGCGTCCTCTGTGTCATAACTATTCGCTCATGGCACTGAGCGCCTTACAGAACTCTTGTAAACAATTCTACTTCTTTGCCACCATTCCTTATATACCCCCTCTTACACTCTCGTCATTGTGACGTACTATGGCATCATCTGGTGGCTTTCTGAAATTTGCATATCATTCTTGCAGATGTGTGTGATAATTCTACAGGTGAAATTTTTACTTTAGATTTCGATTTCCGTGTGATTCTGAATTATCCTTAATTTATGGACATGGGTGTAAATGCAAAAAAGTGTTATTAAAAAAATATTTTTTGCGAATGAATGCAAAACCTTTGATGTGAAGTTTGTTGCGGATCGTGCCTTGTTTCGTGAATTGCATTTTAATCCTCGCGATTTGCAGAAGCGTTTGTTTCAGCAATGAATGAGAGAGAGAGAGAGACATTTCAGTGTTGATTACCGTATCCCATATTTTCCTATGTGTATAGCAATTCCCTGTATCTCTTTTGAGAAAATGTCGTCAGTAGTTAAAGTACTTACATATATTGTGTTGCGTATATGAACACAAAAATTACAACTGTTATACTTTCGGTATTATATATTTTTTTTAAAAATGTTAAAAAATGAAATGCAAAAAAAACTCCAAATTATCGATCATATTTTCTGTTTCATCACAATATTTTCACGTGTAAAAATGAAAACAGCTGAGATGATGAACAAATTGAGATATACATAAAAGGAAAAAAACATCTCTACCGAAAATAGTGTTTTCTTCTTGACTTAGTTCATTACAGGATTTATATGTTTTTATGTATAAGCCGGACATGGGATGGTATTTATTTACCTTTGCTTAGTTAGTATCTTCTCTTGACGTTTCTTAATGATTTATGATCGCGAAAAGACGGTATAAATATATAACTTTTCTCTCTAATTCGGTTAGTATTATCTTGTTTTGATTTCTTTACACGCATACACAGCTACAAGTAGAAGATGAAATATTTTACAGTACTTTGCGTCGCTGCACTCCTTGTGACAGGTATATCAGTTTTTTCCCCCTCAACATTCTTAGACATTTAGATGATGATGATTAACATATTAAAAACTGTTGATTTTCTTTATTTTCTGCTTTCCTCTATGATACCTAACAATCGAATAAATTATAATTGTCTTATTAGAAAATTTTACATTAAAGTTTCGTTAAAAATATCCATTTATAGCATTAAATGAATCGTATACATATTATTATATATTCCTATATATTTTGCAGTTGTGCGTTCAGGTAAGTCCCAATATAATCTTCATCAATATACTTTGCATTTATTTCATCAACGAATTTAAATTTTGGCATTCACACGCGTAATTACCAAAAAGAGATGGTGCTGATAACCATTTTGCCAAATAAATAAATTCAATATAATAGCACCCTTGATATTTATATTACCTCAGATAATCATGTAATTACAAATGCAAGGCCACAACAGGTAAAATGCCTAATAGTGTTCAGTTATTCTATACATTACGGGCATTACATTTCCTGTGTGTGTGTGATTTTCACAAGTCAAAGAAATTATCTTTATACATCAGAGAATTTCTACATAAAATATAATTTCATTCAGTGATATTTTCTCCATTATCTTGGTTTATCCACAGATGACGTAAGCACATAATTTCATTATCCACTTAATTTTTCTTTCCGCACAGCCAATAAAGATATAATTCAATAATGATTTTGAAACGGATTCGTTCAATATTGTTCGGTCGCGGCATATACGCGGGAGATTTTGGAACTATTGATTGAGGATTCGGAAGTAAAATTCCTCAAGGAGAATTATGAAGTAAAGACCATTGATATACACTCGCTTCCAAAAGTTAAGCACGCGACGGCTTATATAACACTGCGACAAGACTTTAACCTTGTCCCTCTAGATTGCACGGTTAGTGGGACACAAACGCGTGGTACTCGCGCATACAGTCCCTTCACGTGGAGCCGTCGGCAGATAGTGTCTTACCAAGTGATATTGCAACCTCGGAAGTAATAGTTGTGGAGGTCGCTGGTCGATTCCGCTTAGCTACTATAACAATATATCGAGATTATACGAAAACAATTCCCAAGCAAGTCAGACAACTGACCGGAGACATAGGTTTAGTCGACCAGGATAAACACCCCATCTGATGATGGTATATTTTTATAGTGCCCAAGCGGAAGTCACTCGTGGATTCCGCTTGGGCACTATCATCCTCTGTTGCAGCATCACTTGGTAAGACAATATTTGCCGGTACTGTGTGCCGAAATCTCCACATGAAGGGACCATGCACCCGAGTACCACGTATTTATGCTCCATTAACCGTCCAATCCAGAAGGACTCTGTTAAAGTGGTGTCGTTATGTTATATACGCCGTCGCGTGCTTAATTTTTGGAAGCGAGTGTATAATGCAGTTAAGCATAGTGGCAGAGAAAGTGGAAGTGCGCCGAATTAACATCGAAAATGTAGAGTTGTGAACGAATTGTTTGTGATTTGAAATAAACGCCGCTAGCTTATTTATTAATTGGGTATTGGGTCGAAAACCTGACAAATGAATGAGAACTTTATTATGTGGCACTCCATCAACTGCTTTGGCAAAATAAGAAAAATTGCGCATATTGAATATTATATACAAGGTGTGCTGTAAATGCTAACGCGGCCTTCATCTCATCAACTGCCCGTCATAAAATTATATAGTTTCAGTTTAAAAAATGCTCAAAAGGCGTTCAAAAAGTTACCCTGTGCCAGTTTTGAGAGCAAAAATACCGTGTGTCACACAAAAAAATAAATCTGAATTAGTACGCCGCTTCCCTCCCCAATCCTCTAACTTCCAATGGGAAAGTTGTTGGATTGCGTATCTCCTGGTATTTCCTGAGACCAATAGAAAAAATTCTGATTCTTCTAAGTGCAATATTCACCGAGATATTTGAAATCGAAAATCGGAGAAAAGTAGCGAAGGGACAGAAGAAATTAACGGACAACGCTCTTTTCCCTCATTTTTATGCTGCCCTTTCACAACTTTTCTTAATTTTTGAATTCGAGTATGTCAGTTAATATTGCACTTAAAAACATGGAATTTTTTTTTTGCCCTAAGGAGAGACATGGCAACAACTTTCTAATTGAAAGTAAGAGCATAATGGGACCGTATCAAAATTTAGATTTTTCCTTTTATTACACCCTGTATTTTCACTCTCAAAACCGGTATAGGGTAATTTCCGAACGCCTATTGAGCTTCTTTTTTTTTAAATTGAAACTCTACCTCTACGACGGATGGTTGATGAGATAAAGGCCAGATTAGGACTTACAGGACACCCAGTATACAGTTCAGAAGTATAGAAATTGTAAATAGATTTTTTACTGTTTCTCACGCGAATTTCGTATAATTCATTCGGAATCTCAAGATGTTAACTTCAATCATTAACTTCGTCTCATATTATTAATATTATGTATGTATCTATATGTATTATGCACTGTATATACAGTATACATACAATTATTTCTTTATAGTCTTTCTTTATTTTATAATGAATGAAGTCGCGGGGATATAAAGTTTACCTGCGACGTGTATATCGACGGCGCAGTTGAAAAATACGACTCCTCAGAAAATTGTATCTTTGAGTTATGCACGTAATTAAAACGGTAGAAAATGCCTCTACATGTTGCAAAACAGCAACGACTTCCCACACTACTTATATGCTCTCTCTACTGTAACTAAATCTGTTGATTCCCATCCAGTTTCATAGAAAGTGAATCTTTAAAATGCTGATTTCTCAAAATCTCAAAACATTTTGGTTTTGAGATTTTAGTTCTTGCCAATTTGAAACTACAATATTAGATATTTAAAAAATTTTAAAGGGTGGGCAAAATGTCCGTAGAAACTTTAAAAATTCATAAAACCGAAGTAAAAAACGGTTTGCAGGGTTAGCGTCGCTAGGTCCCGGGAATTTTTTTTAAGACAGGATAAAAAAAAGACTAAAAAAAACAGCCGATAGTTGGTGCTGACGTACACTAGTCAAAGAAAATGTACGGAAATAACGAACAGAATTGCCTCCAAATCGTTTATTACAGCAGTATGTATTTCATATGACCACCACCACCACAGGGGATAACACATTGCAGGCGAGTCACAAATCCAGCAACGGCAGAGTGCAGCAGATCCGGTTGCATGGGAAGGTCGGGTAGTACCAGACGGCGGCTGGTATCGGACAAGCGTTGTTTCCAGCATTTGTCGCAGGTGGCCGGCGCCTGTGAAGACACCGGCGTGTTGGTTGAAGGAAGAATGTTCAGATGCCACCAGTGATGGTAACTCGTGGGAAATTTCCCATGTTCGTGGGAAAAATTGGCCAAAATTGGTCCATATGGGAAATTTCTTGGCGTTTGTGGGAAATTTTGAAATTTGGTCAAACAAAAGAATTTCTGTTGAAAAAAATATATAAATGCCAAACAATGCTTTTCTAGTGTAAAATAATTGACTACATATTTCCACCGATAGATGGCAGCAAAAATTTCGGAATGTGTGGGAAAAATTTAGTCAAAAGGGAAATTTTTGTGGGAAATTTCGCTTGAATCACTGGATGCCACCATATTTAGTAAAGCGGCAGAGTTGTTGACACGTAGCGGAAAATTTGCTTTTTTAATAGAGTTTTGAGTGAACGAAGATAACTTGTGGTTGTTATAGAGTGCCTGAAAGTGAGTATAAGTTGCTATTTTGTTTATTGTTGAAAACAACATTTATTGTCCTTTAAGTTGTAGAGCCGTAAATCTCCTTAAGCTTTCTGATACGTATGCGGTAACCGATGTTTTGTTCCATGATGTTGCGGGTTATATCGGACAGAGTTTAAGGTTGTTAAGAATTATAAACTCTCTGATTTTTTTTTTGTTTTGCTGGGCGTTATGGGTAAACTACGTCAGAGGTGGGAAGAAAATAACATGAAAGAATCTGTAGGAAAAGTTAGAACAACGAAAGAAATGAGACAATTATAAGGAATCGAATGAAAGATATTCTTTTCCCAAAAACCCCCAATAGGAGATGAAATGAAATGTTTTGCAGAAGGTAAAGAAGTAGAAAATAAAACCACACATTTGGGAAATGTTAGGATTTTTTGTTTTGTAAGAATATTCAATGATGAACAGGAGAGATGGAGTTGTACAATGATGTTCTGTGTGTTCCACATCTACCACGATATCAAGCTTGCCTTCAAAACCAGTAGCAGAAGAGCAGCAGATGGAGGAAGTTCGAGCAGCCTTGCTGTAGGAAAATGATTTTGCAACTTTCTCTATTGTTGAGGATACTCCCAAAGCAACTGCATCTCAAAGTATTTTAGAGGAGATATCACCACTTCCTATAGCAGTTCAAATACAAAATTCATATCAAGACACAGTTATGGGTAAAAAAGGGGCCGTTCAAGTATTACGTAAGCAAATTTTTAGCCATTTTTGACCCCTCCCCCCGTCAGCAAAAGTCAGCGAAACTGACCCCCTCCCCACCCCCGTCAGCAAAATTTCGTCATCAGCTCTGCCCCTCTGAATCCTAACGCATATTGGTGAGATCGGAGACATAGACGTACACCGGTGGCGGAGGCATAGGGAGGCTCGTGCCCCCCTCCCCCTCCCATCAAAAATGTATTTGTTTAATGCAAAAAAAACAATTTTTAATTGAAATTTCGGAAGAAAATACTTTTACATGTTAATAAAATCAATTTCTGTTAATTTCAATGTTATTTGAAGGCTATGAACGAGAAATTTATCTTCAATAAATTGATTGCGACACACCCTCCAAGCCATATAATGATAAATCGCATAAAGGCCGTTGGCACACGGACCAAATATGGCCCTGGGGGCTTATTTGATGTGTGTCCTGCCCTCCTCAAACATAATTTTGTTTAAAAAAATGAACTAAGCGGCACATCCACAAATCGCTTAAGTGTCCCGTGATTCAATTCCAGAAAATTTAACCGGCCCGTGGCACATTTTCAGATCACTTAAATGACGCGGGACGCAGTTCCAGAATACTTAAGCGATCCGTGACACATTTAGAGATCCTTTGAGTACATGTGACGTAATTTTAGAGCACTTAAGTGCTCTAAAACAGCACCCCACTGCGGTTCTACATCACTCAAGTTACCCGCGGCGCATTCTCAGATTATTTAAGTGATCCGCGGCAGAAAGAAATGGGAGAAAGAAGAAAAATAAAGAATAATATTTATAGCTAAGAGGAAACTGCTGGGGGGAAAATCGTCTAAATAAGGAGAGGAAAAACAAAAATAATAATAAAGCACAGAAAAGACTTGTTGAAAATGAAAACACAAATGGAACTAAAATCTTAAGAAAAGAGAGAAGGAGGCCAAGGGGAAGGAGACTAACTAAGGGGTCATTCAAGTATTACGTAAGCAGATTTTCAGCCATTTTTGACTCTCCCCCCCCCCCCCCCCCCGTCAGATAACAGCCCTCCACAAATAAAACTGATGAAAATGTAATAACTGTAAAAAAGTGTAAAGAAACGATTCATATTTTTACCTTAGAAAAATTTATATCTTTTATAGAACGATAAAGTTTTACATGGAATGTAATTTGGTCCAATTGAGCAGTAAAATTATTTTATAATAAGGGAGAAGCTTAGAGGTGTCCGATACTATCTGACCTTCCCCTATACATGACACCTCTCGGCGGATCGCATCAGCAGGTTCACATACACCGTTTGCATACTAATTGTGGATTAAGAGCGCAAGTTTTCATAACCGTCTCATTTGCATATTTCCACCTAAGTCGCTCGTACCAGCGCTATCTATCGGCTGTTTTTGAGTTTTCCCCCCGTTTAAAAAAATTTCCGTGATCTAGTGATGCTAAACTTGTAAACCGGTTTTTATTCATTTTTAAAGTTTTTACGAACTTTTTGCTCACCCTGTATATTATTTAGTATTACCATTCAATCTCGGTTGAATGCAATTGTACATAAAATTTAAAATACCGTATATTCATGGGCAAAAAACAATCCTTTATAAATGTAATTGTGCGCAGTAATTAAAATTCTGTGCAACTAAAGAATGGAATATTGTAGGTATTGAGAAAATATGCAATTTTTCGAGATTTATTTTTGAAGGTATGTGGAATCTGATGTGTGATAAAAAGATGTTTTTAACCCCTGAAACTGTTGACACTGTAAATCAGTATACTAATATTGTATTGTGGTAGTGATAATATTTTATACATAAAGGGTTTTATATAATAAAAAAAATAATTTAAAAAAAATCAAACAAATGGTTGTTTTTAAGCAACCATTTTGCCATTAACTGATCAATATCTCTAAGTAGAGAAACCAAGACGGAGAAGACAAGAGCGCAGTGCTCGGTACTTCGCACCTTATATCCCCTAGGGGAACAGAGCGGGGGGGGGGGGCATAGTTGGTCTGGAGGTACTTCGCACCAATTAGCAACGGCAACTAAAGCAGAAATTACCAATGACGCAATTTATCAACATGTTTGCTTCACTCCTGATCAAAAGTGAAGCCAACCCCTTCTGTTCGAAAACTGCGCAACATTTTAAATTGGAGATTGGTCTTTACTTATTTTTCTCCTCAATACCTTAAAGTAATTTCACAATCTGAACGAAAAAAGACGACACTGCAAACATAATGCATTTTCTCCGAACCTCCCTTTCCTATAGTTAGGAAAAATATTAGAACATAATTCCAATAAGAAGCAAGCCCCCTTTCCCCCCACATTCTTGGGAGGGGCTTGTTGGCAAATTTCCTTCACGAATAACCCAACATTCATTTTCCGGTGAATTCATACAGGAAAGAAAATTAAGATAAAACGAATACAAATTCCACAACAGGCAAAAAGCCCAACGAGATTGTTGAAAATAGATGCCCATAAAAATATATATATATATATGTAGATGGGTCAAATATAAGTGAAATACGCCAACCCAAAATAAGAGCAATTATTACGGGAAAACAAGTACACACCCTGACATAGGCACCGGAACCTGGGAGCTGAGACGGTTTCGCCCCCCCCCCACCTCAATAACTTCTGAAAAAAAAACAGTGGGATGCACCTCCCCTATCCAGTGAACGCGCTTCAGTCCCGTATATACGGGACGGCCAGCAACTCTCAACCCCCCACCCAATGTTTTCCTCATGTTGGCACCCTGAAACGTAACTGATAAAATAAGGTTGATGTCTGGAAAGATTCCAGATTTCTTGCATGTTCTGAAAACATGATGAAAGTCGAACCTCGTTAACGCAAGAGACTAGGCTAGACATACGACACGAACGGGTGGTGAAGGAACAGTAAATATTCCATTGCCGAGATCTAAGAAAGGTAAAACTAAAATAAAGGGTGGTTATATAAATAAACTGTCACTACGCAGACGTATGTAGCGCCCATTCTGATGGAGGTGTGTTGATGAAACTTGGTATATGGGATATGAGGGCGATGAAAATGAAGTTTCAATAAAACAAAAATATTATTTCACTTTTTGACCGCCAGGTGAAAAAGCGACACTTTTTTTAAAACGTATACAAATAACGTATGTACCAAATTTCAATGAAGTACGCCCACCACAACGGGCGCTACATAAGTCGGAGTAGCGCAGTCTTTTCTGCATGGTAAACTTATCCCATATATACCAAGTTTCATCAAAATACTTCCATCAGAATGGGCGCTACATGCGTCTGAGTAGTGTCAGTTTATCTATAACCAACCCTGAACTTATCGGAAGTAAGATTTCAATAGTACATTAGCCTCCAGAATTATGTCGGATTATCGAATTTGCTGGATTATTGGAAGCAATCGGTATTGTTATGACTTTTGCAATTTTGCAAAGTATGAAGCAGATTGATATTATAGCATGTAGGTAAAAATCTTTATAATTATCAGAATTTCGGTTTATGCTGTCAAGTTTTTTGTTGGTTTTTTTTTTTGCGCATTCTGACAATGATGTCGATCAGCACATAGTGTTGCAGGTTGGATGCATTACTATGTGTGCATGTAGAAGGTCAGAAGGTTTACCCTCTCCTTGTCGACAATCGTTTCCATACTCGGTTCACAATGCCCTATTTTTGGCAGTAGTAGCCGCTATAATCCATGTATACATGCGTGAAATTCCTTTTGCAATGGATCACCTATGGCGGAGACGAATTTAATGTAAAAAAACACATACACAAGCTCTTTCGTTCAGTTCTTGGTCAATTTCTTTCAGTGTAGACCAGATTCACAGTTACTCGGCCGAAAGATTTTCTTTGGTTATCTAAGGAACTCTTACCGTACAGCGTACATAAAAAAAAATGATCATAATTCGCGAAATCAATTAATAATTATAAAATTCGGTGATTTCAGTTAGACTCCTCATAATGGCTGAATAATAATAATAATAAACACAGGATGTTAGCTTAAAATGTGAAAATATCCTGTTTTAAAACAATGTGGAAAAAGAAAACGGCAAGATTGAACATTTTTGCAGCCAGTTGTGTGGAAAGGAAAAAACCGAAGAGTCCCGTTCGATAAAACTGGAGGTATGGTCATCGTATTTGCTTTTGGATTTCTTTCGGATATAGTTATCATTCGGTTATTGTTGTCAGAAAACCCGAGTCTCCATTAAGCGCCATATATTGTGTAAACTTCTGCGCACAGACAAGCAGTGACGTGTTTTCCTCTTCTGGGGCTTGAAGAAAAAACACCGGATTACTGGACGGGCCGGATTATCGAGAGTATACCGTACTCGCATAAAGTCTGATAATAATATAAAAATGTATTTTCTCTCATATACCTCGTTCACGCTGAAAAAATTCATAAATATTGAAAAAAGTTTCGATAGTTTGTGAGCTTCGTGTCATTGAAGACAAATAGTCTAAATATATAACTGCTTATTATATCATTATTATTATTTTTTTACACCATTGTTTTAGGAAGCCGAGGATAAGACAGCCAAGGTAAGTCGATGTTTAAACACTGAACTGCCTGCGGTTTTCAATGGAGATATTTTCACAATTGTCAAGTGGTTATTCGTTTTTTCATGTGCTCCGAATCTACAATCAATTGATACATAACAAAAAATATCATGTGTAAAAATCACGGTGTGTGTGTGAGAGAGAGAGAGAGAGAGAAAGATAGATATAGAGATAGATATAGAGATAGATATAGAAGATAGAGATGGATATAGAAGATAGAGATGGATATAGAAGATAGAGATGGATATAGAAGATAGAGATGGATATAGAAGATAGAGATGATCTTCGAACATTGCTTCACGAAACAACAGGTTTAGACATCTACGAAGGCATTTATGTTCGGGACTTCAAAAATATACTATATAGTAAGCGGCAATAAATCAACCCCACCGATCGCAACGCCATTTCTCAGTTTCATTACTCTCCACTCTCTAATTCCTTACAAAGATACCTTCCATCCCTTATTCGAATGTAATTTCTTCGCCACCCAATAATGGTCCACTCTCTTGCCTCTAAATATATAATTTTAACCCTCCCTCCCTCGTCTACACGAACGTTAAAATTTTTGAAGTATTTCAAAAAATTTTTCAGAAAGCCTTTTCTCAGAACTCGGTCGTGACATCTTCTCTATCCCATCGAAAACTTCATGAAAATAATCACGTTCACCGAAGTTCACAATTAATTATTTGCTTTATGTTGTGCAACGACGAATCCGATCATTATTTGATGTGTATATCGGATGTAAACTATTATTATGTACTGTTATTAGTTTGTTATTTGATGGAATCCATACAAATTTATTCACGGAGGGGAAAATGAAAAAAGAGAAGGGCAAAAGCTATGTTTCCTTTATCTATGCACTACAATAGCGTGCCGAACTCACCTTATGTGATTAAGGTAAAAAAATCGAATAGAATGCTCGGTTTCATTTTCAAAAAGGTCTCTTCGCGTTATCCCAAAGTAATTCTTTCCCTTTTCGAGGATTAGTTCGTCCTGGATTGGACATGAACTTGGTTGAAGGGGAGCAAAGAAGAGCTACGCGTCTCCTTATTGGTATGAATGAACGTCAGGGTCTCTGCCACCGGACTTATCCCGTTGCCGAGATCTCTTCCAGCCCAGCTTCGTGGCAGAGTCTGGAACAAAGTGAGTGCACCCACCTAACAGTCTGAGTGTGTAGCTAGTGTTGTGTCTGATATTTCAGTGCTGCCATCTATACTTCAGACTGTGAGTGAAGTGTAACGATTGAATATTTGTAACGTTGTAGGCCTGTTGCTCTCCTGTGGCGAGACTTTTTAACGGGGAGATCGGCTCGCATTCGCGCCTTGAAGTTGGGAACCACAGAAGACCAACTTCACCGACCGACCACCACTGGCGTCGGTGGGGTTCGATCCCGGATCCTCGCGATCCTTATTGGTATGAAGCGAGACGTCATTTGCCGAACATGTTGATGAACGCAGGTGTCGGAGAGATATGATCGAAGTGTTCAAAATTTTCTCCGGGATGGATAGGATGTGACCAATAGTACACCGTCAATCGACTGCTTTTGCAAGGGGACAACAGTAAGGGACAATTTTAGGTTATGGTGTCACAGGGAATTTTTGACGAATTGATCATTTTCGTCGCAGCGCCACGGTCATTTTCCGCTCACGAGGGCTAATTAGACCGGGTCCTACAATTTACTGCCGGTTCCAAACGGCAGGCTTGTTTTTTTTATACTCATCGAGAGGTTGGTGCGCGAACCCCTCGATGGGGGAATTCCCTGCGATAGCAATTTTTTGCTGCGGGCAAGTCGCCTATACCCCTGTGTCAGGAATGTTTTCTGACAAGGACGAACCGGGTATCGAACTCCCGACACCTCTAAACATCCTTTGGTACTTTAGGTGAGTGCCTTATCGACCTGGGATACCGCGACCTGGAATAGCTCACCCCAGGAGGTAGTGAATTCTAACACGATTGACACGTTTAAAAACAAACACGATAAACATGTTGGGGTAAATCGAGAAGCTCCATCCATACTTAGAATAAGACAACTATAATTATTCTTTATGGGCATTGTATATAATAGTTCATCATGTATATATATTGTTTGTAATTACAATTTTATTGGGTTGCTGTGATTTTTGACATTCATATTTGTTGTTGGCATTTTTTTTTCTCAGCCACCTGGTTGGGCATTTCGCTTGTTGATTTTGTATTTGTACTCACTTTTTATTCTTCATGGCAGGGAGTGAGTGTCATTCCACTTGATTTTAATGATACGAACAAAATGTATATCGTATACATAATATACAAAACATAATATCGTATAATGTATCAATATGAAAATACAAATTTGGTATTTTGATAATTAAAAAATCTTGAAATTTTTTTTATCGTATTAATTAAGACCAATTAACTCGAGAGAAAGATCAGTATTTGGTGAAATAGCAATGTTTTGTGCATAGAAAGTAACAGATTTATTCTTGAATGTTACCACAGCTAGTAAGTAGTTTTATTTTACATCTATGAAACCACCAATGAGAGAATTGAAATACACAGAGTGGGCGTAAAGACCTGGGGACATTTCGAAACTGAATAAAAAAATCAACAAGTTGACATAAAAAAAGTACGATTTGCATCAGAGGACAGTTATTTATCAAGGCCCCGACTATTTCTTTAATGAATAATAAAAAGTTTGAAATTTCGCTCATACGTGGCGCTGCATCACAAAAAAAAAGCTAGACGAGGCACAAAATATGGTACAAGCAGTCAGTAAATAATATTTTCTTGCGGTTCTGCGTCACATAAAACTACCACGTTTCAATATAGGTACCTATTTCAGCTCGGGCTACGTGAAAGGATCCTTATATTTAAATGTGTTCATTTTATGCGTATTGAAAAAAATTGCCATAAACATTAATTTATGCAGTGTTTTGTGCGTTGTGTCGAGTTTTTTTTTTTTTCCCCCATATTACAGCGCTATTTGTGAGCGAAATTTGGGTCGTTTTTAATTTATCAAAAAAACAAAAAGGAACAAAGAAACTTCAGGTCCGATAAGTAATTAAATGCAAACCTCATCTTTTTTATATTAGTTGGTTGGTTTTTAAATTAATTTTTAAAATTTAATCAGGACTTCTCGCACACAGGGTGTATTATTATAATATGAGAATATATAATTATATCCCCGTATATCAAGACACTTTTTTAAAAAGTTTCCGATGAATTATTCCTCCTATTTCAAGACCCAGTGGCGTCGGAGCCGGGGGTGCTGTGGGTGCTCGAGCACCCACGAAAATTTGTAAAACAGGTCCGAGCACCCACAGAATTGATTCCGAAATCGAAATTTCCTATATGGAACTCAAGACGAGCACCCACAGGTTCGAAACACTTCCGACGCCCCTGTCAAGACCCGAAAATTCCTGCCGACGGTAGTGAAATCACAGTCTCAACATTTCTTCCGCGATTACTTTTGCAAGCCATAATAAGAATTAAAGTTCTCTATCATGGTCCTGATATTGAAAAAGAACAAATATTAATGAAATTAAATTCAAACATAACCGTTGTTATGGCTGCAGAAAAATATCTGTTACATAATGCTCATTATTAATGCTCGTATCCGTATTAAATTTAACTGTCTCAGTTTCTTATCATATTTTAAAATTATAAAGCATCGTCATTATACACTGAAGAGCCAAAAAAACTGGTAGACCTGCCTAATATAGCGTAAGGCTCCCGCGAGCCCGCAGAAGTGCCGCAACACGACGTGGCATGGACTCGACTAATCCCTGAAGTAGTGATGGAGGTAATTGACACCATGAATCCTGCAGGGATGTCCATAAATCCGTAGGAGTAACAGAGGGTGGAGATGTCTTCTCAACAGCACGTTGCAATGCATCCCAGATATGTTCAATAATGTTCGTGTCTGCGGATTCAGGTGGCCAGCGGAAGTGTCTAAAGTCAGAAGAGTGTTCCTGGAGCCACTTTGTAGCAATTCTGGATGTGTGGGGTGTCGCATTGTCCTGCTGAAATTGACCAAGTCCGTCGGAATGCACAATGGACATGAATGGGTGCAGGTGATCAGACAGGATGCTTACGTATCTGTCACCTGTCAGAGTCGTATCTAGACGTATCAGGGGTCCCATATCACGCTAACTGCACACGCCCCATACCATCACCAGCTTGAACAGTCCCCTGTTGACATGTAGGGTCTATGGATTCATGAGGTTGCCTCCATACCCGTACACGTCCATCAGCTCGAAGCAATTGGAACCGAGACTCGTCAGACCAGGCAACGTGTTTCCAGTCCTCAACAGTCCAATGTCGGTGTTGTCGGGCCCATTGTACCATGCAGTCATCAAGGGTACACGAGTGGGCCTTCGGCTCCGAAAGCCCATATCGATGATGTTTCGTTGAATGGTTCGCACGCTGACACTTGTTGATGGCCCAGCATTGAAATCTGCAGTAATTTGCGGAAGGGTTGCACGTCTGTCACGTTTAATGATTCTCGTCAGTCCCGTTCTTGCATGATCTTTTTCCGGCCGCAGCGATGTCGTAGATTTAATTTTTTACCGGATTCCCGATATTCACGGTACACTCGTGAAATGGTCGTACGTGAAAATCCAAATTTCATCGCTACCTCGGAGATGTCCCATCTCTCGTGCGCGCCGACTATAACACCACGTTCAAACTCACTTAAATCTCGATAACCTGCCATTGTAGCAGCAGTAACCGATCTAATAACTATGCCAGACACTTGTTGTGTTATATAGGCGTTGCCGACCGCAGTGCCGTACTCTGATTGGTTCCATATCTTTTTATTTGCATACGCATGCCTGTACCAGTTTTTTTGGCTCTTCAGTTTATATATATATATATATATACCGTATATACTCGTGTATAAGCCGACTCGTATATAAGGCAAACCCCCCACTTCAGCACCACGAAAATCGCAATAAATTGAAAACCCGTGTATAAGCCGACCCCAAAAAATCCATACATTTCAGAGAAAAAAATTCTTATATTTTCATGAAAAATTAATAGTTTAAGGAAATTTACAATAGAAAACGATTAAAACCTTTTAATCCGTTTCTTCTGAGTCTCCAAGCTCATCGTAATCCATCAGATCATCATAGGGAATGCGGCATCTTCGTTTTTATCCTCATCCGGGCTGTCATTGTCACTTTCAAAGAGGATATCATCTTCAGTTCCGTCCATCGCATTTCTGATGCAACACTTTTTGAAGCATCGGATGAAACAGAATTCCACGCCTCATGTACCCATTGGCACATTAGGCCAATCTCAGCTTTCTTCAAGGCAACCACTTTTTTTGTATTTTCTTTATCATCAGAACTCATCCATTCGATCCACAAATTCCTCAAATAATCTTTGAAAGACTTGTTGCTGCTCACATAAGGCTTTACAATCGACATTAGCCCACCTAGTATTAAAGCCAATGATGTTTTCGATTTCTTTGCCTCGGCTTTGACATTATCGGTTCCGTGGGGTTCGAACATATCCCATACCAATAATGATGGTTTCTCGAACACTGCTACAAGAATGACCACTGATTGTGGGGTCGAAATTTTCTCATCAAAAACTGACCCGAGTATAAGCCGACTCTCCCCCCCCCCCCAACTTGAGGAACGAATTTTTCCACAAGAAACTCGGCTTATACACGAATATATACGAATATATATATATATATATATATATATACAGGGTGTTAGCTCTGTAGCTATACCCTATTAGCTACAGAATTCGCTCTTTTTTCCCTCTCCTTCCTTTCCATAGTCCTGAAAACAGACCCAAATCTTACTTAGTTTATTCCAATGTACTTTTTCGTTTTATATTCATTTCTCCTTTTACCCTTTCCCGTTTATCTAACGTGCGTTAGGTTAGGACGAGGTTTCCGGATTTATAACCGATTCGTCAAATAGAGATAATCCAAATTTGTTGCCAAAAGTGAAGTACGTGAAGTGGTTAGTGTTTAATGTGAAATCTCAGGACAAGCATCATGAGAAATCATCAAGAGTGTTGGAATTTTTTCTTCAATCCGGTGAGCATACAGCTCTTGCAAATGTAGCTGTAGAGAAATAAAGCGTAGGAAACTAGGGATTTTTTCGCATCGAGATCCTGGTTAACTTACATCTACCTAAACTCTCGCCAAAACGCGAGAAAGTCTATCTCGAGTCCGACTAGATCTCTCGCGACTTTCTACCTTTCATTTTGTCTAGAACTTCACAGCAAATGTGAACGAAATAAGAAACCTTGCTGTGATAACCCTTTTTGTTTTCCATGCTTCATTTCTCGACATTTTCGGAAGTTTTATGCAGACGTATCTGAATTAGGAGCAACAATTCCAATGCCCTGAATAATGATTTTCCATAGTGCTTGTTCCGATTGCGTGTTGCCATTCCTACCTGTTTTTTTTTTTTTTTCCAATTTCTAAACAAATCTATATCCGCTACGATGTGCAGAGGCCAGATATCTCGAACGGAAAAATATATCAGTTTCCCGAATTCCTCATCATTCATTGCAACCACCCGTACCAAACCACCAAAGAAACTTTCTTATGACCGTGTACATATAGTAACCTTTAAATTTCTTTGCGGCCATGATACAATTTTCGAAGGTACCATAATCATCATCAAGGCGACTTTATTCACCCATGGTAAACCCTGAGCTATTTGGCCATCTCAGGTGCTTGTAATGACCATCATATGGGGGGGGGGTGTTATCAGGGTGTCCTGCAAGTGCTAATGAGGATTATTTCATCAACCGTTCGTCGAAGAGGTATGATTTCAATTTAAAAAATGCTCAGAAAGACGTTCCGAAATCACCCTGTATCAGTTTTCAGATTGAGAAAACAGTGTCTTACAAAATAAAATATCTAAATTCTGTCCTCTAACTTCTTAGTCACAAAGTTGTTACCCTGTATCTCCTGAAGTCAACAGAAAAAAATTCCATGTTTTCAACTGCAATATTGACTGAGATTTTCCAATTCAAAAATCTGCGAAAAGTTAGAAAAGGGCATCAAAAACAAACGGACAAACCGGGCAATTTTTGAGCATTTGAAACCATACCTCTCTACGACAAACGGTTGATGAGATAAAGGCCGCATCAGCACTTACGGGACACCATGTATACTGTGTGATTTTGAATATTATTTATTCGTTATGAATTGTTCGGCAATATATAACCTGCCGTGAATGTGTCTCTAATTGCTTATAATGTAGTTTTGGAATCATTAAGTTATATTATCTGATTGCAGTTAGCAGAAACGGCAGATACGGTGAGTTACAATTATTTATAACATTAATTGTGAAATCAAAATCTCTTGCATAACACTCGAGCCTAGCGCCCACAGGTTTCAAGAACTTCCGACGCCCTTGCTTTCCGGGTCAAGTAGTTTCACAATGAAACGACTTTATAATTCAAATTTTTCTTTTGGCCACTAGGGGGCCCGAAGAGATTTAACAAAGTGTTAATTCCTGAAACCCGCTATTTCTCTTCAAAGAATTAAATATTCACTGTTTCATAACTTAAAATATTTTCGTTCGAAAAGGTGAAAAATGACTTACTTATGCATTCACGGTGATAATTATTTTTTAAAGTGATAATTAAAAAAACCCAATAAATAAATTTCATGTCATTGGTATACAGTCATTACAGAGATGTGCATTTTCAAGCCAATACCACCAGATTTGGCAACAAAGTGATAAGTCGCCACAGCATACAAATTACACATCTTCAGAACTATCTCCAGGGTGGGAACTCTGCGCCAACTGCGCCGTAGTGGGCCAAAATTAACATCTTGCGCGATCCTGCTCCAACAGTATATTTTCGTATTTTTCTGCGCCAAATAACGAATTGTGCTTCAGTATGCCGGGAAATTCGGATGGACGCCAAAATTTCTTTTCCTGCTTGCCGCGGAACGATTCTTTCCGAGAAGAGCGTATTTTTCTCCACTATACTTAAACTATCGTCCGTCATCGGGCTTTCCATCGCGAAACCCCGATAATATCTGTGATCGTGCAACTGAAGATGGTTTGCAATGATCTTTCAGCTTTAAAGCACAAATGTGAGTCAGTTTCCGTTTCCAAAAAAAAAAAAGAAAGTCGCCACTGGAAGCAGCAGAAATTACTGTAGTTGATCGCCACTGCGTCAATGTCAAATCCCGATGTTTCGTGAAAAAAAAAAATTCATTTCGGGAGTAAAAATCGCATGTCCGCCGAATTACGAATGCTAATTCAGAAACTTTGCCGAATTACGAGGTGTTAAGTCACCAATATCGCCAAATAACGAGAGTCAGATCGCCAATCTTGCCAAATAATGGATGCGAGGTCGCCAAACATAGTGTTGATTTTTCCGAAATTCTCTTCCACTTTGCAATAATTTCTTTCCAAGTATAAAAAAAATTGGAACACTTACAGAAAACATTTTTAGCCCGTTTGAACTGTTGCTTTTCCAGACAGCAAATAGTGCCTTGAGTAAACAAAAATCATCTTAAATAGACTGGTGCTAAAAAATTTTATGGCAGCCGCTCTTTCAAACAAGGTGTCAAAAGCCTGAAACATCAAAAACAAAAAACAAGGTGATGAAAAGATGTTTGATGATAAAAGACAGTGCAGTTGTTTTATTTTGAAGAGGGGTGGGATTTAACGAAAATATTCTTGTTAATTTCGCTGCTCCAATTTATAAATATCTGCTCCGAATCCTATATTTTGCTGCTCCAAAAACTGCTCCGAATCCTGAATTTTGCTGCTCCAAAGCTGCTCCGAAATTGCTTTCGTCACTTCCCACCCGTGTATCTCGATAAGTGTATCACTTCAAAATAAGAGTTTTTTTTGTAAATGATTTATCAGAAATTTTTCTATAAAAATTTACGCAATTCTTCAATTTTGCCGATTGCAACGAACATAAAAATGATTTCCTCTTTTCATATCTCTTTGTTCCATTACCTGACGGTTTATTAAATGAAAAAATATATATACTGAATATACTTTTAATCTGCTTTTACTAAGCGTTATTTGTAAACTTATTTTTAGTCTTCATAATTAAAGTTCCATTTTGAAATGGCCGTAAAAGGGAAATACAGTCGGCCCCCCGTATTCGCGGGGGTTACGTTCCGGGAGTGACCGCGAATACGGAAATCCGCGAATAACAGAAACCATAGGTTTTTTTTATTGTATATCTCGTTTATCAAACATCATGAGAAAGAACAAGTTGACGCAGAGGTAGAAGGGAACGTAAAAGAGGGTGTAGCGATTGTTGGCGATGTTTTCTGAAAGAATGATGTGATTTTTCTGTGTTTGCCGTGTCTTCTTCTTCATATCATCAAGCATGTTGGAGTATGTTAACAAGGCTACCTGTACTAAATTTTATACATGTGAAGAGCGTAAAAAAGGGATTTATGTTATGAAAATGATCCATTGCTGATTTCAGCTTGCGAATCCCTTCCGCTATGTTACTTGTGGTGAACTTGTCTTCTACTTCTTCATCTCCATCTTCTTCATCTGGCGCTGCTTCAGTTTCAGGACCAGTTAGCTGCATTAACTCCTCCTCGGTCGACCCAATATCAAAAGAACTTTGAATAGCATGTATTCACTCTCAAGGTACACATTCTGACTTCCGGAACAAAACACCGTTAAAACCAATCCAGGAAAAGTGTTTTCATAGTCCAAGCCTTTTTATTGTTCCTGATATACTAAGAGCTACTGTTGAGAACGCAGTAATGCGATTTAACTTGCTTTCAGAAAATGGCGGAAGCCATATTGAACATGCTTTGTAACACGTTTTAGAAACGATTAAAACATTTTAAACCGATGTCTTCATGTCTTATTTCGTTTAACAATATTGAATATAGCACTATTCCATTCCCCACTGGTGGTGAGTTTTTGAACTTTTTTTTTTTGCGCAAAATTGAATCCCATGACCTCCTGTAAACTTTTACCAAGTTTTATAACATTTTGTCCAGTAGTTTTCCTTTTATGGCTATTTCAAAGTTGAACTTTAATTCTAAAGAAACTGTATATCAACATTTCATTCTAGGTTAATAATGTTGTAAACGGTGTAGGAGAAACGGTAAGTAGTACTTTTCCAACTATATTTTAAAAATATAATTTTGTACAAAAAAAAAAGCTTTAAACAATTCATACTACGCATTATTTCCTACACTGAGACATTAGTTTCCTCGAAATGTTACTTTCGAATTTTCTGCTTTCATTCAATCAAACAATGGTGATGTTACAGTAAAAGCCCGAAGAGAGCGCTTGCAAACGTTTTCACACTTCGAACCCCCAAGTCAAAGCCCGTTTTTAATAAATCGTTTCGTGAACTTATTAGCTCTTGATGATCATTAATAAATTAATAATTATAATAAATTAATAATTATAATAAATTAATAATTATAATAAATTAATGAATCAATTGGTTAGTTAATGTACCCCGAACAGTAAAAGCCCGTTTTTAATGAATACATGAACTATCATAAACCAAAAAATTTCCAACGCTTAGTAACTATTGATTGTAATTATAATTAGTTCATATTCAACAAATGAGTGACACTCTTATTGATTTACAAATAGTTCTTAATACTCATTAATAAATTGATTAATTAACAATGGTTATTAATTACCTAACAACTACCATGGGGAACTAATGACTGTGTTCACGTTGGTTAATTAATTCATTAGTCGGTTAATAATTGATTATAACTATTAAATAACTATGATCATTAATTAATGATCGTCTGGTACCAATAGGTTCATAATGTTTAATGATTCATTGAAAAAACGGGGGTCTTTGATTCAGAAAATTCCGAAATGAAAACGTTTACAAGTATATTTCGTTCTTTCACCAACTCGCTTTGGTAAAACCTAGGTAATATCAGTAAAACCTTAGTTTTACTAGTTTTTAGGGCTTTTACCGTTATACATAAATAGAATGCAGCACAACAATCAGGTGAACGCAGAAACTCCTGTTGATTTGAAACATCCATTTTTTCCATGATGTTTCTATAATGTATATTACAAATCGATTCTATTCAAACATAACTCTAATATGTAAAAAATATATTGTATGGATATTTTAATTATACAGTCGCCCCCCCCCCCCCGTATTCATGGGGGTTACGTTCCGAGGGTGACCACGAATACAGAAATCCGCGAATAACCGAAACCATAGGTTTCTTTTTTTTGTATATTTCGTTTATTGAACATCAGGAGAAGAGCAGGGTGATTCCGCTATGTTACTTCTGGTTAACTTGTCGTCTACTTATTTATCTTGATCTTCTTCATCTGGTGCTGCTTCAGTTTCAGGACCAGTCAGCTGCATTAACTCCTCCTCGTTCAACCCAGTTTCAAAAGAAGTTTGAGAACAGCGTGTATTCACTCTCAAGGTGCCTCCTGACTTCCGAAATGGAGACACCGTTAAAACCAATCTAGGAAAAGTGTTTTCACAGTCCAAGCCTTTTTATTGTTCGTCTAAAATACTGGGAGCTTTGACTTATCCTTCCCTTCAATGCTCACGGATTCGCAGATTTGAAAATGATGGTGGACTTTATCATGTACCCATACGCATTTGCGCAAAACAACATAGTAAGTCTAACTCTACTTGCCTTAAAAAAAGGAGCTCGCTTTTTTCTCTTGCTTAACTTCTTTGTGGCGTTTTCTTCCAAAATAGTGTAGTTTCGTCAGCGTTAAACACCTGGTGAGGTGCATAACCCTTCTCTTTAATAATTTTCTACAAATCTTTCGAAATTTTCTAGCTGCCTTCTGGTCGCCAAGAGGCTTGATCACCAGTGATTTTTATATTGCGTGATCCTCTGATGCCTTTTAATTGTGGAAGAGTAAAAATTGTTCTTCTTTCTGTTATAATATTACAATCAATTGGAATACCTTTTTGTATCAGCCTTGTACCTACAAAAAAAAACAGCATTTTCTGTACGAAAAACGCGTGGATCCCGTACGCGCTGCAAAGTTTTCACTGCCACGGGTGCAGCTACAGCTACGGCTGAACGAATTTCAGATTCCTTTTCCGTGCTATACCTCACCGTAGATTCGTTGATTCCGTAATGGTACTTTCCACACCAGGTATTGACTTACATTCACCAAGCATAGTTTTCACTTTTATTTGCCTTTTCAAAGCATTATCAGTAGCACTAGAAGAATGAGCCATCCTAAACAAGCACAACTCAAATTTTGTAAACAAAACACGTGAATGACAATTGCTGAGTGTTGTCAAAAAGAAATTTCCAATAAATAAAATAAAAACCGCGAAAATTCGGGGGGCCAGCTGTATATCTTTGACGAGAAACTTCCTTTTCTCCGCCTCAACCATGTCACCGAAATTGGCGAGATATCTCGCTTCCTCTGAAGCCTCATATTTCGACAATAATGAGACCAAAGATAGGAATGTCATCAAATAATATGGGGTTGAGTTGGAGAAAAAAATTGTTTGGTTAATTTTAACTCTATTATGTGCAGTGTGATTTCGCACCAAGATCTGTGCGCAGATTTTTGGAACTTGAAAAGGCTTTGAAAAGTATCCACATCCTTTTACAAAAGTATTAAAAAGCTCCATAAGTTTCAGAAATTTTAATGCAAAACAGCTCAGAACATGGCAAATCAAACACAGAACATCAGTGTGTTTATTGAGTATTGGAAATTTAAAAACTGATTAAAATCCTGGGAGCACTCTGATAAATAACGGCCTACTTTGCATACGATATTTTCACATCCAAAAATAGTTTATGTGTGTTTGGAAAATGATGAAAGCGAAACACAAATGTGTGTTTTCACATATTCCAAATGAGCTTCTTGTATGTTTCAAAATCTCATGTGAGCATATAGTGCAACTTTACTGTGATTTGTTTTTTTATAGCTCGGTGCTGTCGGCGATGCTGCGAGAGATACAGTAAGTATTTATACTCCATGTACATACAGGGTGATTCTGAAAAGATGGGGAAAAATCTTTAAGAGGTGATAGTACACACCAATACAAAAAATTGTCATCAGAGAATGCAGGGTCTAACGCATAGTTTCCCAACCTCTTTTTGTCCCATCGCCACCTTCTTCAGAATTTTTTTTTCTCCCAAAGCAATCTAACCAATAGCATCCTATGTTAAACCTGTAGCTTCTTCCGCCCCCCTGGAACATTCCATCGCCCTCCAGGGGGCGTCAACGCCCACGTTGGGAATCACTGGTCTAACGTGAAACGGACATGCGCTAACAAATTTCGAAAAGGCCGCTCCACAAACGTTAAAACGGCATTTCTGTTGAAATTTATCGGGCGAAGGAGAACATCATGCATGCAAATGTAACCTGGGGAAGAAGAAGAAACCGTCTGCAAATCTGCGTCGTCACAGTGAATAAAAGGCGCGGCCCTTTAAAGTTGTTCCAGCGTGTAGCTGTTCTAACAGTTGTAACGTACGGGATAATGGTACACATTAGTAATGCTGAAGGGTGTGAAATTCATGTCTGTGCTTACGGTTTCTTCTTCTTCCCCAGGTTACATTTGCATGCATGATGTTCTTCTTCGCCCGATAAATTTCAACAGGAATGCCGTTTTAAGGTTCGCGGAGCGGCCGTTTCGAAATGCGCCAGCGCTTTTGCGTTTCATGTTAGACCAGTGGTTCTCAACCTGGGCCCCGCCCCTGAAAGCCCCCCCCCCTCTCCCGAGGTCCTGCGATATTCTAGGAGGCCACAGGAGAAAATCAGAAGAAAGGTGATCCACGACAGGGGGTAAAGGGAGTCATGGAGAGCTGTGAAGAGAAAAGCTTTAAAAGTGAAACATGGTTGGAATATATTACTACTTTCAGAATCGGTCCATGGAACCAGGGGCATCTTAACCCTTGAGTCTATGTGGACATGACCCGGGTCTTAATGTCTATAATGAAGGGAGGGGGACTGCACTATATGGGATCTGGTACTATGATTTTCATATGTAAGCTGTTACTTCCAGCTAAGTATTGAGGGCCGCCAGAGCAACGGTTGATGTGTTGGGAGGGTCGATTTATCGTGCAGGTTCGTTGGATCGTCCCGTATTTTACACAGACCGTTTTTTATCATATAATTTGACTTCTGGGAGAGATAATAATCCACCATTTGAATCCGTGCCTAGCTAGGATTCCAGAGATTGATCTGATTTATTAAAATTTCATTCATAATAAAAAAATACAAAGTATCTCACTCTTGGATGAGGGTAGAGGGGACCCAGCTGGATAGTACAGGGGACTACGAGAAAAAATTTGATCCATGGAGGGCCATGAGTTGAAAAAAGGTTAAATTGTTCGTTTTTGAGTGTACTGTCACCTCTTGAAGTTTTTCCCATCTTTTATGAATCACCCTGTATTCAAACTTTCTGAAGTGTTGTTAATCGATGGTTATCTGGAGTTGTCTCAAAAATATCGTTTTGTCCATCTTAATATTCATTAGTTCCATCAATACGGGTGTGATTTTACATGCTTAATTTTTTGTTCGATTATAACCGTATAATGAACCAATCCGATGACAGCTGACAGGGGACGTAAGTACGCATTATGGTCTGAATAGTAATTTTCAACCATCCATTTCTTCATCAAAATTTAGAATAACCTCTTTGCTCCAGAGGTACAAATATTTTTACCTAATTTTTAACGGTTATAAATTGTTTTTCATGATTCTTTTTTCATGTTAAAGACCGAGGTACACATATGTGTGTATCAAACTTCTAGTAAAGATTTCGAGTCGGATTTCGGTCTCGAAGATTTCGGTCCTTCCCAGCATAACCCAAATTACACGGGTAATATCCAGGAATGGGCAGAGTCCGGGCCGTTTCTGGCAGTAAAGATTTCGAGAAAATATTCAAATAAATATCGTTGGAAAAACAGGACCAATATATAAAAAAAATCAGAACAACGAAAAGTACAGGAATGTCCCGTAACACGGGACACCGGTGGTCCGTCAAATTGTTTCAGGCATTTCATTGCTCTTGATTTTCATAATACAAATACAAATACCACGCCACAACAGGCAAATTGCCCAACGAGGTGGCTGACTTAAGAACATCATGGATCCCCGAGCCATTTTTTGGAGGCCCTACCTACTACTGCTACACCACACATTTATTAAACTAACACACTTTATTACACAAAAATTAATACTTGATATAATTGCTAGTAAAGTTTTCGAAAATTGAAACAATTAATCCGAAAAAAATCATCCCGATGGCATATACCGTCGTAACCAGATGATTGGATGAGCAATCAATTTTGTTATTAACACGATGCATTTCCGCTGCAACTGCTCACGTTGCAAGAAAATTGATAATATAATTTTTCAATCCGTTCAAATATGAATTCTGATAAGACAATGTTTTTTAAATCGTTCGATATAACGATCTCCAATATAACGGCCGTTTTACGTGGAACGAGGAGTTCGTTATATCGAACGTCGGCTGTGTTCATGTAGCTTCCTTAGTTATTGTATAAAACCATATTCTGTATATTCATTTTTTTATGAAATTTACATTCTAGTATGACAAATAAGTAAGTATTTATTTGAACAAATATGGCACAGTTATAATAATATTATGAAAATACGAGTCCACAACCGGCAAAATGCCCAACGAGGTGTCTAGGAAATTATATCCCACAAGCGAAAGAGCGAGGGCCATTTTTGGTGTCTGCATTGCTTGTGCCATCGAGAGCACGCGTGGCTCTTCACTGCACCCCCGTCGAACAAATCAATGTCCCTCTATAAGTATGGTCACCAAAACCTGACGGAATGCTCCAGTCCAAGAGAAACTAACTAAGCCTCGGAAAAACGGAGGAATTACTATAGTAGAACGCGAACAGCCCTTTTTGAAAATGAAACCGAATTAATTATTTTGATTTTTTTACCACTGCTAAAGAACGTTCAGAAAACCCAAGCCACACGTCAATGAAAATTCTTAAATTGGTGAATCTAGTTGCATGCGGGATAGTAATACCATTCAACTCGTAAGAGAAACGTGGGTTGTTTGAGCCAAAATAAGCGACCATTCACTTGTCAACGCTAAACATCATGCTCCGTTTATTTGCACATGCTCCAATTCTGTTTCGGTTGATCTAGAGCAGCGGTTCTCAACTGGTGCTCCGCGGAGCCCTTGGGATTCCTTGTGCACTGTCCAGGGGCTCCGCGGCTGCTCCAGGAAACTTTAAAAAAAACAATAAAATTAAAATAATTATAAATATTTTCAAATAGTAAAGTAAATACTTAACTTTGATGAATAATTAAAAAATTGCTCTACGGGGCTCCGCCATAAAATTTTTTACTTAAAAGGGCTCCGTCAAAAAAGGTTGAGAACCACTGGTCTAGAGCAATTCCCGTATCACTTTGATTCCCGACCATCCTCCATTAACTTCACGTCACCTGGGAATTTGCTAACAATCCCATCGATACCCTTATGAAAATTTATAGATATTAAGTGAAAAAAAGTATGGGGCGAAAGACACTTCATTGAAGAACTTCAATTTTGACATCTGTCTAATCAGCGTTCACGTGATCTGTCTCTTAACCACGATTCTATCCAATTCAGCAAGCTGTTCCTAATCCCATTCTCGTGTGAACGCTTCGAGAGTTTACCATGTTGAACGAGATCGAATGCCTTCTGGAAATATAGATAAATAACATCGATATTTTTGCCCTTACCCAAAGCCTTAGTTACGTGATCATAGAAGCAAAAGAGATTGGTTACACATGTCTTATTACATCTGTGGTGGTGGTCGCCGCTGTGGTGGTCGAGTGGTTATAATGCCGGACTCGTGATGCGAGGATCCGGGTTGAACCCCACAGTGGTGGTCGGCTGAAGTTGGTTTTCTGTGGTTCCCAACTTCAAGGCACAAATGCGAGCCGATCTCTCCGTTAAAAAGTCTCGCCACAGAGAGCAACAGTCCTACAACGATAAATCATTCATTCATAACACTTCACTCATAGTTAGTAAAACTGGGGGCAGATGACAGCACTACACATAGCAAGCATTACACAGAAACAAAACTTTACGTCAGGTTGCACTACACGTACACGCACATTCCCGCATGTACCGATTCGTTGGGGGGTTCCGGGGAGGGGTGCATGTGTGGTGTAGCAGTAGTAGGTAGGGGCTCGGGGATCCATGATGTTCTTAAGTCAGCCACCTCGTTGGGCAATTTGCCTGTTGTGGCGTTGTATTTGTATTTGTATCTGTCAATAATGGGGTAAATAAGAATAATGTTAATTCAGTGGCTACTTAGTGTAAAATTTCGAGAAAAAAAACAGATGTAATAACCAAACTTCCGATGTATAACACGAGGTTCATGCGTAAAAAAGGAAATATCTGATTTTTTCAGTGTGCGTATTTAGACTGCTACATATTATCCGCAGCATTTCCCAAGAGGTTGAAATAAAATTGAGAAACTGTGAAATATATATTTCAGGAATGTGCATGATTCTTTTCAAAGAGAACAGATGTGAAGACATGCGTGGAAGTGTATCAATGTTTTTTTTTACCGGCACTTAACGGCGGAATTGCACAAAATTCCGCCAGTATAGTACTGGTTGTGACACAGCAAAATCCACCATTAACCCCCTTTACGATCAAGGACGTAATATTGCGTCTAAACGCCAGTGGTAAAAATTCAAACGAATCTATCTGTTTTCTTTCATCTCTTCTCATCGCCATTAAACTTTTTTGCAACCCTATAAAAGAAAGTAGTTCTTTTCACAGCTGTGATGAAGAGAATGAAACCTCTATTCTAAGGGGAAATACATTGTATATCATGTACATGTGCATAAGAGCGGAAAGAAAACAGGTAGGTTGAGGGTGAAAAGCGAAAAATGTACTTCAAACCTACTGTCTCTTATCTCTAAGTATTACATATAAGAATTTCCGAATTTAACATCCGAATTTCTCGCCAATCACTTGTGAGCGAAGCGATTGAAATTGTCATCGCTGTGCTGGCCATATCTCAAAAACAGGTTGGCGTTGTGGGAATTCTTTGCAATTCCGCTGGTGTGAATTCGGCTCAATAAAATTGTGAGCGCTCAAATTTCGACCAACAAAGCTGGATTCGTATCACAGAATTCTTACAGCGCAAAAAATGTTTTTGTGGTGTGGGTAGAACAGCGCAGGGTGTTTGAATGGCTGATTTTGCGTAGCCACTCCTCTCCCTCCCCCAAAACCGGTTTTATCGCTGCAAAAGCCTACGCATCTCCGCTGGTGAGATTGCGAAATTTCGGACACCAGAAACTGGCATATGACAATTGTAGGTAGGACATTTTCCTCACCGTATAAGCAGGGAATCACCTCATTTTTGATTTCTTTAAATACTTTTTTATTCATGTATAGGAATAGTGAATGGTGTGTGTGCTGTGAAAAAAACAATGCAAATTAATGAAGATGACATATGAGAATTTATTCAAACAAAATACAGTTGACGTTCGATATAACGACATCCCCTATGTCCTGCCGAAAACGGGCGTTATATTGGGAGGGTCGTTATATCGAAAGGAAAGCATGCATCGCTATTTGAAAAAGAATTGGGTCTCATACTACCGGTCTTTGTAATGGAATCATCGCTATAACGTGGGGTGTCGTTATAACGAGCGTCGACTGTTTAGTGGAAAGTTTTGTTAGAAAATGTAAAGTATATTTTCACACATCTCTCTCTTTCACTCTTATATTGTTATTAATGCGATGTCTGAAACCGCAGTTTTCCCTCTGCGTTAAAGTCCCAGTTCAGGACCTGCAAAAATATTGTTTTTATTTGAAACTTCAGTTCCTGAGCACAAAGAATATATGCATCCCATATTCTAACATTCATACTATTATGAAGCAAACAGAAAATTGTTGAAGTAATTTAAAATTTGATCTTCTTTTATTCAAATAGTGGAACGATTGATCTATTGGTGAGTGAGATTTTCTTAATTATTTAAAATTTAACGTGGATTTCTATTTTGAGTTTTTCAATGTGATAATGGGAAAACGTTTTTCTTCCAGTTTATGGTGTTGCTGAATATACTCTCGAGACGATAGAGACGCAGATTATTCGGACTATGCTTCAGCTCATAATGAGTTTTCATTCCATGCACGATTGTTGAAATAAAAATAAAATAAACTCACTTGTTTATTGGAAAATAATAAAATTTTTGTTGATTTATTTTATTCCATCGCATATTCATTCTTCGATCATTTTACCCAATCACTATCTCACCTTACACTTTTAAAATGGAGTTAATGTCATTTAAGATTTCCCATTATGCCATTTTGTAACCAATCGTGCTTTTAAGACGACGTCCATCTTTTTTTTCAGGAGGATATTCTACCAAAGACATTCCTTCTGATAATCAAAATTATCAAGTCAATTATCTGTCATTCGAAATTAAATAATTAAGAATAAACTTTTCGCTCCAGAGTCACATTTTTTCTGTACCTCATTTTTAACGGTTTTTAATGAATATTTGTTTTCAAGTTAAGACCTGAGGCAGGCCCGTCATTTGGGAGGGGGGGGTTAAGGGGCCCGTTGCCTACAAATATATATATATACATACATTAAGAACATGTTCTTTGTCCCCTGGAAAAAGCTGAAATGACGGCCCTGAGAGAAAGAGAGAGACCTAAAGTACACATATAATGTTGTATAAAATGAAACTAGTATATATATATATATATATATATATATATATATATAATAATATATAATATAATAATATATAATATAATAATATATAATATAATAATATATAATATAATTATATAATATAATTATATAATATTTATAAATAAATGACATGTTTTCAAATTTATGAAAATTTTTAAAATTTGCATTTTTACTCATTTTCATGAAAGTTGGTAAATGAGGCATTTACCGAAGACTGCTTGGTAGAAGTCCGAAATGTATGCGTTTACAAGCGTTTTTCGGGCTTTAACCATTTCCACTTGGAAAAGTTTCACCACACTCTTCGGGCTTACCGTAATATATATATATATATATATTTAAGTCCGAAATGTGTACGTTTACAAGCGTTTACCGTAAAATATATATATATATATATATATGTATTATATACCAAGCAGTCTTCGGTATATGCCTCATTTACCAACTTTCATGAAAATGAGTAAGAATGCAAATTTTCTAATTTGCATAAATTTGAAAACTTGTCAATTTTGAATCACAACGATCCCCTGATGCTAATTTAGATCATAATTGTTAACTGATTAGTCGTTAAAATTCGTTAAAGTTAAAAAAAAGTCACGAATTTTAATGACTAATTAATTAATTAATTATGATTTTAATTAGCATCGGGATCCTTGTGATTAATAATTGACAAGCTTTCAAATTTATGAAAATTAGAAAATTCGCATTTTTACTCATTTTTATGAAAGTTGGTAAATGTTAGCATTTACCGAATTGCTTAGTAAAAGTCCGAAATGTTTACAAGCATATTTCGGGCTTTTAACCAGCTCGACTTGGTACAACCTAGGTTTTACCAATCTTCGGGCTTTTACCGTAACATATATATATATATAGTTGGTAAGTAATAATGTCTTTTTTGATATTAGTTTTAAAAATGATATAATAATACACTGACTTCAAACATTTCATACTAGGAGATTTTTTTTTCATATTTGCTTCCGATGTCTTTATATTGCAAATGTATGGCTAATAAAATCCAAGGCTTTTTAAAAGTTAAAACTAGTTCAGATGAAAAGAAAGATAATCAATAATTCAATAATAATTCGAATTATCTCTCTCGAGTTGACTTCAATTCAACCCAATAAAATATTAACTAATGTACGTGATTCGACTGAAATGGATCCCATAAATATCTCACAAGCAAATGCAAAAATTTCTTAATTTAAATTTCCAAATAGTTGGTAACGGCAAATCAATGAATAGGCACATACTTATGAGTTACCGAAAGCATAATTTTGGAAATATTTCAGTGGAATGGGCAGTATTTCGATTGCACACTCTTGTAATTGACAGAGTAGCAAAGCGGTCGCACTTAAGATGCTTTTATGTCATAGGCATAAGATCAACTATTATACCTGATTTTACTATATCCAAGCTTTATACGCGTGGTTAAAGGGGCTTTACTCGCACTTTGGTTCCTTTTGAGCAATGACGTCATGACGTCAGCTGGTGCCGACTCTTTCGCGTCATCAAACAGACCTTATTACATAGCACTGTTGTAGGAGAATGTGCAGGAGGTGTTAAAGGTATCTTAGAAATGCAAATGTGGTAATGATAGCGACAAGAGACAAAGCTATATCAACTGAATCATATTAGGAAAACGTTTATCAGTTCAATGCATTTTTTTAAACGGCTTCAGAATTGTAACAAGCGATGTAACAACAATATACATATTTATGTTGAGACGTAACGCCATTCAAGCCGAGTGAACTTAACTGGTGGATTCCAATCACAAAATCAATACCATTCCGGTACTGCCTACCTCCTCTTCAAAGCTAGAACGGTAGTACATTATCCGCAAAATAATTAGCTGGGCAAGTAAGTAACACACACGTTTCTTTCAATAAAAGAAACCGAACGAAATTACACAAAAAACTGAGCAATAAATTAATTATAATGTACTCCTTTATACATTTTTGTTTCAAGTATTAACTCGTTTCAGATTACTCGTTCAAGTATTTGCGGTTAAATGTCCATCTACTAACTGAAATACAATAAAGGGAATGATTTCCGTCAATCTATACGTACAAAGAAGCGTTGCCCCAAAGAGGCAAATGTTCGCGATGCAGTAAATGACATTTTGGTGACTACTCCAACAGGCCCCGCTAAGGCCAGATTTTGACTACTGAAAAACATAGGTATGGAATGCGATTCTTCAAATATACCTGTGCACTCTGAAGTATCATACTGTCACGAGGCAGAAAAGATACATTTTGCATACAATATACAGCGCCCCGAGAAGGCGAAGGCTTGAAGAGGCAGCAAAAGATCTCACGGTATTACTCCAACAGGCCCAACGGAGGATAGCATTGACTTTTGTGAATATTTGTAAAAATAAAACTTTTGATAATAAGGCAATGGAGAGGTGGGGCTTCCGCAGCGTGGTGAGCATGTGCCGTCTCGTGGGGTTCTCCACGTGGTGAGGAATCGGATGGCCGGAAATTCGCTAACCCAGACACAGGCAGAATTGATAGGGACCCTGGTTGCCCACAGGGCTGCATCGCCTCGATTGATTGGCCGGGGCTGGGTTCAGTCCTCAATATGGACAAAAGGGGGATAGAGAGTTGGGAGTGCCGGAGCGGGGTGCCATCGAATGTCTCGCGAGGGCGTTCTGGTCGGGCATCCTCTGCACTCTCCAGCATGGCCCAACACAGCTGAATAAATGGCTTACATCCCTGGCGGCATAACATCTCTGGCCAGGACCCTGCCTGGTTCTTCAGTCAATCTGTAATTTTTACTCATTTATCCACTTGACGCTATAAATATGATTTTTGGATTTTCATTCTTGTTGCATAGCCCAAAAATCTACACAGTATACAGGATGTCCTATAAGTGCTAGCTTGGCCTTTATCTCATCAGCCGTCCACCGTAGAGGTATGATTCCGCTTCAAAAAAATGCTCAATAGGCGTTGAAAAATTTCCTTCCACAAATTAGAAAGTTGTTGCCCTATCTCTCCTGATGCCGTCAAAAAAAAATCATGTTTTTAGGTGCAATATTCACAGAGATATTCAAATCCAAAAAACCGGAGGAAATTTGGCAAATAACTGCCCTAAATTGTGCGAAAAACAGTTTTACCCGCATTTAACACCGTTGTTCCAAAAATTTAATCCTTTCTTTGAATTTGTATATGAATATTGATTGCACTTAGAAACATGGAATTTGTTTATGTTGACATCAGGAGAGACAGGGAAACAGCTTTCAAATTCGAAATTTGAGCACAACGAGACCGTATAAAAATTAAGATTGTTTTTTATTTTGTTACACATTGTGTTTGCATACTCAAAACTGTTATAAGGTAATTTTTTGAACGCCTGTCAAGCAATTTTTAAAATGGAATCATACCTCTACGACGGATGGTTGATGAGATAAAGGCCGTGCTAGAACTTACGGGACATCCTGTATACTGTATATATTTCGACATTAAAGAACAAAAATCACTGAGATTCATCCAAGGCCCGCCGAAATGAAACCCGTCAACTTTTCCATGGGGGTGCCCTGACCTGGAGACTTCTCGGACATCCCCCCTGTGAGGGCCAAGAAAATTTTTTATTTTTGTAGTCATTTTACCAATGAATAAAACCCAGGTCCGTCCAATCAAGGAGCCGGAACCCAATTCGCAGATATTTATGGAGACCTACTGGATATATCTTGGGCTTCCGCTATTGCAAATTTTTCAATTTTAAAGCAGCAAGAAAACATTGAGATCCATCAAGGGCCCCTGGAAAGGAAACCTTATACTTTCCCCCGAACTTGTGTGCCGCCAGCACTGGTGATATATGTATAATATATATATACATACATCTCGGCATGGCAAAATCCCCAAAAGGGCAGGACTGACAGGCTTCAGACGGGAAGATTCTTACCAATTTTTAATTTTTCACAGAAATTCACCACAGAGGGGGCGCCAGTGAAAAAACCGGTTTGGGGGTCCGCCAACTATCCTAGCGTAGGGACCCTGCTGCAGGATGTGGGAAGCCATGCTTTGGGATGCTGAATGAGTTGGTTTGATAACGCATATCTGACTCCGCTCTAACTATAAGACGACTTGTCAACAATCACACACTGTATATTTTTTCTTTTTTCGCTCGCTTGGCGCACGTAATCTGCGCAGTCAATTTTAACGTCAAACGTTGGCGAAAATCCGCCACAACACCTCTCGGTACATGCGCATAATTTGGTCCTGATGTGTGAAACGGTTCCCGATAGTTAAATGAAAACTTCACCAAAAAACGTAACCGATTTCCGGTGCATAGAAACAGGCCCTTTTTGAGTTTGTGATTTTATATTACAGAATACTGGGCGGGGGGGGGACTCTGTTTCCTGCCGCCTTTGGAGGCCAACCCCCCCCCCCCTTCTCTTCACAACATATCTCGTTTATTTCGTCCCAATTTATCAGAGTGCAATATAAAGGGACATGTGAGAGCACCAGCTTTATTGAAGAAGCGAATTTTAAAATAATAAAGTGTGGCGCTGCGATCGTCACGAGAAAGCGCGCACGTCCGTGGAGAAAGAAAAGTATTGATGGCTTCTTTTCCGGCGCTCGACAAGGTTGTAACACCTCTGTGTGAATAAATTACTCTTTATCTATTTTGTCGTTTGTGAACCACAGTTTGGTGACCCGGCATCCAACGATAACGATGTCCAATCCATCGGAGCAACCAACGATGCCCAATTCATCAGCACAACCACCTGCAATGTTCCGAGTCGCTGTCAAAGCCCCACCGTTTTGGGCCAAACAACCTCATCTATGGTTCAAGCAATTGGATTCTCAGTTCCTGGCGAGTGGAATTACCTCCGATGCCACTAAATACCACACAGCCGTTGCAGCCATGGATACGAGTGTTTTGGCACATGTGAGTGACCTCATCATGAATCCACCCGCGGCAAACATGTACGACGCACTAAAAAGACGCCTCCAAGCTGAATTTGCTGAACCAGATGAGCGACGCTTACAACGTTTGATGTATGAAGTCGAGCTGGGCGATCGTCGACCTTCGGCATTACTCCGAGAAATGCGGGATCTGTCCAGTGGCCGTCTCAGCGAGGAAATACTTCGAAGTCTATGGATACAACGGTTACCATATCAAGTTCAAGCAATCCTCTCCACAAGTTCAGAAACGTTGGAAAAGTTATCGGAGATGGCAGACAAGATCATCAGCGTCAGCGGCAAAGCAGAAGTACAGAATATTTCACCAAATCTCGATCACCCACAACAACTTGACGTGCAGCAGCTGACTGAAAAAATAGAGACATTGACATTGCAAGTTGACGCGCTACGTCGATCTCGAGAACAACGTGGAAACCCTCAACGTCCTCCCAATCGAAACCACCACGAAGGTGCAAAATCCATGAGGTTTCGAAACTGCTGGTATCACCGTGAATTCGGACCCAACGCCCGTAAGTGTGTGCAACCATGTAGTTTCTATTCGGGAAACGACCAAACCGACAACTAATGGCGACGAGGGAGTCGGTTTCATTCAGCAGTCGCCTTTTCATCGCAGACCCACTAAGCAAGCTTTCGTTTCTCATCGACACTGGTGCGGATATTTCCGTAATACCCCCTTCGGCAGCTGATAGAAATAAACCACAGTCACTACTCACGCTTACCGCGGCAAACGGTTCTACAATAAAAACATACGGAAAGAAAATGATAAAACTAAGTCTCGGATTAGCAAAAACTTTTTCATGGGTGTTTACCATTGCTGATGTATCCCGACCAATAATCGGCGCCGATTTTCTGAAAAGATTCCGACTCACGGTGGATTTGGGAAACCGAGTTTTGGTCAACAACGGGGGTGAACGGTCTACAACCGGAACAACTGTTTCTCCAACTGTTTCCCCTGCAGTAACTGTGACATGTGGACATGAGATTTTCCACAATCTATTACAAGAATATAAAGAGCTCATGGAAGAAACATCAAGTCCAGTGCAAGCAACACACGAAACGGTGCATCACATCGAAACTACAGGAGTACCGGTTTACGCGAGAGCCCGTCGATTAGGCCCGGAGATGCTGCGAGCTGCCAAAGCTGAGTTCGATAAAATGATTACCATGGGTATATGTCGCCCTTCAAATAGTCAGTGGTCCAGTCCCCTCCACATGGTGAAAAAATCCGACGGTTCGTGGAGATGCTGTGGCGATTATAGAGCTCTCAACGCGAAGACGGTTCCTGACAGATATAGCATTCGGAATATTATGGATTTCACTATGGATCTGCACGGTAAATGCATCTTCTCTACCATAGACTTGAAACGCGCTTATCATCAAATACAATTGTCTACTTCCGATGTACCAAAAACTGCTATTGTCACCCCTTTCGGACTCTTTGAATTTAACGTCCTCAGTTTCGGGTTGCGAAACGTTTCAGCGCTATATAGACGAAATATTGCGAGGACTTCCATTCTGTTTCCCTTATCTAGACGACGTGTCTTGCATCTTCAAACCTTGAAGAGCACGTCGGTCATGTGCGTGAGGTCTTGAAACGTCTGTGTACACACGGATTAAAACTAAATATCGACAAATGCGTGTTCGCATGCAGCTCAATCAAGTTTCTAGGACATTTAGTCAACTCTCAGGGCATTAAACCGCTACCAGCCAAAGTCGATACCATTGACTCTTACCCAAGACCCAAAAACAAGGCAGAACTTCGCCGATTTGTCGGTATGGTTAATTTTTACCGTCGCTTTTTACCGAAAGCGGCTGCGATACAATTGCCACTGCATCTAGTACTTCGAAATTGTACACGTCATGACAAAACACTTATTACCTGGACACCAGAGCTCATTAAAGCTTTCGATGACACAAAACTCGCTGTTAGAGAAGCAGTTCTTTTGACACATCCGAGGCCCTATTCCCCAATTGCACTCGTGACAGATGCCAGCAACATAGCTATCGGCTCAGTGGTACAACAACGAGTCAATGATAGCTGGCAGCCGCTCGGGTTTTTTTCCCGCAAACTGAGTGATACTGAAAAGCGATACAGTGCTTATGACCGCGAACTTTTGGCAATTTTTGCATCGATCATTCACTTCCGATATTTACTGGAAGGTAAACCTTTCACGGTTTTCACAGATCATAGGCCGTTAGTGTTCGTTTTCAATCAGAAAGCCGACAAGCTTTCTCCTCGACAAATTAATCAATTAAATCTAATTTCTCAGTTTACAACTGATATTCGTCATATCGAGGGAAAAAGCAATGTGGTAGCGGATGCTCTCTCGCGAGCAGGAGTTGACCTACTTTTTCCTTCTTCCATGAATTACGACCTCATCGCTGAAGCACAGAAGAATGACCTTGAACTGAAGCAGTTGCTTGACGGAAATATACCATCTTCACTCGCTCTTCAACAGTTCTCTTCCCCATCTGGAAAAACACAACTTTTTTTCGATACCTCGACATCTAAACCACGGCCTTATATCCCTAAACAATACCGTTGGGAAGTGTTCAAAATTATTCATCAACCTGCGCATCCGGGTGTTAAATCCACTGTTAAAATGATCATCGACAGATATGTATGGCCGAACATGAAGAAAGACATCCGAAATTGGGCTCAAGCGTGCATCGCCTGTCAGAGGTCAAAAATTCATCGTCATACCAGCCCTCATATTGGACAGTTCGTATCTCCATCTCGACGATTTAGCCACGTGCACATCGACATAGTGGGCCCGCTTCCATTATCAGAAGGTTATCGATACTGCCTCACTTGCGTAGATCGCTTTTCAAGATGGCCCGAAGCCATTCCTATAGCAGATATTACTGCTGAGACTGTTGCTAAGGCTTTCATACATACTTGGGTTGCACGGTTTGGAGTACCAGAAGTGATCGTTACTGATCAAGGTCGACAATTTCAGAGTGATCTATTCCGATCTCTCGACAAACTACTGGGGATCAAACAAAATCGTACCACTCCATACCATCCGGAAGCGAATGGTGCCGTTGAAAGGTGGCATCGCGTCCTTAAAGCAGCGATCAAGTGCCATTCATCAACAGATTGGGTGGCAGTATTGCCAATCGTCCTTCTAGGACTAAGAGCGGCATACAAGCCGGAACTGGAATGCTCCACATCTGAACTGGTATATGGTGAACCTATCAAACTCCCTGGCGAGTTCTTCTCAGCTTCCACCACAGACGTCAATGAGAAACAGTTGCTCACTGAATTACGACAACACTTTTCGAAAATTCGACCTGTCCCAGCGTCTCACCATAATAAATCCAAAACATTCATCCATAAAGAACTTGATCATTCCACTCATGTTTTCCTTCGCAATGACGCTGTCAAGAAGCCATTGCAGTGCCCATATGATGGCCCCTATGAAGTGGTCGCAAGGCGCAATAACACTATCACCATCAAATGCAAAGGAAGAAACGTATGTGTGAACATTGCACGAGTGAAACCAGCGCACATTGCCACTAACAGTGACAGTACAAACAGTGAACCCATTGTGACCCGTTACGGCAGAGTAAGTCGTCCCCCGAATCGTCTCATTGTATAAGTGCATTCATAATCCCGTCCTTATATGTGTATATATATTTTTTTCTTTCTTTTGTTGTCAATAATTAGTTCGTGCGATCCGAACTGGAGGGGGGGTACTGTGGCGCTGCGATCGTCACGAGAAAGCGCGCGCGTCCGTGGAGAAAGAAAAGTATTGATGGCTTCTTTTCCGGCGCTCGACAAGGTTGTAACACCTCTGTGTGAATAAATTACTCTTTATCTATTTTGTCGTTTGTGAACGGAAAATAAATTTGATTCATCAAGTAACTCCCAGAAAACTTCTCCATGAGGGTTCCCAGTCTACAATTCGCTGAATTTTAGTGGGACCATAGACTGGATTAATCTCGGGCTACCGATGTTGCAAATTTTACAATGTTAAACAATAAAAATATATGAGATCCATGCAGGGGCAACGAAATGGAAACTTTCACATTTTTCATCGGCGCCCTGACCTGGAGGCTTTTCGAACATCCCCCCTGCTAGGGGCCACGAAAATGTTTCATTTTATTAATTTTACAATGAATAAAATCCAGGGCCCCACATCCAGTACCGGAGACCCGATACACAGATTTTTAATGAGGGGACCCAGACCGGATATATCCGGGCTTCAGCTGTTGCAAATTCCTCATTGTCAATCAACAGAAAACTGAAATTAATCCAAGGGACCCCCCCCAAAATGAAATCTGTCAAACAAGGCCCCCCTTGGAAGCTGAACGGAAGCGGATTGACTTGGAAGCTTGTCCGACGTCCCATGCTGCGAGTGACACGAAAAATTTTCATTTGTATTCATTATACCAACGAATATACCGGGGACCAAATTCACAAATTTTCAGTGGGGGCCCCCAAACTGGCTTTATCTCGGACTACCGATGTTGCAAATTTTCCAACGTTAAACAAAAATGTATTAGATTCATCCAGGGGCCCCGAAATGAAACCTGTCAATTTTTTCATGGGGCCCTGACCTGGAGGCTTGTCGAACATCCCTCCTGTGAGGGGCCACGTAAATTATTCATTTTTATTAATTTTACAACGAATAAAATCCAGGGCCCCACATCCAGTAGCGGGCACCCAATACGCAGATTTTTAGTTGGGACCCAGACTGGATTTATCTCGGGCTTCAGTTGTTGCAAATTCCAGAATTTTAAACAACAGAAAACAATGAGATTAATCCATGGCCCCCAAAATGAAGCCTGTCAATTTCTACAAGGGGCCCCCGACTTGGAAGCTTGTCCGACGTCCCCCACTGCGAGTGCCAGGAAGAATTTTCATTTGTATTCCTTTTACCAACGAATAAAATCCAGGGCCCCAGACTGGCTTTATCTCGGGCTACCGATGTTGCAAATTCTACAATGTTAAACAATAAAAGTATGAGATTCATTCAGGGGCCCCGAAATGGAATCTGTCAAATTTTTCATGGGGGTGATGGGGAGCTCTGACCTGGAGGCTTGTCGGAAATCCCCCTGTGATGGGCCATTAAAATTTCTAATTTTTATTAATTTTGCAACGAATAAAATCCAGGGCACTACATCCCGGGCACCCAGTACGCAGATTTTTAGTGGGCGACCCAGACTGCAAATTCTATAATGTTAAAGAACAGAAAAAAAATGAGATTCATCCAGGGTCCCCAAAACGAAACCTGTCAATTAACACATGGGGGCCCCCGACTTGAAAGCTTGTTGGCATCTCCAGCTGGAATGCCACGAAAAATTTCCATTTTACTGCCTAATAACATCCGTGGGCCCCAAAAAATTACCCCAAACCCAAAAAAAAAATGAGATTCATCCTGGGCCTCGAAAATGAAACGGGGTACCCGACTCGGAGGGATATCGGGCATCCCCCCCCCCCCTCACGTGAAGGCCCGGGCAAAAATATTCATTAGTATTCATTTTACATTCATCAGCTTATATTTATGACATAGCATATAAAGTTCCAATAAATGTCACTGCGAACAGTTACTCGTCTGTAACAAATATAATTAAACAAATCGACTTTGTACCAATGCCTACAACATAGTAAAAGCCTATACATTTTGCACAGCCTCTGATATCATTGCTTATAAAGACTCATAAGATGTCACTGCAAGAAGTTACTTGTCTGCAACAAATAGAGATAAACAAATCGATTTTGTACCAATGCCTGAAACGTAGTAAAAGCCCAATACACTTTTCTCAGCTTATGATATTGCATATAAAGATAAGCATTGGAATGCAGTGCTTATTGCGTATTGGGCTGTATTGCTTATTGTGGCGCATTGCGTATTGGGCTGTATTGCTTATTGTGGCGCATTGCGTATTGGGCTGTATTGCTTATTGTGGCGCATTGTACTGTATTGTGCATATAGTTATAGGTATTGTGGTGCATCGCGTGTCGTACTGTATTGTGCATATACATATATGTATTGTGGTGCATCGCGTGCTGTATTGCATAGTGTGGTGCGTTGCTAATTGCATTATAGTGTATCGCGTACTGTATTTATCATTGCAATGCAGTTCTTAATGCGTATTGGGCTGTATTGCTTATTGTGGCGCATTGCGTATTGGGCTGTATTGCTTATTGTGGCGCATTGCGTATTGGGCTGTATTGCTTATTGGGCTGTATTGCTTATTTCGGCGCATTGCGTATTGGGCTGTATTGCTTATTTCGGCGCATTGCGTATTGGGCTGTATTGCTTATTGTGGCGCATTGCGTATCGGGCTGTATTGCTTATTGTGACGCATTGCGTATCGGGCTGTATTGCTTATTGTGGCGCATTGCGCATTGGGCTGTATTGCTTATTGTGGCGCATTGCGTTTTGGGCTGTATTGCTTATTCTGGCGCATTGCGTATTGGGCTGTATTGCTTATTGTGGCGCACTATTGCGTATTGTGCTGTATTGCTTATTGTAATGCAGTGGGTATTGCTATTGTGCTGTATTACTTATTGTGGTGCACTGCCGTATACAATGATGATTTTAGTGCATCGCATGCTGTTTTGCTTGTTGCTGTTTTCGCATGCAGTTCGATGCAGTCTGTATTGCGTATTGTGGTATATTGCTTACTGCGATGTTTCGCTGATTGCAGTGCATTGCGGATTTTGCTGGTTGTTGATTTTTACTGTTATGCATTACGTACTGTAATGCATAACGTGCTGTATTGCTTATTGTAATGCAGTTCTTATTGCGTATTGAGGTGCATTGCGTATTATTCTGCTTTACTTGATGCGATACATCGCGTTTGCGTATTGTGGTGGATTGCATATTATACTGTATTGCTTTTTTTAATGAGTGCTTATTGCATATCACGCACGAGTGCATCGCGCATCGCATGCTGCAATGCTTATTGCAACGCAGAGTGCGTTTTGTTGAATGCGATACATTGCGTACTGTGGTGCATTGCATATTGTGCTGTATTGCTTATTGTAATGCAGTGCTTACGGTGTATTGTGGTACATATGATGGTACTTTGCCTATTGCGATGTATTGCGCTGTATTGCGTATTGTGGTGCATTCCTTATCATGGTACACTACTTATTTTGCAGTATTGCTGATGTTGGTGCATTGCTTATTGCTGTATTGCCGATGGTGGTACATTGCGTTTTGTGTTGTATTGTGGTGCACTGCATATAGTGGTGGATTGAGTATTGTTCTTTATTGCCGATACTGGTGCTTTGCGTGTTGTGATACACCGTATATAGTGAATCGCTACTTAATTTGCTGTATTGCTGATATGGTGGTGCATTGCATATAGTGGTGCATTACTTATTATGCTGTATTGCCTATCATGGTGTATGTATCACGTATGTATTGCGGTGCATCGAGTATTCTGTTGTATTTATGATGGCAGTGCATTGCTTATCGAAATCAGAATGGGAACTGACTATTTCGCTGGCATTTGGAGTGCCTGAGGAATATTTTGCTTTATAATTAAAAAAGATGTGACGAGTAGTTAGCTCCATTGGAGGAGTTGGGAGAGGGGGTTGGCCCCCTAGTAAAATATACAATATATAATATAATATATATATAATATAATATATATATATCATATATATATATATATCATATATATATATATCATATATATATATAATATATATATATAATATATAATATAATATATAATATATATATATAATATATAATGTATATAATATATATACAGGGTGATTATAAAAAAACTATCCCGACATATGGGCCCCTAACTATCATACCAATCCCAGAAACTGAATGAAATTTTGGCATAAAGTATTTTGAGGTATACGCGCAAGAATGATATGGAAAACAACAGTATCACTCTAACAGTTACGGTTACAGTGAGAAAATTTCGAAAATATCAAATGGCAACACCAAGTTTTTTGTATTGGAATGTGATCTCCATTGTGAAAAACCCTAAATAGCGTTCGAACGGCAACTGTAGCATGAAAATCACCGGCGGTAGATAGGCTAAAAGTGAGGACAACCAATAAGGACAGAGAAGCAGCATAAAATAAAGCATTTTATTGTGTTTTCCACATGACCTTGTGGAGGACTAATCAGGTTGGGATCTCAGCCGAACAAACGGTGTGACGAATGAAACGAACATTAATGCACGGCAAAGTCCTTTTTACTTTTTCCTTGCCTAGCTCCGGGGATTTTCGTGCTACAGGTGCCATTCCAACGCTATTTAGTGTTTTTCAGTATGGAGATCGCATTCCAATACATAAAACTTGGTGTTACCATTTTCGAATATTTTCGAAATTTTCTCACTGTAACCGTAACTGTTAGAGTGACACCGTTGTTTTCCATATAATTCTTGAGCGCATACCTCAAAATACCTTACGCCAAAATTTCATTCAGTTTCAGTGAATGGTATTCTTGGATATATCTTGGGCTTCCGCTATTGCAAATTTTTCAATTTTAAAGCAGCAAGAAAACATTGAGATCCATCAAGGGCCCCTGGAAAGGAAACCTTATACTTTCCCCCGAACTTGTGTGCCGCCAGCACTGGTGATATATGTATAATATACATACACATACATCTCGGCATGGCAAAATCCCCAAAAGGGCAGGACTGACAGGCTTCAGACGGAAAGATTCTTACCAATTTTTAATTTTTCACAGAAATTCACCACAGAGGGGGCGCCAGTGAAAAAGCTGGCTTGGGGATCCGCCAACTATCCCAGCGTAGGGACCCTGCTGCAGGATGTGGGAAGCCATGCTTTGGGATGCTGAATGAGTTGTTTTGATAACGCATATCTGACTCCGCTCTAACTATAAGACGACTTGTCAACAATCACACACTGTATATTTTTTCTTTTTTCGCTCGCTTGGCGCACGTAATCTGCGCAGTCACTTTTAACGTCAAACGTTGGCGAAACTCCGCCACAACACCTCTCGGTACATGCGCATAATTTGGTCCTGATGGGTGAAACGGTTCCCGATAGTTAAATGAAAACTTCACCGATTTCCGTTGCATAGAAACGGCCCTTTTTGAGTTTGTGATTTTATATTACAGAATACTGGGGGGGGGGGGGGGACTCTGTTCCCTCCGCCTTTGGAGGCCAAACCCCCCCCCCCCTTCCTCTTCACAACATATCTCGTTTATCGTTTATTTCGTCCCAATTTATCAGAGTGCAATATAAAGGGACATGTGAGAGCACCAGCTTTATTGAAGAAGCGAATTTTAAAATAATAAAGCAACGGAAAACAAATTTGATTCATCAAGTACCCCCAGAAAACTTCTCCATGAGGGTTCCCAGTCTCCAATTCGCTGAATTTTAGTGGGACCATAGACTGGATTAATCTGGGGCTACCGATGTTGCAAATTTTACAATGTTAAACAATAAAAATATATGAGATCCATCCAGGGCCCCGAAATGGAAATTTTCAAATTTTTCATCTGCGCCCTGACCTGGAAGCTTGTCGAACATCCTCCCTGCTAGGGGCCACGAAAATGTTTCATTTTATTAATTTTACAATGAATAAAATCCAGGGCCCCACATCCTGTACCGGGGACCCGATACACAGATTTTTAATGAGGGGACCCAGACCGGATTTATCCGGGCTTCAGCTGTTGCAAATTCCTCATTGTCAATCAACAGAAAACTGAAATTAATCCAAGGGACCCCCCAAAATGAACCCTGTCAAACAGGGCCCCCCGACTTGGAAGCTTGTCCGACGTCCCACGCTGCGAGTGACACGAAAAATTTTCATTTGTATTCATTATACCAACGAATAAACCCGGAACCAAATTCACAAATTTTCAGTGGGGGCCCCCAAACTGGCTTTATCTCGGACTACCGATGTTGCAAATTTTCCAACGTTAAACAAAAATGTATTAGATTCATCCAGGGGCCCCGAAATGAAACCTGTCAATTTTTTCATGGGGGCCCTGACCTGGAGGCTTGTCGAACATCCCTCCTGTGAGGGGCCACGTAAATTATTCATTTTTATTAATTTTACAACGAATAAAATCCAGGGCCCCACATCCAGTAGCGGGCACCCAATACGCAGATTTTTAGTTGGGACCCAGATTGGATTTATCTCGGGCTTCAGTTGTTGCAAATTCCAGAATTTTAAACAACAGAAAACAATGAGATTAATCCATGGCCCCCAAAATGAAGCCTGTCAATTTCTACAAGGGGCCCCCGACTTGGAAGCTTGTCCGACGTCCCCCGCTGCGAGTGCCAGGAAGAATTTTCATTTGTATTCCTTTTACCAACGAATAAAATCCAGGGCCCCAGACTGGCTTTATCTCGGGCTACCGATGTTGCAAATTCTACAATGTTAAACAATAAAAGTATGAGATTCATTCAGGGGCCCCGAAATGGAATCTGTCAAATTTTTCATGGGGGTGATGGGGAGCTCTGACCTGGAGGCTTGTCGGAAATCCCCCTGTGATGGGCCATTAAAATTTCTAATTTTTATTAATTTTGCAACGAATAAAATCCAGGGCACTACATCCCGGGCACCCAGTACGCAGATTTTTAGTGGGCGACCCAGACTGCAAATTCTATAATGTTAAAGAACAGAAAAAAATGAGATTCATCCAGGGTCCCCAAAACGAAACCTGTCAATTAACACATGGGGGCCCCCGACTTGAAAGCTTGTCGGCATCCCCAGCTGGAATGCCACGAAAAATTTCCATTTTACTAACTGATAACATCCGTGGGCCCCCAAAAAATTACCCCAAACCCAAAAAAAAATGAGATTCATCCTGGGCCTCGAAAATGAAACGGGGTACCCGACTCGGAGGGATATCGGGCATCCCCCCCCCCCCCTCACGTGAAGGCCCGGGCAAAAATATTCATTAGTATTTATTTTACATTCATTAGCTTATATTTATGACTTAGCATATAAAGTTCCATTAGATGTCACTGCGAACAGTTACTCGTCTGTAACAAATATAATTAAACAAATCGACTTTATACCAATGCCTACAACATAGTAAAAGCCCTATACATTTTTCACAGCCTCTAATATCATTGCTTATAAAGACTCATTAGATGTCACTGCAAACAGTTACTTGTCTGCAACAAATAGAGTTAAACAAATCGACTTTGTACCAATGCCTAAAAGGTAGTAAAAGCTCTATACACTTTTCACAGCTCATGATATCATTGCTTATAAAGACTCAATAGATGTCACTGCGAACAGTTATTTCTGTAAGAAATATAATTAAACAAATCGACTTTGTACCAATGCCTACAACATAGTAAAGGCCCTTTGCATTTTTCACAGCTCATGATATCATTGCTTATAAAGACTCAATAGATGTCACTGCGAACAGTTACTTGTCTATTACAAATATAATTAAACAAATTGACTTTGTACCAATGCCTAAAACGTAGTAAAAGCCCAATACACTTTTCTCAGCTTATGATATTGCATATAAAGATAAGCATTGCAATGCAGTGCTTATTGCGTATTGTGGGACATTGCGTATTGGGCTGTATTGCTTATTGTGGTGCATTGCAAATAGTTGTGCATCGCTGATTATAGTGCATCGCTTTCTTATCGTATTCCAGTGGTTAGGGCTTATCGTAGTGCTTATTGCGATGTCTATTGCTCTATACGCTATTACGTAATGAGCTATATTGCTTATTGTGGTGCATGTTGCGTATTGTTATGCATTGCATGTTGTAGTGCATCGCGTGCTTTATTGCTCATTATAATGCAGTACGTATAGCGTATTGTGGTGCATTATGTATGTGGTGCATTGCGTATTGTTATGCATTAAGTATTGTAGTACGTCGTATGCCGTATTTGTTATTATAATGTGCCTACTGCTTATTGTGCTGTATTGTGCTTTTTGTGGTGCACTGCAATATGGTGAATTGCGTATTGTTATGCATCAATGCAGTAGCCTATATATTGCATTTCATCTTTGTCATTTCAATTTAAGCTCACGCCTGATGCGCCTGCTTAAATCTGCCACTAACCGCCAATAAAACTGATAAATAAAGTAAAATTTACTACATATTTGCATACATTATCGGCGCACATATATATTTCTGTAGTTCGATCGAAATGAAGAAAAAAATATTATTTTAATTTGAGAAAATTTATTCGAAAATTCGTATTTGAATACTTTTTTTTATCTTATTATGCATCGAATTTAGTTACAAATTGTCTATTCCAGGCCAGAGGTTCCCAACGTTTTACAACACGTTGAACCAACCACACAAGCACGGATGTTTCTCATTATAATACAAATGAAAAGTTCAACGTTTTTAATGCAGCGTAACCCCACCGTCACCCCGTCTAAAAAAACTCAGACGAAACGCTAGAGTTCCACGGAACACTGAATGGAAAGCTCTCTATGGTCATTTCCGGAGCTTTTTAAACTTTTTACCGCTGTGTCTGCCAGAGCATCGAAAATTTACACACGCCTTCTCTATGATGCCGAAACTTTCTTTGCCTCTCCTAGTGTACCTTCATTTGCATATATTTTTGCAAATATTTATATACTCCTGTTCTGCACATGCTATACAATTTCACTTTGCTACATTTTGTACATGTAATAATTTTCTACCTCGCATATGTTTTTTATATTGTCTTGAATCAATGCCAGCACAATGTGTTATTACCCCCATTGTGCATAATTTTTGATTGTAGCACGCTCTGTAAACTTCTCATAGATTTCTTGCTATGCTTTTTAAGTTTGTACATCTCCGTGTTTTGCATATGTTATGAAATGTTTCTTCCCTTTTCTTCTCTAGTATATCATCTCAATATTTAAGACAGTGGTACTTATTACTCAACTGGCCACACCAGGGTCGTCTTGAGAGCATCATGGGCCCCGGGTCAACTGATTTTTTTCAAGCTCTACCCAGAACTTTCTCGAAAATTTTAACCAGTTATCATTTTTGTGAAACGCCACTTATCTTGAGGCCCCCGGGGTCCTCAAGAGAGGGTGACCTCGGGAGAGCCCATGCCTTAAGACGGCACTGGACCACACCCCTCGTGGTATGGAGCTTATATAGACGTAGTGACTGAGCCTAGTTTGTTCTGTTCTACTTGCTACCGATGGTGAATCATGAAAATATGGTTTTTTTTTTTGTTTCTTTGAATATCAGTATGAAATAAATGTAGTAATTTCGAATAGAGAGAGAGAGATTACTTAATAATTAATAACATTAATAGAGTATTAATTTAAAAAATTGAATTAATTAGCAATATTCAACAACAATCAACACAGAGAGAGAGAGTTATAATTAATTAATTATGTTTAATGAATAATTTATGAGTTTAATGATTAATAATTTTGTTAGTTAATATTTTTATTAATACGTAATTTATTAGCTACTATTTTTATTAATACATAATTTATTAATTACTATTTTTATTGATTAATATTTTTATTGATTAATATTTTTATTAATTAATAATTTTATTAAAATTTGAAATTTTCACCTGCTATGTCATTTGTGCGATCACACCGGAGCTTATTCTCTGCTTCGAGTGCCCTTTTTTTCTAGTGCCCCACCAGTTTAAATTTCTTATAAAATGAAAAAATCAAAGAAAAAAAAAATCAATCATTGGTCATATTCTTCGCCTCGGCCATCCTCCATCGTCGAACTTTTTATGAGAGCAAAAAACCTATTTCTGTGGAGCTTGAATCTTGGACTTTACTTCAAAGGTCTCTCCACTATAGATTCCCGCAGGGCCGCAACTAGATACTTTTCCAGTCTGGGTAAGAACGCATTTTGGTGCCCACATGAAATATAGAAGAAGAAGTTAAAGTGTGCATTCGGCACCCCCTTCCGCCCAGCGCCCGTGGCACAAGACACCCTGTCCCCCCCCCCCAGTTTCGGCCCTGGTTCCCGTGCTCAATTTCTTCAGAAAGCGCCTTAATCAAAGCTTTTGATGGCCCTTCACAACAGAATGAGCATTTCGTGAACACCATATCCTCATTTCTAGGAGCTCTACCGAAAACGACCAATAACGGGGGGGGGAGGGGGAGGGGTGAGTTACAGCAAAAAGCGGGCAAGATTTTGTCCTTTAATAAAGGTGGAAACAGGGTGGGCTGGTCTGAAAATGCTTCCGGATGAAGAGCTTGAGAGCAATTTTTAAAAATGGTTTAATGAAAAAAACCTCCACTTTCTTTTTTTTCTTCTCTCAAATGACTAGTTTCAACCCAATCACTGTGAAACTGCAAGAGGCGTATATATAAATGGAGATTTTTTTTTCTTATTTACTCATCATTTTAGTCACTGAAAGTAGAAAATGAAAAATTCAGTTTTTTTCATCAAGTTTTTATAAATAGCAAAAGTAATTTAGGAGAATAGGCACCAATGTAGGCAAAATTTTGATTGGGGAGCAATCACTCCCCCCCCCGGCTACGCCACTGCCCCTGCATATATAGGCCTATATATATATATATATATATAGAGAGAGAGAGAGAAATGTACATTATGAAAAATTACTTTTTGTCAAAACACCAATACCAGCGCCATAGGCAGCTGAATGAATGAATGAACGCCAGAACTTTGCCACTGGACTTATCCCATTGCCAAGATCTCTTCCAGCCCAGCTTCGGGGCAGAGTCTGGAACACTTTATTTTGTGTAGAAAAAAGGAACATACAAAAATTTTACAACATATTTTCCCCGACAATTGGGTACTGTCGCGATTAACAAATTTTGTGGTGATTACAGACGAGATGGGGTTGGGAGTTGGAGAAAAGGTGTATTTTAAAAGGGGCCCATGCCATCATATCTGTTATTCTTACATTTGTCATATTATATACACAGGATACAAAATAAAAAAAAAAAAAAAACGAAATGAGAATCTTATTGTGAAATATAAAATATCCATCGGGGAGCCAGTCATCTCGCTCAACACCTTATTCGTGAGCAAATGGGTTTGATAACCTATATACCTAAATTTGTTTGAAACTTTTATAGAAGCTAGCATCAGTTTTATTGGGTTGAGTTCATTCGCTCCGGGAGGTGGATTTGATGAAAATATACAAAATAGAATTATTGTGTGGGGGAATATACACAATTAGAGATCTCCCCCTGCCATCTCGCTTAGCACCTCATTCGGTGAGCAACATGAATACGACAATATGAGTACGCACGTGTGTTGTGGACATGAAATGCACGAAGAACTTAAATAGAGGAGAGAGAAATACACATATATATATACTATATATGTATGTACAACTGTCAGGTCGAGTCGTCTCGCTCTAAACCTATTTTGGTGAGCAATGTGGGATTAGATTAAATGGGGGATTGTCTGGAGAGAGCCTTAGATCAGCTTAGGTCTTGTTGTTTTGGTTGACTCGCTCTAGCTGGTTATATTTCAATTTAAAAAAAAGAATTAAACAATTTATATATTTCATATATAAAAGTATATACAGTCAAACCTCGTTAGTGCGTCACCCGGTTAACACGTCACTCCGCTTACCGGATCACTTTTTAGAAGTCCCAATTATCCTCAAGCAGGAATTGCCACAGCTATGGCTTACTCCGTTTAACGAGTCACTCCGCTTATCAAGTCATATTTTCGCTCTCCCAAGAGTGACTCATTAACGAGGTTTGACTGTATATATACACACACACATATATTTATTTATGTGTGTGTATTTTAATATATGATAAATTTTGATTTGCTAAAATTTAAAAAAAAATTCTTAAAATTTTTTAATATTTCTACATTAAGCTGAGTCTCCCCCCCCCCCACCACCACGTGACTTTCTCTTGTCATCCGAAGGACACTTATGGTTATCACATTGCATCATTGTAGCATCATTAGGGGTATAAACAAAATTCCATAAATCCCTTGAGGCTTTTTGGATAATGCGATATTTCCCTTTTTTTTGAGGGACATACACAGTAACCAATATGGCGACTTCCTGTGCGATTTATGAAAGAAACAAACCTAAATTAAAGAAACATAGAAATGAATCGTTTTTTCTTCTTTTAAATGGGAGCTACAAATTTCGAATTTTTTTTCTTTAACTTCAAGTTATCGATTTGCCTGTTTTTCCTTCAAAAAATGCTTGATTAAAGCTGCGGAATTTTTTCAATGTAATTTACATGGGTCCATAATTAATTTCAAAATATCCTAAACTATATGGATTGATGCAATTGGACAATATAAGACAGTTCCCCAACCTTTTTTGTGCCATCGCCCTCTTCTTCAGAAATTTTTTTCTCCCATCGCAATCTAACCCATAGGATGCTATGTTATACTCGTAGAAAGGGCCGGACTTCAGCAAGAGGGTGCGAAAGGTGCGGTCGCACCGGGCCGCAATTCTTCTAAAAGAAACCCTTTTCTTTTATTTATTTATTTATTTATACAATATTGTTGGCCCTTGGGCCTATACAAGAGGATGCGATTGAGACTGACAAAGATATTGTTTGATGTTGGATAAAAAACTAGTGATAGAGGGGGATTCAACAATAGAGCTTGGGAGTTTGTTCCATTCACCAATGGTATGGGGAAAGAAGCTGTATGTAAAGCAGTCAGTGGAAGCAAAAATAGGTTTTATTTTAAGGGAATGGTCGAGTCTTCTAGAGATGTAGGATGGTTTGGCTAAGATACCAGAAGTATCTATGTTGAACTGACCATGGAAAATTTTATATAATAATGTTAATCGAGAAATGAGACGAAGAGTAGAGAGAGGGAGGAGATGAAGTTCATTTTTAAGTTCGGACACAGATGAAAGATGACCAGCAGTCGTGAACAAATCGGGCGGAATTATTTTGAATTGATTCAAGTTTGTCTGTATTACTGGAGGTGTAAGGGTCCCAGATTTCAGCGGCGTAGGAGAGGACGGGGGAGATATAAGTTTGGTAACAGAGAAGTCTGGTATCCCGAGTAGAGTGTTTAAGATTGCGGCGGAGGAAGAAAAGTTTGCTAAGACACTTCTGGTAAATGTAGTCGATGTGTTTGTTCCAACGTAGGTCGGCTGAAATAATTTTCTTTCTCAGCAGATGATGTGGAAATTTCTGATTGAAATTTAATTTTTTTCCCATTGAACTATTATTGATTGTGAAAGGAGGCTTACAGTTTGAATCCCCTGTAATACACGGTTCTAACGTGCTTCAGAATGTTTTTCTTTATTTTTGGGAATCACAGTATTTGATTCGGTAGTGACTGCATAAAATCGTTTTGGAGAGGCCGCAAAAATTTTTTTGCACCTTGCCGCGAAATTCCTAAGCCCGGCCCTGCTCGTAGCTTCTACCGCCCCCTGGAACTTTCCATCGGCCCCCAAGGGGACGTTAACGCCCACGTTGGGAATCACTGATATAAGACAATACGGAGACATTAATTCCCATTTTCTCGCTTGAGAAGATATAAATAAAAATTTGAAATCAATGTTATTGTATGGGGGGTATCCACCTCAAAAGTGGGTCTGGCTAATTATTTTATATTTAATTTTCTGGGCTTCGTATCTCTAAGCGATCTCAATATTTCGAAAACCAAAGATTCAATTCAATTTTTAAAATTATTGATGTGGCGGAAAAACCCCACTAAATTTCCACATTTCTACGCTAAAATCGGCAATTTTAACATTGATCTCTATGGGGGGGGGGGATCATACAGTGTATATCCCTCAGGAGTGATGCTGATGATGATTATGACGTCTATTCGAAAAGCCTCCTACCACAGAGAGAGAGAGCAGACGACTTTCGCTCCTTCTGCTCCTCAGTCCACTAAACAATTATGAATGTCTAGTCGGCCGTAGCCGTATAAACAAATTAGTAAGAGCTCCAATGACCAATGAGAAGCCTAGAATTTCCCGCCAAATTCGAGAGAGGAGCTGACGACGGAGCAATTCTACTGCGCAGTTGAATTTCGGGCGTCATCAGTGACGTCGATGCCTCCCGCGTCTCCCGAATTGCTTTCCGAGCGTGCAATTATTATTGCGATTTTTGTTCTTCGCTTTTGGGTGAGTTTTACAGATAATTTCTAAATTTAGTTATTTTGTGTGAAATTTCTAGTAAAACTGTGCTCGCTGTGTGAACAGGGCGGCAACTAGATTCTTTGTCAACCGGGGCAAACCGACATTTTGGCGCCCCTTGGCATGTAGAAGATGCAGTTATAGAGTGAATTTCGGCGCCCCTTCTGGTCCAGCTCCCGGGGCACCAGATCCGCCTGTTCCCTCTCTAGTTGCGGCCCTGTGTGTGAATATCATGGGCGGAGATACGGGCGTGGGGCGGCATTGCCCCCCCAGAATCAAAGGTGAAGTTGACGGATCTAATGCATAGATGAATTGCCACCCCCCCCCCCAGACTTCCAAGTCTATCTCCACCTAGGGTGAATATGCAAAGTCGCCTTTACCAGACTCCGTGCGAGAATAAAGCTGGATCATGACCCCCACAGGCGAAGGGGCCTGACAGATCCCGGGACGATTCTAATTTTTTTTGTATTTCCATGTTATAAATTCACTATGAAGGGGCCCGTGAAAGTCCGGTCTGGGACCACTGCTCAAAAATATGGGGACCAGGGCATCTTGACAATTTTGGGGGTTCCAAAAATCTTTAGGGGCGCAGTGCCGTCTTAACACATGGGCCCTCCTGGGCCACTCAAGGGAAGAGAGGCCTCACAAAAATGAGAACTGATTTGAAAATCATTTGGCCAGGGCCCATTGTGCTCTTAAGACGGCAATGTAGGTGCGTGTCTTTGTATCCTGCAGTGACATGTAACACTGCGGGATAATCACAGCATCTGTCGCACACCCTTGAGGGTGGAGTGACTGGTCAATTTAATTGAGTACCGAAAAATAGATAGCCATGTTTTTTTGCAGTGCATTTGAGGTGTAAAAACAAAATCAAAACAACATGGGTCCTTGGAGCTGTCTTCTACACTGGGTGAGTTATGACGACCTCTGGGAATAGTCATCGCTCAGCTATACATATACAATTTAGTCAAAGGCCTGAGCGAGACATGATCTGAAGCATGTGGAGAAGCAAAAATTTCTAGAATGAGCTGCATTCGTCTGAAACACCAAGACTAACACCCATGGCCCCCACAAGGGTAGGGCTCCAGCTGGGGACCCAGGATGATTCTATTAGATGATTCTATTCTATTTCCCATGCAATAAATTCACTTCTTTGGGACCCATGAGACATCTGACAAGGAGTCCGCCAAAAATCCCAGCCTGCCCCCCCCCCCCCCAAGCTAGACTTGTCGTGGGTGAATATACAGCATAAAAGCAATAAAGATAATTGTCCCCGGGCTGGAGCCTTGTCAGCCTCACCTTTGTGGGGCCATGGCCACATGCTGACAAGTTCCAGTCAAAGTAAAGTTAATTCATGTTCCAACACAAAGTTCCCAATCTTTCAGATCATCTTGCTAAAGTATTCGTGTTTAAATAGAGCTGGAAGGGAGAGAGAGAGAGAGGGGGAACATTCTCTGATGAAAATAAATACTGAGACTTGAAACATTTTTAAAAAAGCATTTATTTTGTTTCTCAATGCTCAGAATATCCAAGTTTTGCATATTATAGCTTCTGAAATGCACCAATAAACAGAAAACTATGTTAAAATAGACATTTATGGCAGAAAAAGTTCAAAAAAGGCATTTATGACATTTCGCCTGAGCTTCCAGGCTTTAGTAATCAATCGTGTTTTTGTTAGGTGAACTTTCACTTTTTGGAAAACTGATGAATACTTATTATCTATCTAAACTGGTTCTGGTAGTCGGACTTGAGAGAAGCGGATTTACTATTTAAAATTTAGTAAAAGATTGTTTAGCATTTCATATATGAGGCAATGCCTTTTATTAGAAAACACTATTTCTTGGAAAAAGTCTGATAATTTGGGAGACAGTAATATGCAAAGGGGACTGAATTATTGTTTGTAATATAGCGGTACTATGTTTTGGCTATTGCAGATATTTTCAGTCAGTGTAGAAATAACCATTAGCAAACAAGAAATGCGTATTGAATTTGAACACAAAAATGGGGTTCATAGAGGCGTAGAAAAGCAAAATTTAATTGTTAGATATGTGTAGAATTCAAAATCATTTTGAATGTAATTTTAACTTCGTCTCGTCACTTGCTTTGCTTTTTCTGAATGCATCTGATAACATCGACATCTTGCACTAAAAAATCACAGAAAGCTAACTGAAGTTACTGCTACTTTCTGTGTACGACACGTAAGTGCAGTGAATGCATTTTTGTGAATTTTTATGATAAATTAATCAGTTACAATTTTTGTGGTGAATAAATACATAAAAGCACATTTTCTGTGCTATTAATAATGTCGATATAGAAAAGATGATGACAACAGAATAAATTTGATCACACGTAAAAACAATTTTGCCTCTTGATATAACAATAATCCCTCTACAACGATATTTTTTTCTTGGTCTGCAGAATATAATATCAAGTTTCACGATATTTTAAAAAATTTCATCTTTGACGAAAGTGTTCATTCTATTGCAATTCAGGAGAATATTTTATATTGAAGTTTAACTATTGGCACATTTTAAATATGAAATTTCTAATGTATAGTTATTTGAAACAGCAAACATGAAAAAATTCAAAATAATAATATGCTAGTCTCTGTTTAACACTCATTGGTTTATAGAAGTTTGGGTAATGTTCTCAAAACAATTTTTGTAAACGATAGAAATAAATCAGTGCATATATTTTTATGTGCTCCCCCATGAAATGGAAACCTGTCTAAAACAGAAAATAATTTGTCTTTTGACCTTCTGTTTAATACAGGTTTCACTGTATTCGAACATTCACCGGAGAATGTAGTCATTCTTCAATTTCGGTCTTTCAGTGACATATATAGGCTACCAAAGCCGGAAATGTGTACAATTTGCAAATTGGCATTAGAAGTAAAGCAAGGACTGAAATAGTAATTTTTTCAAAATTTTAATTGGTCAATTTGGGTTTTTATCTTCATTTTCTATGCTCAGTTCTCTTGCTGTTACTGCACATTAACAACACACTCGACTGCCAGGCGGCAGTCGAGTGGTTAGGGAGCTGGCTTCTCACTGTGCAGGTCTGGGTTCGAATCCCGGTTCGGGCATGGATGTTTACTAACACTAACAAATTCCCTGGACGGATCATACTGATCCCTTGGGAGTACGTGTGGATCACGTTATTAAAAAAAAAAAAAGGGGGTGATAGCCTGATGGGTGTTTTGCTGAATCATTTGATTGATGGTCATTCCTTGTAAAAATGCATTATCTCCGTATTGCCAAACTCGGTTCTGTTATTGTCTTTCATTTATGTACTTTTCACTTTCATTTTTGTATTTTTTTTTTTTTTTCAAGTTTCCCTTTTAAATCTCATTAAATCTGAAGTACCGTGAAAAACCTGTTCGCTATAAGTGACAGAATTGCTATACAATTAGCATTGTACCAAACAGAACTCATTTATTTGCTTGTTAAATCCAGAATCTCACTAAAAGAAAGTTCGTTATAAATGGATCAGACTACTCAGTGCCATCTTAAGCAGGGTTGTCAAATTTGCTTCCCGGGTAGATACCCATTTCCCCCGGGCTGGGGTTTTTAACCTAAAAAACCAGATTGTTTTGGGAAAATTGTTTTCGAAGAAAATGTGTTGCTTTCAGGTTAAAATTTTATTTTAAGGTTAGTTTATGTATTCCAATAATTGCTGCACAGTAGAATATGTGTATTTGATATTGTGTATTACACATATTCTAAACAGTTTTTTGGGTGCTAAAAAGTTCTTTGGGTGCAAAAATGTGATATTTTTTGGAATTGCAAACACACTTTTTTATAATTTTTCTGACTACCTTATCTTATGTAAGCATTTAGGTGCGCGATTCACATATTCAAATGTTACAAGAAACCGCAAAAACAAAATGTAACCGTGAACTTAGACATGTAATATACAGTAAAACCCTGCTAAGTTGTCACTCCGGTTAAGTCATCATTTTTCTTCAGGCCCTTCCAGCTTTCATAGACAACAGGGCTGTTATTTCAACTTTTTTTAGGGAGTCATACAACATGTACTCAATGTACATATATATATATATATATATATATAATATAATATAATATATATATATATATATATATATATATATATATATATATATATATATATATATAAAATATATAATATATATATATAATGTACATTGAGTACATGTTGGTGGTATACAAAATGTAGTATACAAAAATGGTATATATATATATATATACCATTTTTAGTGTATTTTCAAAAGTTGGGTGTAACGTTCCCCCCCCCCCGACCCCCAAATGACGGGCCTGATAGACAACAATGTAATTAAACCCTTGTGTACTTGTTGGTTAACTCGTCACTATGAAAAAGTTTGAGAGAGAAACAGATTATTTTTATGGCACCCATTAAAAAAGAGCTTGTTAACAGCATTGCCATATGGTTAAAATTCACCATGAAAGCCTATGTAACAAAATGGGACAGTTTAAGTAACGAAAGTTATGATGGGGAAATTCATTTGCCGACTAAGGTTTTTGAAACGTTGGAGATTGTTCAAGCTAGACCCGATTTCTGTATGGACTCCCACTAATTTAGGGCTTTGTATTTAAACAAAATATATTTGTGGAAAAACCAGACATTCTTCCCAAAGTTGGTTTTAAGGTTTACTTTTCCCTGCCCCCCCCCCCCCTCCCCAGCCAAGTCAAAGTAAACAAGAATGTAAGCTATCTGGGTGACTCCAGACAAAATATCTGTACCCGTGAAGGACTGTTAATTATGCTGGGGAATTCATTTGCCGAATAAGGTTTTTGGAACGTTAAAGACTGTTCAAGCTAGACCTGATTTCTGTGTGGACTCCCACTAATTTAGGGCTTCATATTTAAACAATATATTTGTTGAAAAACCAGACATTCTTCCCAAAGTTGGTCTTCTAATGTTCGCATTTCCCTGCCCCCCCCGCCCCCCAGCCCAAGTCAAAAGTGGGTCTTGTGTTCAAGATTAACTTGTAGTTGTATCATGAACCACTGATGAAAAATTAAAACACTAAAATTAAATTTCATGTATATGTAAAATTAATGTGTAATAGTTCTGTTGCGAAGAAAAACTAACTATTCTAGCAGTTGCTCTGATTAGTCTAAAATAGAAATTACTAGTATATATCAAAGTGTACCAGTATATTTTACTATAATAAGTTATGTAATAAGAGATCAGAAAAAGTAAAAAATTCTATTTTTTCTTTTGCTATCTATAAGTTTTATTAATATTATAATTTTTGATTCATATCTTAATAAATGTTATATTAGTCTAAATTTGATTGTCACAATATTTCACATTGAAACTGACGGCACTTGGCACTTCGCTTAAGTCGATAACATGAGGTGAGGACTCATCAAGGATTTACTGTATGTATTATATCTGATAAGTGATAAACATATCCAAAAGAAATTAGTGCTTATTTATAATACACAATTTTTCACACACACAAAAACCTTGTATAAATAAATTAAAGCCTCTGAAGAAGTAAACCAATGTATGTAAACTGAATTTTCATTCAAAAAATATTTACATGTTTGCATTGCATTTTTATAAATTGTATACAGGTACACAAGACTTTCATAATTGAAATATCAAGAGACAAAAATAAGTATCTCATAACGAAAAGAAAATAACTTTTTGATTCTTGAATTGAACATTGGTAATGAACACCTTCAAAAGAAACAGAACAAAAAGTTAGTTTTTCTCCGAAACTAAGACCTAACCAGAAAATAGCTTGATTTTTCAAGATGCTCATAATATAAGCCTGACCCCAAAAATTGGCCTGTTAAAATTGTCAGCCAGATGAAGGCATTCTGTAGGTCTTGCTATACATGACAGGTTGTCTTGTATAAAGTGATATTAATATACAATATAATGCTATTGACATTTGTATTTAATGATTAGTCAAGTCATTCTGTAGTTTAAGTTCCCAAAAACAGATAATTTGGACAAGTGGAAAACATCTCCAGAGTAATGAATCCTCATAATGACTGCTATATCCTCCTCTTAGCCATATCATTTTTTAATTATTACTTTTCTTTTAAAAATACTTCAGAATTTAATTTAATGAAGCAGGAATATTCTTCAACATGGAGGAATTCAAAAAAAAGAGAAGCATGTGACTTTAGCTCCTGAAAGTTTTGGTTCCATTTAAAAAAAAGCTTTATGGTTCTTGTTACATAGCTAAAGTTTTATTTTTGACAGATCAGAGGAAAATTTTGGATAAATTTCTCTGCAGGGTTAGAAAAGATTGGAGAAAAAAAATTCAGACATACCATCCTGATTTCTCCAGAATTATCATTATCCAAATTCATTTATTTTAACACAATCTTCTTGCTACAGTTCTGCATGCAACTCAAAGTGTTTAAAGTGGGGTGTTTTTGTGTGAACAATTATTCCCTTATTGTATGGTCAATTTTATTGATCAAAAACATAGTTTTACGTGCACCAAAAATGTATATTTAGACATAATGTAAGATGTACACATAAAGGATGTACATACATGTTTAAATCAGATATTTTCAGGTTGTGGAGAAAGTAAATTCAATTTTCCCCATTTTGCCCAAAACACCCTGGTTTTTCCCCAAAAAACAGGTTTTTTAGGAAAACCTGCCCAGGCTGGGTTTTTTTTTTATAAAATCCCCAGGTTTTTTACAACCCTGGTCTTAAGAGCATCATGAGCCCCCGGGCCAAGTGATATTTTTTAGGCCCTGCCGTGAAAATTCTTGAAAATTTCAACCACTTCTCATTTTTGTGAGACCCTCTGTTTTTGAAGTCTCCTCCCATGCATTAAGACAGCACTGCAACTAGTACTAAACTAAACATCCATCTCTTATCCATATTCCTCTGCAGAACTTCTAATGAATTGGTACATGTTGTGAACCTAACGTGAACTTTGTTTCTGTGTAATCCTTGTTATGTGTAGTGCTACCATCAATTTTTACAACTATGGGTGTTGTGTAATGATTAAATAATTGTAATGTAATCAGTGGTGGATTAAAGTCGGTCAGGGCCTTGGGTGCAAAAGAAAATATTGAGTCCCATAAATTAGAGAAAAGTTTGAGTTTTTCGGGTCCCTTTAGAAGTCAAGGCCCCGGTGCGTCTGCCATTAAATCCGTTTCTGAATGTAATGTGTTTTATCGGTAGCTACAAACCTATAAAATGCATTACATTGGCTGGAAATTCGACAACTTAAAATAATCTACTGTTTCAAAGTTATCCCTATTTATTGTAGTTCTCTCGGTCGAATTGAACCACTCCAATGGCTCAGACATTGTTATCATCCAAAATATTTAAATTGCATTACCACCAAACTGAATGAAGAATACAGTGAGATAGTCTGTATATGGGGACCACACACACATGCATATTACACCGAATAAGCTTCAGGAGCGTAAAAGTTCTTCCATTGCTCAAAGCAAGTCATTGCATTGAATGTTTTTCTGTGCCAGAGTAATGCATTTATAATCAACATTTCTATAGGAGCAATAGGCTAGGAAACAGTGATTTTTTTTTTTCACCCGCTGGTTTCACAAATATAGTTCAATTCAAGAACAAAACCTCTGTTCGCTCCGATACATTTTATCATATTAAAAGCATTTGCTTTTGTTGATTAATTTGTTGTTGTGATTATTTGTTAATAACAATGTATTTTAGGCAGTTGTTTAGAAGTTTAAAGTGGTTCAATTTTATTTAAGTATCTGACCAAAAATAGTTGCACAGTGAGCATGCCGAAGTGTTGCCAGACAGCTTCTCATAAAATAAATAGAAAATACTACATGCAACGATTACGATTATAGCCATTACAATTAAAAAAAGATAGCTCCCAGCTTTAACTGGAAATAAATGATAAATGTTAAGTTTTGAAATACTTAGGAATTTTTTTCTAATATCTTGAAAAGATATCTCACCAAGAATTGACCGCAAAGCACAGTTTGGGAACCCAGGCTTAATCTTTCCTCACAAAGACATCGAACAGAGAAAAATTGCTCAGAATCAGTTGTATACCTTGTAATTCTCATTCTAATTTTATTATGCTATGCATCAAATGATCATAACGTGACTTGGATGTGAGAGAGAGAGAGAGAGAGAGAGAGCATATATTTAGTATCTGCTGTAACACACATTGTATTTTAATTTCAGATTTCTCAAATACATAATTCAGCTGTGAATTGTGATCCAAAAAAATGGGACAAGATATGTGAGTACGACATATTGAATTTATAATCTTGTGTTATGTTTTGTGAAAGGAATAGATGTGTGTGTTGTCCTTGTCTTGTGATTTGTGTTTTTTGTGTTGTGATGTCTTATATGTGAAAGGGATAGATGTGTGTGTTGTCCTTGTCTTGTGATTTGTGTTTTTTGTGTTGTGATGTCTTATATGTGAAAGGGATGAATGTGTGTGCTGACCTTGTCTTGTGATTTGTGTTGTGTGAAAGGGATGAATGCATGTATTGTCCTTGTCTTGTGATTTGTGTTTTATTGTGTTGTGATGTCTCATGTGTGAGAGGGATGAATGTGTGCGTTGTCCTTGTATTGTGATATGTGTTTTTCTGTTGTGATGTCTCATGTTGTGCGAAAGGGATGAATGCGTGTGTTGTCCTTGTCTTGTAATTTGTGTTTTTTGTGATGTCTTGTGTTGTGTGAAAGGGATGAATGCGTGTATTGTCCTTGTATTGTGATATGTGTTTTTCTGTTGTGATGTGTTGTGTGAAAGGGATGAATGCATGTATTGTCCTTGTCTTGTGATTTGTGTTTTTTTGTGTTGTGATGTCTCGTGTGAGAGGGATGAATGTGTGTGTTGTCCTTGTATTGTGATATGTGTTTTTCTGTTGTGATGTCTCAAGTTGTGTGAAAGGGATGAATACGTGTGTTGTCCTTGTCATGTAATTTGTGTTTTTTGTGATGTCTCGTGTTGTGTGAAAGGGCTGAATGCGTGTATTGTCCTTGTATTGTGATATGTGTTTTTCTGTTGTGATGTCTCGTGTTGTGCGAAAGGGATGAATGCGTGTGTTGTCCTTGTCTCGTAATTTGTGTTTTTTGTGATGTCTTGTGTTGTGTGAAAGGGATGAATGCGTGTATTGTCCTTGTCTTGTGATTTGTTTTTTTGTGTTGTGATGTCTCATGTGAAAGGGATGAATGTGTGTGTTGTCCTTGTCTTGTGATTTGTGTTGTGTCCTTACGTTTTGTGTTGTGTGAAAGGGATGAATGCGTGTGTTGTGCTTGTCTTGTGATTTGTGTGTTGCGATGTCTCGTGTTGTGTAAAAGGGATTAATTCGTGTGTTGTCCTTGTCTTGTAATTTGTGTTTTTTGTGTTGTGATGTCTCGTTTTGTGTAACGGGGATGGATCTGTGTGTTGTACTTGTCTTGTGATGGTTTTTCCTGTCATATCTCACTTTGTTTATTTTCTTCCCTTTATCAAATGCCATTGAGTTGCTGATGAAAAATTTTAGTCTGAAAGTTCTCATCTGTCATTCATGAGGTTTAAAGATATACTTCCACTTTCCAAAGTTGTATATCATGTAAAACTACAGTGATGGAATTTCAAAGTTTCTGAATTATTAGGATATTTGCAATGGCAGGTAAGTATTTGTTGAATCTAATCATCATTATATTTTGAATGACTTTGTTTGATCAGTTTTTTTCTCTGGTTTTTTGGGGTTTTAAATGTCTTGAAATTTTGTGGTTTCTCTTTCCCAGTTATAAGCTAATGTTCCTCAATCTATTTCAAGTAGTGACTGTGGTATGCAACATAATTCTGAAATTCTAATTTGCGGCATTCCTCAGTTTTTGTGTATATTTGAGTAGGTCATGTACTTTCAAAGTCCTGCCTATACCATATTAATTTTTATACAAACAAAATGTCCAATTTTTTTTCAAACGCCATTTTAAAAGGTGTACGATAAATTTGTAAGTTGTTTGAAAAATGATCTAATTTGAAGGAACTGGTAATTTGCATGTGGTTTACGAAAAAATTTATCAGTTGTATAAAGTAATTCTAATTTTATTCTACTATGTATCGAATGGCCATAACATGACTTGGATGTGAGAGAGAGCATATATTTAGTATCTGCTGTAACACACATTGTATTTTATTTTCAGATTCCTCAAATACACAATCCAGCTGTGAATTGTGATCCAAAAAAATTGAGACAAGATATGTGAGTACTGCACATTGAATTTATCATCTTGTGTTATGTTTTGTGAAAGGAATAGTTGCCCTTGTCTTTTTTGGTAATGTGTGAAAGGGATGAATGCATGTATTGTCCTTGTCATGTGATTTGTGAATTTTGTGTTGGGATGTCTCGTGTTGTGTGAAAGGGATGAATGCATGTGTTGTCCCTGTCTTGTGATTTGTGTTTTGATGTCTCTTGTTGTGTGAAAGGGATGAAGGCTTGTGTTGTCCTTGTCTTGTGATTTGTGAATTTTGTGTTGTGATGCCTCGTGTTGTGTGAAAGAGATGAATGTGTGTTGTCCTTGTCTTGTGATTTGTGTTTTTGGTGTTGTAATGTCTCGTGTTGTGTGAAAGGGATGAAGGCTTGTGTTGTCCCTGTCTTGTGATTTGTGTTTTGATGTCTCTTGTTGTGTGAAAGGGATGAAGGCTTGTGTTGTCCTTGTCTTGTGATTTGTGTGTTGTGATGTTTCGTGTTGTGTGTTGTGATGTTTCGTGTTGTGTGAAAGGGATGAATGTGTGTTGTCCTTCTATTGTGATTTCATTTGTTTTTGTTTTTTTGTGATGTCTTGTTTTGTGTAACAGGGATGGATCTGTGTGTTGTACTTGTCTTGTGATGTTTTTTTTGTCATATCTCACTTTGTTTATTTTCTTCCCTTTATCAAATACCATTGAGTTGCTGATGAAAAATTTTTAGTCTGAAAGTTCTCATCTGTTATTCATGAGGTTTGAAGATATACTTCCACTTTCCAAAGTTGTATATCATGTAAAACTACAGTGATGGAATTGCAAAGTTTCTGAATTATTAGGATATTTGCAATGGCAGGTAAGTTGTGATGTCTTGTGTTGTTATGTCAACAAATTATCTAATTTGTTGAATCTAATCATCATTATATTTTGAATGACTTTGTTTGATCAGTTTTTTTCTCTGGTTTTTTGGGGTTTTAAATGTTTTGAAATTTTGTGGGGTTTTTTCCCAGTTATAAGCTAATGTTCCTCGATCTATTTCAAGTAGTGACTATGGTATGCAACGTAATTCTGAAATTCTAATTGCGGCATTCCTCAACTTTTGTGTATATTTGAGTAGGTAATGTACTTTCATAATTAATATGCGTTTGATATTTTCAAAGTCCTGCCCATACCATATTCATTTTTAAACAAACAAAATGTCCAATTTTTTTCAAACGTCATTTTGAAAGGTGTACGATAAATTTGTAAGTTGTTTGAAAAATTATCTAATTTGAAGGAATTGGTTGAAATTATCTAATTTGAATTTGACGCCCTGCTTAGCCCCCTGTAAATATACTACTGCTGGGATCCTGTCACAAGTGTTCATCCCTAACGGGATAGAGCCCGGGCTGCGTCTGGTTTTATACGGGGGGGGGGGGAGATGAGCCGATTAGTCGCTAGCTGAACCGTTTTTTTTAACTTCAGAAAATAACTTTTTTTTAAACTTAAAAAATATGTAATACAATATACGAACATAAATTACATAAATACAATGACACAAGATACACACATACATGCACTATGTAGCCCCCAAGAGACAGTAAGGTCCTTCCAGCAGGCCTATATGATTTTTATTGATTTCTTCCCCCCCCCCTTTTCAGCAACAGCTCTTTTATGTATTAGATGTATTTTAATATATTTATATTTTAACATGCATCGGACAATAACTGATTTCCAATCACTGCATTGATACCTGTGTTTTTGATCACATTAAATGTTATATTCTGTATTTTTTCCTATTTGGGGTTAATTAACAAAAATGAACGAAACCGGCCCACGGGCTTGAAATGGTCGAGAACCGCTGCTTTAGAGGAGAAAGAGAAATACAAGTATTTCTCCTCTTTCGTCTGTACAATGCGCTCAGCGCATTCAATTCCCAGATTTTCGGGAAAGGGCACAAAAAAAAGTTTTGTTTTTGCGTGCCACAAAACGATTCTTTTCCAAGGAGCGTGCTTTATTCCTTCATATTTCAACGCCACCCCTTTCTTCCATAGTCGCACTTACAATTATCCAGGAAAATAATTTTGAAGAGTAATTTTACTCCTCCCCAAAATTTTAAGGGGAGGTATTTTAAGCGGTATTTTATCTTATGAAAAAAAAAAGTTAAGCAAAATTTGGATTGAAATTAAATTTAGATGCGTATTCCCGGCAAGTCCTCGCTCTCGATTTTGTCCTCGAAAATCGGATTATAGTAACCGCAACTCCTTATTCAAATTATCGGCCCCTCATCGGGCTTTTCATCATGAAACCCTGATCATCTCCTTAACCCTTTAACCGGTTTGCCCGTATAGTGTACGGGCTACCCAAACTTGTCCCTATCTGGTTTGCCCGTACAGCGTACGGGCATCAATATTTTCTCCTTTCATTTTCTGGTTTGCCCGTATTTTTAATTCTTGTAAAGATTATTTAGTATCAATATTTTGCAACAGATGGCACAACTTGTCCATGAAACTAAAATGTTTTTCATCCGGGTTTTTCCGAAAATATATATTTACATGTGCAGGTGCCAGGCCATTCAATAAAAAGCGTTTTTCTCTACGGAAGCAAGTTTTGTTCTAGTGTGTATGCAGCACTTTTTTTTGTGAATTGTTATATAAACTGTTGTAATATTTTTGGATATTATGGATGAAGCGAACGAAGAAGATACTTTCCTGTTAGATGATTCTAATACAGATTCAGAACTTTCTTCCAATGATCTGGATTATTCGTCTGATGACTCATCTGATGACACGTGTAGTGAGCTCAGCTATGAAGAAGAATTGAAATCTGCCAGAACTTTTACCAAGGTAAATGTGAAAAATCCACCTCCTCCTTGTCCTCGTTTCAAATTTACAGGTATTCCTTCTGTGCATGTGCAACTTGATGACAATTCTAATGTTCTTTCATTTTACGAAACATTCATAGATTCTGCTCTCATAAATACAATCGTGGAAGAGACAAATAAATATGCTAAACAGTGCATCGAATCGGGTGTCAAAAGAAAGTTCTCAAAGAGTAAAGTTTGGGAAGAAACAACTCTGGAAGAGCTGCATGTGTTTTTCGCTCTAAATATACTTCAAGGAATTGTAAAGAAACCTGGAATTGATCAATATTGGAGCAAAAGGCATTCAACTTGCACACCTTTTTTCGCTCAAATAATGTCTCATCGTCGATTCCTTCTTTTGCAACGATATTTGCATTTTTCTGATAATGCAGCATTTGACCCACAAAATCATGAATGCCCTAAACTAGTAAAATTTTGGCCAGTTCTGAAACATCTCAATAAGAAATTTAGCGAAGCGGTGACACCAGAGCGAGATGTAACAATAGACGAGAGCCTTATGCTATTCAAAGGGCGACTAGGATGGAAACAATTTATTCCCCTCAAAAGAGCAAGATTTGGAGTAAAATGTTTTATGCTGTGCGAATCAATTTCTGGTTATGTGTGGTCAATAATAATATACACAGGTAAAGACACAATTCTGAAACCTGAGTATTCTCAACTCTGCGTTTCATCTCAAGTTGTCTTGACAATGCTGGAGCCCTTGCTTCATAAAGGATACTGTCTTACGATAGACAATTATTATTCTTCGCCAGAATTAGCAGACAAATTGGTTTCATGCCGAACAGACACATACGGCACACTAAACCTCAAGAGAAAAGAAGTCCCAAGGGAAATGCAGGAAAGAAAATTGAAAAAAGGGGAAATTATAGCTTTTCAGAGAGGAAAAGTTACTGTGATGAAGTGGATGGATAAAAAAAACGTTTCATTACTTTCCACAATTCATAATACTGAAATGGAACAAATTCAAGTCCGCTCTGAGACAAAAGAGAAACCAAAAATCGTTATGGACTATAATAATACAATGGGAGGAGTAGATCGCATGGATCAAAATTTGAAAAATTTTGAAATTATCAAAAAAAGGGGGAAAAAATATTACAGAAAGATTTTTTTCCACCTTTTGGACATTGCTATATGGAACTCGTATGTAGTCTATTGTAAGAAAGGAGGGAAAAACACACAACTAGAGTTTAGACTTGAACTCATTGACAGCATTATTGAAAAATATCATTCAGGAATCAATTTCAGGCGTGGACGACCAGGTTCTGAGCCTAATCCTCTGAGACTGACAGAGAGGCATTTTATAGAAATCATTGCTCCCACAGATAAGAAACTGAGGCCTGCAAGACAATGTGCAGTTTGCTGTTCGAAAAGAAATGAAAATGGGAAGAGAATCCGCAAAGAAACACGATATTTCTGCCCTGATTGTGACGTAGGACTTTGCCTTTCACCATGCTTCAAATTGTACCACACAAAAAAAGACTTCTGAACAGTTTGGAAAAGTGTAAACTTCAAAATGTATAGTAAGTCAGAGAGAAATTTTGTAACATATGTAAAATATTCCTCATACCATGAAGAATGTACTTTCAAAAAGCAAACATTTAGGGGTTTTTGCATTTCAAAATCATGAAATAAAAGATGGTATAAAAGTAATAAAATTGAAAATAAAAAAGAAATTCTCCCATTTTCTTATTCTATTAAGTATTGTGTTTAATTATATGCAGTAAAAAAATATGACTTTTTGGTGAACATTTCTGGTTAAAAAATTGACCGGTTAAAGGGTTAATCCTACAGCTGAAGATGGTTTAGTCTAGTCCACTGTTTCTCAACAACCGACCGCAGTTTCAGTTTTCAAAAAAAGAAAAGAAAAAAAAGTCACCACTGCAAGCAGCAGACATTACTATGGTTGATCATCATTGCGTCAAATCCTGATGTTTCGTGGAAAAAAAATTCATTTCATGAATAGCTAGTCCGCCGAATTACGAGTTAATTTATAAATTTCGCCGAATAACGAGTGTTAAATCGCCAAACGTGTTGTATGTCCTGAAATTTGCTCCCATTTTGCAACAATTTCTTTCTGAGTATAACTGAAAAACAAGAAGTAAAATTAAAAAACTTAATTTTAAAGAATTTGTGCATGTGTTGATCCATTTTAAGTGAGAGGTGAATAAAGAGTTGCTGCAAATATAAATAATTTTGTTAGAAAAATCTTTGTCAGCTGTGGTTTTTATTTCGAATAATTGGAGGAGGAAAATATCACTAAGAATTTCATAATTTATGTGATGCTGTTATGAGTTATATTTTTGACTGAAACTTGAAGGTTTTACAACACTTTGGTGACAACAAAAAAGTATGTATGTAGATTGATTATTTTATGAATTCTTATGATGCTGAGTAACAATTCAAAAGTTGTAATTTCTGAACCACTTCTACGTCTATATTTTTAAGAAGAGCGAAAATTTGTTTCGCAAATTAAAAATATGAATTTGCATATGTGCTCCGCCCCCACCCCCTTGTCTTTTGCTGTAAAACTTGTAAGTTATGAAGTTTGCCATGATTCCTTAAAAACTGCTTGAAACTCCTTAAAAGCTCCTTAATTTTTATTTAGGAAATTTTGTATGAACCCTGTTGACTGATGACTTGTTTCAAAGTCAATGGTGTGACCCACACTCTTGGTTGAGCACCCTTGTTTTAAGGGGAGGGTACTCAACCATTTTTGGGGAATGTGGGCCAATTCATTGTTTTAGACAAACTACTTGAGGGTGAGAAAGGGCCTTTTTTTTTGAGTTAAGTAGAAATGTGCCGCGAGTCACTCAGGTGGTCTGAAAATGTGCCGTGGGTCATTTGATTAATGTGGAAATTTGTGCGGGCCACTTGAGTCATTTGGAAATGTGCTGTTAGTTACTTGGATGGCCTGAAAGAGCGCAGTAGGCCACTTGAGTGGTCTGGAAATGTGTGAAGAGTGACACTAAAATTATCTATAAAAATGCAGCGTTGCCGCTTAAGTAAACTGTAAATGTATCGTGGATCATTTAGGTGATCTGTAAGTGTTCTGCAAACCACTCAAATGATCTCGAAAAGCAGGCCATTCGAATGATCTGTAAATGTGCCACCAGTCACTTAAACTGCAACTGAACTATGTGCCACTTTAAATCTGTTTTGGTACATTTGGAAATGTGCTTGAGCTAAGTTCTTGGGTGATCTGGATATGCTCTGTTGGCAGGTTAAATGATCTGGAAATGCGTCACGGGCGTTTTGAGATAAATCTAAGGGCCATGGGTTAAGCATGTGTGTTTTAAGGCATACTAGGCTCGTTTTTATGCTATTGACGACTACCATCTTTGCAAAAAAAAAAGAAGAGATTCATGAACAGCAGGCCATTCTAATTAAATTGCTGTATCCTTCGGGTATAATGTAAACTCCAAGAGGTGTTACATCAAGAGTGTTCAGTCTTCAGTAGAATGTGGGCCATTTCAAATTCCATTTTGAGATGTGTCGCAGGCCACTTCATTGAGTGATCTGAAACAGTGCCGTGGGTCACCTAAGATGATGGTAAAATGATGATGATGATAAAATGTTCCATGGGTCAATTGAGTGCTCTGTAACTGTGTCGCGGGATGTGGAATGTGCTGTGGGTCACTTGAATGATATACAAATGTGCTGTGGGTAGCTTAAGTGAAGTGGGACAGCAGTGCATGTAACTTGAGTGTTCTGGAACTGTGCCGCATGTCTCTTTGAACGATCTGGAAATGTGTCGCTTAATTCATTTTCAAAAAATTAGGTTTGAAGTCATGGGTTACATCAGATGAGTCTGGGGCACATTCAGCCCTTGGGCAATGGATTGAGCATGCAAGTGTTACATTTCTATGGTACCTAGACGGGTTTTTTTTTAAAGTACAGGGGGAAAGAAAAAAATGTGTGTGTGTATGTATATATATATATATATATATATATATTGATCATGATCATTAATTGGACATTTCAAGTAACAGAAATTTGTTTTTCTTTTTAGTTTTTGCTATTATAACATTGTTTTTGATACAGCATTCTGTTGGAGTGAAAGATTTTCAAATTCGTTTGAACTTGAGTTTCTTGAAATATGAATTGATAATACTACAGTGAAAGATTTTTACTATAATTAAAACACTCAAGGTATGATTCTGAACGGACAGAACATTTTTAAATACTACAATAATTTTGGAATTCCATTGTTTTCCTCCTATTTTCCCGCTTTTTTGTCCGTGAAAAAAGCAGAGGATGACAAAATTTTTAGGAGTCATTTTTAGTCAAAAATGGCTAATAATCTGCTGATGTTGACACATCTTTAAAGTTGAAATTTAACACAATTTATTTTTACAAGAATATTACACATTTTAAATATAATAATGAGCTGGTTAATGCGACCGACTGTCTCGAGACAGTTAAGAGAGTGTGTGAGTGTCCTTATCTTTTTGTCGCTTGCTGGACTAAGCAAATGCAAGCAAGAGTTTGCCACACGTACATTATTGGATAGGGTACGTGTACCGTTGAGTCATCTCAACTTAATACTTGAATGGCCCCTTACTATTTATGTGATTGTAAGTGTGAATCAAGTTCATTATTTTTGGAGCGAGGTAACAAAAACGTTTTTGAAATGTTTCATTACTTTTAAGCACTTGATAAATATTTCTATTATCTATTCAAGGTTTTATTTTCATGTTTTTACTGACCATTATATGATGATGGATTTAAAAATTCTGTGCATGTAGTTCTGTCTTAGTGTCAATATGTAGCACTGTATTTTTTTGTTACCTATTGGAACATTTATTAATTTTCTTTACTTTCTCTGGTGATTGTTGTTTTAAAGCATATGTGTGTGTGAACAACCCATCGCCTGCCTCAAGCGAACTTACAAATAACTTAAGTGGTTCGCGGCAAGGCCGTCTTAAGGGCATCATGGTACCCCAGGCCAAGTGATTTTCCTAAAGCCCTACCTGGAAAATTCTCGAAAAATTCAAATACTTCTCTTTTTTTTGAGGGCCCATGCGTTAAAGCGGCACTGGTTCGTGACACATTCTAACCTTATTTAAGTGACCCGCTGAATATTTCCAGATCACTTAAGTGACCTGGGACGTTGTTCTAGATCTGGTTCACAACCTTTCCAAGTCCGCGGTGCGGTTGCATTCATTTTTGTGAGTTGAAAGCCAGGTCGAACACACTAAAGTTTTGAATGAGGAAAAATGGAACAGCCAATCACTTGCAGCCCGGTATGAATAATATCGGCCCTGCGGATGTGAAATACTATTCTAAATCACTCAAGTGGCTCACGGCGCTTGCTTTCTTCAATTAAGTGGCCTAGGCAAATTTTCATATCATTTAAGTGGCCTGTGGCACATTCCCAGATCACTTGAGTGATCCGTGGTACATTTACAGATCATACAAATAAACTGCGGTGCTGTTCTAGATCACTTAAGTGGCCCGCGACACGTTTTCAAAACAATGTGGGCCCCCCCACACTCTTGGCTGAGCACCCTTGTTTTAAGGTAAGGGTGCCCAACCTTTTGGAGAGTGCGAGCCACTTAATTGTTTTAGAAACGTGTCACAGGCCACTTAAGTGTTCTGGAAATATGTCAAGAGCGGCACTAATATGATCTATAAAAATGCAGTGGGCTGCTTAAGTAAATTGCAAATGTATCTCTGCCCATTTAGGTGATTTGTGAGGGTGCTGCAGGCCCACTGAAATGATCTGTAAAAATGTGCTCCTAGCCACTTGAAGTAAACTGCAACTGAACTACGTGCCACTTGAATAAAGTGGGGCAAAACACTTATCTTCCCCCCCCCCCCGTCAGCAGCTTCGAATATTTCATATCTTCAAAAAGGGTGGTTGATGATGTAAGCAACCTTCAAACCCTCCCCCCCACCCCTTATCAAAAGTCAGCAAATCCGAAACCCCCCTCGATGCTGACGTAATACTTCAATGACCCCCTATTCATGGCTACCATCATCTTTGAAAAAAATACATTCATGAAGACCATTACAATCAATGTATCCTTCTGGGTGCAATGTAACTCCAGAAGGTGTTACATCAAGGGTGTTTGGCCTTCAGTAGAATTTGGACCATTTCATTAATTTTGACATGTATCGTGGGCCACTCGATTGAGTGATCTGAAACAGTGTTAACGTACCTTCTGGAATATTGTGCTGTAATTAATATTTTTCACGTTTCATTACACAACAGCTTTGAGCATGCGTAGTTATCAATCTAGGCTAGTGGTTCAACCTTCTAAAGCGTTGGTTTATTTTTTATGAGCAGGTAGCGCGGGCCATACGTACGACTAATGGGAAATACATGGGGGAAGCATGTTTATTAAACACTGATATACACAACTCAGAAATTTAATGGGACAGGATGTACAGAAAATTCACCGACATGCAATTTACTACACGAAAAAAAAATTCAAGTACAACAGTTCGATACATCTGAGTGAGTAAGGCTAAGAACATAGTGGGACGGCAAGCAAAGCGATGAATGAGAAGGAAGAGAAGCGAGATGAGAATGTATAGCTGCGATCAAGGAACATAACACACATAGTGGAGGCGTTTAATATAGCAGAGAGTACAGAATAGAAACTCACAATCAAATTGCTTTTTTTAATTAAAGAATGCTTAAAAATTTCATAATTATAAAAAACCATTGCCCAGACAACAGTTTAGGAATAATAGTATTGTGTGAATATCGCTACTTTTAAATATAACTACGGAAATATTCCTCATATTTACGTCACTTTTCTCCCCTCCCTACATGTTTTCCCGCGCACTTGAGTGCGATCACTTCCCGGAAAATCAATAGTACTTTCTACTAAATTTATGAGTAAAAAAAATTGAGAAAAATATCAAGTTTATCAAAGTTTCCTACCGTTTAAATTTGTGTTAGCATAGGCGGGAGGGTAGAAGTAGAAAATCCTTTCCTCTCGCGCTTTATTTGTATGAATGTGTTGGTTTCATTTTTTTACACAGGAAACATAATTATTAACACAAAAAATCCAGCATAAAAACATTCGGTACGCTTCCAGTATGGAAATATTGACGATACGCAGAAAATAAACAAGCAAATAAAACTTCCACAGAAACATGTGTGATTTTTAATTCAGACTACTCAAATACATTTTCCCACACGGTGCATGATAAATTAGCTTGAAACTCAAAATATTAAATATAATTCGGTTTAGTTAAGCACGTGCGCACGAAAAAAGTGTGACGGGAAATGTATGAAAATGATTCGGTACTTGCCGTTTCCATTTGATCGTCTACACCAGTGGTTCTCAACCGGGGGCCCTAGGATATTCCAGGGGAGCCACGAATGAAAATCTTGCAAAAGGGGAGCCACAGCTACTGATACGGGGGGGGCACGAAGAAATTTGTGACATTAATTTTTTTTTAGTCATTCTGAGTAAAAAAATTTAATTTCAAACAAAATGCATAGAATATCTTTTTCGTAATTTTTCCCCATTCAAGTAACATTAACATGAGGAAGAAGGAAATAAAAAAAAAAGTGGTTCATGTAATCTCGGTGGTTTTACGATTTAGGGGTGACAGTAGGCCCTGACGCAAACTATAGAAGAGGTTTAAGCGAAATGGAGTAACTGTAAAGGCCGTAAATTGTATGTGTTTGACAACTTTTCATTCAAAGAGGGCTGCCATAAAGAAAACAAAGATTTGTTGACCATTCATTGACATTCTTTTGAGTGCTGGTAGTAAATGTAATCCAAGAAGTGGATGGGTGAAAAATGAAAGCTTGTAAAAAAACCCCATCGTTTTCATGCAATTACAGATGGATAGCCATCTAGTTTAGCACAAAGCTATCTTCAGCCAGCACTGAGTGGTCTGATGGGGAATATATTTATAAAAATCGAATAGAGAATCAAAGAGAGAATAAGAGAAGAGAATCGCTCTGGGGTATTTTTTATGAATTTTGAAAGGGGGTGCCAATCCATTGCCTCTACTGAAAAGAAATAAAGTCGAATTCAGTTATAACGAACTCCAAGAGACCAAATCATACATGAGGAAAAATACCCGCGAAATTTAATTTTTTTAAACTACATTGCTGTGATAATCTATTGGGACAGGGGCGGCTTAAGCGAGGGTGCAAGGGGTGCCGCGCATCCGGGCGGCAGCGTAGACTTTACTTAAGACAACAAAATTTAACACAGTAAAAATTCACGACATCATGCTTTTGAGTCATACTATACCTCGACAATGGAAACGTTGAGAAAATAGACAAGGCCTCAGATCGTAATACCAGAAACAAGAATTTAAGCTATCTGGGCGGCTCGAGACAAAATCTGTACCCGTGTTGGACTTATTTTTTGCTCCTCCTACCTATTGCTCCCTCCATAGCCCCCCACCTCCTGCGTCAGGGAATCTTTCGTGGGACCCATGCCCGATTTTCCACGGGGCCCCTTCTACAGTTAATTTATAGAGTAAAAAAAGAAAAGTTAAAAGGATTCAGTCCCGACCCTTAGAAGGTCATGCCCCTCCCTCACAATTTATCCAAACAATTCCTAACGAAACATTTTTTTCGGCCCTTCATTTTGGATTTTGCGCCACCCATGCACTCTATTACAAGGGCATGTGCGCATTTTGGTTCCCTCACCCATGGCCCCCCACAAGAGCCCGGGATAATTCTCATAATTTTTTTGGCTTTTTCAGGCTATACATTAACTATAGAAGAGGCCGTGAGAAGGCCTGCAAAAGATCCCAGCCTAGGGGCCCATATCCTCACTCAGAATTTGATCCACAATAGTCAAATGAAGGCAAAGGTAAAATTTGGTTTTTCACTTGTCCGGCCCCTGGAATACCAGAAACACCTTTTTGAAAAAATTTTCTTAATAAAAATTACCCTGTTAAATATCATCTTTACAGGATAAGTGATGATGGCTCACAAAAATAAGTGTTCCTTCAAGGATTAAGTTATCTGGCATTTATTAAGAATGGTAAAATAATAATAAGCCGATGTGGTGGTCGAGTGGTCATAGTGACTGACTCGTATCAACCGGGTTCGAGCCCACCGTCGCCACAGTGGTGGTCGGCTGAAGTTGGTTTTCTGTGGTTCCCAACTTCGAGGCGCAAATGTGAGCCGATCCCGTTAAAAAGTCTCGCCACAGAGAGCAGCAGGCCTACAAACAGTACAAATATTCAGTCACTACACATCACTCATTTCACTTCTGAGATATAGATGGCAGCACTGAAAAATCATACACAACACTAGATACGCACTCAGACTGTTAGGTACACACACTTACAATTTCGGCACAACTCACTAGGTAGTAAATTGCCTACGGCGATAGACCTGAGTTGTGCTCGGTTTGAAAAAAAATGGTAAATTAATTCTAGAACAAAAGAAGAAAAAAAATTCTACTTCAAAAGCGGGACGTATGGTCACGCACATTTTGCACGGTAAACAATTATGTGCGGCTTTCTTCTGTAAAAAAGCAGGTTTATCTCCAGGTGCCCTTCACCGAATCCCTATCAGCCTCCTGGTAGGGTCGCCAGTAGGGGCGGCACACGAGGATTCGCACCCGGGCGGCATGTAAGCTCGAGCCGCCCCTATATTGGGACTTCCTCCAAGATTGACACCATATCTTTAACGTTTTTTAATTGACACTGTAATGCTTCCTTTTAACTGCCCTACTACTGGCCTGCAGCATCCTAAGTAATTTCAATGTAATTTTCCTATCCTGCAAGAACAATGTTGTGGACATTAGAAACAAAATTCAAAAAAGGCGTATGACTACATTTAAAGCAATTTAAATCCGTTTATTAGAGATTCACTGCATCTGCTGATTTCTAAAAAAAGTGCTCTAAATTCTCACGTAAGTCTTCAATTTGAAATGTCCATAACCCGCTCAATGCGTCTCTTTGTATCTGTCAACCTAAAATTTATGGTTTTTAGTGTTGATAATACACGTGCAAAACCAATTCAGCAACGCCTTTTCACAATCTGCAAAAACTGCTTGGATTTGATAGTTGGAAATTATGTCTAAATGCCAAAGATTTGGAGTTCGAATCAAAATGAAAATGTCAAATAATTGAAATTGTGCTTCGTATAAATGAAATATTTTAATATTGAAAGAGCTATATATATAGAGATTAATCTCGTGCCAGTAGTCAAACGTCTCATAAATGTGAAATTTTGTCATAAAACTGAGAGTGAGGCACGAATCCCCTTGCACACAAGTGGAATTTCGAAGCATTTACGCTCAACCGAGCACGTCTTGGTCATTTTTCTTTTTCTCCCCACCCTTTCTTCCTTTTGTTTCCTTCCTAAATTTATAAAAGTAAAAAGGACATAATCATTATAAAAAGGACTGTTTTCAGATCAAATTGCCGAAGTTCAATTACTTTACTGCAAAAATGTCAGATTTTTTTTTGGGGGAAATACAGTCAAACCTAAAGTGTATTTTACAGGACCTTTACCTTAAAGACCCTTTATTAATACGCTTTGGTCAAACCCCATTAGACCGGAACTCCAAGAGACCCGAGAAATCACTTCGCAATAACGAAATGTCGTTACAAAGGAATTCCAGATTTTTTTTATTGTTCCTATGTAAATCTATCCGAGGGATTAGAAAAGTTTTCGTTAAAACGATATTTTTCCCGTTATAATTTTATTTGTTAAAATGAGAGTTGACTGTATTTCGTCTCAAACTATTTTTTTACGTGTATTTGAAGGCTACATGGGTAACAGGGCGTATGACACTTTTCTGGCGGGTCGTTAGTCTTAGAGACATACCCAACTAGAAAAAGTATCCAAATCACGTGTCCAACTCAGATACATAGGCGTAAACTTCTATAGGGCCCATGGGCCCGAGCCCCCCCAACATTTTTGAAGACGCGGCTCAGCCCCCCCAAAAATTCGTATGAATATGGCTTATTCATTTTGCAATGATGAAAATTTTTTTTTTAACCAAAACTTGTCCTAATTATGAATTAGTTAATGGAAACAATCTGCTCAAAATTTTAGTTCTTTTAAAAAATCTGGATGGTCTTTGGCTTTCTTGTTCCATGACAATACGTTTATCTCATTTCTGCCATGCCGTTCAATCCCCAATTGCACCCTCCATCCGTTCCAATCCTTACTGCCAGAAGGCATGGCTGAGAGGAAGATTCTTTGAGGTGTTGAGGGGGCTCTTTCTTCTTTGCCTGTGGCAAAAACTGAGTGTCTCTTCTTTTGTTCACTGCGACCGGGGGACGGCCATGGCGCCGACATGAAAATAAGCCCAAAGATCCATGGTGGGGGGGGGGGGAAGGTTGAAAATTGGGAAGCAATGATATTGAAACCGAAATAAATTACACTCTATAAAGAATAGGTGCCAGAACCTAGAGGCTGAGGCCATTTGAGCCCCCCCCCCCCTCTCTCGTAATAAATTTTGTAAGGGGACTGAGCCTCCCAGTAATTACTGAAAAAAACCATTGTGCAATGCATTCTCCCTCTCCTTCGTACACGCTTGAGTCCCGTATATGCGGGAGGACCAATAACTTTTAAGGCCCCCCCCCCAATGTTTTTTTGAAAAATATTGGGGAAAAAAGCACATTCTAAATGCCCATTCATAACAGATCTTGAGGACCGATGCCGAAACATTTTTTAAGCCCCTTTACAACAAAATTTGGGTGGGGGTAGAACATAGGCGTAAACTTGTATCCGGCCCATAGGCCCGAGCCCCCCCCCCCCCAACATTTTAGAAGAGCCGGCTCGGCCCCCCCAAAAATTCGAGTGGATATGTTTCTCACACTTGGCTCAGAATAAACTTTTTGACAAAAAATTTCTTTAAATAGTAGAAATCCATCTGCTCGAAATTTTATTTTTTTACTTTTCTTCAGAATCTCAACGCACTTGTTCTGTGACAATAGTAGTCTTATCTCCGAATCAATCCAGCATCCATTCATCCTAAATTGCGTCCTCCCAGAGTGGTGCCTGAAGGCACCAGTGTAGATAACTTGGGGGGGGGGATCCTTTCTCTTGCTTGCACTGTCGGTAAACTCAAGAGCATCTCTTCCTTCTTTTGTTGAGTGTGACCCTTGGGGATGGGGGCATGATACAACACAAAAAAGAAAAAAAGTGGGAGGAGGTAAAGTGAACAATGATTATTAACAAGTTCTTCACAACAGAGGCGCTGACATGAAGAAATTAACATTGGGTGGGGAGAGAGCGCTGAAAGTTGCTGGCCGTCCTATACGGGGATGAAATGAAGCACATACGCAGGAAACTGAGGATGCACTGCATTGTTCTTCTAAAAACTATTGGGGGGGGGGGGGGGGCCTCAACCACCTTACAAAATTTTTTGGGCTCAAATATCCTCCACTCCTAGGTTCCGGTGCCTTTGAGGGGAATCAAATAAATAATAGTAAAATAAAATTAACACACAAAAAAAAAAGAAAAGAAGAAATGAATGGAACATTTCAAAGCCTCCTGAGCCGGGTACCATTGCATTCTAATACTAGGAATATGAAATTTCCTCCTTATAAATCAGGGATTCTCAAACTATCTACGTTAGCAGCACTCTTATATAGAAATTTTAAATACGGTATTTCAATAAATGTTGAAGAGAGGTTAAAAGGTGAAATTTGCGTCCCCCCCCCCTCTGGTCCGGCACCCTAGACATTTGACCCCTCCCCCCAGCCCTGTTTCCAGTACTCCAACACTTAAGTAGCCAGGGCCGGAACTAGGGAAGAAGGCAGTTTTCACAGGCGGAATTCTTGTGGGGACTGCTAATTCTGGGGGGGGGGGGGAGGTGGAAGACGAAAAATATCGTTTCGATCGGTTTTTTTTAGTGGGGAGAGGGTGAAAAAATTACATACTCTTCCCTCCCTCCACAACTAAAATGATCCTGTCTCCGTTGGACCGGGCTTTTGGACAGATCTTTCGCGAGGACCCCGATTTTTCACAGGGAAGTGCTTGGACCTGTCGTAAGCGTAACTTGTATTAAGTCGTATGTTAAGTGCATTAAGTCGTAACTTGTATTACCTGTCGTAACTTGTTTTAAGCCAATGGGATCGAGACTCCCCCCCCCCCTTATTAATTTCGGAGAGCGGGCTCAATCTTCCCCTCTCCCCCCAAAAAAAATCGCATGGATACGTGTTCCACACCTAGACTCGGAATAATCACGTCACGTCAGTACAGTGAGTTTCAGCCTTTATACGAAGCTGTGACATGTAAAAAAAAAAAGTGGCGATTTTTCCACAAACACTTTTTTCCGGCCATTTTACAGGATGCGACCTCTATTTATCGGAAAATACTGTAATTTTTTCTATGTTCCATTGCAAATTAAATTTGGGGAATTTTTCTAAAAAGGATGTAGTATTTCTTACTTATGTTATTCAAAAAATTGTGTTTATTTCAAAATGAAGAATTATTCTCAAGGTTTTAATAGGGTTCCTCCTTTCCCGATCAATTCTTTTTTACGGACGAATTTCTATTTGTCCAGCCGGTGACCGCAAAGAGGGGGTTTTACATACCCTGTTTACGTTCGCAGCACTGTTAGAAATTTTAAATATCTTGCATCACAGTCGATCTCAAGGAGGCATTTCGATGCTTCCCCCCCCCCCTTTCCCGACAATAAAATGATCTTCACTCCTAGTTACAGCCCGTCCGTGGCATCTAGTGCCGTGTTTCCCGGGGGGGGGGCACTCAACGAGCTATAAGCACGGCCATGGACTCCCACATACTGGAGAAGGGCTTCCAGCCTGGGATCTTTGGCGGACTTTTTATTCCATGTATTTTTTTTTTTTCATGATAAAGGGGCCGCACCTTCTGCAGCTGACAAAGAGCATTTCAATAGGGTTCAGTTTCGGCTGCTTCAATGCAGGTTTACTGAATACAATCACCATTTCCTAATTAGAAGGAAGGGGAGTGTATAGCGTGTTGCTATATGTGGGGAATATGTCACCTGGAGGCATCCGTCCATATGGGGACCCCCCTTCTGATCCTGAAAACTACATTCTTCTTGACGCCGCCGGTCAAGGCTTTAAAAGCTTTTGTGCTTAATGGATGGCCATCCGTGAAGGACGCCGACATAGATGATCCTAATTGGAATATAAAGAAATTACGGTGGTGAAGAAAAATCTAGACGAGGTTTGTGATGCTGCAAAATAAGAATAGCTGTGTTTGGAGCCACTTGAAGTAAACTCCTTGTTTTTCCACTGAAACCCCCCCCCCCCCACAAATGTTGAGATGGACAGTTCCACAGTATTTTATGGTTTGTGTGGACCACATTCGGTTGTGCACGTACAGTATAACCTTCTGTTAGTAAAACATGTTGTATTACAAGAAAACGGAAAAGTTCCTCGTGATTCCGCACAGTTTCCTGACAGAAAAAGTAAGCAATATTAAATATAGCTACACATTTTTGATAAATTCATGCATTTTAAACATTTTCTTTAATGATAATTTATTCAGAATCTTCAAAAACAATCTAGATTTTGCAGCCCTCTAATACTTATAATCAATAAAGCATAGTATAAAATACTTTTTTTTTTCTGTTAGACATATCAATAAATTAATAAAACTTACCATGTTTTATTTTTTTCAATCATATTTAAAATTTATTTAAGAAAAATTTAAACTCCATTTGGCTTGCATACTTGTAAAAGTGACAATATTTGAATCGAGTTTTTAATAAGAAATTTATGCAACTAAAAAAATTATTATTTTTCTAATTTAAAACCTGATATATGACTCAATATATGAGAGTAAAATAAATCTTAAATAAGTGACATGTAATTTGATTTTAGAGGAAATATACACTGTATCATAAAATATTAATAAATACAGGGCTCGACAAAAATCATTAAAAAATTTAGGCACCAGCCAAATTTTGTAAGAGCCAAGCATGGTTTTTTCACGAGAAAAGTATCTTAAATAATCTTTTTTCAACCTTTTTGGGAATTGATGACCCCTTCCCAGGGCCGCAACTAGATACTTTGTCATCTGGGGCATTCGGAATTTTGGCGCCCCTTGCATGTAGAAGAAGCAGTTAAAGGGTGAATTCGACTCACATTCTGGTCCAGCGTCCGGAGCACCAGACCTACCTGCTTTCTCTAGTTGTGGCTCTGCTCCTTTCCATGTTGGAAGACAATTATGAAATCGGAAAATTTTGAGCCATCACTAGATTCTGATTTAGCAATCACATATACAAAATTTTAGGCGCGAATACAGATTTTCCAGTCACCATGGTGACCTGGCACTTGGGGTTTGTCCAACCCTGGAATAAATAAAGATGCATATACTGTTCTGAATATATTTTTTGTATATAGTCATTTTCATGACCCCGCCCAGGGGATTTCGGGATTCATGAGATCTGGGGGATCCTGGGAGGATATACTCAGATTTACGGCATGACTAGATCTGAATAAATTGCCTATGGCGATAGACCGGAGTTGTGCTCGTTTCAATGAGAGAGAGAGAATGAAATTATATTTTTACTTGGACCGTGATCAAACTAGAATGGGGCTCAAGGGCAAAGGCTACGCCCCAACAATCAAATAAATTTTTGTTAATTAAATGCTTTTGGAAAATTGGCACCAACTCAAAAATTCTCTGGAAGAAATTCCGTGTCCCCCCCCCCCCCCATAATAGATTGGTTTTCTTGGGTACGCTCATGCTCAGGGGTAGTCCCATTCCAAGGACGTAGCGAAGAGGAAGACTTGGGGGGTCTGGTCCCCTCGTCCGAAATGTGAGAAAATGACCGAAAAAAGGGAAAAAGATGACCAAATCTATTGTTCTATCACTTTGGTCCCCCCTGCCGAACGAAATTTCTGGCTACGCCCTTGTCCCATTCACTTTGGTAACAATACATTAAATGATTGTTATACAGTCGAATATCCTGTTATAACGAAGTCCAAGAAACCGGAGAAAACACTTCGTTATAAAGAAATTTCAGATTGTTTGCATTGTTCCTATGTATACTTATTAGAGGGATTAGAAAACCATTCGTTAAAACGATATTTTCGCTGTAACGGTATTCGTTAAAACGGGGTTCGCCTGTAATTAGAGCCCGAATTTTCCACTTAAAAAAATGGCTAAATATGAACTAAAACTGAGAAAATATGTGCTAAAGAACAAATAACCAAGCAAAAAACACAAATGCGTTTTTAAATGCATCTTTTCTATTTATCTCGGTGCATATTCATTTGCAAAAACATTCTCATGCAAATGATTTCTACATGTATTTTATTAAGGAATTTCTAGTTATTAGTACTGTAGCTGCTCACTAATAGAAAGAAGTTGTTCGAAAAAGAAGCAAACTACACGTGCACACAAGTAACAAAACATGAATAATGTCAAAAATGGGCGGATTTTTCTCCTGAGATTTTACTTCTTTTTATTTGAAAAAAAAGAAATGACAAGCAAATAAAGCACCCGGGCTTCGGGTATGGTCCATTGTAGCTAGAAGGTCCTTGGAGTTGAGCAACCAAACTATTTGAAAATGTCGAATTTCCGATTCGATAGACGATGTTGCCTGATCCATAAATCCATGGAAGTGAGCATGAATGTAATAAGTTCAGACTTTTAATTGTTCAGTTGGTCATCTAAACCGCTTTGATGATACGAAATTCTATGGAAAACGTCTTATACTCTTAGAGAATCAACTGATTTGAGATCAAAAATCAATTTCACATGACTAGAGTTCCGTTCAATCGTTAATATTAGAACGAAATGATCTCAAAGACGTCCCAATGCAGATAAAGCTGCAATTTTCAATAATTTTATGTCCTTACAGAGCGAAAATTCGTTTATAATGAGAACTACGTTACAGCGAAAACTTTTCTTGTGGTTGTGAGCTGTTGTTATAACGAACTTTTATTGTATTATGAGCAATATTAATTTGAAAAATTACAAAAATTTAATTAATCTTCCGCACAACTTTAAAATTTGCACTTATTCTGAAAATTCTTCAATTACATACATTTATACACACATTAATGCTAAAAAGAGGTTAATTTATATAAATGCAACAAACAGGACTAATCATAACAAATTTATAAATAGTGCAAAAAAAAAAATGAATAAATCAAAAATATAAAGGTAAATTTCTCGTGACCTTTCATTAAATTAAGTTGTATAATAACCACGAATGGCCACTGAAGCTGTGCTTTCCAAAGTGTGAAATATCGACCCCTGGGGGAAGGGGCCGATGCAATTGTCCAAAGGGTCGATAGAAGCTATGGGTTTAGTATAGGATCCTATGGGTGGGCTTGAGTTGGGAGAAATGAGAAAGAAATTTTTTTTAAAGAAGAGCTATGGAACACAAAAAGTTTGGGAAACTTTTCACTGAAGCAGCGGTTCTCAACCGGTGCTCCGTGTACACTTCCCGGGGGCTCCGCACCCACTCGAAGAAAATAAATCAGTAAATTCGATAAATGAATATAAGAGGAGAGCGTACGGGGCTCCACCATAGAAATTTTACGCCGAATAGAGGCGACCACTGATGCATATTTGTGTTTGAGTACAGGTGATCATTTGTGGAGATTTTACTGTATTTAGGAAAATGTAATGAAACCCTTTGTATATATCTCCCTATTACGTTTCTGACCTTACTTATTTTTATTTGTACGAGGTTTTGCTTCAGTTGCTATACATTTCTATACATTATCCCTGTATACAGGGCCTAATTTCTTCATGGGCAAATGAAGCCTTTATAACTTTGAGCCCCCGAAATTCAAACAACATAGATTCACTGACCAATTAACATCTTTGACTCTTGTCGCAAGAGCCTCCTGATTCCTGCTTTACCCAGGGCCCTGCCTGTATACACTTCAATTAATCGACGTTTTCACTTCGATTCGAACTCCCAAGTCTTTGGAAAACACCTTTTCTATCAATCGAATCACATAATTTTTCAATTGGTGAAAACGTGTCACTGAAATACAGTGTTTTACGGTTTTCAAAAACCCATCATGAAGAAACGTTGTAAGCGGAAAAACTAAGCGGGATCGACTGTAATTTCTCATGCATATTTTTTACTGGAAAAGTAATAAAATTTAAGATGATTGACTGGTTCAATCAGGGCTGCAACTAGATGCTTGGTTACCCGGGGCAAGCGCGCATTTTGACGCCCCCCTTGTAATGTTGAAGGAGAGGTTTTAGAATGAAATTTTCACCCCATCCGGTCTAGCGCCCGGGGCACGAGACCCGCCTGCTCCTCCCTAGTTGTGGCCCTGTGTTCAATGGCTTTTGACAGGTACTGAAATAATTATTGAACGGGCTACGGTATGCTGATAGCCAGGGCTGTAACTGGGATTTTTGTCGCCCCCACATTCGATAATTTTGTAACGGTGTTCTCTGTCAAGTAAAGGACGTTTTACATAACGTTTAAATAACACTTTTTTTTCCTTTAAAATCTTGAAATGAATACCGTAAAATTGCTTGAGACTTTAGCAACAGTAATGTAATGTTATGATAGTATTTTAAGTATATTTCTTCTCAAGCATAAGATTTTGAATCAAAACGACAGATTTTCACAAAATGTTTTTTTCGGAAACGTCTGTAAAAAAAAAGGTGGGGGGGGGGGGTAATTTTCGGAAAAAGTTCGTTTTGCAGTACTGCTTTCGCATTTATACGACGCGTCGTATAAACGAGGTTCCATTAGAGCCTGAGCCCCCCCCCCCCAACAATTTCAATAAGTTTACGCCTATGCTCAGATATGTCATTCATGTTGTAAGGGGTTGTATAGCTATAAAATAAAAATAAAAAACTTTTTATACCGTTCCCGTGTGCCAAAGAACCCAATTAAGAAGTTGTTACTCTGTCTTTCCCGATGCCAACTAAAATAATTTCGCGTTTCTAAGTGCAATATTCACCGAGATATGCGAATTCGAAAAATTGAGGAAATTTGGGAAAAAACAGCAGTCGATGCGGGTAAAATGGTTTCCCTCATTTAATGCTGTTTTTTTCCAACTTTCTTCGAATATCTCAGTGAGAATTTGAACTTAGACACGTTTTTTTGTCGGAGACCAGGAAACAACTTTCCAATTGGGTTTTGGGGCACAGGGTGTCCGTATAAAAAGTTAACATTTTTATTTTAATGACTATGTAACCCCTGGCAACATGAATCAAATATCTGAGTAATACACATTATTCGGGTACTTTTTCCAATTGGAAGTATGCCCCTAGGACCAATGGTTCGCCAGTAAAATGTCATATGCCCCGTTACCTATGCGCCCTGTGTATTAGTAAATATAGTACGGACTGTTATGTGAAATATTGTGTTGTGTTTAAGCCAACACGCACGTTGCTTCGTTCGCCTGCGAGAGAGCGTTCACATTATGAACCGAAAAAGCCATTTGAAGGTAGCTTGTCATCCAATGAAACATCAGATTTTGACTGTATCAAAATTGAAGTCAAAAAACTGATAATTTTCTCATTTGAAAATTTGATTAGTTATATTTTCCGATGGGCTTGAAATCCTGATAATGAATCATTATTATGTTCACATGAACAGTTTTGTCACTGCGTATATGATTTCTCTGGAATGAATGGTTCAAACAAATATTAAAAAAGTTTTCGCACGTATTTTGGTTCATTCTTTGGTTCATCAGTTCAGCGAAAACAGAATATCATGAATGCGTTGCTTTATCGCTTGTAGTGAAGTTCCCGCCCTGCTGCGGTGCGCGCCCTTAGATACTTAATTTTTTGTAAATTTTCAGAAAAAAAAAATCATTAAAAACAGCTTGCGCGCATGATAAAATATCATGACATCAATGTAATTCAATAAAAATTGATTCAAAATAAAGGAAACTGTTCAATTAAAAAAAAATTTTTAAGATTGAATCAATAAAACCAACTTTTTGCTTCATTTCATGAATTGAACAGTTTCCTTTATTTTTATTCAATTACATTGATGCCGTGGTATGTTATCATGCGCGCAAGTTGTTTTTAATGCATTTTTTTAGATACTTAATTTTTTATAAATTTAAGATATGTAAAACTTTATAAGATAGCACATACAATCAAGAACATGTATAAAAAAATTTGGAATAAATCGATGGTTAAATAGTATTTTTGATATTGCTATATTAGAGCATAGTTTTTCACCATGTTAAAAGATACGAGGCCCCTTAATGTGTACATACATATAGTTTCTCTTATACCATTATTTAAGAAACTATTATAATAATTATCCTTTTTCTTCACCAGAAGCAGGATGGAAAAGAGAAAAAGTGAGCGACCATGCTCAATTTTGGTGTGCAGAATGTTTTTTAAGCTCACAACGAAACCCTTGGAACTGCTGTTTGGAATCGAAACTTTGTTATCCGATTCATGTTCCCTCGTCAGGATTTTGAGCATTGTGTGATCGCGCATTTCAGTTATCACCATTGGACAAATTTGTGATGGAACAATAATATTCTTTCAGACGTGTTTGCATTTGGTGACAGCATCAACTGTGTAAATATCTGTGATATTTTTATATATATTTGGCATAAAACAATCCGACCAGCCGCCAAGAAAATCGGGGGCATTGGTCGCTCTTTGTCTCTCGTTTTGTTTTGAGTTATAATTCACTTATTTATTTTGGATTGTATTTAATAAGGCAAGATTACTCTTAATTCTGTGAGATGCGGGGGCGTAGCCAGAAATTTCGTTCGGGGGGGGGGGGGAAACCAAAGTGACAGAACAATAGATTTGGCCATCTTTTTTCGGTCATTTCGGGGGGGGAGGGAAACCAAAGTGACAGAACAATAGATTTGGCCATCTTTTTTCGGTCATTTCGGGGGGGGGGAAACCAGACCCCCCCCCCCCCCCAAGTCCCTACGCCCTTGGTGAGATGGACATTTTGCATGTATTAGGTAGAGTCGTGATTCATTACGCCATTGGGTTATACTGTGAAAACTTCCGCATCGCGTGTCACACTTTTCGTATTGCTGATGCTATGTATCGTCGTTCTGTGTGAATACATAATAGTTGGTAACACTTATTACACATGTCCATAAATTAAGGATAATTCAGAATCACACGGAAATCTAAAGTAAAAATTTCACCTGTAGAATTATCACATACATCTGCAAGAATGATATGCAAGTTTCAGGAAGCCACCAGATGATGCCAATAGTACGTCACAATGATGAGTGTGTATGAGCAGCGATGTGGACATCGTCAAAGTGGGCTTGTATGATGTTTTACGACGAGTCCAGGTTTAGCTTGCAGTCTGATTCACGTCGGACTTTCATATGGAGAACGCCAAGTACCCGTTACCACCAACACAACATCATTGAACGACACCGTTACTGTGGTGCAGCATTGTTCGTTTGGGGTGGAATTATACTGGGTTCCAGAACAGATCTGCTTGTTCAAAGCGGAACCATGAAAGCCCAAATTTATCGGGACATCATTCTGGAACAACATGTACGTTTGTTTAGGGGTGACAACGCCCGTCCTCACCGAGCAAACATCTTTGTTCTTCATCATTTGTTCTTTATCTTTTGTTGGGCTTTATGAATAAGTAACGTTTGTTTTGTTTCTGAACCTTTATTTGCCGGAACTGGCATTATCCTTAATTTATGGACATGAGTGTATATCGTATGGAATTTTTATGCATCACGTAGTGGTCGCGGCTTAATTTTGTTGCATCGCGGACACACTGGATTGTGTTGTGTAGCCTTTTATAATGCGGATTGGGCGTTAGTTGGGTGAGCGGAGTATCGATTACTGATTTGTGTTGAAATATTGTGATATATGGGGGTGGGAGATTGAATGGTAATGTGAATTAGTCGTGTAACGAGTTTTGCTGTCGTACGATTGTCCGCAGTTTCTTGTGTAGTAGCATCTTTTTAGACATGCGGAGTTTCCTCTAAGACCCCTTTCGCGTGGATCCGGACGAAGTTTTAACAATTGGAATATACTAAGCCTTTCAAGACGAGCCGAAATTCGTCCGCCCCCCCCCCCCCCGCATCTTCGAAGTGTTTGCGCGGGTCCGGACGTCGTCCGCATGTGTCAAAACCTAAGTGATCATGCGAAAGAGGCCTAATACTTCAGAAGTACTGAGGGTCAGGGTCGTAACTAGGATTTTTTTTGTTCCCACTTAAAACTGTCGCCCCTCTAATCACGGCCTGTATTTCCAAGGCAGTCCTAACTGTTGCAAAAATAATTTTTGAACTTTGTTGTTAAAGTCAGAATACGTATAATTTATGAATTAAATATGGTGAACGCTTTATTTCGTGGACTATTTAAATTCACTGCAAGAAAACTTGCCACTAAAATCCGGCACGTTTTTCAAAAACGTCTGGATAAAAAAAAAAAAGGGGGATTGTCCTATAAAACTTGAAAAATGTAACCAATAAACACGTGTTACATTCGAACGAATTTGAAAAATGCAACCATTAGGCGGATCAGTTAAGTTCGCTCGAATGTAACACGTGTTTATTGGTTACATTTTTCAAGTTTTATAGACGAACTTTTACAAAACTTTTATAGTGTAATCCCGGCCTAACACAGAATTGTGATGTGAATGTTTCTAAGCTCAGACATTTTTAAAGTCGCCACCCCTTTCCTGTTTTTCTACTTGCAAATTCTTTGATATCTCCTGAATATTTTTTTTTGGAACATCGAATGGTTTTGGATTGAATTTTTCCGCAAATGACATTGTCATTTTTTTAGCAGCGAAGTTTCCCCGCCCATCACTAGCTCCACCCCTGATTTTGAGGATGCATTTCTTGCTAAAATATAAAACTTAGGGACTTTGGCTCACAGGAATGACGAGTTTACCCCCCCCCCCCCTTCCATGCGATTCCGTATGAATCATTTTCTCAAATTTGAGTAGGGCGATTCCAAAGTCAGACGGTTGTAACTGAATCACTTTGTGGTAAATCACCCGCTGTGGTGTTTCAAACGTGGGTGAATGGCTGTGCTCTCATACTTTCAAACAATGCTTCCGTCGAGACATATTTGAGATGAATAATTATTGTAACAGAATTTACTAATTTTGCAGTTTATCTTTATTCCGGCGAAGGTCATGCATTTAAGTAGATAACGAAAGAAACCAGAGTTAAAATACTGGAATGTAGGGGTTTATGTCAATGATTAAGTCGACGCCGAACGTAATTCTTTTTAAACAAATTTTTCGTCGGTCAGGGGTGAAAAATTTGTTATATTATCCGTGGTCGCGGGCGAGTTTCCATTGACAAGCAAGGTTCACTGCCTCGTGATCTTCCAAGCTTTAAAAAAATATATATATTAGAAACCCCCCCCCCCCCCCCCAGTAGCAAGTATACCGATATTGTTCGGCATAAAGAAATTTGGCAAACGGGACCAATTATCGTACAAAATATTCTCCTGTGAAATGAAATGCTGTAAAAGCGAGACGATTTCGATATACGGGGTAATAATGAAAAGAACTATCCCGACATATGGGCCCCTAACTATCATACCATTCACAGAAACTGAATGAAATTTTGGCATAAGGTATTTCGAGGTATGCGCTCAAGAATGATATGGAAAACAAGTGTCACTCTAACAGTTACGGTTACAGTGAGAAAATATCAAATGGCAACACCAAGTTTTTTGTATTGGAATGGCACCTGTAGCACGAAAAACCCCGGAGCTAGGCAAGGAAAAAGGACTTTGCCGTGCACCAGAGCATTAATGTTCGTCACACCGTTTCTTCGATCCCAGCCTGATTAGTCCTCCACAAGGTCATGTGGAAAATTAGTGAAACACAATAAAATGCTTTATTTTATGCTGCTTCTCTGTCCTTATTGGTTGTCCTCACTTTTAGCCTATCTACCGCCGGTGATTTTCATGCTACAGTTGCCGTTCGGACGCTATTTAGGATTTTTCACAATGGAGATCACATTCCAATACAAAAAACTTGGTGTTGCCATTTGATACTTTCGAAATTTTCTCACTAACCGTAACTGTTTTCCATATCATTCTTGAGCGCATACCTCGAAATACCTTATGCCAAAATTTCATTCAGTTTCTGTGAATGGTATGATAGTAAGGGGCCCATATGTCGGGATAGTTTTTTTTATAATCACCCTGTATATATATCTCGTGCTACTGGGGAAATGGCTACTTGATAGAAAAAACCAAAGGAAAATTGGTTTTAAAAAAAAAATAGCTAGTTAGCCCCGTATTCAGAATCGAGAGATGCTTCCTAGATTCAATAGCTGTACGTTTGATACATTAAAAGCCCCATTGTAACGTATTTGGTGTCTAAAAGTTACGAAAAGAAAATGATGGAAACGAATATTTTTTTCCCTTTTTTTAAGGGGCGCAAGGTATTTGATCCCCCCCCCCCGAACTTCAAGTTATCTATTTCTGCCTGTTTCAGCTACCAAAAATGCTTAATTAAAGCTGTGGAATTTCTTCGATGTACTTTATGGACCCATAATTGCTTTTAAAACAGCCTAAACTATATCAATTTATGCAGTTGAATATTAAAAGACATTCATTTTCATGCTTGAGAAGATATAAATAAAAAGTCAAAATTAATGTTATTGCATGGATATCCAACTCAAAAGTAGGTCCGGATAATTGCTTCATGTTTAATCTTCTGGGGTTCGTATATCTCTAAGCCAGCGGTTCTCAACCTTTTGACTCGCGGAGCCCCGTAGGCCCATTTTTTAATTATCAGTTACCGATTTATTTCTGCTATTTAAAAATATAATTGTTTTTAATGTTACTTGAGAACCACTGCTCTAAGCGAATTCAATATTTCAAAAATCGAGAATTCATTACAATTTTTGGGATTATTGATGAGACAGAAAACACCAAATTTTTGCGTTTCTACATTAAAATCGGCAATTTTAACACTGACTTTTTGCCTGACCCTCAAAGCGGCGATGATTATGACGCTATCCAAAAAGCCTTATTACTGGAAGTGTTGAAAATGTGGTAAACCATGATAAAGTGCTGGCAGAGTTAAAGAAGCGACAAACCACTGTAAAGGCATATACACGTCTGAAACTCCTTGCTAGGGAACTACGGTAACTAGGCCAGTCCCCCGGCTTTTGAAAATACAATAAAAATGGTGTGTATATATACATACACACATACATTGAGTACGTGTGTATATATACATACACACATACATTGAGTACATGTGCTTTGCCCCCCCCCCCCCGGATAAAGTTGAAATGATCGTCCTGACGGTAACCAAAGTAAACGTTCGGAAAGTGATTGTTGAGGCCCAAAAACCATTGTTGCCTGACAATTGTTTGCCCTGCTCCGACGAAATTTTAAAGTAGCCTATCGTTCAAGTCTGGTCCTATTTGGTGTATATGCAAAATATGGCGACGACCGATCGAAAAGGGTGGCGTTAGGTTAAGTGCAAATTGAGATGCGACGCGAGTTCACATGTAGACAAAATGTTTGAGTCTCCTCAATTTATCCCCCGTCCAGAAGGCACTTTTCTTTAATGGTAACGTCCCGTATTTTATTCGGTAATTACTCCTCGGGTTTTCTTTGGTTTATTTTAGTAATACGAACTTCGCTTGCTTTTAGCATTAATTTTTCCGTATTTATCTCCAGGAAATATGGTCAGCCTAGGTATATGATACAAGTTAAATTGCTTTTTTTCTTAGGAAAAAAAAGAATGTGTCGGGAGGGGGGGGGGAAGAAATATATGAACAATACTATGTGCTGCCATCTATATTCGGTAGAATAATACGTGATGTTGACACCACAGAGTATTAACCAGGAAAATTAAAGCCCGTATGCAGGGGCGTAGCCAGAAATTTCGTTCGGGGGAGGAACCAAAGTGACAGAACAATAGATTTGGCCATCTTTTTCCCTTTTTTCGGTCATTTTCTCACATTTCGGGGGGGGGGGGAAGAGAACCAGACCCATAAGTCCCCCCCCCCCCGGCTACGCCCTTGCCCGTATGCCGCCACTTTTTATCTTATCTGGAGAGGGAGAATGCACTTCTATAGGCCTTCCAATACCAAAGTAACCTTTTCCTTCTGCCAGCCCTCCCCACACCCTACTTTCCTGACTGGATAGATTTCACATGATCTCATTTTCGTAAACCTCCCCCAGGGCCGTCATTTCAACTTTTTCCGGGGGAGAGAGGGCGCGGGCACAGAGCATGTACTAAAGGTACGTATATTTTTTCTGTATATATATAACATTTGCAGTGTATTTTCAAAAGCGGGGGCCGCCCCTTGAGCCCATCATGCGTTGAAACGGTATTGGAATAATTGCGTGCCGTCTTTACTTATGGTCCTATCAGGGTGGTTCGTGATAAGTAGCTAAGCATATAAGTTGGAAAGCAATCATTTATTGTCAGGTAGGGGACCTCAGGAAAAAAATTTGCTCGTGTGGCGCCCAGTATGATGTTGCAGGCGCATTCGAAATGCTCCTTATTTCGGCACAGCTCTCAAAACGCGCATAACGGACGTTTTTTTTTTTACCCATTCCTACTGGTATGAGTTTGCGTTGCCATCTGTTTTTAAATATGTGAACAGCTACCATCAACCACTAGAGGGCAGCACCATGTATAATGATCATCGAGCTTATATTGGAGAGAGTTGACGTCAGCGGTCTCCGCCCGAGACAGCACCTAGTGATAGGCCTTCGCAGTCTGCTTGTGACGTCAGTAAGTAGTCCATTTTCCCTCAGAACATTCGGAAGAAAATTCCCTGCTCAGTATCATCGTTGTGAGGAAAAGAAATCGGGCCCAGAATTGGCGATTTCTGTACTCCACATCCAATCACTGCGGTATTTGTGAGCCAATCAGGAAAATTGCACGCCAGAGCAAAGGTCTGGACACACACATCCGCACCGTACCCGACCATCACCTCCTAGAGATAGGCCTCTGCTGTGTTTGCCATGAACGTCATTCAGACTACCTAGCAAGTTTGCCACACAGCATCATATTTCGTTTCTTCTTATTTTGGCGTCGAATCTTCCTGATCGCCTCACAAAAGCCGCATAGTGACTGGACGTAAGGCATAGAAATCGCTTACTATGAGCTCGATCATTTCTTTTCCTCACAACATTGATACTGGCACGAGCGGGGAATTTTTTCCCCCGAATATTCTGAGGGAGAATAGACTACTTACTAACGTCACAGGCAGAGGCCTTCTATCTCTGGGAAGTGAGGGCCCGACACGTGCGTCTGCCGAGGGTAGGTCATCACATGGTCAAAGAATATTGCCTTGCTAAACAATGCAGCCGTTCACATGTCTCCGCACACCGTCACCGAGTAGTTTATTTTATATTTTCACGGGGGAAGAGAGCGCTCATTATTCCGTTTCTTAACTTTCATGAATTGCGAAACTATTCTATTTATTTCTTGAATTTCATCAATTCTGGAATTGGTATTTTCAATAATTCCAAAATTATTTCTTTTGTTACTAAAAAAAAAAAACTTTGTTACTTTAAAACTAACTTAAATTCTAATTTTTCATTGGTACTGGAATAATTTCTTTCAATTATTTTTTAATCCATCGATTCTAAAGTTTTCATTAATTTCGGAAACGTTTTTTCACATTGGTTTAAAATTACCTCCATTAATTTTTGTGTTAATTCACATTTGTGTAGTTATTTTTTGTTTTTGTATGGGGTATTTCTTAGCGTTCGTGTACATTCAGTATGCCGATTCCCTCTCCCCACAAAATATATGAAATCTTGTTTAAGGAACGGGTGTCCTAAACACTCTTCATGCACCGAAATTGTTCGCACCTGGCCCCGGTTCTGTGGCACTAGCGTAATATGTAGAAAACATATGGATGGAAAAAACAAAGTTTAAAATTGTTTCGTAGCATGTAACGAAATTTAGCCAGGGAGATTTTTGTTAAAATAATATAAACTTGGAAAACTAACTGGGTTTAATTTCCGATGCTCTTCTATAAATGAATCATTGTTTTGGTTTGAACATAAATAGAAAACGGTTCGAAAATTTTTGGGCTTTTTTCTGATGTGAAAAATATAGGAGACATTTTAAATTTGATACTCGCATTAGACGCAACATGTTAAGCCATAAATGCTCAACCCATGTCCTGTGCTCCAAATGGGGCCCGTGCCAACAAAATAAACCTCTCAAGTGGTCCTCAAGCATATTTCATAACCACTTGAGCGACTAGCGGCACACCTCCAGTTCACGCAAGTGGATCGTGATACATTTGCAGATTATCCTATTGAGTGGTTGGTGGTACATCTCCAGATCTCTCGAGTGGCCCGCGGTACGCTTGCAGATCACTTAAGCGGCACGTGCCGCCACTTTTTAGATAATTTAGGAGGGTCGTGGCTCATGTCTGGATAACTCAAGAATCCCGCGAAATATTTCGAAACGATGAAGTGGCCCACACCTTCCAATAAGTTGAGCACCTTTGTGCTAAATATCTGACAAAGGTGTTTCAGCGACTTTGACAACGAGTGCTTTGAATTATTATCGAATACTGGTGAGGAATTATCATTGAATGAAGCCCCGGCAAACTAAACACCCCAATCGTTATTGATTTTAATATCCATTTGCCATCTGCAGAGGAGCTAATTTTTAGTTTAGAAGATTCCGCGTACACACACAGAGTAAAAGATATGCGCTCTCTTTCGTACAATGTGCTGCTCCTACTGAGCTGAGATACACTTCTCCGAGGTGTTATCGGAATTCGACACCATCTGCCTCTACAAATGATTGTGTTTATGATGGCGGTTGACTCTGAAGAAAAACGACAGTATGTACGTGAGGAAGAGAGTACCGCTCTCCCCCACAGATTGTTTTAATTTCTATATGACTTTTTCCCCTTCTCTCCCCTCTCTTTTATCACTCCATAAATAATCTCTCTCCAAACTGTAAACAAGAATACATATAGTCAAACTAAACAAAAATGGCCGTCTTTTTATTTTCAGCTGCATTTACAAATACAACGCCACAACAGGCAAAATGCCCAACGAGGTGGCTGATAAAAAGATGCCCATAAAAATATGGATGTCATATGTTTGAAAAATACAGCAACCCCATTAAAAATGCAATTAACACAAATTATAAACAATATATACACATGATAAAATATTATACAATGCCCATAAAGAATACTTATGGTTGTCTTATTCTAAGAATGGATAGCTTCTCGATTTACCCCAACATGTTTATCGTATTTGTTTTCAAACGTGCCAATTGTGTTACAATTTACTACCTCCGGGGGTAAGCTATTCCATTTATTAACAACCCTATTAGAGAAAAATTCCCTGCGACACCATAACCTTGCATTGTCCCTCACCAATCGATACTGGTGTCCCCTTGTAAAAGCGGTTGATTGGCGGTGTACTAAAAGTTCATGGTCCATCCCATTGAAAATTTTGAACACTTCGATCATATCTCCTCGACACCTGCGATAGGATAAAGATCCTATCCTTTTCGCGGCTTTGTTACATACAAAAAAAAATCTATCGGAGATCAATCCAAAATAAAAATTTCTATAGAAAACGCACGCACACATACAGATAAAAATATATACATGTATAGATTATTTACAGAAATGTTTAGAACAATTAATTATTAATTTACGCTAGGGCTGTTATATCCAAATCACTCATTAATTAATTTACTGAACATTTTGATTACACCGAACCGGCTGCGTTAAAGCCTTGAAGCAATCGACACAGCTTCGTTAAGCTAGTAGTCAGCATACGGAAAGGTGGTGGTCTGAAGAGGAACGAACCGAGCTACGGTCCTGATGTGTGTGTGTCTCCAGACCTTTAGAAGAAACGAAATATGATGCTGTGTTTCAAATGTGGCAAACTTGCTAGGTAGTCTGAATGACGTTTATAGCAAACAGTGCAGAGGCCTATCTCTAGGAGGTGCTGGCTGTGAGAACGGTGTCTCTCAAAATCTTCCCCCCCCCCGTTATTTTCGTACGGCATCCACAGAAATTTAAAACAATACATGAAAAAAAATAATTTCAGCATCGATAATTCCGAAAAATTAATGTAAGATAATTTCAGCATTAGAGAGTTTTTTTTTGTTTTCCAAATTAAAAATATGAAAGGAAAAATATATATCTACTCTATAATATAAAATCACGAACTCGAAAAGGGCCTGTTGCTAAGCAACCGAGTGACGGAAATCTGTTACGGAAGTCGGTTACGATTTTGGGTCAAGTATTCATTTAACACCTGAGGACATCGGGAACCGCTTGACCTGTAGGGATCAAGTTTTGTGCATGTACCCAGAGGTATGTATACATCACCAGTGCTTCCAACACACAGGGTCCGGGTACCCAGGGCGGGGCATTGGACAGATCTCTTTATGGGGAAATTGACAGGTTTCATTTTGAGTCGAGGATGAATACTTGCTTCTCATTGCGAATTGTGCTGCATTGCTTATTGTGGCACTGAAAAAATAATGGTGCATTACTGATTGCGGGGCATTGCATATCGTAGTGCATCGCGTGCTGTATTGTCAATTGCAATGCCGCGTTTAATGCGTATTGTGGTGCATTGCGTACTATAGTGCTTTGCTTATTGCGATGCATCGTATACTATGCTGCATTGCTTATTTGTGGTATACAATATTACTGATTACACACATTACTGATTGTGATGCTTTACGATTGTAGAGCACTGAGTGCTGTATTGCTTACTGTAATACAGTGCTTATGGATTATTGTGGCTCATTGCGTATTATGGTGCTTTGTTTAGTGCGATGCATCGCATATTATGCGGTATTGCGGTGCATGAGGTATGCTGGTGTATTTGTTATTGTGCTGTATTGCCTACGGTGGTGGTGTATTGCCGATGGGGATAAATTACGCATTTTGCCGTTGTGCTTAATGTGGTGCACTGAATATAGTGGTGCATTTCTTATTGTTGTGCTTTGAATATGGTGGTGCGCTAATTTTTGTGCTGTATTGCCTGTGGTGGCGCATTGCTTATTGTGCTGCATAGCCGATGATGGTGCAATCTGTCCTGTATTGCCGATGGAGGTGCATTATGTATTGTGCTGTATTGCTAAATGTGGTGCCCTGATATAGTGGTGCATTTTTTTTTGTGGTGCCCTTAATATAAGGTACTACTTATTGTGCTGCATTGCCTAAAATGATGCAGTGCTTATTGCACCGAATCGCCGATGGCGTAGCATTGCGTATTATGCTGTATTGCTTATTGTGGTGCATTGCGTATTATGCTGTATTGCTTATTGTGGTGCATTGCGTATTATGCTGTATTGCTTATTGTGGTGCATTGCGTATTATGCTGTATTGCTTATTGTGGTACATTGCGTATTATGCTGTATTGCTTATTGTGGTACATTGCAGCGCATCGCGTGATATATTGCTTACTGTAATACAGTAATTTTTGCGTATTTTATGGTGCTTCGCTTATTGCGTCGCACCATACATCGCGTATTGTGGAGCATTACGTTTTATGCTGTATTGCGAGGCACTGTAAATAGTGGTACATTGCTTATTGTAATGCATCGCATTCTGTATCGCTTATTCTAATGCATTGCTTATGTGATGCATCGCGTATTGTACTGTATTGTGCATATAGTTATATGTATTCTGGTGCATCGCGTGCTGAATTGCTTATTGTGGTGCGTTGCTAATTGCATTATAGTGTATCGCGTACTGTATTTATCATTGCAATGCAGTTCTTAATGCGTATTGGGCTGTATTGCTTATTGTGGTGCATTGCGTATTGGGCTGTATTGCTTATTGTGGCGCATTGCGTTTTGGGCTGTATCGCTTATTCTAATGCATTGCTTATGTGATGCATCGCGTATTGTACTGTATTGTGCATATAGTTATATGTGTTGTGGTGCATCGCGTATTGTACTGTATTGTGCATATAGTTATATGTATTGTGGTGCATCGCGTGCTGAATTGCTTATTGTGGTGCGTTGCTAATTGCATTATAGTCTTTCGTGTACTGTATTTATCATTGCAATGCAGTTCTTAATGCGTATTGGGCTGTATTGCTTATTTTGGTGTACTGCAAATAGGTGTGCATCGCTGATTATAGTGTATCGCTTGCTTATTGTGTTTCAGTGGTTTTATGGCGTATTGTGGTGCTTATTGCGATGTATAGTGCTTTATTGCGTATTGAGCTGTATTGCTCATTATGGTGTGCATTGCGTATTGTTATGCATTACGTGTTGTAGTGCATCGCGTACTGTATTGCTTATTATAATGCAGTACGTATTGCGTATTTTGGTGTATTGCGTTTTGTATGCATTACATAGTACATCGTGTTCCATATTGCTTATTATAATGCTGTGTCTACTGCTGATTGTGCTGTAGGCCTTGTAGGCCTTATTGTAGTGCACTGCAATATGGTGCATCGCGTATTGTTATGCATCACATATTGTAGTGCATTGCATGCTGTATTGCTTATTATAATGCAGTGCTTATTCCGTATTCTGGTACATTGTGTATTGTGCTGTATGACTTATTGTAATACATTTCGTATTGTGTTGTATTGCTTAATCTAATGCAGTGGTTATTGCTATTGTGCTGTATTGCGTATTGTGCTGTATTGCTTATTGTGGTGCATTATTGCGTATTGTGCTGTATTGCTTATTGTGGTGCACTATTGCTTCTTGTAATGCAGTGGGTATTGCTATTGTGCTGTATTGCTTATTGTAATGCAGTGGGTATTGCTATTGTGCTGTATTACTTATTGCCGTGCACTGCCAATACAATGATGATTTTAGTGCATCGCATGCTGTTTTGCTTATTATAATGCAGTTCGATGCAGTCTGTATTGCGTATTGTGGTATATTGCTTACTGCGATGTTTCGCTGATTGCAGTGCATTGCGGATTTTGCTGGTTGTTGATTTTTACTGTTATGCATTACGTACTGTAGTGCATAACGTGCTGTATTGCTTATTGTAATGCAGTTATTATTGCGTATTGAGGTGCATTGCGTATTATTCTGCTTTGCTTGATGCGATACATCGCGTTTGCGTATTGTGGTGGATTGCATATCCACCTGTATTGCTTATTTTAATGAGTGCTTATTGTATATTGGGGGTGTATTGCTTATTGCGGCGTACTGCAAATAGTGGTGCATTCCATATTGTAGTGCATCGCATGCTGTAATGCTTATTGCAACGCAGAGTGCTTATTGCGTATTATTGTGTTTTGTTGAATGCGATACATTGCGTACTGTGGTGCATTGCATATTGTGCTGTATTGCTTATTATAATGCAGTGCTTGCGGTGTATTGTGGTACATATTATGGTACTTTGTCTATTGCGTATTGTGGTGCATTCCTTATCATGGTACACTACTTATTTTGCAGTATTGCTGATGTTGGTGCATTGCTTATTGCTGCATTGCCGATGGTGGTACATTGCGTTTTGTGTTGTATTGTGGTGCACTGCATATAGTGGTGGATTGAGTATTGTTCTTTATTGCCGATAGTGGTGCTTTGCGTGTTGTGATACACCGTATATAGTGAATCGCTACTTAATTTGCTGATATGGTGGTGCATCGCATATAGTGGTGCATTACTTATTGTGCTGTATTGCCTATCATGGTGTATGTATCACGTATGTATTGCGGTGCATCGAGTATTCTGTTGTATTTATGATGGCAGTGCATTGCTTATCGAAATCAGAATGGGAACTGACTATTTCGCTGGCATTTGGAGTGCCTGAGGAATATTTTGCTTTATAATTAAAAAAGATGTGACGAGTAGTTAGCTCCATTGGAGGAGTTGGACGCCGTAGTATATATATAAACTTCATTTACTTGCCACAAAGCAAACAATTTTGCAATAGCTCTTGTTTTACCCATTTTTTTCTCGATTTTGCATCTTTTATTTTCAAATTCTCCTCCTCCTCTAACGACAGGGCTATTATAGCCAAATCACCATTACTAAATTTGCTGAACAGTTTTGAACCGGCTACGTCAAAATCTTAAAGCAAACTGACACGGTTCGATGGCCAGCATACGGTGTGGTCTGAAGGGGGACGAGTCAAGGGGCCGTTCAAGTATTACGTAAACAAATTTTTAGCCTTTTTTCACCCCCCCCCCCCCCTGTTAGCAAAATTTCGTCATCAGCTCTGTCCCTCTGAATCCTAACTCGTATTTTCATAAGGGGTGGTTGATGACGTAAGCATTATTCAACCCCCCCCCTTCCCATGAAAAGTCAGCGAATCGGAACCCCCCCCCCCATCGATGATGACGTAATACTTGAACGGCCCCCAACTGATGCCCAAGCTACGGTCCTGGCACGGTGCGGATATGCGTGTCCAGAACTTTAAGCGGTGAGCAGGTGAAGCGAAACAAATAATAACAAAAATAATTAATTTTCGTTAAAGCGGTTTGAGCCAGTGAAAACAGGTAGGCGGTCGCACTATGGCCGCCGTCCCCTTGAGATATCAGAAGCTCTGACAAGTGTATTGGGCTTTTACTACGTTGTAGGCATTGGTACAAAGTCGATTTGTTTAGTTATATTTGTTACAGACAAGTAACTGTTCGCAGTGACATCTAATGAGTCTTTATATACTAAGTCATCAATATAAAATGAATACTAATGAAATTTGTGTCCGGGGCCTTCACGGGGATGCCCGATATGCCTCCGAATCAGGTACCCCGTTTCATTTTAGGGGTGCAGGATGAATCTCATTCTTTTCTTGGTTTGGGGTAATTTGTTGGGAGCCCCTGGTTTTTATTCGTTTGAAAAACGGAAATTTTTTCTTGGCACTCCAGCGGGGGATGTCCGACAAGCTTCCAAGTCCAGGGCCCCATGTGTAAATTGACAGGTTTGTTTTGGAGGCCCTGGATGAATCTCATTTTTTTCTGTTGTTCAACATTGTAGAATTTGCATTCTGGGTCCCCCCCACCACTAAGAATCTGCGTATTGGGTCCCCGCTACTGGATATGGGGCCCTGGATTTTATTTGTCGTAAAATTAATAAAAATGAAAATTTTTCGTTTCCCCTCACACGAGGGATGTCCGACATTCCTCCAGGTAAGGGGCCGTTCAAGTATTACGTAAGCAAATTTTTAGCCATTTTTGACCCCCCCCCCCACTTGTCAGCAAAATTTCGTCATCAGCTCTGCCCCTCTGAATCCAACTCATATTTTCATAAAGGGTGGTTGATGACGTAAGCATTATCCAAACCCTCCCCTCCCCCACTTGTCATCAAAAGTCAGCAAATCGGAAACCTCCTCACTCCCCCATCGATGATGATGTAATACTTGAACGGCCCCTAAGGGCCCCCCATGAAAAACTTGACAGGTTTCATTGGGAGGCCCGCTGGATGAATCTCATACATTTTTACTGTTTAACATTGTAAACTTTGCAACATCGGTAGCCCGAGATAAAGCCAGTGTGGGGCCCCACTAAAAGTATGCAAATCCGGACCCAAGTAATTGGTTGGGGCACTGGATTTTATTCGTTGGTAAAACGAATACAAATGAAAATTTTTCATGACACTCGCTCCGCGGGATGACCGACAAGCTTCCAAGTCGGGGGCCCTATGTTTACAGGTTTCATTTTTGGGGCCCTGGATGAATCTCATTCTTTTCTGTTGTAGAATTTGCAACAGCCGAAGCCCAAGATAAAGCCAGTCTGGGGCCCTATTCGTTGATACAATGAATACAAATGAAAATTTTTCGTGGCACTCGCAGCGTGGGACGTCGGACAAGCTTCCAAGTCGTGGGCCCCATGAGGAAATTGACAGGTTTCATTTTGGAGGCCCTGGATTAATCTCATTGTTTTCTCTTGTTTAAACAATGCGGAATTTGCAACAGCTGAAGCCTTGATAAATGCAGTCTGGGTCTCCACTAAAATCTGCGTAGTGGTTCCCCGCTACTGGATATGGGGCCCTGGATTTTATTCGTCATAAAATTAATAAAAATCAAAAACTTTCGTGGCCCTACACACGAGGGATGTCCGACAAGCCTCCAGCTCAGGGCCTCCCCATGAAAAATTTGAGATTCCATTTCGGGACCCCCGGATGAATCTCATATATTTTTATTGTTAAACATTGTAAAATTTGCAAAATCGGTAGCCCGAGATAAAGAAAGTCTGGGGCCCCACTAAAAGTATGCGAATTGGGACCCAGGTAATTAGTTGGGGCCCTGTATATTTTTCGTTCGTAAAATGAATACAAATGAAAATTTTTTGTTTCACTCGCAGCGGGAATTCTCTCGATTTCGCACAAGCTTCCAAGTTGGGGCCCCCATGTAGAAATTGACAGTTTTCATTTTGGGGGCCCTGGATTAATTCCACTGTTTTCTGTTTAAAATTGTGGAATTTGCAACAGCTTAAGCCCGGATAAATGCAGTCTGGGTCTCCACTAAAATCTGAGTATTGGGTACCCACTACTGGATGTGGGGCCCTGGATTTTATTCATTGTAAAATTAATAAAGATCAAAAATTTTCTTAGCCCCTCACAGGAGGGATTTCCGACAAACCTCCAGGTCAGGGCCACTGGATAAATCTCATACATTTTTATTGTTTAACCGTGAATCGAACCCGATCCCCTTGCATGCCGGGCAAGTGCGTTAACCAATACACCAGAGACACACTTTTCAATGCCTTTTAAAACCATTAGTAGCGTGAAGCGCTGAGTGGAGTCCGCAGCCTCCGGATTGTCTCACGACTATGCTTTAGGAAAGGCGACCACACATTTAACTTGGACACGGGGAGCGGCAACCCAAGTCGGTAAGATACTCGCCTATAGTACCAAAGGATGTTTAAAGGTGTCGCGAGTTGGATACCCGGTTCGTCCTTGTCAGAAAACATTCCTGACACAGGGGTACAACAGAAACGATGACATGAGCGCTATAGAAATTGCTACCGCAGGGAATCCCCATCGAGGGGTTAGCACACCAACCTCTCGATGAGTATAAATTTCCGTTCGGAATCGACAATAAATTGTAGGTCGCGGTCGGTCGCGTAATTCCATACCGTACATAGGATTTTTAACATGGGATGTGCCTCATTGGCTAAGATTACTATTACGTCACTAAATCGTCACACCCGCTCGTGACTTCGGAACTCGATGTAATGCGCATGCGCGGCATATTTATTGTCGCGTTTTTCCGGCGACTGTTGGTTGGCCCCTATATACTGCCTGCCAACGTTTAATAGTACATATATCTAATTTTAGCTGCAATCGGCGTGTGCCAGTCGGTGTAATGTTTAGAGTACGGGGTTTGTGTATCGAAGGTTGTGGGTTTGAATTTCAATGTAATCCCATTCGAATTCTTTTTTCAATAGTGTTACCCACGGTCTGTTTTTGGAATATCTTGTTTCAACTTACAAGTTTTGCCATATTTCGGTTGTGGTGACAACATAGTTGATATTTTCAGTCCGGTGGCCCCCCTGTAACGGCCGGAGGAGCGAAGCGACGTCCGAGCCCGAACGTAGTTCGGCCTACAGGTGCATTTATTAATAAAGTAGTCGGAAGCATGTTTTTTTGAGTTGTGATATTATATTGTATATCATTATTATGATAATTATATTATGTTGCTGTAAAATTTTATGTGTTTGTAATATTATATCGTGATCTTTAATGAATCCTGGTGTTTGGCGATAAGTTGCCAAACGTAACAGCCATAGCTCCGAATCGGTAATGTTCGGCTCTTCGGCTAGTACGTCAGGAGAAAGGTTCGGATTAGAATTTCCCTCGATCTCGGGCTAACGAGAAATCGGGGCTAACGTAAAATATTATAAAGCTTGATTATTGGATCGCATATTCGAAGCACTGAAAAATGCCTTCCTCTCACCTAAAGCAAGCAGCAACACGAACGAGCAACGAAAAAAAGTAGGACCCAGTTGGTCACGTGACTTTCGAGTGCCGTAGCCCTCTCTTTCTCGTTAGCCCTGCCTCGATCTTAAATGACGTCATTGTGATCTTCGCCAATGAGCGTACCCCATGTTAAAACCTGTGTACATAATGGACTTGTGCGTCCCGGTCTAATTAGCCCTCGTGTGCAGAAAATTATCAACTTGGACACACGTTACAACAAGATCCACACATCCGTATATAATAAAAAATCTATATATATAAAATTGATTTTCTGTGTGTCTGTGTGTGTGTATGTTCTCTATACAAATCTACAATTTTAGATCGATCGTCGCCAAATTTTGCATATATACCAAATGGAACCCGACTTGAACGATAGGCTACTTTAAAATTTCGTCAGACCAGGGCAAATGCCCCAAGTGGGCAAAAAACTGTCCGGCAACAATGGTTTTTGGGCCTCAACAATCACTTTCCGAACGTTTACTTTGGTTACCGTGGTTCCCTAGCGATGAGTTTCAGACGTGTTTATGTCTTTACAACGGTTTGTCACTTCTTTAATGTTGCCAGTTATGTATAATAGTTTATGCCTTTATAATGGTTTGCTACATTTTCAATACTCTCAGTAATGAGGCTTTTTGAATAGACGTCATAATCATCACCATCATCGCTTTGAGGGTCAGGAAAAGGGTGATCCTCATAGAAATCACTATTAAAATTGCCGATTTAACTGCATAAATACGGAAATTTAGTGGGGAGGGGGGGGGGGGTTCACTGCCACATCAATAATTTTAAAAATTAATTTGAATTCTCGATTTTTGAAATATTGAATTCACTTGGAGATACGAAGCCCAGAAAATTAAAAATATGAATAATTTGCCGGATCTACTTTTGAGTTGGATATTCATGCAATAACATTGATTTCAACTTTTTATTTACATCTTCTCAAGCATGAAAATTAATGTCTCCGTATTGCCTTTTGATATTTATTTGCATAAATTCATATAGTTTATGATGTTTTTAAAATTAGTTATGGGCCCCGTAAAGTTCATCGAAAAAATTCCACAGCTTTAATTAAGCATTTTTGGAAGCTGAAACAGGCAGAGATGGATAACTTGAAGTTCAGGGGGAGGGAATCGAAATACCTACCACCCATAAAAAAAAGGGGGGGGGGACTATTCATTTCTACGTTTCTTTAAATTTAGATTTATTTCTTTCATGAGTCGCGCAGGACGTCGCCATATTGGTTAACTTAGACACGGTTTGCATGTCCCTCAAAGAAAGAGGGAGATATCGCATGATCCAAAAAGCCTCATTGAAGAAAACCCGGGCAGCGCCGGGTATTGTAGCTAGTATAATATAAAAGAGAAAAAAAACCGAACACACATACATGCACTGACTACCACCTATCGGCACCCACTAAACTATAAACGGTAGTTATGTTATGTATATGCAAACACTAGGTTGTGTCATTAAGTCTAAAAAATTTTATTCAGTCATAAATTCAGCCTGCCAGGTCTTTAAGCAGCTGAAATAGCCCTGAGGGCAAAACACTTTCCCATTCCTCAAACTCGCTTACAGTCCTTTTATAAATGCACATATTGCATCACTAATTTTGAAAAACAAAGTCCCAAAGATGTTCTGAAAATGGTTAAGAATCGCCGCAGTGAACACCGCGGACCAATAAGCGCGACGACGTAAACGCTCGTTACCGCATAACGACAGCGCCGTAATAAGTCGATGCTACAAATCAAAAAATTATCTATAAATTTTAGAGAGAAAAAAATATATATAAAATTTCAACTGTAATTTAATTAAACCGAAGATAAGTTCGATTTCAAAAATATAACAAAAATATAACAAAAATATATTAATTGCTGCTACAAAATACTTTTTTATCTGGTTTATATCAATTTCATGTTGAATATTAATACGGCTGAAATTTTAAAACGGGTATTCTACATTTGTTTTTTGCAATCGTCGGCAGATGGCAGAACATCCGAAATTTAGTTTTCGATAATGCATTTCATTTTTTGCTTACTCCAGTAAATTTTGGTGGATTAACTAAAATCGGTGAAAAATATTTGTTGATATGTCGAGTAAAGTGCGGTCATATTTTTCGATCGTAAGTTATTTAGCTCTCGGAAAAAAGTTTGAAACCTTATCCGTATTGCGTTTGCGATAACACTTGGCGATTTTTATTTGCATATTCATGCTTTCTATACATACCTGTAATAGTTATTTGCAACTTTTCGATATACTTAATGCCCGGAATGCCAAACTGGCGGGTCCGACTAGACAACACCAAATAAATAGTTTTCTATTATAAAAACACACATCACACAATGTTCATTATGAATTTATTATGCTATTTTGAGTACCATGTGTGTGTGTGCTTAATATCCTGTCGGAATTGTCATAATAGTCTAATGAGAAACAGAAGAAAACAACACAGAATTCTGGAATTGTATCAATAATATTTGACGGCTAAACGAAAAATAAGAAAATAAAAAATAATAAACAATGGAAAGTGAAAACGGTAGCGTGAACCTAGTCTAGATACAGTCCTGGTTTAGTTAGACCTAGTCACTTGGATCCCGGCGCTGTTCCCGTGTTAGCTACCTCGCCTGGTAACAAAGGAGGTTACACTATGGTGGGCAAGAACAAAATGATGTCTGTGTTCTCCAGACTAATTTACTCATAAACGATTGTTGTCTTTGGATTTTGGATAGATGCTAAGGCTTGAGTGTTACAACGCCGGTTTATTGAAATTTGCGTTGAGCTCTCCATTGGAGTTCTGATCTGTCTGTGTTTATTAGGGGGCCGTTCAAGTATTACGTCAGCAGATTTTTAGCCATTTTTTTAGTACTCCCCCCCCCCCACCTCCTAACGCTGGTATTGGGATCAGAGAAGAGCGGGGGGGGGCAGGAACTCCGCTATTCCCCCCCGATGATTGCAAAAAAATATTTTTAAAAGCAAATTAAAATTTCTGAAGAAAATACCTTTATATGTTATTATAATCAATATCTGTTAATTTCATTGCTATTTGAAGTCTAAGAACTCAAAATTTCTCTAGAACAAATTCATTACGACAAACCCTCTAAGCCATATATGTTAAACATATGGCCCGAGCGCCATATGTGGCACACCACCACAAACCTAATTTTGTAAAAATGAACAAAGCGGCACATTTGCAGATCGCTTAAGTGACCCGTGGCACAATTCCAGGGTTATTAAGCGGCCCGTGGCATATTTTTAGATCATTCGTGCAGGCCCGTGGCATAGTTTGGAGCGGCCAACAGTGCAGTTCTACATCACTCAAGTTACCCGGGGGCATTCCCAGATTATGTAAGTGATTCACGGCATGCTTAGAGATCATTTGAGTGACGTGCGGCACAGTTTCAGAACACTTGAACGGTCCGGATACATTTCCAGATCACTTGAGGATCAGCGGGACATTTAGAGATCACTAACGTTCTGCAGAGGACTTATCAATGCGAAGAATTCTTCGCATTGATAAGTCCTCTGCAGAACCTTAGTGATCTCTAAATGTCCCGCTGATCCTTAACATTAACATTCTTCGCATTGATAAGTCCTCTACAGGTGCCCACAAACAAGGGGAAGGTTTTTCTCGTTTTTGGAACACCCAGTATAAGATGCCATTATAAGAATTTTTCACATTTTTATAAAGTGTGATTGATGACGTAAGCATTATTCAACCCCCGTCCTCCATCTACGATGCTGACGCAATACTTCAATGACCCTTTATGAGCTCTTTTCCGTGTTTCACTCAATCCCGTGTCCAAAACTATTTGGAGCCCACCAAATACATGCTATCCCGGAATTGCTATCAAGCTTTCTCTGTTCCAGATTGGGACTATTGCTGAGTGAAGACTTTGAGATTCCTCCACTGTTTTCCAAAACATGCAATCAGCCAGCCAGAGCGATGTCCTACATTAGTTTAGAGGAGTTTAGTTCAACTTGGGAGCTTTCTACAGACAAAGCGGAATTTAAAACTCGAATTTTAAAGAGAGCGGAGAAAAAAAAATCCTCCAGCCTCGTGGTTTCACTGCAAACTATGATACTGTACACAAAAAACAATGCAACATGGTTCTACTCTACAACCATTTTTAATCTTTATAAAATACGCAAACTCATAGTTTACTCAAAACTTTCAACCGTATATTTGACATGCGGTTTGCACCAAAAATTACACCAGGAATTCGTATTTCATTTGGTAACAAAAAAATCATTTCAGAATTTCGTCGATTTTCTCTCCCATGACAATCGACTTAGATCGTGAATAACTAAAAACTTCGCGTTATTTCGCACACCTAATGGATATTACAAATTCAAATATATCGAAAACGAAAGTCTAATTTAATGATTGTTTTATATCTTTCGTGATTGATCAAATTCCGAACGATTTCCGCTCTGACGATCACGACCGACGGGTTGCCGATCGCTTCTCCTAATCTCGCATATTAAGAGAAAACTCTGAAAGGAGTGACCGCGGTATGCCTGCCGTTCACTCAGCTCACTCAGAAGAAAACCAAGAAATGAATCCAGCCGTCTTCTTTATGGGCAAGCCAAATACCTCCGAACACTGTCGAGCCAACGATAACGATAGGCTGACACGAACCTAATTTGTAATAGGCCTTTCGTGGAAGAAGGAGTCCTTCTCACCCAGACATCGCATACAAAGAATTCGCACCAAAGCTTTCTTTTTTATAATGTTTGATCCCGTCGCATCCATTGTTAAAGAATGATACTGAGTGCTTATTGTTGACAGTTTAGGAATGTATTTCAACAATGTAGATAGAATTAATTTCACCGGCATTGTTGAAATTCTCTCTCATTCTTAAAATTGAAACTTTTGTTGATCCGTTTCATTCCCGAACAGGTGAGTTGCATCGGTATGTTTTGTTGCGCGATAGGTTTACCGGAGGTACATTGCTGATGCGTTTTAAACATCCTCATATATGAGTTATTTACCTTCCCCCAACTACTCACTCACTGTATAATGAATTTTACAATACAGTTGATATTTTATCTAAATTGTAGATCTAATATTTTAGTTTCTGGTGATTTTAATATGTCTTCGATCGATTGGCAACTCATATTATTTCTTAAACGTATTATAGTTTTCTAAATATACGTTTAGGAGACTGTATTACAGTCAACTTTAATTCTAATCTGGTTTTAATTTTTATTTGAAATATAAGTAATTTTTCAAGAAATATCATTAATTTTTTTGCTTTAACTGAGATTCGTTACGTTCTGTCAATTGGAATTTTTTGTTAAAATTTTCAAATGTTGATAAAGTCTTGCATGTTTTTTATGATGTGATTTACGACATATTGAATAAGTGTATTCGTATGTTCAGGACTAAGGAAAGTAAATTCGCACCATGGTTCTCCTCTGATTATTTAGATTGATCAAAAGAAAGAATAGGTTGCTTAATCCATATCGGGGAATGGTCACTCTAAACCTATAGGTATTTCCCTGCATGTAAAAAAATTCACACATTTCTTAGTGCAATATTCACTGAGATATTTGAATTCGAAAAACGAAGGAAATTCGAGGGAAAAATAACATCTCTAAATGTGGGAAAAAATCGTTTTACCCGCTGTCTCTCTAACGCTGTTTCCCTCCGTTTCTTGAATTCTAACATCTCAGTGAATACTGCACTTAGAAACGTGGAATTTTTTGTTGTTGGCATCAGGAGAGACACGGCAATAACTTTTTTGATTAGGTTTGTGGGCACACTGGGAACGTATATAAAGCGAATTTTTTTATTTTACTAATTGTACAATCCCTTGAGACATGAATGACATCATGACTTTTACCAAGCACTTATCGAAGTTTTTTGTTTGGTAAAAGCCCGAAATGAATACGTTTTTTCGGGCTTTAATATAATATTAATAAATAAATATGCAAAACTGTCGAAACAAGCTGCAGTAGACATGGTTATGACGAGATTGTCCTGATACAGCGCCATCTGCGAGTTATTATATTTTTAAAGAAAACCAGAAAAGATTCAAGAAACTGCCGTAGCATGACAGCTACGGCACTCTTTGTGGTGAAACACGATAAGCGAGGAGAACGGCTTTGACTTTCAGGGTTATATGTGATGAGAAATACGCATGCTATTTTCCATTACAATTTTGCCCGAAATAAGGGACGGTCGTCCACGGGACCTGCACCATGAGATCAGACAAACAGATGCTATGTGAATTGTTATGTATTTCAACAATAGGGACATTGCTAATATATCAGTAGGGTATTTAGCTGAATATGTTCACAGGCAATGTAGTGAATGATCCTTGAGTTAAGCAGAAATTAAAAGCACCCCCCTCCGCAACTGAAATCAAATATTTTTGTCACCGAGTTTGCATTGTTTAAATTTTGAGGACCCTGGGCAAATGTCTTAGTTGCCCACATGAGTATAAAATACTCTCGATCTCTCTCTCTTCCTGTCCTTATCATAGTCAACTACAAAACGATTTTGGCAACCCCCTAGAATTTTTTGCGACGAGCCGACACTGACTCAAACAAAATTTTCAAAAATTCAAATGACAACACACATCTTTGCATTGCCAAGTGAACGGCGCAGTGGAAAACCGTGTGAGCTTCGATGAAACGGCACCTGTAAATATAATAAATCACAGATGGCGCTGTATCACGTCAACATCGGCATAACCATGTTTAATTTAGCTTGTTTTTCGATAGTTTTACATTTATTAATGATCCTGATGCTAATTGAAATCATTATTAGATCAAGTGAGTGACTGAATGATTGACCACGAGTGACGGAGTGATTGATCATATGAGTGACCAAGTGAGTGACCGCGTGATTGATCATATGAGTGACCAAGTGAGTGACCGCGTGATTGCCTGTATGACTGACCGATTGATTGCCTTTATGAGTGACCACGTGATTGCCTGTGTGAGTGACCGAGTGATTGCCTGTATGAGTTACCGAGTGAGTTACCGCGTGATTGCCTGTATGAGTTACCAAGTGAGTGATTGACCGTATAAGCGGACTTGGTATGAACAGCGGAGAGTGACATCGTTTCTCTCTATAATTAGATTCGATGTCTCATCCTCCTTTGATCTCTCTCTTCAGTGTACTTTCTTTCATGCGGTTCATAAACAAAAATTTAATCCCTCGCGAATTCTATAAATTTCCGCTACCAATAGTTGGTATGCAATGAACGAATTTATATTGCGTGCTGAAGTGATGACTCATCGGCCTATTCATGGCTACAAAAACATGCAAAGACATGCTTTCAGTGCAGGCATAAAATATTCTGACCTCGAATGTCGCTCCAACGTGGTACGTACCTGTCTGCGCCTCCGCAGCCATGATAGGATAGATATGAACATCTTCATTGATTTCTAAAAGCAATAATAAATAAATATGTTGTGTGTGTGTGTGTGACACAACAATACGCACAAACCACGGTGCGTGCCTGCAGATGTGAAATCACCTTTAAGAAACGATATGAGTAACACCCTGTATAATGGACTGGTCTATTGATTATTTTGCTTCCCGAAGAGTCACTATCTAACAGTGAGATTTGGGAATCACCCGCAGTGTGTAGCCCTGATACCACAAACCTTTCACGGGATTCCTTATTTTAGGCATTGATCGGCGTTGCCGTGGCTGTTTACACTGAAGGAAACTTTCTACCACAAGTCCCACACATTGAACTTCTTACCTTATTTACCTCAATACTCTGGTTAACGTTGTAAATTTAGTTATTTTCATGCACGGGAAGCAGGGCCATGTTCTCTGCCGGGAGAAAACATTACTCCAGACTGGAGAGGCGTACCCAGGATCTGTTTTTCGGGAAGAAAGGGGTGGGGCACATTGAATTCGTTCAGGAGAAATTTCGAGTTACCAGCCTTCAAAAAAGCGTTTGTATTAGCAGAAATTGATTGAAATATCGCATAAAATGCATAGTAAAACCTCCATCAACAGCGGAATAAAATTTCCCTTGTATAATTAGAACATGCATTTCCAACCCTTGATTAATGGTCATCCCCCCTCTTTTACGGAGGACTTTTTCTGTGTCGCAGGCGTCCGCGAGGAAGGTATTTTACTGCATTGTAATCTTTTCATTAAAATATTTTTTAAAAAGTTGCATTTTTAGTCTTATGGGGGGGGGGGGGGGATCATGTGCGCTCTATTCTGACCTGCACACGCCACGGCTCCGGATTTATGTAACAATGGTGAGGATGAAGAGGAATATACAGCAAGCCTACTCGGAGGACAAATTGACCGTACAGATCATCTGGGCTTGTCAATGCTGAAATAAGAGGCATGTATGAAGGCGAGATATCTCGTCATTTCCGCTTAGAGGGTCAAGTAACGTGCTTTTACAAACGTATGCACGGATGCTCCGAAAGGAAGCAATGATTAAAACGAAAGAAATAAATTTATTATTTATATTAATTTTTGATTTATTTATGAATAATGCAGAGACGTCAGTGAAAATAACGACACCGAAATGGAGGAAAAAATCAAAAACAAGTTTATTGAGAAAATATATGTTCCGGGTTGCACAATCATCCAACTTGCCGCGCACATGAATAACTTCATGTTGCTCATGAGATGACTTGAGCTCATTTGTCAACGTTGTGGTATCTGTACACTATAAAGTAGACAAAAAAAAAGTATATTTTGAGTTAACCTCATTACGTAGACATACTGCATTGATAATTAATTCTATAATTCTTAAGCATGGAAATAATTCTAAACAACTGGTTTGAAGGATTTTTTGCGCTCCGTGACCGGAACATGCATAAATTTCAATCAAGTATGTATATTTTCAATCACATGGCTGGTGGTAGTACAGGGTGGTCTAAAATAACTTTACCGATATACGAACCCTGTGTGGCCGCAAAAACCAACGATTGTGTATGAATTTCGAGAAACAGTGTGTTTCAGTAGCATGAAACAGATGAAAAACAAACTCTCGCGGTTAGGTCCACAGCAAAAATATTTCGGATCCCTACACCAACTCTCATACATTACAAAGCAATTGGCGCAGGGAAAACCCACGAAAGGCGTTGGAATGGCATCTGACGTGATAAACGCCGGAGCTAAACGCAGAGGAACAAACATGTGGAAACAACTTGTGCAGATTACATGACTACCACCGCAGGTAGTCCGCTACGGAGGGATTAGCTGACCAAACTTTTGGAGAGATTTCCTTTTCTTAAGAGGTCTCACGAACCTTAAAGTCGAATTTTCAAAAGAATATTTCATTCGATTACAAATAAAATACCGGAAACTTCGCGTCAATCGATTAATTTGTTCTTTCATAATTAAAGAAAGAATTACTGGACTTAGATTTTTGAAATTTATAGGCCTATACATTTTGTTTCAAACTTCAAGCATTCATAAAAGTGCCAGATACTGAAGTTCGATGTCTATTCTACACTAAGACATACCAACTAAATTTCCTGCTAAAATTCATAATTTTCTGGGGCAGTAGTTTTCTTTAAATCAGTGGTTCTCAACTTTTTTGACTGGCGGAGCCCTTTCCAGTCTATAATTTCTATGGCGGAGCCCTCCCTGCTTGACACGAGAAGCCCTTTTTGTGAATAGTTTTTATGGTGGAACCCTGTAAGCTTCTTTTTTTTTCTTTATTTACTTATCAAATTTACTAATTTATTTTATTTCAATCGAGTGGCCGCGGAGCACCGGTTGAGAACCCCTGCTTTAAATCATCATTACGGATGAGCTCAAAAGCTGCAATCTGAGAAAAATCGCGTCTAGTATACGTTTACACTATAATCCAGTATTTCTTTAATTATGAAAGAACAAATTAATTGATTGACACGAAATTTTTAGCATTTAATTTGCAATCGAATGAAATATTTTTTGAAGTCATTTTTGAAAAAATTCGACTTCAAGGGTCGTGGAAACCCCTTAAGAGAGTACGAAAATGAAAATCTACTTTTTTTTTCTCTATAAAAACGGGATTAATATTCCCGACTAATCTTTTAAAATTTTACTACTTCTAGATGAAATTTGCATTTGCAGATTTTATGAGATGGAAATTATGCCAGATTATTATAATTTTAAGTTCTCGATGGCAAATACTGGAATATGAAATGCCAATTTTCTATATATATATATACATCCTCTTTCGCTATATATTAAAAAAGGATGGTGCATTATGGTAATAAAATACTTTGCCAATATACGAGCACCGCTAGCGTCGTCAAAAATTCAACGAATGCGAATGAAATTGAAGACGTGGGTGCAAGAATCAAACAGCTCCACTTTTTTTTTCAGATTTTCACTTATTCGTGGGTGTCGGAGACGCAGAACTATGCGGAAACAACCAGTGAAAATCACATTACTACCACGGGAAACTCCCCTACAGTGCATATGGATGTACCAAGGTGTTGGTACGCCCCTACACTGGCGTACCCCCCAACACCTTGGTGAGATATTATATCTTTGTCTGCGCCCAGCGCGCCGGCGTTTATTTTGCTACAGGTAGCGTTCCAACGTCATTCGCGGTGTTTTACTGCGCCGATCACTTTGCAATGCACAGAAAAGTGGGTGTTGTCATTCGAAGTATTAGAAATTTTATTGCTGTGAGACCGTAACCGCCAAAGCTATGGTTTTGTTCTTCTCTTCGTTGTCGAGGGCAACTTCGAACACCTATGTCTCTAATTTCTTTCAAATTCGTTGCTTTTCGTGGGTGCTAGTGGCTCGTATATATCGGCGAAGTTATTTTGTTATCTGTAACATCGATTTGGCCATATGTGCTACTTTAAATTCTGGCACGAAAGCTTTTTTGGTGATTCGTTCAGCCCTGCTCTAGTGAACCCAAAATATGGAGGAAGGATCTTGCGCGTACTTACCGACCTGAACAAAATACTCATCAGTGAGATGCAGAGAAATATAAATCTGTGCCTGGGAATAACAAAAATTTATAAAGATACTGATTTTATACAGAGTAGCCGGAAAAAAAATCAAATTTTTAGGATTGGCCTAAATCGGAGTCGCTATATTTTGCTCATTTCTAAAGCAATGAATGCCTATGATTGAGGTGAATGATCCGTAGAATGAGTACGGAACGTGAGAAAACAAAAACAAAACTCAACAATTCAATCATTATAAAACGTTGAAAAATGCGAAAATTCAAAGTACGTTGATCTGGCTCTGGGATATAGAAATAAACAAGTTTTGCTTATATAAATTTTGCTACATACACTGTAGTTCGAATGTAATAAATTACACCTTCAAATTGGTCGTCATCATCATCATTGCCATAAAAACAAAAATATATGTAATATTTTAGTTTGTATGAACAATCACACATTTTATATTCACATTCTACCCGCTTTAGGACGGAATTACACTGTAAAAGTTTAATAAAAGTTCTTTTATAAAACTTGAAAAATACAACGAATAAGCTGATGGGTTACATTCAAGCCAATCCAACCGATCAGTTTATTGGTTGTATTTTTGAAGTTTTATCAAAGCACTTTTACAAAACTTTTACAGTGTAATACCACCTTTAGACACGGCTCTATATACAGAAATTTCTCGCGTGTAATTCACAGGAGCAAACTTTTTCTACTTCTAGGTAAAAAATGCTAATTTTTCCTTCTTCTCTGTTCACACTTCGGATCGTCGTCTTTGACACATCTTTGAACTAAAAAAAAGCATTTTTTTTCCCTTCAAATACGTGTTTGTATTTTAATCTCTGCAGGTAATAATTGCGCAATATCTTACTTACCCGCTGATTTTTTTTAAAAATCAAATATATCATTAATATCAGAAATTAGTGAAATTCACGTTCGAGAGAAGATGTTTATTTTTCTCCCGAATCGAACGGAACTAATTGCGTTACTTAATATATACAGGGTGCATAGCGCAAACGGAGGGTATGACATTTTGTTGGCGAACCGTTAATTTTAGAGATGTGCTTCCAATAAGGAAAAGGTTTATAAATAACGTGCAGTACTCAGATATGTCATTCATGTTTCAAAGGGTTGCATAATTATTAAATAATAATAATACACTCATTGCCATAAAAATTTGCGCACCCAGAAGAAGTCGTCAAAATGAAACGAAATTTTACACATGTAAGTACTACGTTGATATAAGCAAGTGATTAGAAAATCCAAGAAAAAGGATCATTTATTGCAGAAAAAAGTACAGATGAACAGAAGTTTTAGTACTCTGTTGGACCCCCCTCTAGCGCGAATGCACGATGCGATACGAGCGGGCATTGAGGCATACAAGTTCCGTATGATGTCCTGAGACATCTCGTTCCACAGTTGCTGTAAATGCGCCTCTAGTTCGACCAACCTCGTAGGGTATCCAACTTGCCGTCCCAAATGATCCCAGATATGCTCGATTGGTGACAAATCTGGGGATAGAGCAGGCCAGGGAAGGGGGGTAATGTGGCGGAGGCAGTCTTGTGACATCCTTGCTGTGTGTGGCCTAGCATTGTCTTGTTGAAAAATGGCTCCTGGGAGCCCTGCCATGAGTGGCAACACATGTGGCTGAAGGATGTTATGGACGTACCGCTGGGCTGTCATTGTGCCATTGGATCAATATTAGGGGTGACCGTGTATCGTAAGCAATGGCACCCCATACCATGACACCAGCAGTGGGAGCGGTGTGTCGCTGTAAAGCGAAGGCAGGATTGAAGCGTTCACCACGGGGCCTCCACACACGAACACGATTGTCATCACTGCTCAAGTTGAATCTCGATTCGTCGCTGAAGACGACCTGGTTCCATTCCGTTGCAGTCCAATCCCGTCGTGCTCGACACCACTCCAAACGGACGCGTTGGTGGGTGGGTGTCATTGGCAGCACACGTAATGGGCGCCGCGATACCAGATGTCCTTCAGCCAGGCGCCTTACGATGGTTCGGGAAGACACAGGGGCTCGTAGTGAAGCTGCTGCCTGTGTCTGGATAGCGGCCAATGAGGCAGTTGGCTCTACGCGTGCGTTTCGATGATGTGACGGTCTTCTCGACGACTGGTCTGTCGAGGTCGTCCTGAACCTGGTCGCCGTGTAAATGACGTCTCTTCTGTCCACTGGTCCCAACACCTCCTCACAGTAAAATCAGAACGGCCTAGTTGACGAGCTACTCGCCGAGCTGACCACCCAGCTTCCATCATCCCGATGATTCTTCCCCTATCGAACTCTGACAACTGCTCATATGGTCTTCGACGGCGGCGTAACGGCATGTCTACCTCAGCATTTCCTTTGCAAACGATTAAATACACTCCAGCAAGCTCTGCTTACCTGTTTTATACTCCAAGGAGAACGAAGTTCAACGCCCTCTAGTGGCATTACGCAATGCGCAATCACGCTGCATTTCTAATCATTTGCATATCTGCCCGACATGTACCTTCAGGCGAACTTTCGTTTCGATCCCACAATTATTTCTTGGCGCGCAAATTTTTATGGCAATGAGTGTAAAAACTACCTTTTTACATATACAGTCCCCGTGTACCCCAAAACCCAATTATAAAGTTGTTGCCATGTCTCTCCCGATGCCAACAAAAAAATTCCATGTTTGTAAGTGCAATATTCACTGACATATTCGAAATCGGAAAATGGAGGGAATTTGGGGGGGGGGGGGAAACAGCTCTAAATGCGGAGATAAACCCTTTTACCCACATTCAACGATGTTTTTTTGGAACCTTTTTGTTATATATGTGCTATATTTATATGTATGACTTGGCAACAGCGCACAGCGCGAGCTTCAATGAGCGCGCGCCGTTCGATTGCTGTGGGATTCGAGTTCTAGCGGCCATGGCGGTCGGTTGTGTTTCTCCGTAGCTATTGTACTAATGTTGGAATAAAGCGTATTTATGCTATTGTGTAATTCCGAATGCTCCTTCAGTCTGACTCTTATAAATGTCTAGTGAGAGACATTTCAGTGGCGACGAGTACGGGATCTATCGTCATTCTGCAGGAGTTGAAAATCATCGTCTCGGCAGGACGGGAAAAAGATAGAAGCAAGCGCTAGCGAGGTAGGCTTAGTTTCTTCAAGCGATTTCCTCATACGCTCCGGATGGCAGGTTTCGGTATAATCGGCGAATTCGACCGCGCGAAAGAACCGTTTTCGGAGTATGCCGAGCGATTGTATCAATATTTTGTTGCGAATGAAGTTACGGATGCTGTCCGTAGACGTGCGATATTCCTATCGCTGGTGGGTGCGCCGGCATATGGCTTGATAAGGAGTCTGGTGTCCCCAGCCTTACCCACGGATCGAACGCTAGCAGAACTGATAGACGTTCTCAGGAATCATTTTGAACCGGCTCCGTCGGAGATCGTAGAGCGGTTCAAATTTAACTGTCGCTGTAGGAAGCCGGGAGAGTCTGTGCCAACCTTCATAGCCGAACTTCGAACTCTCGCCAGGTTTTGCAGTTATGGGCGTACTTTAGCGGAAATGCTACGAGATCGGCTCGTATGTGGGATAAATGATGACGCTATTCAGAGAAGGCTGTTGGCGGAAAGAGATCTGTCTTTCGATCGGGCGTCAGAGATCGCGATGTCGATGGAAGCGGCCTCGAAAAACGCCTCTAACCTGCGTGGTGACAACGCGTCTCCAGCGGAAGTGCTGTTTGTAAAGCAGACGCAAGCGAAGCAGCAACGGAAAAGTTCCAGAGGTCATCACCCGTCACAAGCCAAGGTTATGTTTTCCTGCTATTCTTGTGGTGCAAGTGGACACAAGTCCTCAACTTGCAAGTTTGCCAAGAGTACGTGCCATTCATGCGGGAAGACGGGACACTTAGCCAGAGTATGCAAGTCAGTGAACAACAAATGGATTGGCGGAGTCAAAGGCCAAAGACGCTGTGCGAACAGAGTGAATCAAGTCGACCAGCTGGATAACTCGTCTCCGGCGTTCGATGTGTTGACGTTGAACTCGATGTCTGATTTCCCACCACCTTGTACCGTGCAAGTCGTGATTGAAGGGCTACCTATGGTAATGCAGGTGGACACGGGAGCACCTTTTTCGGTGATGCCTTATTCCATGTTCAAGAAGCACCGATGTCGATTTCCACCTTTGAAAGAGACTCGTATCAAGCTCAGATCTTTTACAAGGCATAGTCTGAAGATAGTGGGCACGATGGATGTTTCTGTGAAGTACGAATCCAAATGTGAAATGCTTCCGATCCTGGTGGTGGATCAGTGTTCCGTGATCTTGATGGGACGAAACTGGATCCGCGAACTAGGGGTATTGTGCACTATTGATCCGGCTATCTCTACAAACGCGATCCAGGTTGACGTGAAATCTTCGTCACGGTACTTGCAGGCCGTCTTGGATGAACATCAAGAACTGTTTTCGGGGGGCCTCGGGAAGCTGAAAAATGTGAAGGTTCGTCTGAAAAGAAAAGACTGTGCTTCACCGAAATTCTTCAAAGCTCGTCCCGTGCCTTACGCTTATAAGAAGAAGGTAGAAGAAGAAATAAGTAGACTTTTGGATTTAGGAGTTTTGGAACGAGTGTCGTCATCGGAATGGGCGACACCTGTAGTACCAGTCTTAAAGGCGAACGGTAGGATTCGACTGTGTGGTGACTTCAAGCTCACCGCCAACGTTGCTACAGATCTCGAGAGGTATCCGTTACCCAAAGTCGAGGATTTGTTCGCTCGTCTTTCAGGGGGAGTGACTTTTTCAAAGATCGACTTATCGGATGCGTACTGTCAATTGGAATTGGATGAAGCTTCCAGGGACTTATTGGTAATTAACACTCATAGAGGTTTGTTCAGGTACACGAGACTGCCTTTTGGGGTAGCGTCAGCTCCATCAATTTTTCAGAGAGAAATGGACAAGCTCTTGCAAGGGCATGAAAATGCGTTATGCTACCTAGACGACTTGCAGATAACAGGCAGCTCTGTTTCGGATCATTTAAGGAATCTGAGCAAAGTGTTGTGTACTTTGCAGGAAGCTGGTATCAACCTACATCCCTCGAAGTGCTCTTTCATGCAGACTTCAGTAGAATACCTGGGGCATAGAATCGATGCAGAAGGACTACATCCAGTGCAAACGAAGTTGGAAGCCATTGAGGAAGCTCCTGAGCCAAAGAATGCGGATGAACTGAGGTCTTTCATAGGTTTGCTGACGTATTATGCAAAATTCCTTCCAAATATGTCCTCTATGCTAGCACCATTGTATAAGTTGTTGAATAAGAATTCATGTTGGAAATGGACTGAGCAGGAAAGGAAGTCCTTCCAAGAAGCAAAGAGAAGATTGTCTACGTCTTCGTTGCTGGTCCACTTCGATGAAAGTAAGGAAGTGCGTCTCGAGTGTGTCGCTAGTCCGTACGGAGTAGGAGCTGTGTTGTCTCATCCTTCAGCTGTGGGCGATCGTCCTATTGCTTTTGCGTCTAGATCCCTGACGAAAGCGGATAGGAACTACAGCCAAATCGAAAGAGAAGCCTTGTCGTTGGTCTTCGGGGTTACACGGTATCGGAAATATCTTCTTGGAAGAACATTCACTTTGGTAACCGATCATCAGCCCCTAGTGAGCCTGTTTTCTGAGACTAAACCAGTGGCTCCAATGGCTGCTTCTCGCATTCAGCGACGGGCGCTTGTACTATCAGGATACTCGTACAACATTGTGTATCGGAAAGGATCTTCTCATGCTAATGCTGATGCTTTCAGTAGGCTACCTGTGCCGACAACTGTGACCGATTCTCCAACGCCTGCTGATGTAATATTATTGCTGGAATCTATGGATGATGGCGCGGTGACCAGATTTCATTTCCAGAAAGAGTTAGATGCTGATCCTGTTCTGTTGAAAGTGAAGAGATACATGGCACAAGGCTGGCCCAGGCGTGTAACGGCTGAAATTCGTCCTTTCTGGCTCTGCCGAACTGACTTGTCAGTGGAAAACGGTATTATTATACGTGCGAATAGAATATATGTGCCACCAAAGTACAGGAAGTACGTGCTGTCGGAGCTTCATGGGGGGTCACCAAGGTATGGGTGCTCTCAAAGCCTTGGCTAGACAGTCTGTGTGGTGGCCGAATATTGATAAGGACATTGAGGACTTGGTACGTTCGTGCATCGATTGTCAAGTCGAAGCTTCCGTTGCTCCATCAAACTTGGCACCATGGCCTTCCACAACGGAGCCTTGGAGCAGAATTCATATCGACCATGCAGGCCCGTTTGATAACCACATCGTTTTGTTAGTAGTGGATGCTGCCACTAAGTGGTTGGAAGCAATTCCGGTGTCTTCGACATCGTCGGCTGCTACGGTCGCTGCATTACGATCCCTCTTTGCGAGATTCGGACTGCCCAGGACAATCGTCAGTGATAACGCAACATCGTTCACTAGTCAGGAGTTCTCGGATTTCCTTCGTAGGAACGGAATCATCCATGTCCGAGCTGCGCCGTATCACCCGCAGTCAAATGGGTTGGCTGAAAGAGCGGTGCGCTCCATGAAGGATGCTTTGAGGAAAATTAAGGGCGGCTCCTTCCAAGAAAGGCTTGACAGATTTCTGTTTCACTATCGAAGGACACCTGTCTCATCAACTGGTCAAGCTCCTGGTACGGCGATGTTCAACAGAATCATGAGAAGCAGGTTGGACCTGTTGAAACCGGGTCAACATCTGGCGACGGATCCTGATCTCAAACCCAAGTTTGCACCTGAGGATAAGGTATGGTGCAGAAACTACGCAAGTGGCCCAAGGTGGATGCCAGGAACGGTCTCCGCTTCAAGGGGTAGGGTCATGTCGGAAGTGAGTACTCCTTCGGGTCACGTGGTTCGGCATCGGGACCAATTGCGTCAACGGCGTTCGGTGTCACCTTCGCGTTCAGCTGGTTCCGAGGTATCCCAGCAGCCCAATAAATCAGAGGGGCCCGATCAGACGGAGAATGCCGAGTCCATCAGAAATGAACCAACGAAGGCAAGGAATCCTCAAGCTGTTGATTCATCACCTCCTCATCTGAGGCGATCACAACGTCGCAGGCGACCACCTGAAAGACTAGGTGTGTAGTGAGTTGCGTAACTGAACTCGTGCATTGTAGTGCAGACTTTCTTTTAGAAGGGAAGGTGTTATATATGTGTTATATTTATATGTATGACTTGGCAACAGCGCACAGCGCGAGCTTCAATGAGCGCGCGCCGTTCGATTGCTGTGGGATTCGAGTTCTAGCGGCCATGGCGGTCGGTTGTGTTTCTCCGTAGCTATTGTACTAATGTTGGAATAAAGCGTATTTATGCTATTGTGTAATTCCGAATGCTCCTTCAGTCTGACTCTTATAAATGTCTAGTGAGAGACATTTCACTTTTTCTAACGGGAAGTGTACCTCTAGGCTAGGATCCGTGGTCCGACAGTAAAATGTGATCATGCGCCGTGTCGCTGTACAGAAGATATCGTTTGTTATGCACCCTGTGTATAAGTCATTAGATAGCATTCTTACTGATCAGCCTTCTTATTATTAGAACCCGTACCGGGTGATTCAATATTCATGGGACAAACTTTAAGAGGTGATATAAGACACCTAACCAACATTTTTTATCATAGAATGTGCGGTTGATTCACTATAGCAAAGGCATTAGAGGATGGTTTTTATATAGAGATTGCACAGCAGCATTTTATCAAATACAAATATAATTTTTTTCCCCGCCGAATTTGCTGCGATATGTGCTATCGACCATTCGAGGGTGCATACGTACTTTCGGATTGGATAGGAGTTTGCTTTTTTTGCTGGTGCATCATGGACCATCAGGGTTACGCTGCGCCGCCATACAATGGTCAAGCGCAGGGATAGACAAATCGCAAAATATCTAGGCGCCAGAACAATTTCCTAAGAGCTAAAAATTATTTTTAACCAAAGAAAAAGGTCCAAAATAATACTTGTATTGACATTTTCAGGACATAGTGACCCTCTTTCATGTCAGCAGATATGTGCTGATATGAATTCCAAACATTCTGTGCTGCTCTAACCCGAAATTTAGTAACTACACAAAGAAGATTTTAGGAAGTCAATACCAATTTTTTATTCGCCAGGGCGACCTGGGGCCTGGGATTTGACCAACTCTGATCAGGTGTTACAATGACTTGTCATAGAATTTGTGTTGCCCATGTTGCACCATGAGAAGGACTACCGCGCATTACAAAATACTGCACCCTCGAATGGTTTATTGAGCTTATTACAGTAAATCCGTCTGAAAAACGCGATATTGTTTTTGTTGAAGTGTTGTTACGGATTTATGTAAAAACCTCTACCACTTTTGATGTTGCGGTTCGACAGCACAACCTAAGACCAGAAAATGCTTGTTTAGGACAATTATAACGCCTCTTAAATTTTGTCCCATTTACTTAAAATCATACTGTATATAAATCTACTTCAATGTACTTAGGATTATTCATTACTATTCATCAATGACTAATAACAATAATGGACAAAAAGTAGTCTTTTACCAATAAGTGGGAGAATATAAGTTGAAATACATATTATGTTCTGAGAAAATTTTTTTTTAAAATAGACAACGGTACTTACACGCTGAACAAATGATTCTTCTCGTTATACCCTTTGCAACTATTAATAATACTCATTATATAATACTGTTAAATATAACCTCGTATACAGTGACAGCACGGCTTACGGATTTTTATGATAACGAAGATTTTTTTTCTTCGGCTAACAAATACGGATTCGGCTTACGAACACTTTAGTTGATATCGATGCATACGCCTAAATGCCTGAGGCAGTGTTTCTCAAAGAGCGTGTCGTTGCGAGAGCTGGAAATATTCATTTGTATGCCTATTCATGCTTTGAAGTGGTTCTTTCATAAGTGCAAATATCTACAAAACTGTTCTGGGGAGAAACGGATAAACATGAATTGGTCAAGGGAACCGCAAACGACAAGAGTTTAAGAACCACTGTCTTAAAGTGAACGAGGATTGAAATCGTCAAATAATTACTCAAGTATAAGTACAAAGGCCACAATAGACAAAATGCCCAACGAGGTGGCTGAGAAAAGATGCCCATAAAAATATGGTTGTCGAATATATCTATAAACTATAGCAAGAATACAGCAACCCAAAAACAGCAATAAAATCCAGTAATTGTGATGAAATATAAACGTAATGGATAACTTCTTGATTTACCCAATATGTTTATCGTGTTGCTTTTTAAACGTGTCAATTGTTTCAGAATTCACGACTCCCCAGAGGTAAGATATTCCATTTATATTCACAACCTCATTAGGAAAAAACTCCCTGCGACACACCACGACCTTTAACTGTCCGTTACTAAATGATACTGACTGTTCCGTTGTCGAAGCAGCCAATTAACGGTGTATCAACAATTCATGGTCCATAATATCCCTCTCTGTAAACACTTCGATCATATCCTCCCGCCCCGATACCTGCGCTCCACCAATGTATACATTTAAAAAACAAAACTCTTCATAGCTTAATCCCCGTTTCATCAAGAGGGCACTATTCACTTGTAAGGGGGAAAAAAAAGTTGTTGGAAAGAATAATGAATATAGAAACACTTACTTGCTGCATTTACATATTATACAATTTACAAATACTTATTCCGGTGAAAATTATTCATTAATCGATCCTGAAAAAACTGAGAAAACTTTTTCTTTAGAAAACAACGCAAATTGAACTCTTTGTACATAGCAAATGTTCCAGACTCTGGCACGAAGCTGGGCTGGAAGAGATCTCGGCAACGGGATAAGTCCAGTGGCAAAGTTCTGGCGTTCATTCATTCATTCATTGTACTTAGCAAGAAAAAAAAAAGGAACTATGCATTGATGGACCACGAAAAACTAGACATCAACTCGTAAAATGTGACGCATACCGTTATATAAACACCAAGTATGCACTGTTAGTGCCGTGTTTCGAGTTATACCAAGTTTTAAACGATAAAGTGCCATCTGTGAGTGAAATTTTGAACTTTTTGGGGGAAAAAAACAAAGTTAAACGCTACAGTTTTTCTATCACAATTCCCGTGCACATGTGCAACATTGCGGTAGCGTTGGGAGTTCCCATGTAAACGGGGCTAATGAGCACACGTTTTAGATAGAACCAGACTTCTTAATGTGAATAAGGAGATTTCTTTTATCAATTTTTAAAATGTGACGTAGAGTTTTTCGCCTATCGCGTACAATATTAAATCATATCAATGACTTTTGGATTCAAAAGTATCAAGAAGTGTCGTAACGGTTTTTGCTCCGTGAATAGTGTTACGATAGCTTTTCCCAGGGAAAAACCTGGCCCTTACCATAGGTTTAGCTCGTCAGTTCTAGACTTTTCAACTGCGTCATGCCACTCTGCTGTATCCATTCCGTTGACAGGGCCCAAATTCTGGGGATTCGCAGGCTTGCGGTAAATGGTCGCGATGACAAAGGGAGGGATCCCGAAACCTCCGCGGAAAATTTCTTTCCCTGGATTCGAGCTCAGTATGATGCAGGCAATGACGGTTTTGTTGAGGACTGTGAAGTTATTGGATGTAAATTTCTGTGTATGTCGAGTATCTGGTAGAGCCGTCCAATGGAGAAATATGCCGTAAAGGGGCCATTCAAGTATTACGTAAGCAGATTTTTAGCCATTTTTGACCCCCTTCCCCCCCCCCCCCCCGTCAGCAAAATTTCGTCAGCAGCTTAGAATATTTCATATCTTCAAAAAGGGTGATTGATGACGTAATCAACCTTCAAACCCTCCCTCCCCCCTTGTCATCAAAAGTCAGCAAATCCGAAACCCCCCCCCCCCGATGCTGACGTAATTGACAAATGAGCTGAATGCATTTATATGACTGTAAGTAATCATGAATAGTCATAATTATCATAACGTAATATGTTATATCTCATAAATCATTAAAATAATCTTAGTTATTGATTTCAGAAATTCAAGTTAGCATCGTTGAAAATAAGAAGAGGGGGGAGGGGACGAGATACGATTTCCCGGGAAATACGGGTCATATGGTCACTCACCCTGGTATGCAATTTTCTTGCCCACGGATCGACGAGGTTATGCTACCCTGGCCTAGAGCAAAACGAAATAGAGAAAGAAGGAAGTGACCTGTGCGCGCGCACCCCTTCAGATTTCCGTGAGTCGATCCACAAAAACTTCATAAAACTTGGTCATAAATAGGCATTATTTCGCAATACTTATGCTAAAATTATTTGATTGCCTGGTTTTGGACAAATTGGATATTGGTCATCCTTTCGTGAGAAATAAAGTTCCAACCACGATGAACGTTCTATGAATTTCTTCGATCTTTTCCACGGATTTTCATTCGAATATTGTTAACTCTTCGCTCCAGCGATACAAGAAGGACATAAAGATATAAAGGACATTTCGGCAATAAATAAGCGCAAATGAATCAAAAAAAAATTTTTTTTTCAATAGTCTGTTTTCTCTCAGGCGTGAAGATGATACAATTCGAAGCTTTACGTTTAACAATTCAGTCATACTTACAGGCTGCAATATGTATACAATATAGATGAAATGAATGTCGAAAGCGTTCTAATGATTGGATTAACTATAGTTCATTCACCAACCCATTAACTATGATACAGATTCAGATTCGTTTTGGTTATACTTACAGGCTGTAGAATATCATATTGGGAAGAAAAATTAGAACATTTTCGTTCTGTTTTCGTAATACACATCATTTCTATGAATTAGCGGAGAGTTGAGAGTTTTCAGAAGGAAAACAAAAATTGTGGGGGGGGGGGGGCTGGTGTTTATGTATAATCCAGCCAGCAACAAACACTGATATTTATAATTATTACAGCTTGCGAGTCGTAACATTGGCTCGAACTTTTGAAATTGGATTCGCAACTTCAAGATTCTGGCTGTAAATATTTAAGATGGTTTTCGGTCCCAGTCATCTGCAATTCAGATGTAGAAATATAACTTCGGGACAGCAGTTTACTAATTTAACATTGTAAATGCTACCGAATATTTTATTTAAAATTATACAATGGATTATGCAGGCCTAAGAGTAATTCACACCAAAGTGCCTGAAAAACAAACTAAGATTGGCGAAGGAACCCTAAATTACCCAATTAAAGAGGTTCTATTTTTTGTATTTCCTGTGCGAAATGCTACCACCTCCCTGTCTTTCATATTAAGAATGTATTGAGATATTCACTGTAAAGTTTCCATCACCTCGTTCCTCCTCTGCAACTCAGATGTAGCGGCGCTGCTGTAACAGCGTGAGAAAAATGGGTCACATGCTCGCGTGTGTTTTCTCGCCAGTGTAGTAGTGGCTAGTTAGTTTCTCTATGCAAAGATATCGTTTGATATCTTTGCATAGATTCCCAACAAAGTGAAATTGGCAGTTGCAAAGCAGATTCTGTTGCTCTACTGCATAACTTGAAATTATTGTTATCCATCCCTCAAGATTTTGGTACAATTTGTGATCAAATTTAATCGAAATTTCAAAAATATCACCCTTGGAAAGTCTCCAATGATTGAAAAGATTTTCATCATTGCCACAAATATAATTTCTTCAGAAAATCACATTCAAAAAAGAGCAAAAAAAAAAAAAAAATAGCATCTTTCCTAGTTCCACCTACATAATAAACGTCTGAAAGGGTGCTGGCTATGTAAAGTATTGCGTAATAAACATCAATTTTGCACTGCGCGTGTCGCGTTTCATGGTATATCAAGTTTTTGAAGACACAGCGTCATCTATGAGTGAAATTTCAAATTTTTTTTCGAAGACAAAGTTGATTTTTTCTGATTTTATGATTCAAAATTTCACGAAATTATACGATTAGTGATGAAATATTCATCAATTGATTTTTAAAAAATATTAATAATTGTATAAAAAAAGTAACATAAATTGATCATAAGTGATGGTATCACAACCTTTCTCTCCTATAGTTCTATGCACTATTTCGAAACATGTCGCTTGTTTAAATCAATATAAATTCTGATTTTGAGGACGCGTGATGTCACCATGTGGTCTGCTACGAATATTGTCCTCGTATATTTTTTTTTCTTTTGCTGTCCAGCGCGTCCCCTGTAATATATACGTTAGAAGTACCTCAGGAATATTAACGGTGGCGGGGAGCGTTTGGTTTAATAGAGCAGGGGTGCAAACTACCACCGATCAAATATGGCCAGCCAGATGCTCCATCCCAGCTCGCGAAATGTATTCTTAGGCTGACCATATTTCCTCGAGACAAATACGGGAAATTGGGATTCAAAATACGGGACATTGCCAATTATCGCCAAAATTGAGCAAAGTTGCCAAATGTTGGTGAAATTACGGAAAAATCACAATGGTTGGAAATGAAGTATTACTGCAAATTACAGTGGATTAAAATGAATTCCACAAGAAAAAACGTTCACCAAGACAAATGTGGGAGATTAATGTTCTTATTTATAGTTATAATTATCGTAATATAATTTATGAGTTTAAAAATGATTTCAATCTTTGACTTCAATAAAGAATAAAAATTAAAGTAGGCTTCGTGTAAAAAACGGGAAAACCCGGGACACTTTTGTGAAAAAGTCGGGACGGCCAGAAAAACAAAAAATACCGAGACTGTCCCGGGAAATACGGGATGTATGGTCACAATATGTGTTCCGCTAGATCGCACTCAATACGATAAATACCTAGGCTGGCCATAGTTTCCTTCATACAAACATGTGGGAGAGTGGAATGCAATAAATTGTCTAATGCAAATAAAGTTGCCAATCACAAGCAAAAAAAATTTTAAACACAGATTAAAATGGCAATTACATCTAAAGAAAAATCCATCATAACCAAGTAAAGTTGTCGATTACAGTGAAAAAAAACAATATTGTCAAAAGCAAGTAAAGTTGCCAATTTCACGCAAATTGCCAGAAGCAAGTATAGGTGCCAAAAAAAAAAAAAAACGTCAACGACACAAACAGCTAATTCGGGCAAAACGTTACCAAAGCAAGTGAAGTGGCCAACTATAGCTTCTCTATTAAAATCCGGTTAGTCTTATATACAAAATTAAATTTCAAACTCATAGGCTTCCTATGACTCTTCAATCATTTCCACGGATTTACATTCGAATTTTGCCACTACCGAACCTTTTTATCACACCACGGCCATTTTCTGCCCGTGAGGGATATGTGTCGGACCATATGTTGTCGATTCCAAACGGCAGCTTTAAGCATTTTGATTTAATTTTATACTCATTGAGATATTGGATCGCATTTTGTAACCTCTTCGCTCTACAGGTACGCATTTGTGGACCTCATTTTCAACGGCATAAATGATTTCTCAATGATTCTTCTTTGAAATTACGACCTGAAGTACACAGAAGTGTAGCTAACTCAAATGACACTAGTGAATATATAGCGTTATATTCCATAGTATGATGGTGGTTTAGTAACCTTGAATATTTGTATGAGCTCATTATGGCATTTGTTGTGAATACGTGACGTACATAGTAATGTTTATGTGTATCAACAATTATTATAAAAAGGGAAATTTATATTATGTAATTAGCGTATATTATGTAAATATGTGTGGGTAATTCAAATGTGATCGCTGCCACCCAGCACTGTGAACAGGGGCTGTGTTTGATTGTTCCCGCCGCACTTTTATAGTATGATAGTAATTTGTAACCTTGAATATATATTTGTATGAGCTCATGGTGATATTTGTACCCAATACTACCTTCATAGAGTAATGTTTTTGTGCATTCCCAATAGTATAAAAAAGGGAAATTTTTGTAAAGTAAATAATATATGCATGTAATTCAAATGTGAATGCCCAGCACTGTCAACGGAGGCTGTGTTTGATTATTCCCGTTGCAGTGCAGGCTCTGTGTGAATTCTGTGTGTGTGTGTATATTGCATATTCTGCAATAGGACAGGCAAAACTGCTCAGCACTGTGGACGGAGGCTTTGTTTCTTCGTTTCCCGTCACAGTCGAGGCGCTGTATATATGTAATTTGTATACATTGTGTACTGTGTATTTTGATCATTCTCAAAGCTCTCCCACTTCAACTTGCCAGCTTCTTCCTCTTCTTTCTTGCCCACAAGTTTTTTCCACATTTCTTTCGGAATCCCAGGCTGCGGTCTCCGGCCCTTATGTGCCACTGGGCGCACGTGCAATTTTTCTCCCTAGTCATTGGATTCAGTCACCCATTTTTGTCAAATGGCTTGTATGCTGCATTGGTTGATGGCTGTCTTCCTGGGGAGAACGACGCGAGTAATTCGAAACTTGCTGGCACGGGGCAAGGGGAGCCACCACTATAAATCTTTGCTAACTTTTCCGACACAACTCTGCCTCTTTTGAGGGAACGGAAGTAAGGTGCTTTGCATCAGTCCGGGGTTGTGAGCGGTTCTATCTATCTATCTATAGCGTTATATTTCAATTAGTTAATTGATTTTTTTTTCTTTTCAAAGTGAATTTTCATGTAACAATAAACAAAATTCAGTTAAAAAAAATTTTAACACTGTGTTTTGCTCAAACGAGAAGATGATACGATTCGGAAGCTTTGTTTTTAACAATCCAGTCATACTTACAGCCTTTAATAAGTGTACAAGCGAATGAATGTCGCAAGTATTCTTATGATGGGATTAACTAAAATCAATTCACCATCCCATTAACTTTGATGCAGATTCAAATTCGGTTTCATTATACTTACAGGCTGTAAAATATTATATTGGGAAGAAAAATAAGAAACGCGTTCGTTTTGTTTTCGAAATAAACATAATTTCTATAAATTAGGGAACAGAAAGACTCTTCCATAAAGCAGGACAACAAACATAGGATAGGGGATGGAGCTGAGGTTTATGAAATCCCCCGACAGCACCAATTGCTGATTTCTAATCATTACAGCTTGCGTAGCATAACATGACTAGGCCATACAGGGTGTACAGTACACTATAACTTTAAAATTGCATAACTTAGAAACAATGCTAAAAAAGAAAGATCCAACGAACAGTTCTTGAAGCAAGCCTAGAGCTCAAATTTATCAACGGCTCACGCATAATCGCTAGTAAAAAGTGTCAGATTTTGGAAAATTTATCAAACTCACTAGAATGGTCCACTGTTATGCATAATAACCGGATTTATCACATTTACCTCGCTCGTAGCATATACAATATTTCGAAGCGGCTTCGAAATTTTGTATATCCCTTCGACAGTTACGCGTATTCAGATAAATCCTTCGAAAATGGGCAGAGCCTGTTCAGGAAAGACGATGCTTTCCCCCATTCTCACCAGCAGGTAGCCGGATTTTCGGTGATTGGGGATCCTCCCATCGCAACAATACCTCAACAACATGAATAGACCTACTGTAGGTTAGCCACAATGGCCTCACAGAGTGTTTAAATGTTTATGAAACCTAGGAAATCATTTTTCCCCGATTTCTTGGAGAAAAATGAGAAATTTTCATCTTCACCAATTTCTTTCTATTTTTTGGATTCATGCAAAAAGATAATTATTTTAATTGAAAGATAATCATAAATAATTATTATTACATGAAAATCTCGAGCGTCAACGTTTTTTCATTCACGACAGAGTATTCGATTGAAAATAATGAAAACTTCGAGAATTCCAATAAATTCTATAAATTTTCACTTCTGAAACACGTTCAATGTTTACTAATTTATTTTTTTTAATCAAGTAATGGTAAAAAAAATTAATAAAGAAATCAAAGAACGTAAGTGGAAACGTACGAACAATTTTTATCATTTTTTTTTAAATTCTTTGACGAAAATTATGTGCGTATTACTTGAGGCTTCGACGACAATATTTTTCCACGAAAACTTTTCTTTTTTCCTTTCCAGATGTGGCTTATACATCCTTACCGGAATTTACGGTGATCGAATCGAAAGTTTCGTGAATACTCAATATAAAATCAATTTCTATTGTGTGACACACATCGTGGACATTCAATGTTTACTGGATAAATGTCAGTCTATTAATTTATCTATGACATGAATGTCGCTCTCCACTTGTTAATACAAGAGAAACTGGAGAAACCGCGAGACACCCAGGCTCTGTCGCAAGAAGCAACGTAAGCACTTTGCCCCCGCCCCGAGGGGGGGGGGGAACAGGGCATCTCCGGTAAAACCAAAATTTATTGATTCGTCAAAGATTGCATATAGTGAAAGGAAATCAAAAATACAAGATATACAGAAGACTGGATGTTGTGAAGATATTTATTATTTTAGATGTTAATTTTTTAAGGAAGGAAAAAACCCATCTCTGCCTCTACCCTCGATTGCCGGACGAGTGCTCTGACCACTAAGCTACAGAGGAGATAGAGATTTTCCTTCGCTAGAGCGACATTCATGTCATATATATATAGCCATCTGGTGGCTCGTCGTCCATGAGCTATTAGCTGATCGGTTCACCGTCCATTGCACGGTTCCGTTCGGCACATATACGCTCTAGCGAAGGAAGATCTCTATCTCCTCTGTAGCTTAGTGGTCAGAGCACTCGTCCGGCAATCGAGGGACCCGGGTTCGACTCCCGGTAGAGGCAGAGATGAGTTTTTTCCTTCCTTAAAAAATTAACATCTAAAATAATAAATATCTTCCCAACATCCAGTCTTCTGTATATCTTGTATTAATTTATCTGTTGGTATTCAGTATGCGATGACACGAATATTCATATATGTAGGCCTACGCTATATTTAAACTTCCGTAAAATGTTTTGAAAAAAAAATATTAATAATTAACAGTTGATTAGTTACCATACAAATGAAATAATTTTTTCGTGGATAATTTTGTCTTCGACAAAGTTTCGTGAAATGTTTGTCTTAAGCTGCCCCAATTATTTTCAATATACAAGTTAGTTTTCATCAACTCTTTATACTAGGTGTCCTGTAAGCAGGACCGGAACTAGAGGGGTGCGGGAGTGAACTGCCCGGGCGGCAAAATTTAGGGGGAGGTAGTTTTAGGTGGTAACAAGAGCACCTTTAAAAAAAAGTATATCGAATTTTAAAGTTGTGGCGGTGGCAAAATAATGTTGGATCCGGGCGGCAAAAATTCTAGTTACGGTCCTGTCTGTAAGTACTAGCTCTGCCCTTATCTCATCAACCGTCCGTCGTAGAGGTAAGATTTCAATTTAAAAAACGCTCAGCAGGCGTTCAAAAATTCCCCTGTACTAGTTTTGAGAGTGAAAATACAGTGTGTAGCAAAATAAAAAAACTTAAATTTTTATACCGTCCTCCGTGCTTTCAATTAGAAAGTTGTTGTCCTGTCTCTCCCGATGCCCAACAAAAAAATGCCATGGTTTCTAAATGCTATATTCACAGAGGTATTCGAATTCGAAAAACGGAGGAGATTTCGGAAAAGAACAACGTTAAATGCGGGAAAACAGTTTTACACGCTTTTAACTCCGTTCTTCCCCAAATTGCCTCCACTTTTCGAATTTGAATATCTCTGTGAATATAGCACTTGGAAACTTGGAATTTTTTTGTGGATTGTTCGTGTCGCACCAACACGCTTTGATTTTGGTGCCACATTATTTTGTTGAATATATTCTGTAGCAAAGTCATTGATCTACGTTACTATGTTTTCAATAACTGGTTCATAAAAAAATAGAAAAAAGGTTTAACTAGTTGAATGAATTTGAAACGTTGTATAGTGGGACCTATATGCCTGGGTTCCCACTGAAATGGCGTACTCGAGGTGGTGGTGGAATTTTCAATACAACACGACTGCACTAGTCTCTTACACTCTGGAGTTCATCCTAAGATTCGGATGAAACTGATGAAAACGAGCAATCGTTCTCCGAACTTGATATTAACTTCTCTCATCGAATTCATCTTCACTCAATAGAGCCAGTATTATTGTACTTATGGGGGGGGTTTGCTTTTACTCGCCTGTCAAATAGTATGAATGTTATACAGAATCATCAAAAACCATTGTGAAACACACATGGCTCAAAAAGTAGAAAAGAAGAGCGAGGAGAAAGGAAATAGGTGGGAAAGTAGGAATGTGTGAGATCACGAGACAAGCATTGCTTGAAACAACCAAATGCTTATTTGTGTTTACCTCTGGTGTTGGCTATAACAAGCCTCGATGATAAGAGGCTTATACTAATGGGCGGATACAGATAACTTCACGGGTACCAAATGAGAAATTCTTGTCTTTTTCTTGAAATTCTTCCTCTTCCTAGAATTTAGTTCTGCCTCGTTCAGTTATGATCAGCTCTGGTCAATACAACCAATTTATTTTGAATGAACTGCTTGCTTTCTTCCATGGGCGTCCGCAAAACCTACCTTTGAGGAGGGGGTAAAAAGAGAAACTGGTGGGATTGAAAAGAGGGAGTGCTCACAGAGTCGCTTCCAAAAAAATTGAGTTAACTCCCTAATCCAGACTGATCCGTGGTCCCGTCACATTTGTCAAGCAGTTTTTTCTTTCAAACTTAGACCGTAAGAGTTGAAGAAAAAAACAAAGTTTTTCTTCGTTTGATTTGAATGCATTAACACCTTATATAGTTCTCTTTGTATAACCTTATAATCTTCGGACATCAGTATAAATACCTTTCCAGCTCAATCGAATTTCCTATTCAGTTGTGACATTATCAGGTTAAAAAAAATTGTAAATAAGATGACAAAAGCTAATGCTATACAATTGATCCTAGCTGATAAGACAGTTAAAAAATTTTCGCCCAAGGCACAGGATAAATACGACAGATCACCAATGATCTTTACTGAATAGAAACAGGACGTGAAAGTTTTTGCTCTTTGTGGGAGCTTTCTTTACTTTTTAGCACGCAGACATATAGTATAAAAACAGGGAGAGAATAAAATAATGCGAGGAAAGAACGAACACAAGGCTTTTCCTTTTCATTGAGTGTAGCACTCACTACGAGGAAAAAAACAGATCTCTGATAATACAGATTCAAGAATTGATCGGATAATCTGGTATTCAATGCTCTGCCCAAAGTATATGCACCTGTTTCTTGGGCATTGTAAAATATATTGAGCATGAGATTTTTTCTTTGGTGACAATGAAATCCGAAATTTTGACACACCACACGCTTTCCACCTTATTCTTCTTTCTACCATCGCCCAACTTCTATTCGGTGATCAACTTCTCAAACGGTCTTTTTTTTTTCGGAATACCGAACGGCCGTTTCATAAAAGTTTCATCGTACTTTCAAAATGTTATTATTTTGAGAGCGACAGAATTTTCCAATGAACTGCATCGTATATGCAACCCATGTAAGTGGGCATTCTGTGATCCACGCAGTTTCGCTACAAGAGCACTTTTCTGAACACAATATTGACATTTATCAATCACAGAAAGAACAGACAAGACTACGCCAAAGAGGTGAATGTGATCATAGGCGTAGGCAGGATTTTCTCAGAGGGGGAGAGGTGCGTTTCAAAATTTAATATTTCCTTGTGGGGGGGGGGGTTACGTTTTTTCCTGCAAAATAACACTATTATACTGGCTCATGGGGGTGGTTAGACCTTCCCTTTTGCGTTAACTCAGGAATGTGATAAGTTAGGATTGGAAGATTGTGCAGGCTTGGGAAAGTGTCACTTCAAAAACTTCACAGAACTGACTGCAATGTACGACCTAAAGTTCCAGAAGTTTAAAATAACTATGGTAATATTCAAGTTCGATGTTCGCAAAGAACGTGAAAGATGTGTAATGGATACTAAAATTTCTATATTTTTGGAATACATCAGCAGTGTAATAAACTCGATTTATAGACTGTGAGGTTATTGAGGAAATGATATGCATAGATAATAACGAGAGATTGTAGTTGAAAAAATAAAGAAATGTTGAAGTTGCGAAATTCCTTACATTTACTCATACAATATTGTTTGTCGAGACCGATACAAAAGAATGTGTTTGATTGTGGCAGACTGTGATCAATGATAGTTGAGGGGAGAGAGTTTTTCCATTCGACTATAGGTGTGAGGAAAAACAAACTATATTTAAAACAGTCAGAAGATGCAGAAATAGGATTTAATTTTTGGGGACGGTTTATATTATGTTAGAGATATAGGATGGATGGCTTAGTTACAGTATCATAGTTGACCACGGATAATTTTATATAGCATAGTTTAGCGGTAAATAAGTCAGTTTATGATGAGAGGGTGAAGGAGTGGGGGGTCCTTTCTTTACTACGAAAATAAATTCAGCTCAAGAGGTGTTAGTTTAACGTTCATAGTTATTTTGAAACATAAATTCTGTATCATATCCATTTCTAAACTAATCATCACCCGAAAGTTTCAAAAATAAAAATAAAATCAAATATAGAAGAAATAACTGAGTGAAAGGGAAAAAAAGCGATACTCTATTTTTGGACTAAAAAAAAAATACTTCAGACCACAGAAACATCTTCAAGAATTCTCTTTCCCTACAACCCTTTGCACCTCAAGATAGCAATTACAATGCAAGGGATAATAGCATTGTTACCGTGTGCTTTCTGTATTGTGTAGCTGTATAGAGCGTCCTACAATGTCATGATCTCTTCTGAATACTGGAGGAGGAGCTCGTCAACAGCAGGGGCGACAGATTTACACAAAGAAAGTAGGGGAAGGCAACTGATCATGTCGGCCGGATATATACGGCGCTGCCCAGATTCGCCACAACATTTTTGAACGGATATATACGGCGCTGCCCATCGAAGGGATATACTAGGATTCGACGAAGCCAACAAAAGCCATTTGGGATAGGGATCACATATGGTTAGACTACTAATTTCTCATAAGCAGATGCATCTCGGAATTACTCTGCAATATTACTTACAGTTGTCTGTACAAGACAGGAAAAAAAGTTGCGATAAGTGTGTATTTTATTTTTCTTGTTGAAAAAAAAACTTCATTTATTAAAATTAGTATTATATGAATGGGAAATAATCTCAAATGATTATCATGCAGTCAGACCTCGGCAGAATGTCTATGAAATTCCCTCCTTCACCCCATTTATGAAGTTGGTTTTTCAAAGGTTTCTGTAAAAATAATTAGCAAAATGAGTTTATACTCTTTATTGAGTCATCACCCGGCTTAGGGAATCGTATTTAATCACCAGGGGATGATTATACCGAGGTCTGACTGAATTATGAAAACGATTCTACATATTACGGATGGTTCTCATCCTTGGTTGAGGAATTTTGCGACGGAATGAAATAATTTCAATCGTCAGAATAATCTATTGCGTGCTGTCAACTGAAGAAACAATCCATTAAACCTTGAACAGTAGAACGAGGTTTCCTCGCTGGGTGCCGGCTCAGCTGATAGCCTCTTCATCATATCTATGCCGATTCGAGAACATTCCTGCGCTAAGCAAATGACTAATAGGATATACAGAAAATACTTCAAATATTATGGTGCCGCCAGATTTCTTCTCCTAAACTGGATAAAACTTTTGCAGTTCAGGACTCGATAAAACTGCAGGATGATGACTGTCGAAGTGTGGTGTCAAAGACTATTATTAGGAATTTCATAACACTTTCCGATTCTTATTTTTCTGTTTGGTGAAGTGGTCAATAGCAAGTGCCTCAACTTGATTAGATGTGGGCAAATCGGAAACATCATTGGTAAACTTTAGTGTAAATAGCTACGCCATCACCTCTACCATGATTCCAGTCCTTTGATTACCTACTGGTAATCAATCACCTGTTTGATTATCAGTAGCTTTCGTTAGATCCCTGATTGGCGCAGTGATAAGATGTCCGTCTTCTCCTGTGAAGGTTACCGTCAAGGGCCCGAATCCGGGCACGAACATCAGGAACAAGTTCTTTACCTACTGAACCTGGGGTGACCACCGATAAATGGCACCTTCATTTCCCACCCAACTTCACTGGTTGGAAGTTGTCACATGACGATACATGAAAGGAGTTGGTGTGCGTGCGGTAAAATAGTGGCTGCAGTAGAAAGAGTCCCTCCATCACTAAAGTTCATTAATGAAGTCATTTGTTTTATGCACGAGAGAAATGTTTCTTCAAAGCTACTTTTTGCTGGATGATGCAATAGATGCAAAAATAATATCGTCTCTGGAGTGCAGTGACTATATATATCTGGCGTTTTTGGATTAAATATTCTTAGCTACTGTTCTGGATTTAATCGATGTGGAACTGCTATCTGACTCAGAGCTGCTAATCATACTTTTTGATCAGGCTACGTTTATTTTCCTATTAGGTTTTGTTTCAAATGGCTTTGTTATTGTCACTAACAATTTGTTGATTTTTTTTCTGACTACAGGATAAGATATGCATTCACGATAACTGCTAGGAAGGATTTGTGGCAATTAATGCACTGAGTAATGCCATTACCTTATTACCTTTCATTTTTGAACACTAAAAGCTGTTACGGTGTTCAATGCATTTGGCTCACTTCGGTTCATTATCTAAATTACGTTTTGCATGTTTCCATACTTATAACTATGTCATCAAACGTGACTTAGTTTCTTTTCTAAATGGAGTTGTTTCTCTCGTTTCTTTTCTATTCATCTCTGTTTCTCAAATAGTTCAGGCGATGAGAGAAGTTTCTTTATTTTCATTCATTCTGGAGAGGTGTACTACCCACAGACGTATGAGAACACTTACTGTTTCGGCTTCAAAGCACTTTGAGTTGAGCGACAACATTATTTACCTAAAAGCCTAAGGTTTCAGTGGCACTTGCATTTCATCACAACTAGTGTTGACTTCAAGATCTCTTACTACTTCTCTGATCTGTTATAGTTCATGAATGTTAATTAGTTATCCATCCATTTAAAGCCATTAAAAAAATGGCATGCAATTTAGGGCACATAAAATAAATTGATTTTTTTTAAGAAAACGCCTAAAGCGACCGGCACATATCACAGAATCTCAATTCACGCATAAAAATATCCATCAATCTCCGTTCCTTATTTTAAGGACAGATGGCGGGAGAATATATGCAACTCGATATACCTTCCAGTAATACTTACAGTTGTCTGTATAGGTTAGGAAAAAGGTGCAATAAGTATGGTTTATTATTCTTTTTGGAAAAAAAACTTCTTTATATAAAATTAGTACAGTATTATCAATGACAAATAATCTCGAATGATTATTATACAGTCGGACCTCGCAGAATATGTCTATAATTCTCACATTATGACGTTAGTTTTTCAAAGGTATCCGTAGAAATAATTAGCAAAGTTAATTTATTCATTAACAAGTCATCGCTCTGCTAAGGAGAGAAATCGTTTTTAACCCTGCCCTCCAGGGCTAATTGTACCGAAGTCTGACTGAATTATGAAAACGATTCTATATCAGGGATGGTTTTTATTTCTCGTTGAGAAATATTTTTGTTGAATAGTATAAATAGTCTCATATACAAATTTATTACAAAAGTGAATTGCAGTTTACGACAGGCAAACTCAGTCGTTTCAGGGAGACGCCCAAAGCGAGCGACACGTGAAAAAAAATCCAAATACACGCATAAAAATATCTATCAATCTCCGTTCCTCAAGGGGGTTGGTGCACGCAAATTCTCCAAAAACCACATTTTCCAATTTTTCAGTTTTTAAATACTATGAAATTTTCTGCGTCTAACTGTGTTAAGGTTTTTGTCCTAGCTGTATTAAAAGTATTTTTAAAGTATTTTTATATAATCTGCTGGCAGGCATTACACATGCTAATGTTTTTCACTAAAATGCGTTTTTCTCAAAACTAAGTTTTTTGTTAGATAAGGAACATTTTTTCGAACACCGCTCATTCAAATGTATTGGAAATTTGTTTGCCTCTCAACACTATAGGTGTTACACACTTTAACACGAGGATTTTTTTATTAAAATTATTTTAAAAATTTTCATGGCACAAAATATGGGCAAATTTTGATGATTTTTGAGAAAGTTGCATGTTGTCCGGGTTAAATTTCGATAAAAACATAACCAACAATTAAAATACTAAAAGCTCGTGTTAGGATTAATGCCTAAAGTATGCAACATGATAGTGTTGAGAGACACAAAGTTTCACGTCATTTGAATGAGAGGTGTTCGAAAAAATGTTCCTTATCTAACAAAAAAACATAGCTTATAGAAAACCGCATTTTAGTGAAAAACATTAGCATGTGTAATGCCTGCCCAGCAGTTTGTATAAAAATACTTTAAAAATACTTTTAATACAGCTAGAACAAAAACTTTAACACAGTTAGACGCAGAAAATTTCATAGTATTTAAAAATTGAAAAAATGGGAAAATATATATTATTTTGTAAAATTTGCGAGCCACAACCCCCTTAAAGACAGATGGCGGAGGAATATCTGCATCATCTCGATATACCTTCCAGTATTACTTACAGTTGTCTGTATAGGACAGAAAAAAGGTGCAATAAGCGTTGTTTATTATTTTTTTTTTTTTGGGAAAAAACTTCCTTATATAAAATTAGTATAGTATTATCAATGGAAAACAGAGTAGTATTAGATCCTATATGTTGGCTTGAGGTACGGGGGGAGGGCGATAAGATGAAATTTTTTTCAAGAAGAGGGTGATGGAACAAAAAGTTTGGGAAACTGTAAAGAAGTCGTTTTCATCGTTTAGAACGGTTTTTCGATGATTAGTTAAGCTTTTTTTTAAGTGTATGTAAGAAATTAAAATATATTTTTTCAAAAAAGACTATACATGTATTTATATATACAGTATATAAAGTGCCCGAAAGGGATAATAAATATCCTGCAATTGATTCTAAAATTGTAGAAATTAGTTTGAAAGTTCTCAATTCTCAAAATATCCAAGTTTTAGAGATTATGTGGCCTCTAAAATTCACTAATAAACTTCAGACTATGTTGAAATAAGCACATTTGTGGGACGAAAATGAAAGAAAAAAAAAAGGCAATTTCACCATAAAAGTTTGAAAGTAGGCAAAAAAAGGCATTTATGGCATTTTGCCTGAACTTCCGGGCTCCGCTTATAACCGTTGACTTTCCTATGTTAAAAAGGTGTTTGGTTTTCGTTTGTGGCTGATTTGATTCTTAAAACTGGTGGTTCTTATAAGGGGCCATTCGACTATTACGTTAGCAGATTTTCAGTCATTTTTGACCTCCCCCCCCCCCCCCCCGTCAGCTAAAGTCAGCAAAACACTGATCCCCCCCTGTCAGCAAAATTTCGTCAGCAGCTTAGAATATTTCATATCTTCAAAAAGGGGCGGTTGATGACGTTAGCAACCTTCAAACTCCCCCCCCCCTGTCATCAAAAGTCAGCAAATCCGAAACCCTCCTCGATGCTGAAGTAATACTTAAATGATCCCCCCTAAGTGATGGTCATTGTACGATCACAAAATTTGACAATCACTCATCACAACATTTAAATGCACGCATATAAATATTTATCGATTGCCGTTCCTGATTCTGAATACCGATGGCGTCACCTGAATGCACAAATACCGTATAATTAGATCTAGTACCGTTATAGATTCCACGGACTATGAATCCCCTGTTTCAGAAGTGAAATGGCAGTTAATTATCAGTAAATAATAGGCTGCTTACGTAAATATTTTCGCGAATGAGGAGAGCTCTGTAAATCACAAGATTCCTGCCAAAGTTCACGGTCACACGTCACATAGCTGCAGAAGAGGAATTTAGTAATGTCGTAATTAAGCTGACGAGTTTTTATTTGGGATTATAGAGTAGATTATGCAGGACTGATTAAGAGTGAGCAAAGCACCTGAAAACCAACATTAAACATTGGAGAAGGAACATATAATTTCCCAATTACCAGTGATTATATAAACTGAAGAGCGAAAAAAACTTGTACAGGCATGCGTATGCAAATAAGGAGATATGGAACCAATCAGAGTACGGCGCTGCAGTCGGCAACGCCTATATAACACACCATGTGTCTGGCATAGTTCTTAGATCGGTTACTGTTGCTACAATGGCAGGTTATCGAGATTTAAGTGAGTTTGAACGTGGTGTTATAGTCGGCGCGCACGAGAGATGGGACATAGCACCTCCGAGGTAGCGATGAAATTTGGATTTTCACGTACGACCATTTCACGAGTGTACCGTGAATATCGGGAATCCGGTAAAAAATTAAATCTACGACATCGCTGCGGCCGGAAAAAGATCATGCAAGAACGGGACCAACGGCGACTGACGAGAATCATTAAACGTGACAGACGTGCAACCCTTCCGCTAATTGCTGCAGATTTCAATGCTGGGCCATCAGCAAGTGTCAGAGTGCGAACCATTCAACGAAACATCATCGATATGGGCTTTCGGAGCCGAAGGCCCACTCGTGTACCCTTGATGACTGCACGACACAAAGCTTTACGCCTCGCCTGAGCCCGACAACACCGACATTGGACTGTTGAGGACTGGGAACACGTTGCCTGGTCCGACGAGTCTGGGTTCCAATTGCTTCGAGCTGATGGACGTGTACGGATATGGAGACAACCTCATGAATCCATGGACCTTACATGTCAACAGGGGACTGTTCAAGCTGGTGGAGGCTCTGTGATGGTATGGGGCGTGTGCAGTTGGCGTGATATGGGACCCCTGTTACGTCTAGATACGACTCTGACAGGTGACAGGTACGTAAGCATCCTGTCTGATCACCTGCACCCATTCGTGTCCATTGTGCATTCCGACGGACTTGGAAAATTTCAGCAGGACAATGCGACACCCCACACGTCCAGAATTGCTACAAAGTGGCTCCAGGAAAACTCTTCTGACTTTAGACACATCCGCTCGCCACCTAAATCCCCAGACATGAACATTATTGAACATATCTGGGATGCCTTGCAACGTGCTGTTCAGAAGAGATCTCCACCCCCTGTTACTCCTACGGATTTATAGACAGCCCTGCAGGATTCATGGTGTCTTACCTCCAGCACTACTTCAGACATTAGTCGAGTCCATGCCACGTCGTGTTGCGGCACTTCTGCGGGCTCGCGGGAAACCTACACGATATTAGGCAGGTGAACCAGATTTTTCTGCTCTTCAGTGTATAATACAAAGCGTGTACTTGGTTATAGTTAAGGCGTTGTTAAATGGGAGATCATTAAATCGGGGTAAAATCATAAAATTTGTTACGTGGGAGCTCGTTATATCCTGGTCTGATTATCGCGAATTCGTTAAATATGAGTTTGTTCTATTGGCGTCTGAATGCCGTTAAAATTCCGTTAACTCAAAGAACTTGTTAACATTAGAGTTCGTTATAACGGGTGCACGGTAGTAAAATATACTAGATGAGAGTTTGTTACATCGTGGTAAGATCTTAAAATTTGGTGAATGTGAGGTCGTCATATGGAGGTCCGATTATAGGGTTTCGTCAAATATGAGTTAATTATGGGAGTTATTTCGGGGTTGTTCGGAAAAATTCCTTAAATCAGAATCCATTATGCCCGGTTTAGACTCTACCTCTCGAGTACGGATTTCTAAATATATAATAAATAATAGTAACCAGCAAATGCGATCAATTTAGTATGATGTATCATGTCTACCGAAGACACTTGGGTACACAAACACCTGTGAAAGCGGTAATTTTTTTCCTAGCATTTATCAACGACGCCGGGATATCATGTATAATCGCCAGTATAAGTGATATACAATTTGAAAAAATTTATGAATTTTATCAAAATGACTAGCTGATACCCGGCGACGTTGCCCGCCCCGTAAAAAATTTATATACGTTTAGCTTATTAATTATTTCTTAATCAAAAAAATTTCTGCATCAAGTAAGAAAACATTACTTTTATTTTTAAATATTCTAATTAAAAATCTTCAAGCAATCGCTTGTGGATACACAATATTTTTTATTTTTCCATCTGGTGTGTGTAGATGTACAAATTTTTGCTATGGTGACGAAAAGGTGTCCGTGTGAAATACAGGGCTCAAGTAGGTTGATCACTGCTAACGAATGGCCTTGCGCTTTGTTGATTGTCATGGCAAAAGCTAAACGAATCGGGAACTGTAATCGCTTGAAAGCGAATGGCATTTCTTCGGTGATAATTGGGATACGTGGAATGAAGACATCTTTTTCTTTGTCGCATCCAGTTGGAATCGTTGCTTCAATGATGCAATTGTGCAATTTCTTCACGCAGAGTCTGGTGCCATTACAGAGTCTCGGTGTGTCCAAATTTCTTAAAAGCATTATAGGTGCTCCGACTTTGAAGGTCAAATTGTGTGGTGGCACACCCGGAATATCCAAAGGAGTTCAGAAATTCTGCAGGATACAGAACTAAATGTCTGTGACAGTGTCAACCGATTTGTAAGATGTGGAGTCTCCTGGAATAATTTTTAGGATTTTTTTCGTTGATCTTGTTCACACTGTAATTTTTCGGTGCCAGAATCGCTTTCAGAAAGCCGCTCATGGTTTTGGTCATTTTGTTGAATGTTTGGGAAAACTTTGCAAGTTCTTGAACTGAGTTTAACAACTGGAAAAATCCATTTGGGAACGTAATCGGTCCAGTGCTTGGGTCTACTGGTTGGTCAACTGATGTGAAAATAATAGCAGTGCTGAGTCATTTTGCAGTTGAACTCGCATGTTGGTGGATAATGATAGTTTTTTAACTTCGTGCCAGAGTGTTGATGATTTGAGGCAAGCATTGAGTTCATCAGTTGGCTTTGAACATTTTTATTCCCAGTTTTGTCGTCGTAGTTGTTGTTCTCTGTTGTTAGCGCCGTCATACGTCCAGCTTGTGCAGCGAATATTATTCAAACGCCTTTTAAGCATTTTTTAAATTGAAACTATACCTATACGATGGGCGGTTGATGAGATAAAGGCCGCATTAGCACTTACAGGACACCCTGTATATAGGCTAGCAGAAATACCCGGCGCTCTTCCCGGGTTTTCTGCAATTACTGGGAGGATTGGAAAAGTGACAAACCGTTATAAAGGACTAAACTGTTACAATAACATAATTAAAGGTGTGATAAACCATTGTAAAGGCATATATACACGTCTGAAACGCATTGTTGGAAACCACGGTAACCAAAGTAAACGTTCCGAAAGTGATTGTTGAGGCCCCAATACCATTGTTGCCCGACAGTTTTTCGCTCATTTAGGGCATTTGCCCAGCTCTGACGAACTTTTAAAGTAGCCTACGGTTCAATCCCGGACCTGTTTGGTATATATGCAAAACCTGGCGACGATCGGTCTAAAACTGTAGATTTGTATAAAGAGCATACATACATACTTTCACATCTTATATATAAACTAGCTGATACCCGGCGACGTTGCCCGCCCTGTAAAAAATTTACATATATATAGCTTATTAATTATTTTTAATCAAATATTTCTGCATTAAGTAAAAAAAAAGTTACTTTAATTTTTAAATATTTTAATTAAAAACTTCAGGCAATGCTTGTGGATACACAATATTTTTGTTTGTCCATCTGGTGTGTAGATGTACAAATTTTTGAGATTACCGACACGCGAACAGGCGACGTAAAGCTGTCCGTGTGAAAAACAGGGCTCATGTTGGTTGATACCTGCAACTACTAACAACTGGCCTTGCGCTTTGTTGATTGTCATGGCAAAAGCTAAACGAATCGGGAACTGTAATCGCTTTAAAGTGAATGGCATTTCTTCAGTGATAATTGGGGTACGTGGAAAGAAGACGTCTTCTCCTCCAGCACATCCAGTTAGAATCGTTGCTTCGATGATGTAATTGTGCAATTTCTTCACGCAGAGTCTGCTGCCATTGCAGAGTATCGGTATCTCCAAATTTCTTAAAATCATTTTAGTTGCTCCGACTTTGAGGGTCAAGTTGTGTGGTGGCACACCCGGAATATCCAAAGAGTTCAGAAATTCTGCAGGATATACAGAACTGTCTGCGCTGTGTCTGTGACAGTGTCAACCGATTTGTAAGATGTGGAGTCTCCCGGAATAATTTTTTAGAATTTTTCCGTTGATCTTGTTCACACTGTCATTTTTAGATGCTAGAATCGCTCTCTCACAAAGCCACTCATGGTTTCGGTGATTTTTTTGAATGTTTGGGAAGACTTTGCAAGTTCTTGAACCGAGTTTGTATATATAATAACTGGCAAAATCCATTTGGGAACGTTATCAGTCCAGTGCTTGGGTCTACGGGAATTCTTCCATTGCCAAGTTTGATCAACTGATGTGAAAATGATAGCAGTGCTGAGTCATTTTGCAGTTGAACTCGCATGTTAGTGGATAATGATAATTTTTTAGCTTCGTGCCAGAGTGTTGAAGTCCTAACAAACTCGAGGCGACCACCGATAGACAGCACCTTCACATCCAACCCATCTCACTAATGGCAGTAAATTGCAATGTAGCGATATGGCCAGAGTTGGTGTTTGGTGAAGTAGAGTGCTGATGATTTGAGGCAAGCATTGAGTTCATCAGCTGGCGTTGAACATTTTTATTCCCTGTTTTATCGTCGTAGTTGTTGTTCTCTGTTGTTAGTGACGTCATATGTCCAGCTTCTGCAGCGAATATTATTCAAAGTCCTTTTAAGCACTTTTTAAATTGAAACTATACCTCAACGATGGGTGGTTGATGAGATAAAGGCCACATTAGCACTTACAGGACACCCTGTATACACGCAAGCAAAAATATCTAGCGCTTCCCGGGTTTTCTTCAATTACTGGGAGGACAGGAATTGTGACAAACCGTTATAAATGAATAAACTGTTATGATGCCAGCGTTAAAGGTGTGACAAACCATTCTAAAGGCATATATACACGTCTGAAACGCATTGTTGGAAACCACGGTAACCAAAGTAAACGTTCCGAAAGTGATTGTTGAGGCCCCAAAACCATTGTTGCCCGACAGTTTTTCGCCCATTTCGGGCATTTGCCCAGCTCTGACGAACTTTTAAAGTAGCCTACGGTTCAATCCCGGACCTGTTTGGTATATATGCAAAATCTGGCGACGATCGGTCTAAAACTGTAGATTTGTATAAAGAGCATACATACATACATACTTTCACATTTATATATAAGATGTGAAAGTATGTATGTATGCTCTTTATACAAATCTACAGTTTTAGACCGATCGTCGCCAGATTTTGCATATATACCAAACAGGTCCGGGATTGAACTGTAGGCTACTTTAAAAGTTCGTCAGAGCGGGGTAAGTGCCCCAAATGGGCGAAAAACTGCCGGGAAACAATAGTTTTGGGGCCTCAACAATTACTTTCGGAACGTTTACTTTGGTTACCGTGGTTTCCAACAATGCGTTTCAGACGTGTATATATGCCTTTACAATGGTTTGTCACACCTTTAATTCTGTTATTATAACAGTTTATTCATTTATAACGGTTTGTCACATTTCCAATCCTCCCAGTAATTGAAGAAAACCCGGGAACAGCGCCGGGTATTTCTGCTAGCCTATATACAGGGTATCCTGTAAGTGCTAATGCGGCCTTTATCTCATCAACCGCCCATCGTATAGGTATAGTTTCAATTTTAAAAAATGTGTAAAAGGCGTTCGAATAATATTCGCTGCACAAGCTGGACGTATGACGGCGCTAACAACAGAGAACAACAACTACGCTGACAAAACTGGGAATAAAAATGTTCAATGCCAACTGATGAACTCAATGCTTGCCTCAAATCATCAGCACTCTGCCACGAAGTTAAAAAATTATCATTATCCACCAACATGCGAGTTCAACTGCAAAATGACTCAGCACTGCAATCATTTTCACATCAGTTGACCAACCAGTAGACCCAAGCACTGGACCGATTACGTTCCCAAATGGATTTTGCCAGTTGTTAAACTCAGTTCAAGAACTTGCAAACAAAGTCTTCCCAAACATTCAACAAAATGACCAAAACCATGAGTGGCTTTCTGAGAGCGATTCTGGCACCGAAAAATGACAGTGTGAACAAGATCAACGAAAAAATCCTAAAAATTATTGCAGGAGACTCCACATCTTACAAATCGGTTGACACTGTCACAGGCACGACACAGACATTTAGTTCTGTATCCTGCAGAATTTCTGAACTCCTTTGGATATTCCGGGTGTGCGACCACACAATTTGACCCTCAAAGTCGGAGCACCTATAATGCTTTTAAGAAATTTGGACACACCGAGACTCTGCAATGGCACCAGACTCTGCGTGAAGAAATTGCACTATTGCATCATTGAAGCAACGATTCCAACTGGATGCGACAAAGAAAAAGAAGTCTTCATTCCACGTATCCCAATTATCACCGAAGAAATGTCAGGAAATCAATTTAATTTCAATTTCATTTCTCGCGTGAGACACGAGAGAGCGAGCACGCTCCGATCGAGCTCCCCAATTTCTCATGATAGGGAATATTAATATGCTGTGAAGTACAGCAAGCTTAGGCACGAATCCGCACTCAGTCGGATCTTAAATATGAAATAACGCCCAACAATAATTCAGATTGCAAACAAATTGTAAAAATTGTAAAACTTGGAAAAATGGCAGACCGAAAGACTCTAGCCGAACAACCAGTTTGCTTTCTACATGAAGTGATCCTGGATGACGACATGGAAAACGAGGAATGGCACAAGCTGATAGCGAAATACAGCCGGAAGAAGGCACGAAATGCTGACCTAAACCGAGCCACCATCGCTTTCCTTGACACCATCAGGGATCACTACGACTGTTGGGAACCCTCACATCCAAGGATAAGACGCCCAGAAACAGAAGTTTTCTATTGCACAGGCGATGAATTCCTGAGAAAGGCGATGGAAAACCACAAAGACATCGTAGCCAGACCAGATGACCCCGAGATTCCCCTCTTCAAGCAGCAGCTAAGATGGAATATTAGCCAAGCCTTCGTAATAGGCAAAGACTGCTTCTTTGATGAGGAAGAAAACGAGGACATCTGGGATGAATACTATGAAGAAATCAACAAACACATATGGAAAAGGGCCAGGAAATGGGACAAGATTCCTGACTTCATGCTCGAAACGCCTGTCCCGGATCCAGAAGCCCCGCTTGATACAACTTCCCCACCGACCATGACGACGACCGCAGACCCTCTGGAGGAGATGAATGGTAGCCAAGAACTTCCAAATCCCGGAGAAAATCCCGGAAAACCAAGCTCTCCTGAAAACATCCAGGAAATTGACGACGGTGAAAAGGCCAAAGATGGCGTTCCCGCCGAAGAAGCTACCCGAAACAGTCCCGCCCCAGCGGACGAGCCGACGGCTGAGAGCCAATCGCACGACAGCGACGTGGACCAAGCCCCGCCCAAGCGTCTGATGGATGCCGACGAGCCGAGCAGCGAAAAGCCGGCGGATCACGGGTACCTCGTCGGCGGTGACGCGGTCGTAGCCGAAAGTACCGGTGATATCACCGATGAGGGTGTCAACCACGGAAGCCCCGCCCAAGAGATCGAGCCAGCATCAGCTGACGAATCGCGAACGATCAGAAACGAACTGAACATGCCGCCACAAGAAACGAATGAGCCCGGCAGCGAACGACCGGCATCTCGTGGTGAGTGTAACGGCAACTTTTCGATCGTGGTGCGGGCCGATCGGCACTGGCGGGCAATAGCCCGCAAAATTCGTGAAATCTGCCGGGAAAATGTGAGAGTAAAATTAACTCACGGCGAGTACAAAATTAACTTTCGCAAAACAGGTGACTATGATAGGGTCCTAAAATATCTAGAAACTTGCAATGCTGAAATCTTAAAGCGATCCACACCGGACGCCCCAGCCCTCAGCGTGGTCTTACGAGGGCCCGATGTATCAACGCCCGTTGATGACATCCAAGCTGAACTCACTGACGAAGGGTTCTCACCGATTTCAGTCATGCAAATACGCTCACGCAGGAAAAAGATAAGGGGTAAATTATTTCCCCTTTGGAAAATTGACCTGCCGGCCTCCGACGAATCGAAGCGAATATTCGATCTAAAAAATCTTCTCTTGATCGACATCACGATCGAAAGATACCGGAGAAACCCTGGCCGACCGGTACTAAGCATCTGCAACCGATGCCAGACATGGGGTCACAGCGGTGACTCGTGCGAAGGCCCCCTTAAATGCATGGTTTGTACGGGCCCGCACGATGTCAAGCAGTGCGGCAACATCGGAGGAGTTGACCCCCCGACCTGCTGTAACTGTGGGAAGGACCACATCAGTATATACCGCGGTTGTGAAACGTACAAAAAAGAACTCGCCAAACTTCGAAACCCGCGAAATACTTTGCCCACTCCCGGCGTAATTCATGAGAATATTCATGAAAAAATCCCATCATCTGAATACAGAAAATCTCGGAAAAAATATTCTGACTTTTCATTTATTCCAAGAAGTGTGTGGAAACAATTTTACGATCGGAGAAAGCAAATTTCCCTTGAAAATGGAAAAATAACCAAAACAAATGCGATTGGTCAGCCTGGACCTACGGACCTCCCTACGGAACAGACAGAACTGCCGAAAGAAGCCAAGTCTACGGACCTCAAGCGCCCGACAAATCCGAAAGGACATTCGGAGTAAAAGCGCGGCGAAGCCAGCAAGCAAGCCCGAGCGACCAAGGGCCAGCCGCGGCACTCGTCGACCCCCAAGCGAACCGTAGGAGCCACCGCAGAGCCAGCTGCCCGGCCATCGGCAAAATCCACCAAGAGACCTGAGTCAAGACCGTGCGACACAACGGCTGAGGACACAGTATCTGATGGATCTGTCGAAGGCACTGACTCAACATCCGATCTTTACGAAATCGCAAAGAATTATATGAAAAACATCATGAAAGCCACCTCCCGGAAAGACAAACGTGAACAGTTACAAGAATTCCAAAAGGAGGCTGGGCAATTTCTTGCACATTGAAAAATTCTTCGAGCGACTTGCAGTGATAGCAAGCAATTTCTGGGAGACTTTCTGCTCAGTACCATTCAGAAACTTAATTTCTGAAAATTTTTCGTTTATCCTCTATCTTTTCCTTCATTTCCTTTACCCATCTTTTTCGAAAACATTTTCTAAAAAATCCCATAAAAAACAAAAAATTATTTCTAATAGAAATATTGGAAATGGAAAATTTTTTTCAAAAATATCTTCTTCACCTGTCCACTATTATCTTTTTAAAAATACTAATTCTATTCCTTCTTTTTTCTTCACCTTCTTATTAACTTTGAATTAATAAATTGTATTTTTGTATGTATGCTCTCTTTTCAGCCAATACCAGACTGGCAACTCATCCGGCCAATGAGGATGAGACACGGCGAATCCAAGATGGCGCCGAAAAAGCAGTTCACTTTTCCTGCCGAAAATATTAACAAGTAATATTACTAACAAGTTCAGAAGGACATGTTGAGTTTTCCTGGTTAATTAATTCATATTAATTAACTTAGACAAAATCCCGGACTCTGACCAAATTACATACACTACACGAAAACACAAACAAATTCTCTCTTGACTTTCTCTTCACATGGGACCCCCAGGGACCCCGCTTGAAGGCAGCTAGTGTCAAAATGACAGGCACTGCCATTAGAATCCCACTCTCTCTCTCTTCGCGTGGTGGTAATAGCAAAAATTTGTACATCTACACACACCAGATGGAAAAAGAAAAAATATTGTGTATCCACAAGCGATTGCCTGAAGATTTTAATTAAAATATTTAAAAATAAAAGTAATTTTTTCTTACTTGATGCAGAAATTTTTTTGATTGAGAAATAATAAAAAAGTTATACATATATACATTTTTTACGGGGCGGGCAACGTCGCCGGGTATCAGCTAGTTTATATATAAGATTAACGATTATGCATATTATGATCAGATCAGATTCATCACATTCACCGCACCAAATACAAAATTTCATGAGGACAACTAAAGCCGGTATTACACTATAAAAGTTTGGTAAAAGTCCTTTTATAAAACTTGAAAAATGCAGCCAATAAGGTCACCGGTTGCATTTTCTAGAATGTGACCAATAACGTTATTGGTTATGTCATGCCTAGGGGTCTTACAGGAAAGAACTGATCGAGAAAAAAGAGACTGCGGGGGAGTGAATTCTTGTTGGGGGGCCCGGAGGAAGAGAAAAAGAAGAAGAGACGTAGGGGGAGTGCATCTCTGGTGACGAAGGCCGGAGGGTTTTTCTTTTATATATTATGATGTGTGTGTGCTCGAGAGAGAGAGAATGTGGTTTTCTTGTTCTCTCCGTTAGTAATTAAAGATATTGTTTGTTTTCACAAATACGAGTGGAGTTACTTTTGTTCGAGGAGATGTTGGTAGTTGATGGAGAAGGGAGTTCTCATAATGTCGCAGTCGCAATGGATTCGAACCAATTTAGAATAAACTTTCCGTGAGAACGCTGTATCTTCGTAGTGAATTTCCGGTGTCATGGCTTCCATTTCCAGGGAGGAAGACGCTCTTGATGGTTGTTTGATGCGCGACGAGTGCGGTTTCGTCAACGGGATGGTCAGCGATCGTCTGTGGTGATATCATCAGTGATTCAACATCGGGAAATAACTATGGATAGTCGGCGATTGTTGATGGTGATATCCGACCAGTGTGCTTGTATCAACGGGATGGTGAAGGATCAGCAATCGTCGGTGATGTGATTGGTGAGGAAACGTCCGTCAACGAGGCAATATAACTCTCTACGTCGAATCTCGAGGAAAAGAACAAGGTCTGGTGATCAATATCTAGCGAAGGTCATTCATACACAGGGTGAGTGAATCCCTATACTTGTGTTCTCTGAGCCATTTGTAGTGTATTCAGGAGTAATAGCAGTTTTACGTATGCGTATATATTATATATAGGTAATTTTTTTTGTTGTATGAATTATGTATGCATAGTTATTATTATTGCATAATTATAAGAAGATAAAAAGAAAAAAATAAATAAATCATGGCGTGTTTCGGTAAGGCAAGGAAGGAAGATTTACTTGTTTTGGCGGAAGAGATAGGAGTGGAGGTACCACCAAATACAAAGGTGTATGATATTAAAGAAATGATATTGAGGTCTGACAAATTTGACGAAGAGGCGGTGAGAGAGTTAGCGAAGGCGATAGTCGATGAAAGGCTAGGAAAGGAAAAACGGGAGTATGAGTTGCAAAAGCAGGAAAGTGAGGAAAAATCGAAAAGAGAAGAACGGGAGTTTGAGTTGAAAAGGCAAGAAAATGAGATGAGATTAAGACAACTGGAAAATCAGAATGGTGCTCAAAGGGGAGAAGAAAATTTGGTTTCAGCGTCTGGTAACGGGGTGAATAGGGCTGGCAATAACTTTATGGATTTGTTTAAGGTTATCAAGGGAGTCCTACCGGAGCCACCAGAGCGGTCTGAGGAATGGCCATTTTTCTTTCACCAGGTAGAGACCATGTTCAAACTGTATGAAGTCCCGGAATCTTATCAGGGTAAGATTATGTTGTACACTCTAAAGGGAAGGATAAAGGGATTGAGCACTATGTTGACTGGTGATGAGTTGGATAACTATACTAAAATAAAAGACTGTGTGCTCAAGGAACACCAAATCACCTCCCTACAACATAAACAGAACCTGGAAAGATGTGAAAAAAGGATTAATGAGTCGTATACCCAGTATGTGAATAGGTTGGGACATGCGTGGGAACTGTATTTGGAATCTAGACAAGTGGATACTTTAGAAATGTTGAGGGACCTGTTGGTTGTAGATAGAGTTAAGGATAATCTGCCAAGGGATGTCAAGTCTCATATCTATTTGAAAGAAACCGAAACTTGGTTGTCGAGCGATGAGTTAGCTAAAGAACTGGACAATTTTGTATTAGCAGGCAAAACCTCATATTCGAATTATATAAGAGGTAGACTAGGAAGTTCTGATGCTAGGTCTGGGAAGATTGGTGATTTTCATGATTCATCCATTAAAACGGTACAGGGTAGGGTTGTTAAATGTTTCAAATGCAATCAAGAAGGTCATATTCGAAAGTTTTGCCCAAGAATAAACACAATCGCAAAATCTGTAGTCAAGAGCAATGAAGAGAGGAACAAAGCATGCGCTCTAGTGAAAAGTACCATGGAAATGATGGACGAGATAGTAGACAGAGGAACGGATGAGGGTTTACCAAAGATTGAGTTGGCAATCGGTCCGGTAAAGTTTCAGGGCATTGTGGATAGTGGTGCCGAAATCTCAGTGTTACGACAATGCTTGGTTCCCAAGGAGTATCTCGAATCAGCTGGTAAGGTTATGTTGAGACCTGCTTTTGGACCACAAGTGGAATCTAAATTAGTAACATTGCCCTTAAGTTTGTGGACGGAGGAGGGGGAAATAAGACCCTTTGTGAACGTTCACGTAGCAGTGGCTGAAAATCTGAACGAAATGGCATTGATAACACCAGAAGTGTATAGATTGTTAAAGGATCAAAAAATAAAGTACCTTGGAGAAGAGACTGATTTCTTCAGACCATGTAGTGGTCATGGGGTAATTGAAGAAATTAGAGAACTGGAGGAGCGGGAAGGGGGTGAGGTCACGGCGGAATCAGCGGAGGTTACGAGGGAAGGTGCTGATGCCAGGCTGGTAGTTCCTGTGTGTCCAGTGGCAAGCGAAAGTGTTGAGGTACACCGGGAGAGAGGAGGTAATAATAACCCATTATCTCAGACTCAGAAATTTAGGCAAGAACAAGCAGAATGCGAATCCTTGAAGAGAGCGTTTGAGGAAGCCCGGCGGGGGAAAAACGGATATTATTTGCAGACTGATATATTGTATCATACAGGGTCCGTAGCTGGCCAGAAATATAGTCAGTTGGTGATTCCGAAATCCCGGAGAAAGGAAATTCTCAAATTGGCTCACGAAACTTCGGGGGGTCATCTGGGTTATAGGAAGACCAGAGACCGGATTGCCTTGTCGTTTTGGTGGGATGGCTTGTTAGCTGATGTTAAAAAATTGTGTGAGTCATGTCATGATTGTCAGATGCGTCGGAGAGTGAAGATTAAAGATAGAGCACCCATCGAAGCTGTAGGAAGGCCAGAGTTACCATTTCAGGTAGTCAACGCGGATGTGTTAGGGCCCATCGAGCCGAAGTCATCAAGAGGGCATAGTTATGTGTTGTGCATAATGGACCAACACAGTAGGTGGCCGGAAGCTATACCACTTAAATCTTTAACTGCTAAGGCTACTTGCGACGCATTTATCCAAGTTTTCATGCGGACGGGAATACCGAGAATTATAGCGATGGATAATGCTACAAATTTTTCGGCGAGTCTCACACAGGAATTTTTGAGTAGACTGGGGTGCTGCCCTAAGTTTTCTACGCCGGGTTATCCACAGTCGAATGGGCTGGTTGAGCGTTTCGTGGGAACGATGAAAAACATGCTGCATCACGCAATTCATAGTCATGGTAGAGCATGGGATAAACAATTACCGTTTTTACTGTGGGCTTACCGAGAGGTTCCCAATTCAACAACCGGAGTACCTCCATTTGTGCTTGTGCATGGTCATATGCCAGTGGGTCCTTTGGCCATACTAAGGTCTAGTTGGGAGGATGATGAGGTTTTACCACAGGGTATTGGAGGTTCAGTGTCACAGTATTTGCGATCCCTTCGGGAAAATATAGCGGAAGCAGAACAATTTGTGTCTACAACTGTTAATAAACAACAAGAAAAGTATGTACATCATTATAATTTGCGATCTAAGGATGAAAAATTCGAAGTGGGTGATGAGGTGGTAGTCCTTATCCCAGATTCAACAAACAAGCTTTGTTCGAAATGGAGTGGTCCAGGAGAGATCGTAGACATCAGGGGTCCCCATTCATATTTTGTTAGGTTACCCGACGGAAGCGTAAGGAATTTACACCAAAACAAATTACGCAAATACATACAGCCGATACGGGCGGTGGGTTTAATCTATGAGGAAGACGATGACTTTGGCGAAATTCGGCATGTCCCCGTGGAGCATCGGAAAGTAGACGGTTTGTTAGAAAAATCTAACGGAATGGAAAAATTAAGCCATTTGGATGAAAAACAGGTCAGGGATCTGAAACAAATTATCAGGAAGTTTCAAACCTTGTTTGAAGGGGAAATAAAACGTGCCAAAGTAGGGTCTCACTTAATCCAGCTGAAACCGGGAACAACAAGGAAACAGCCCCACATCTACAGAGTTCCAGAAGCACTGAAACCTCAAGTAGAACGCCAGATTGGAGAGTTGTTGGATAGGGGTCTAATTGAACCATCTAGAGCTGAGATCGTGTACCCTATTGTGTGTGTGGCCAAGAAAGATGGTACTGTAAGACTTTGTTGTGACTATCGGGCACTTAACGCAGCTAGTAAGGTGGTCCCATTTCCAATGCAGAGTTCCGAAGAATTGAGGTACAAAGCAGGAGCGGCACGTTATTTGACTACACTAGATATTTTAAAAGGATATTGGGAAATTCCTTTGGATAAGGGTTGTAGAGAGTTGACAAGTTTCGTATCACCAAGAGGCCAGTATCAGTGGAAGGTGATGCCATTTGGTTTATCGGGGGCTGCGGCAACGTTCCAAAGGACGATGAACCAGGCTTTGAGAATACATAGTGGGTACGCAGAGAGTTTCATAGATGATATTGTTATTTATTCAGGTAGTTGGAAAGAGCATATGACTCACTTGGAAGCAGTGCTGAGCACATTAAAATCTTTGAACTTCTCGGCCAATCTGGAGAAATGTACATTTGGAAAATCGGAAGTAAAGTACCTGGGACACGTCATTGGTTCAGGGAAACATGGTCCTGATCCGGCGAAGTTGGCAACTATAAAAATGCTGAAGGTTCCCAAGACGAAAAAGATGCTGAGGTCAGTGTTAGGACTGTTTAACTATTACCGGGAATATATGAAAGATTACTCGACCGTGGCTAAACCATTGACCGATCTAACGAAAAAGTCAATACCGAATGATGTTCCGTGGACGGAAGAGGCAGACACCGCTTTTCGGAAACTAAAAGGAGCATTGTGCAGTGTGGTTTCTTTATTCACGCCCGATTTAGAGAAACCATTTGAAATCCATACCGACGCATCAGAAACAGGAGTTGGTGCTTGTTTAGCGCAGCGAGGTGTCGATGGCAAAGTCAGACCGATCACCTTCGTGAGCCAGAAACTGACTCCCACTCAGAGTAAATGGAGTACAATAGAACGAGAGGCTTATGCGGTCGTTTGGGCTTTGGGAAAATTTGAGCACTGGATTTTAGGTAGGATGACCCACCTGTACACGGATCACAATCCGCTCAAATTTCTATGCGAAGGGGTGCCCAGAAATGCAAAGTTGCAGAGATGGGCTCTGGCTCTTTCAAAGTTTCAACTATCTATAAGTCACAAAGCCGGAAGCCAAAATACAGATGCGGATGCTCTATCCAGGCTCTACTAATGATGTTGCACGAAAAGGGGAAAAATGTCATAGCAAATTATATTTACCAGTATGATCCACCTCATATGTGATTTAATAAGTGTGGATGTGGGAAAAAAAAAAAAAATGTACGTTGTGCTGTGTGTTATTTGCATTTCATGTATTCGTATGTTATTTGCATTTCATGTATTCGTATGTTATTTGCATTTCATGTATTCGTATGTTATTTGCATTTCATGTACTCGTATGTTATTTGCATTTCATGTATTTGTATGTTATTTGCATTTCATGTATTTGTATGTTGGCATTTCATGTATTTGTATGTTGGCATTTCATGTATTTATGTTGGCATTTCATGTATTTATGTTGGCATTTCATGTATTTATGTTGGCATTTCATGTATTTATGTTGGCATTTGAAGTATTTATATGTTATCTGCGTATTATGTATTATCTGCATATAGTGTATTTTTGTTTTTTTTTTAAATTCCGATCATGGCTCAGAGTGACATAATGAATGCACCTTGATTATTTTGGTGAATGAGTTTACGAATTATGGACAATTGTCCAGTAATTGTAAACTGGAGGGGAGGTGTCATGCCTAGGGGTCTTACAGGAAAGAACTGATCGAGAAAAAAGAGACTGCGGGGGAGTGAATTCTTGTTGGGGGGCCCGGAGGAAGAGAAAAAGAAGAAGAGACGTAGGGGGAGTGCATCTCTGGTGACGAAGGCCGGAGGGTTTTTCTTTTATATATTATGATGTGTGTGTGCTCGAGAGAGAGAGAATGTGGTTTTCTTGTTCTCTCCGTTAGTAATTAAAGATATTGTTTGTTTTCACAAATACGAGTGGAGTTACTTTTGTTCGAGGAGATGTTGGTAGTTGATGGAGAAGGGAGTTCTCATAGGTTAGATTTTTTAAGTTTTATAAAAGGGATTTTATCAAAATTTTACAGCGTAATACCGGCCTAAAGCTAATTCGCATAGGCAGCACACAGTAAGGCCAGGATTACACTATAAACGTTTGATAAAAGTGCTTTTATAAAACTTTAAAAGTGCAACCAACAAGATCATCGGTTGCATTTGCTCAAATGTAACCAATATGCTTATTGGTTGGATTTTTTAAGTTTGATAAAAGAGCTATTATCAAACTTTTATAGTGCAATGCCGGCCTTAGACAACTAATTTCGCATAAGGAGATGCATATCGATGATACTCTCTATGATACTACTTACTGTTGCCTGTACAAGACAGATAAAGTTGCGATAAATGTTCAATTTTTATTTTTTGGAAAACTTCATTTATTAAAATTAGTATTATATTAATGGCAAGTGATCTCAGGTAATTATAATACAGTCAGACCTCGGCAGAATGTCTAAAATTCTCACCTTCACCCCATTTATGGCGTCAGTTCTTCAAATGTTTCTGTAGAAATTATTTGCCAAATAAAAAGAGTTTACTCTTTAGTAAGTTATTACTCTACTTTTGAATTGGATCCCCCCCCCCCCTCGGGTTGGTAATACCGAGGTCTGACTGAATTATGAAAACGATTTTATATTAGAAATGGTTCTCGCCCGTGTTTGACGAATTTGCGACGAAATGAGATAACCGAGGATAATGTCACTCTTCTCTATCCGTACGTAAGTTTTCAACAGCTGGCTGATGCGAAGATGAATTTCGAAGAGCGAGGAAATTCAACGGCACTTGAGAGGAATCGAACCCACGTCTTCACATTTGCCGGCTGAGCGTACTAGACTACAAAGCATAGGCGGATTACAGGGGACATGGGGGCACCCCTCCCCCCAGCGTTAAAAATAAAGCCGACTTATCTAATGTATTTGCGTATATATGAATTGGCGTCATCATAATCATGCCCCCTCCACACATTCAAGTCTATCCCCCGCCCTATGTTACAAAGGCAACGATTCTCACGCTTTTCCTCGGAGCTCGCGTGCGCTGAATAGGGCCGCTCATAGACGGTCGGACCTAACTCAGTCATGAGCTTTGGTATAGGACATAGTCTCCCAAACTTTTTGTTCCATCGCCCCCTTAATCAGAAATTTTTCCTCTCATCGCCCCCCAACTCAAGTAAACCCATAGGATCCTATGTTAAATCCGTAGGTTCTACCGCCCCATTGGACCATTCCATCGCCCACCAGGGGGCGATATTGCCCACTTTGGGAAACACTGGTATAGGAGAATACAGATGATGACAATTCATGTGCCATGTCACTCAATCACTAACATGGTGATAATTTCAGAAAAGAAATGGGACTGGAAGATTGCACATATTTACCCCGTGAGTTATCAGCCACCTTTACAAGAACTAATGGATAATATACGAGGGGGTACCCCAAAAGTAACCGGAATTTCCTTATTCCAATTATTTGTGTGTGTTTATTCATTTTTTTTCCCAATAATTCCACAATTCCCTTGAAATTACTCCCCATTAGAGATAATATACTTGCCGAGTCTTTTCTTCATTGCTGAAAACATTCCATCTATTGTGACGCCGGACAACAATGCCTCTATCGTTTTTTTTTTTCGCCACATCCATGATGGAAAAATGCTTTGATTTCAGATCGGTCTTCATCCGGAATAATACAGAGAAGTCACACGAAGCTAATCGGGTGAATAGTCCGGATGGGGCATGGGAGCCATACTGTTTCTTGTTAACTAACAATTGGCGCACTGTGGAGGATGTGCGAAACGGAGCATGGTCATGATGCAAAAACCAATCACCAGTCTATCACAAATCGTGTCTTTCCTTCGCACAGTGTTGTGCAATCTTCTTAGCAGCTAGCTTGTAAAAAAAATAGCCGTACACTTGAGTTTTACCCATGGGAGCATCCCCGTAAGCTGTTTCTAACATCCCAGCAATTAAGCCGGGTTTTTCTAGGTGCAGAATTTCTGCGCAGTGTAAAAACAATTCTGTGCAGCGTAAAAACGCTGATTGGTTGAAAACCTGCAATTCAGGTTTTTTGACCAATCAGCGTTTTCATGCTACGCACACCATAGACAACCTGTTCCTTGGAAACCCCGGCTATAGAGTGGTTTATGCTTACTCAGTGGGAGAACTGCGCACTACGGATGCTCCGGTTAACGAAAGGCGATTCCGGTTACTTTTGGTTACTCCCTCGTATTAATGATAATTGATGTCAGTTAATAATATGTGATTATATATGATTCAATTTATAATAAATAATGATAAAGTCGCCATATGATGCCGTCATGTAGCTGGTTAAAGGGGAATTCACTAATTTGGTTATGAATGCTAATTCTTTTGTTTTTGGGATTGTAAAGTTGACTATGCGGGACTGTTAGACATTAAGAGTGACCAAAGCGCCTGAAAATTAAACATTAAACATTGGTGAAGAACAATTTAATTACCAAATTACCAGTGATTTGGTAATTTGGTACTTGGTAATTTGGCTCGGGGGGATGCAATTGTGAAATTTCTTAATCAGGAGTTTGTCATATCCACGTCCGATTATCGAATTCGTTAAATATGAGTCTGTTCTATTGGCGTCTGATCGCATACGCACATGAACTCGTAAAATTTCGTTATCTCAAAGAACTTGTTAAAATTAGAGTTCGTTATAACGGTGCACGATCGTAAAATTTGTTAGATGAGAGTTTGTCACATCGTGTGGTAGATCTTAAAATTTAGTGAACATGAGGTCGTGTCATATGGAGGTCCGATTACAGATTTCGTCAAATAGGAGTAAATTATAGAATTTTTTTGGCGGTGGTCGAAAAATTTGTTGAATAAGAGTTCATTATGAGATGGTTTAGACGGTCTTCTCTAAATAATAAATAACATCAACCAGCAAATACGATGAATTTAGTAGGGTTTATCATGATAACAAATGCACTTGTGTATTATGCACAAATGCTAATGAAAGCGATAATTTTTTAGCAATTATCAAATTTAGTACCAATATATCAATGACTTCGGGATATCATGCATAATCGCCAGGAAAAGTGATATAGATTTTGGGACATTTTTCAAACTTACCAAAAAATTGTCGACGATTATGCATAATATAACCAGATTCATCACACACACATTGACAGTACCGTATACCAAATCTCGTGAGCCCAACAAAAGCGTATTCGGATAGGCAGCCGCGCACAGTTAGACAACTAATTTCGCATAAGTAGACGCATTTCAATGATATACTCTCTAGTACTACTTACTTTTTTCTGTACAAGATAGGTAAAGTTGGAATAAATGTTATATATATATTTTTTGGAAAACTTCCCATAGCGAAAATAGTAATATTAATTGCAATAATCTCAAATAACTGTAACACAATCAGACCTCGACAGAATGCGTGTAATTCTCACCTTCACCCCACTGATGAGGTTAGTTTTTCAAAGGTTTCTGTGGAAATAATTAGCAAAAAATGGCTATTTCTGATTAAGTCATCACCCGGTTAGGAAATCGTTGTTAATCTGGGGCCACAGGCGCTAATTATATCGAGGTCTGACTGGATTATGAAAACGATATATTGGAAATGGTTCTCGTATGTGAGTGACGAATTTTCGACGGAATGAAATAATTTCATTCGTAAAAGTTACCCATTGCCTGCTGTCGGCTGAAGAAACAATTCACCTAGAACTTCTACCCATGTATCGGGGTACCGTAGATGAAACTATAATAGCTCATACGCCCTCCATCATCGCTCAGCCCATTAAAGGCAGTAGTACATTGAAGTCACGGTTGATTTAAACTCGTGTTTGCCACGGATGAGATAATACGTGTTTTTATCACGCTGCGCTCGCCGGCCAATCGTCGTAGTTCTAGCCGGCCTCTGGCCCAGACATTTACCGAGAGATTGTTGTCTGTGGCGTCGGTACGCCATTTTGTGATTTTCTTCGTTCTCGTGAGTTCACCATCGTTTTTTTGTCTTGTGTGTGTGTTCCAAGGTCATCTGCAACACCCTCCGAGTTAATCCGTGGAGGAGCAGGAAGACTAGAAAATGTTCCATCACCACTCTCCAAGGTGTCTATATCGATGCTAATCCTTGGGTTTTTTTGACTGTCTCGTGGGCCCGTACGGGAAAGGGGGGGGGGGTGGAGGAAAAATTTCATGTAACCAATAACCTTATTGGTTAGATTTTTCAAGTTTTATAAAAGGGATTTTATCAAAATTTTACAGTGTAATACCGGCCTAAAGCTAATTCGCATAGGCAGCACACAGTAAGGCCAGGATTACACTATAAACGTTTGATAAAAGTGCTTTTATAAAACTTTAAAAGTGCAACCACCAAGATCATCGGTTGCATTTGCTCAAATGTAACCAATATGCTTATCGGTTGGATTTTTTAAGTTTTATAAAAGAGCTATTATTAAACTTTTATAATAATTAAATATATTAAATTTTTCACTCTCATCAGTCAATGATATCCACATGGAATACTATCTTTCTCTCTTCTACTCATTTTCTGTCTTCGATAATGAGCACCAGCGGTGCTCTTTTATTTGTTATTTATTCAACCTTGAACCTTCACTCAATTTTAAATAAAAAAACACACCGTAATAATATAAATCTATTCGATAAGCTTTTAATAAAAATATCAATAATGATGAATATCAATTAAAAAACATTAAAGACTTAAAAAAATATTAAAAAAACATCAATTTTGTCACTTTTTACTAAAGATAGAGCACTGCAAAATTCAATTTTTCCAAAAATTCAATTTTACACTCTTTAACACTGCTGCACTGTTCGTGTCTATTTGACCGGATACGAAAATTGTTTCGTTTATTAGATAAATGTTAATGAATGTTTATGGTTTTTTTTCTGACTTTATCAGTTGCGATAACCCAACTTTGAATAATTTTCGATGTATTTTCGAATCATTTTATTTTTTCCTTTCTTAATTTCCATTTTTTACCATTTGTTACGTTCGAGTTAATATGACCTGAAGAAGAATTCCTTTCAAAGGCCTTAAAAGTCTCTTTTAAACATTAATTTCAGGATGAAATTTTTTTATTGGAACTAGTTTGCATCTCTGAAATTCCTTTTAAGATCACTGAAGCACGGGGGTTTCCCAACTAGTGGTCTGCGGAACATGGGGGGGGGGGGCATATGACTTCACTAGCGGTTCAACGAGGATGAACAGTAAGGTTAAAAATAGTTCGAAATACCTCTCTAGAGTCTAGACCATGTTGTAGCTTTATCGAGGTTGCCCTAAGTATTTTAATGCACTTTTTGGACTCCTTAGGCTTTGAATGGTACTTAAGAGGTTCCGCTATACAAGAAAACGTTGAAAAAGCACTTCGAAGTCTTCTAATACACATGAATGTGAGAGGATGATCAGCGATGGGAAAGCTTTCTGTTCACTATGCTTTTTTACAAAAACGTTTGAATAATCCCTTCCACATAATTTATAGGAATTGTAGAAAATCATTCACCTAGGGGGACATTGTTTATTGCTATAATACTGATTTTTGAGCTTAATTCAATTGCATATTAGTGCACAGGCGGCTTATAATTCTTTCACTTATTTACTTGAACGTGGTTCTTGAACTAACATGCTTTTTTCCATAACAATGTTCAACAGTGAAAATTTTACGCAGGTGAAGATATCCGTGCTTTATAGATTTCAGGTCACTGAACACGAAAATTGAGCTTAAAATTGCCTCCTGCCTCAGGTTTCTGAGGAATATTTCACTGTTTACATTTTGCATATAACGCTATAAGAATACAATAGTACGAATAACATTCAACAAACTTTCTTTCTTATACACGCTGTCTTTTTTACCTGTCGGTTGTAGGGAACGTCCGGAGCATCTCTATGGATCATCCAGCAGAAATCTGCTGATAGTACTCACCTTGTAGACCAAGCACATTTGCTATCATTTTTAAATCACCTCATACTAACCACTTATGTTGATTGTAATTTATAAGATCCAGAAGGTGTCGGCACATGGGATACTTCTTTTACCCCTTTCATTACTATTATGCAACAGCACAGCCTTCAGGCTAGTTTTTGAGTCACCTATAAACATCCCGATCGTCTGCTTTGTTTGGAATGCTCGGTTTCAGCATTAAACCTCCAATATCATCGTCACTGATGAAAGATGTTGACAGTTCTTTTTGATGATGGCGAAGAGTTGATACTCTAACTGTGTCCGCCAGGAGGTTCCACTGCTTCAGTGGTGATGCTAAGAGTTCAGCTTTATTCTTTGGCAGTTCTAAATCTCTAATCAGGTCATGAAGTTCACATTGTGTGATTCGGTGTACGTTACAGGAAGTACTTGTCGGTTGAAATGTTGGATCTGCATCACTGATGCTTGGAACACTTTCTATAACACATCAAGTTCACTTCGACGATCCTCCATATTACTGTCTGCCTCAATGTTACCGGGAGTTCGGGGGAACTCGCAATCCTTCTCCAAGGACCACTGGACGAATGAAAGATGAAGGTTTCTTAACAAGTGGGCTGTTGCGTGAAGATGTTCTTTTTTTCTTTTTTGGAAAAAGAGAAAATTCAACTGCCTTTGGGGGGGAATCGAACCCACATTCTTTCACTTTTGTAGTCTACTGGTCTAGGGCGTTCACCCGGAAAGTCAAAAGACGTGGGTTCGATTTCCCGCAAAGACAGTTGAATTTTCTCTTTCCAAAAAAGTTCATCTTCGCAATAGCCAGTTGTTAAAAAACCTTCGTATGGTAGCGGAGAGTGATGTCATCCTTGCAATGAGAGATGGTTTCACCGGGTATTTTCAATCTTCTTGTGAAAATTATGAAACTAATTCATAGTCAAACACATTGACTGGGCGCAGGGAATCCCGTAATATAAGTTTAATTGTATAGAGAGATAGACAGATACAACCGTACAGCATGGGCGCGTAAACAAGACTGATAGTTGCCACTCATATCAAAAGTAAATTGTACAAGATAAACAATGCAGAGGAGTTGCCATTCTGTAAACCAGTAGAATATAAAACTTCAACACTCCCACCAATTCTATGGTTTACAGGTAATATAGGCCTATATAAAACAAACATTGTCAAAAATATATAATCATGAAATTTTCACATTGATCATATTTCGCAATTTTTCAAACCTCTTTTTTGGAAGGCGTTTGGTGAAAATATCGGCTATTTGATCAACTGATTTAACATATTTCACACAGATGGATTTATCCTCATATTTTTCTCTTATGAAATGATACCTAATATCTATGTGTTTGGTTCGCTTATGGAATACCGGGTTTTTGATGAGTTTCATGGCACTTTGGTTATCAATGCACAAGGGTACTCCATCGGCATTAATAATTTCACCAAAATCCTTAAGAAGTTGAGTTAACCACAGAGCTTCTTTCACAGCTGTCGAAGCAGAGATGTATTCCGCTTCTGTGGTTGATGTAGACACAACTGATTGTTTTTGGGTAGCCCATGTCACAGCTCCATCGCTAATCTTGAACGCATATCCTGATGTCGATTTTCGAGTGTCCACATCATTCGCAAAGTCAGCGTCGCAATAACCAACCAAGGGTGATTCATCACAGCTCTGTTGTGTATACTCGATTCCGTACGATGATGTACCTTTCAGATATCTAAAGATTCTTTTGACGGCATTCCAATGACACAGTCTAGGATTTTCTTGGTACCTGCTCACGATATTAACGGCAAACATTATGTCGGGACGAGTAGTGATAGCTAGAAACATTAATGTCCCAACTGCTTCACGATAAGGTACTGAACCTTTTTCAAGTGGTGTTGAGTCTGCAGATATTATAGCATTGGGATCCGCAGGAACACTGACAGGATTTGCTTTCTCAAGAGAGAATCGTTTCAGCATTCTATGAATATAACTTTTCGAATGGATGAAGATGGAATTTTTCTTTTCAATGAACTCTATACCAACGAAAAGTCCCTTTTCACACACCACAGCTTCAAAAGTGTTCTTCAGATTATTGACGATTTCTTTGAGGATGTCTTCATTTTCACAAAATAGTAAACCGTCATCTACGTAAAGGGCTAGTAACACCGTCTTTAATTTGAATGTCCCAAAATAAACTGAAGAATCTGCAACGAAACCATAACTTTTTAGAAAGTCTAAGAATTTCTTGTTCCAACATCTTGAAGCTTGTTTCACACCGTACAAAGATTTCTTTAGTTTGCACACCTTGTTGTCATCGCTTGTCAATCCCGGAGGTGATTCAAGATATATTTCTTCCTCTATTTCACCATGGAGAAAAGCGGTTTTTATGTCAAATTGCATTATCTTGAGATTGCGTTGGACAGCAATAGCAAACAGAACCCTTATCGCGTCGTATCTTGAAGTTGGTGAATAGGTTTCTGAGTAATCAATTCCTTCAATCTGCGAAAAGCCTTTTGCACACAGCCTTGCTTTAAACTTCTTAATTTTTCCATCTGGGAAATATTTAATTTTGAATACCCATTTTGAACCTACAGTCCTTTTGCCATCTGGTAGATTGACAAAGTCAAAAACTTCATTCTTCTCAAGAGCATCGATTTCTTCTTTAATCGCTTTCTTCCATTCCTGTGACTGAGGAGAACACATCGCCTCTTCATATGAAACAGGTGTTTCGATTTTCGTCACATTCGCTTCGAAGTAAGAAAGAGACTTTATTGCAGATCGATCTCGAAGATTGTACCTATGGGTTTTTCTTCCAGGATCAGGATTCTTAGATTCGCGATCAGACATATCATCTTGCATATCTTCATCACAGTTCGGGCTTATATCATTGTTTTCATCCGGAATGACATGTACCTTGGATGTTAAGGGAAGCATCTTCACATCATGGACTTCATCGAACTTGACATTTCTCGACACTTTCACAGTTCTTTTATTCGGATCGAATAATCGATAGTTGTTCGAGTCTCTATCATATCCCACGAAAATCATCTTCTTACCTTTGGGTTCCAGTTTTTTTCTTTGAGAGTCCGGAACATGCATTAACGCTTCGCTTCCAAAAATCTTGAGATGATTCAGGCAATTTTTCTTTCCAGTCCAAAGTTCATATGGGGTAGAATTTGGAGCTTGACTCGTTGGTGTTCTGTTCAGAATATATACTGCAGTATTCACTGCTTCTGCCCACAAGTACTTAGGTAGCTGTTTTGCGTACAGCATTGATCTGGCACTTTCAACAATAGTTCTCATGTCTCTTTCTGCACGACCGTTTTGTTCGGGTGTGTATGGTGCCGTTGTTTCCATCAAGATGCCTTTACGACCAAGGAAATTGTTGAACTCGTTATTGATAAATTCAGTTCCATTGTCAGTTCTGACTGCTTTGACAACATGTTGAAATTTGTTTTCACAGAGGTGAACAAATTTTCTGAACTGTTCAAACGTATCACTTTTGTGTTTTATGAAAGCAACTGAACGATAGCCTGTGAAATCATCCTTAAAAAGAATGAAATAATTTGATCCTCCCACCGATTGAACAGACATCGGTCCACAAAGATCACAATGAATTAGTTCACCTGGGATAGTCGATTTATGTTCCCTTCTTGTGAAAGATAGCTTATGTTGCTTTCCATACTGACAAGCCTCACAAAAGAATTTTTCGGCATCAGAAAAATTAATATTTTCTTTCAAAATATTTCGTTCACATAGCTCTTTAAGAGCCTTCATATTTATGTGACCAGTTCTTTCATGCCATAATTGCAAGTCGTTGTTACTTGTAATATTTACCTCATCACAAAATATGACTTTGAAAAGCATTTTATACAAATTATTTTCAGTACGAATACCTTCAGCAATTAATCTATTGTCATTATAAATTTTCACATAGTGATTTTTTTTAATTATCTTCATGTTCCTGGCAGCCAGTACACCTTCCGACAGTAAATTTCTTTTTAGACCAGGGACATATAATACTTCATGGATCTCCCCATTATTCCATGTACCATTCACGAATTTCTTAATCAAAACCTTACCTTTACCAAGAACGGGTAATTCAGTGTTGTTGCCGAGCTTAATTTGACCATCTGCCTCTTGATAATCACCAAGACACTTTTTAATACACGTCATGTGAGCAGATGCGCCACTGTCAAGAATCCATTCATTTTCACCTGATTGAAGAGCACTGGAGACACTTTCAGCACTGAGCAAATCATGATTCACATCGGTAAAATTGAACGCACCACCATTTTCGGACGAACGACGATTGAAGTCGTGCTTTCGTTGTTTACATTCGGAGGCATAGTGCCCTTTCCTTCGGCAAGAATAACAGATCACTTTCGACTTGTCGAGACGCTTTTCGGATTTTTCATGACTCTGAAAATTTTTGTTTTTCGACGAATAGTACTTCTTCGGCTTAGAAACTGAGACACACGCTGTTTCACTCTGTTCGTTGCGCGAAATCGAAAGCTCTTCATCGATGAGACGTGCCGTTAAATTGGCGACCGTTTGCTTACTTGAATCCATAGACAGCCAGGCTTGACGAAAGTTTCTGTATTTTGTCGGCAAAGTACTTAGAATTTTCGTTGTGATTGTAACATCACTCACCTCTTCACCGGCATCCGTGATTTGACGAGCGAGGTTTTCAACTTTCGCTATATACTCCACAGCTGACTCGCTGCTTTCCATTTTCAGCTGATGAAATCTGCCCAGCAATAATATTTTGTTGAAGGCGGACTTTTGCTGATAAATCGAGTCTAGTTTGTCAATCATTTCTTTCGAGGAACGACAGTTCTGCACCAAGGATATCTGGGTCATCTCCATCGCCGAGGTGATAACAAACATCGCTGTTGCGTCAGCTTTCTCCCATCGTGCGAGGGCAGGACCTACATTCGGTTTAGCATTCTCGCCTACAACCACGTCGTAGACTCCTTTAGCTTTCAACGCACAGTTCACCAAGAACTTCCATTGGGAATAATTCGAGCCGTCGAATTTGTTGATTGACGAAATCTCAACTGCAGCCATCGTGGTAGTCAAAACGTAAACCAACGGATTCGGAAACTAGAACTTGTTCACAAAGAACATAAATCCCTCAAAACTTACAATTAACTTGTCAACAGGGGCTGGGGACATAACCTGTGAAAATTATGAAACTAATTCATAGTCAAACACATTGACTGGGCGCCGGGAATCCCGTAATATAAGTTTAATTGTATAGAGAGATAGACAGATACAACCGTACAGCATGGCCGCGTAAACAAGACTGATAGTTGCCACTCATATCAAAAGTAAATTGTACAAGATAAACAATGCAGAGGAGTTGCCATTCTGTAAACCAGTAGAATATAAAACTTCAACACTTCTTCGTATTTATTCCTTCCTTCAAGCACTACCATGGAGAAATAGCAAATAAGTGTTATGGTTTATTGGTTCTCTCCAAAACGGCGGGCAAACCAAAACGCAAGGAAACATTTTTCCCAAGCATTCAGGGTGGATGAACAAGTTGTACAACAAACGTGAGGAGCCCACGATTTATCATGGTTTCCGACGCAACACCCACCAAAAGTACAGTACATATGCCTTTTTCACTGCTGGAGTCAATGGCCGCTTCCTGGAAATACAAATCTCGTCAGCGCATATGAAGCAAAAGTTATCCGGTGAATTTATACAGCAGCAGGGCATTGCTGCACATTCAGTGGACCACAAAATTTACGCGTAAAATGTTAAAATCTACTAAGTCATTAATGCAGTAAGTCACCGCTCAATCAGGTGATTGACCGGAAGAAAAGGTTCCAAGTCGATAGCAGCTTTATCAAGAGAACACGACAGTATATACCTATTTTATTTCTCTTTTCCTTTATTTATTTTCTTATATTTCGCGTATCGTAATTATAACGTCCCATAGCGTAATATGCAAAATGTAAACAGTAAAATTTCTCAAAACTTTTAGCCAAGATAGAATTTTAAAGGTGATTTTCATGTTCAGCGACCCAAAATTTATAAAAGGTGGTTACTTTCATTCCGGTAGAAAATGAAAAACTGTTGAACAGTGTAATCAAAATACTTCTCAGTATTTTCTGTTCCTATTTGCTATGAAATAATATTTATTCACGTTCTTTAAATACGTAGTTTTATATTTTCTTATTCAAATCAAAACTCTCACCAATAAAAAAAATGAAAATGAAACATTTGAAATATCAGACTGCGGAGAATCTATGTCTGAATAATATTTCGAAACAATATTAGGTCCGAAATAATATTTCCTAATACTGATTTGTGTGCAATAAAGATCGAGGAATGAAATGTCAAGTCAGAATTTCGATGCTTGCTGAGAAGCATGAATGATAAAAAAAACTGGTATAAAAGTTACAGGTTTCGAAAATATATCTTGAAATCGTTCATCTCCCAGTTGGCTCCTTAAGACAACACAGAGATTGTTTCAGCTGCAAATCTAAATATTTAGCCGTAAAATCGAGTAAAGAACTTTCCTGGACTGTAATATACCTCGTGAGAGTTGTACGGTTGACGATAAATTAGTTAGATGTATAGGTGTTGGCACGGCCCCCACATCCTCAAGCAGGCCCCCCGACCAGACTTTCACCGGGCCCCCTTTATGATGAATTTATAGCGTGAAAAACAAAAAAAATGATTAAAATCACCCCGGGCCCCAGGGCTGGAGCCTTGTCAGCCCACCCCTTGTGGGGGGCCATGGGTGTTGGTTCCTTCAAATACGCAAAATAGCCTTAAAGTATTGAAATATGAACAATAGGCACAGCCTAAATATCACGGTGTTAGAGCATGGACCGTATTCCGTTTGTAAGAAAACCCAGATTTTATTGAACCTGGGCCCTGCATAGTAAATACTGTACATGGGGTAAAATAAACAGATTCATCCTTGGAACCTGGATCTATCACGGGCCCCCTTTCATATGTTGGAGGGAACCGGACGTCTCCTGCATATTACAGTCAGACTTCGGTATAACATCACCCATATCGGATGAAATGACTTCATAAGCGAGGTGACTTGATAACAAGACAGACAAACATGCTATCTATACAAAAAGAACAGACTTTCGAAAAGTGACCTTATAAGTGGCGTGACGTTAAAAGGGGGTTGATGTTATACCGAGTTCATAGTGTATAATGTTTGTGTGTAGAAACAGATAATTGTTTTCGGAGAAACCAGTAGTTTATATGGCCCGAGTGAAGGTTGTCGTCACGGTCCCAGGATCAAGATCTTTATACCCTAGGGAGGATATACATAATATATTTTCCCCCAATGAGCTTGAGGCGACCGCCTCCATTTCCAACCCATCTCATTAATAGCATTAAATTTCAGTGTAACGATATGGCCAGAGTTGGTGTTTGGTGAAGTAGTAGTTTATAGGGTGTTTTTATAATATCCACAAATTGAGCTATCTCTGTACTTGCAATTAATTAATGCAATCAAAAATTAAAATTTTATGACTAAATTGAAATAATGTTGTATTTATGTATAATATTTCCAAAGGTTTGAAGTTCTTAATTTTATTCAATAATAGACAAGCGTTAAAGTAAAAACAAACAAGCCGGGCCAAATTGACCCGAACGTTACAACTGTAGGGGGTAAATATGAACAGTACAGCAGGGTTAAGCTATTTGTTATTTATGCAAGCAGTTACATTACATATTTAATTTCGAATTTTTCCACTATACAGGGTGGGCAAAAAGACCGGAAAAAAATAACCGAAATAAAAAACGGTTTGCAGGGTTAGTATCGCTAGGTCACGGGAATTTTTTTTAAGACAGGAAAAAAATAGCTAAAAAAAACCGATAGGTGACACTGGTACGAGCGACTTCGGTGGAAATATGCAAACGAGAACTTGCGCTCCTAATCCACAATCTGTTCACCGTTTTAAACCGTGTATGTGGACCTGCTGCACTCTGCCGTTGCTGGATTTGTGACTCGCCTGCAATTTGTTAACCACTGTGGTGGTGGTGGTCATGTGGAACGCGTACTGCTATGCGTATATTACGATGTTTGCGTATATTTTCTTCGATTTGTGTAAGTCAGCGCCACCTATTGGCTATTTTTTGAAATTTTTTCCCCGTCTTAAAAAAATCCCCGTGACCTAGCGATACTAACCCTGCAAACCATTGATTATTTCGGTTATTTTTCCGGTCTTTATTCATTTTTAAAGTTAATATCGGGAGGGCAAAAAGTCCGTATAATCTTTTAAACTGAAACATACAGTGACGTTTTAATTCCTTTTTGATGGGATTTCGACAATAATAATAATAAAAAATTGCGAAAAGAATGTAATTGTGTTTTCTAAAATACCGTCCACATTCAAACGGCTCTGAACTCGAATCGGTTTTTGAAAACACGTGTTCAGAGAGAGAGAAAAAAACCGTTATGTTTGATTCGTAATTAGTTACAATATCTCTTAATTCAAAGAAATCCACATTTATAACACTCTGAATAAATTAATTCAATTTAATTACTTACCCCCTAGATTACATTGGAAAAAAAATAAATAATCAATAACCGCTTTGTCAATATTCAGCTTATAATTGTCCATTGTCAATATTGTTGCTTGTGTTTTTACTTAGGTTGTGAGTGAGAAATTAATTGGTTCCAGTTGGAAAAGTGTCCAAATAACATGTAGTGCTAAGATATGCCATTCGTGTTGCAAGGGGTTGTACAGTTGTCAAAATAAATAAAAACAAATCTGCACGAGAATCTCGCGCGATACAAGTGGAACTTCTAGGCTTTACATGACTAGATAAACCGCAATTTAATTTAATTTTAATTATTTAAAATTGAATTTGAGAGTAAAGGTTTATTTGTATGAATAAACTACATACAACAACATAACAAAAACAACACAACACATGAACTACACAAAAACTGTATACAAGGGTATGATCTCCCGAGGGACCTATGTCCATCCAGGGCAGATCCATGAAAATAACACCAAAATGTTTTCTCGTGGCAACACATCGTTTAATATATACACGTATGTGTTACACGTACATGCACAAACATATATATATATTGTCCCATGGTTTTTATGTTTGTGTTTATTGGTGTGTCTTAAAACTTCATACAATATTTATGATATTGATATTTTACACATATGTTTTAATCAGAGTTTTACATTTTTTATGCATTTTTAATTTTTTTATGTGTGAATCCAAGGTATTGTAAATTTTTGGTCCTAAATAGATAAAAAAAATTTTATTATAGTTTTACGAGGAAAAATTATTTTTACGAGGAAGAATTATTCCTCGTAATTTGGAAGTTTTAAATTTATTTAATGCTGTAATAATCCCATGTTTGGCAGATTTGTCCGCTTAAAAGCTCTGGCGATAATTGTGGTTCGCTCTAAATCAGAGTGGGCGGGAGGTGCTTTTTCTAGGAACCGTTGTCTAGTACAGGGGTCTAACACAAGTGAAGAGTAAGAAAAAAGTAAAGCGCTCTGGATGTGCAGTGTCATAACAGTGCAGCCAATTAGGTGCTGGCACTGTGACGTCACAAAACATGCATTTGAATGCGAAATATAGTCCCGTGTGGCCAGGGAATACGCAGAATATTATTTTATTCTCATAGTGATATGCATATTTTTTCCGGACTTCATGTCTAAAGTGGCCGTTGTTGGGAGGGTACCTGCAATGATAAGTCTATGGGACGCTTTCGGTTCCAACAAATGTTAGAGGAGGTTTTACTGCAAATGTGTTTTCTAAAAAAAAAACAGTCCAAATTCAAACGGCTCTAAATTCGAATCGGTATTTGAAAACACGTGTTATACCGATATTCAGACAAAAAATAATTGTGTGTTATGTTTGATTCGTTATTAATGAAAATAGCTCTTAATTCACAAACAAATGTAAACTTACAACACTCTAAATAAATTAAATCAATTCGATTACTTACCCACTATATTACATGGGAAAAAGATACGTAATCAATAACCGTTTCTGTCACTATTTAGCTTGGTGGATTTATATATTCACAAGCGTAAAGTAAAATAGATACAGGGTGCATAGGGTGTTTACTGGTGGAAAGTTGATCTTGGAGGTATACAGTTGAATCCCGTTATAGCGAACTCCAAGAGACCGGAGATATCACATATTTTGTAAACTTATAAACCATGGAAAAAATGGTGAAATTCTTAGCTACTTTTGTCCATAACCAACAAACGGGTAAAACTAAAATTTTATCAGCCATAAAACATGCCTTTGAGAAAATAACTTTACAGCATAGAATGCATATTGATAAACATCATGAAACTGAAGCCTTTCTGCAACCTATCAAATAAAAAACACAACTGTTGAGGAATTCTTCAAAATAGAATTAATGAAAAATTAATTTCGCATAAAGTGCGATATACCATGATAATAATATGTGTTTTTTGAGCAATAATATTAATTAAAATTTCAAATTTACTTCAAAATTTTAACAGTTGATATTTGTATAAAGTTAATTAACATGAGTAATATTCAAAAAGTATGTCCTCCTTCATCTTTTTGAAAAAATTTGAAAATACAAGGATTCTTGGATGAGACCCGAACGTAGAAAGACACGCTTTTCTCTTTCAGCTCGTTTCGACAGACACGGCATCGGCTTGACGAACGTTCTCCCGTAGGGGCCCGGGTGAGGGAGTAAAACCCGGGGACCTAGGCCATAGTCAGGCCGGACGGGTCCCATCGTCTTCATCACGTCGATTGATTCAAACACGCCGCAAGAGTTCGTACCTCTTCACCGGTAGTGAAATACAAGGCTGGCGACACTCGGACACCGGTGCGCTAGCCACAGATCTTCCACAGTGCACGATTATCCCCCTCCCCCCCTTTTTTATCAGTGACTGTTTCACCCCCCCTCCCCCCCTAAGGATACCTATTGGATATCTCTTTTCAGGTAAGTGGTTTTTGTTGTGAACTTTCTCTTTTGAAATGAGTATTTTGTGCCCCCATGCTACGGCTAAGGATGATCTCATCCTTAGGCAATTAATAGAAAACCATGAGATCTACGATGAACTCTCTAAAGAGCAGCAGCTATCTTTTTTAAAGAAGCTTTTACCATGGATACAATCGAAAGAAAAAATCATAAATGACGCTCCGACAATTCAGCACGACAGCTGCATCATTGATTCCAAACTTGAATCACTGGTAATTAGTTATGCTGAATTAAGTAATCGCCTTGAAAGCGTCAATCATATTTCAACAATCGTAGCAATCGATGACACCGAAAAATCGATTATAGACTCATTCGTAATCGAAACTAGAGACTTTCTGGATTTTTTCCAGCAGCACATATGTATTCACCATAAATCGAAAATGTTTCGAGTACAAAGAACATCGACACCAATCTGCCAGGGAACTCCCCCCAATTCCGGAGACAGTACTCCGAAAAGAAAAAAGAAAAAGAAGCGTCGCCCCCAAAACGGGCCAGATACCCCCAGTGTTGAAGCCCCCACTGATAGCACATGCAGTGAAGAGGAAAACCCTAGCTTTGATCTTCACCTCTCACTCACGGACTGTGAAAAAACTGTTTCCTACAAAAATCAACAAAAAAAATCGAATGTAACACAGTCGCCCCCAACTCAAAACCCCCCCTCCACAGCCCAAACAACGGGGAGGAAGAAATTCAACATACCTGCCATCATACTCACGAAATGGGGTGAACACTGGCTTCGAGACTTCGCCACAGTCAGAACCCTCTGCACCTCTGCATGTTCGCCCCCGAAGCCAAACCAACCCTAAACACAATCGTTTTTCAGGCCTATTCCGAACTCGATCATCGTGCAGCTACTAAATTCTTTGACACTAAGAACTTTAAGTACCATACTTACAAAGTGCAGGGCGAACCAACACTAAAGTTCGTAATACGGGGGCTACCCGCCAATGTGAAAACGACGGAAATTGAAACTGCTCTCCGCGCCCAAGGCATTGAAACGATTAAAATATCGCCTATGAAAAATCATACTACCGGAAGGCTATACCCCCTTTTCCTCGTGGAGGTGAACATCGATAATAAAAATTTTGCCAACATAACAAACATTGAAGGCGCCCCCATCGAAGTGGAACGATTCAAAGGAGGGGCATCCCCCTTGCAATGTAGGCGGTGCATGGCCCCGGGGCACTCAGCCCCGTATTGCAAAAACATGCCTGTATGTGCATTCTGCTCCGGGGGCCATGAAACGGCCAGGTGCGTACGCAAAGGGGACAACAACTTCTTAAAATGCTTCTTCTGTGGTGGAAAGCACACGAGCACCTTCCCAGGGTGCAAAAATCGCCCCCAAGCATTAAACGCCCGAGGTAGAACAATTCTTCCCAAGATATCCCCCACTCTGATCGCCCCCAATCCATTTGATTTCCCAACACTCCCACAAGTGCCACCCCCATCGACGACATCGACGAAGATTTCATACTGGGCTCCGCCCCCATAGAAGTGCGCCCTAGCAATTCACCGCTCAAATCGCCCCCAACCACACATGATGATACACAACAGATCACCTGCCCCCAAAAAATTTGCAATGATATTGACAAACAAAAACAACTGCACGACAAAATCATGCCCGGCGCCCCCCCCCCCCCCCCCATTTGCAAAAATAATACAAAATAAAACACAGAAGGATCTAGAAATCGAATTAGAAACCCTTAACAATCGTAAAAAATTTCAACTTTGTCTTTACGAAATTATTTACCAAACTCCCAGACTTAATATTAGCGGCATCAGCGAAATCGATGTCTCACAAGAAAAAATCAGCTTGGCCCCCGTCGCCCCCAAAAGTGTCCCAACTGCCCAATGCCCTCGTCCAGCCCTCCTGCCCACCCCCAAAACCCCCCAACCCAGCCACCCACCTCAAACGTCGAAAACAATTCAAACCCCGCACCCATTCGCCAATCGCCTCCGGCCCCCAACATCAAAATTCACGAAAAAATCCCAACACACCTTGCCTCACTCTCACAAGACACCATAACAGCCCTAATCGAACTCTTATCTGCATTTAAACAATAGCCAACACAAGAGTCGCTCCCCCTAGGCCCTTTCTCGTGATGGCCTGGAATTGCAATGGCATAAAAAACAGCTTACGAGAACTTCATGCAGAGGCTACAAGACTCCAAATCGATGCCCTCTTGCTAAACGAAACATGGCTTCTCCCGAGTAATAAAATTAAATTTCCTGGATATACAATTTTTCGCAAAGACCGAACCCATGCACAAGGCGGTGGCGTTGCTATTTTCCTTAAAAATGGAATTCCCAGCCACCCCCTTCTTCTTCCCGCCTCCACTGAAATGGAGGCATTAGCCATTTCCATTCGCGTACATCGTCTCACATTCAATATTTGCGCAATCTATAAACGTCCCAACAAAAAAAATCAATACACAACTCCTGGACTCACTCTTCAACGTTCGCACCCCAGTCCTCGTGGGGGGCGACTGGAACTCGAAGAGTAATTTATGGTTTAGCCAGCAATCCAACATCGCAGGAAGATGACTCCGTACCTATTGCCTTAGACATTTCCTTCAAATACATGCTACCACAGAAGACACGCACTTCCCAAATTGCCCCGGACACCGGAGTGATATCCTGGATTTCGGGATATCAAAAAATTTTCTTCATGAAATTTCTACACATACAGCGCCCATGCTAAATTCACCTCACAATCCAGTTTTCTTTGAGGTCGAACTTCTTCTCCCAAGAACCAAACGTATTGTTAAACAAATCGACTGGTGTAAATTTCAGGAAAACCTTTCCCAGGACCCCCCCCCCTCCCTGGAGCCCCCATCACCAAACGTTATTGACCAAGCCGTAACGCAAATAACCGAGATAATTAAATCTGCTATTCAGGATTCCACAGCCGAAATTGTCGGAAACGACCTTCGCTTCGGAATCCCACACGATATCCAGAAAAAAATCGCATTCAAAAGCAGGATAAGGAGAAAATGGCAGCAGCACAGGCGTCGTACAGATAAACTTCTCGTCAACCGCCTTCAGAAACAGCTTAAAATAGAAATCGACGACTTTATAAATAACAGATTTACAGAATTTATTAGCAATGCCACTTCTGAAAACGGGAATTTATGGAAAGCATGGCGGATCTGCAAACCGAGAAATCCTACAATTAATAAAATTAAAAAAGATAACACCTTGATTTTTAATGATAATGCTATAGCTGAAACACTCGCCGACACCTTCAACAACAACACGACACAACAACAATTTTCACCCAATCGCGTTCAACCACTTGAAACGTCACGGCGAAATCGACAAAGATGCTCCGCCTACATACATTATCACCTGCAACACAACACTGACCATATGTCCCTCACAAACACTGATGAAATATTACGGCACATCAAGCTGCTCGCCCCCAAAAAATCACCAGGAATCGACGGAATTGGAAACAGGGCAATTAAATCTCTTCCCCCTAACGTTATCTCTTCCATCACAAATATCTTTAATTGTTGCATTGCCACCAATTACTTCCCATCCCCCTGGAAACGTGCAATCGTAAAGGCAATTCCCAAACAAGGAGCCGACCCCCTTTGCCCCCAGTCCTTTCGTCCGATCAGCCTCCTTCCTTGTCTTTCAAAGCTTTTCGAGAAAATCGTTGCAAATCGCCTGTTCGAATATAACACTCAACACAACATTATTCGCCCTGAACAGCACGGTTTTCGCCCGGAACACTCTTGTGTTACGCAACTGCTCCGGGTAACCGAATACATAACAAATGCTTTTAATTATAACGACTCAGTAGCCGCACTTTTTTGCGATATATCGAAAGCTTTTGACAAATGTAATTTTGCCACTCTTTTATACAAACTCATTAATCTCAACTTTCCACCGCACTTTATCATCTTCATTTTTCGTTACCTCACACAACGCACTTTCCAAGTGAAACAAAACGACATTCTCTCCTCTAAACGAAGTATCACGGCCTCGGTCCCCCAGGGAAGCGTCCTCGGCCCACAATTATTTTTAATCTATATCAATGATTTCCCTTCCCCCCGGAGCGGCATCTTGGCACTATTTGCCGACGACGCAGTCGCCCTCTGTGGGGCAAGAAACGCATCTTTATGGAACCTTCAAGATGAGGCGGAAAAGATCGAACAATGGTGCTTGGAATCGGATGTCGTCATGAACGTAAATAAATGTGTTTTTGCTTGGTTCTCTCGGAAAGCTAAACTGCCCCGTTTCCCACTCTATTTTGAAGGACAACGGCTCGAACCTAAGCAAACAGTCAAATATCTGGGTGTTACACTCGACAAAAAACTACTTTTCCAGGAGCACATTGCCCATGTTCGAAATAAAACTACAGGTATCATCGCCATGCTCAACAAAATAACTTTTCCCAACGCAAAACTCACTGTAAAAAACAAACTCATACTCTTTAAATCGATTATACGACCCACAATGCTATATGCATCACCTGTCTGGACAGTAGCACGTAAGGGCAACATAACAATATTACAGAAGCAGCAAAACAAGGCCCTTCGCCGCCTTTTACAAGCACCGCGGTTCCTCAGGAATGTCAACATCCGGCGGGATCTTGACCTCCCCCTGCTTCCCCCATATATCCTTCAATTAAACGAAACGCAATTCAATCGTATGCTTGAGTCAGAACACGCCCACATACGGGCAATCGTTGACTATGACCCTGGTGAACGAAGGAAATATCGTCATCCAAGACAGTTCACAGATCTCGGCTGGGACATTACCTAGTTTGTTCAAGCGCTACTAGATGGCAGCACTGAAATCGCATTTCTCATGGCTTTCAACCGTTTTCGCCCCCATTTTTAATTGTTTTTGCTCATTTCAAATCGAGATAAGAACACAGCGGAGCCACTTTCCAGTGTCTCCCCCCACACTCTTCTCTTCTTTCTCTTCCACCTTCCTTTTTCCCCCCTAACAAAACTAACATTTCTCTTTTCACCTATCCCCCTTCTTTTCTTCTCACCTCCCCGGCTCTCCTGCATCACAGCTGGTTTTGCCAAATCGAAAATGTCGCATTGTATCATCGAAAAAACATTTCTTCACAGCTTCAACTTCGCTATCTCACTTCTCATGTTAATACTAACATCTGAGGTTGTGCCGGCATTTTAGCTGCAAAATGTATAACGCCAAGAACCATTTAATTTAATCGAAAAATTCTCCCGATTGTGTCAAAAAAAAAATGATGAGAAACTTTCCTCCCACGGACACTCACTACATAAAAAACACATACATAACTCGCTTGTCTGTCTCTTCACCAGGGGGACGCGATGGGCCCCCAGCCCTTATGGGGAATATATGGCCCGCACAAGGGCCAGGCATCCCCTTAAAATTTTTATTCTGGTCTTCCTTCATTTCCTTATAATCCTTATTTCCTTATAATTAAGCCAAAGCCATAATTTGTCAGACGTGGTGCCTCGGTGCCATTATGGCACAATATAACCACTCCATCATTGTTCTGCCAATTGTAGTCACAGATGTGCAAATTTTGCCATGGTTGGTGTAAGGGGGCGTTAGATTTATGCAGCTCTTAGGCTGCTGGGCGCCACCTGGTGGCGGTACAGAGGGTAGAAGAAGGGGGAAAAGAGAGAGCCAATTTTCCTAGGCTGTATCCTAAACGGATAAGGGTTGTTTGTGTATGACGTAAGAACGTTCTCTTATATTATTCTCCTGAGGGGAGGATAAGGGGGGATGAGGCATGGGTCCCTTATCGAAAATGATGAATGTTTTCCACAACCAAGGATGATGTTAAATGAGATGATTAAGTGATGGTATAAGGTGAAAAAGATATGATCTACGATTGCAGTTAATATTATTTACAAAAAAAAAAAAAAAAAGAAAAAAAAAAAAAGTGTATTTACAATCCCTGTATAGGGGGTCTAATCATCAAGAGAACGTTCTTAGGTCTAGGCAGTGCTCTAAATTCGGTGGCACTGTACGCTGAAATCGCTCTGAGGTGGTCGAAGTCCGAGCTCTCTAACCTTTCAAAAAAGCGCTTTGCGAGGCTCTTGACGTATTCGCAGATCGTGAGGACTTTGATGTCAGATCGAATGTTATGGTTTCGTACGAACCAAGGGGCCTTCGTGACCTTCCTGAGGTATTTGTTTTGTTGTCGCTCGATCTTTATGAGGTTGGATCTCTTACGGTACATCCAGACAGGTGATGCATACAGAAGTGATGGACGGATTATCATTTTGTATAAAATTAGTTTATTCTCCATGGAAAGAGCAGACCTCGTGCTGAATAGGCGTCTAATTAGAGCTTCTGATTTCTTAGCTCTATTTATGACGTCTTTGCAGTGTGTAGCGAAGGACAATTTTTTATCCAAAAACATTCCGAGGTATTTAGTAGAGTTAGACGGAGGTATGTTTATGTTGTTAATTGTTACGTGAGCGGGTGTGGGAAGGATATTCCGACGAGAGACCCACATGAAAACTGATTTATTAGGATTCAGAACAACGCGGCTTCTTTGGCACCACGATTCAACCTCAGATATAGTGCGCTGAAGATTATCAAGAGCACGTTGGGGATCTTTTTCAACTTGGATAATACAAGAATCGTCGGCAAATAGTGCGGTCATTCCCCTTTGGGCTCTGGGGACGTCGTTCATGTGGAAGTTATGCAATTGCGGCCCAAGAACGCTTCCTTGAGCTATAGAAGCTCGTATTTGCCTAATTTCGGATTGTGAATCGTTGATCTGGACTCGAAAAGTTCGACCTTCCAGATAACTTTTCACGAATTTAATTATGCTGTACGGCATATCCATACAAATCAGTTTATGCAAAAGTCCATGATGCCAGATTTTGTCGAAACTTTTTTGGATGTCAAGAAAGACTATTGCAGCAGTATCCTTATTAATTAGGGCTTCTTGCAAATATTCCGTTACCCGGAGTAGTTGAGTGCAAGTAGAATGGCCTCTGCGGAAGCCGTGTTGTTCTGGACGGATTATCTCGTTGTCTTCTGAGAATTTGGCAATTCTTATGGCAATGATACGCTCAAATAGCTTGCCAAGAGAGCTAAGGAGTGAGATCGGGCGCCAATTTGTCGCCAACTGAAGGTCTTGGCCTGGTTTCGGGATTACCTTCACCACTGCCTTTTTCCAATAAAGCGGAAAGTATTGGAGCTCTAAAAGTTTGTTGAAGATGTTAGTCAGATGTTTGATCACATTGTCCGGAAGGGATTTAATCGCAAGGTTATTGATGTTATCATAGCCAGGGGCTTTCTTTTTGTGAAGGTGCACAATAATGTTTTTAACTTCATTAATATCAGTTGGATAGAGAGAAGAAGGTTGCTCGCAATGAGTAGCAGAGAAGTAGTTAATTACATTGTTATTAACTCTATCAATATGATGTGCCGGCGTGTTATTGTTAGGTGAGAATTGTTCTTCATACACACTGGCAAAGACCTCAGCTTTTTCGGGATCGGTATAAACCAAGCCATTGGGGCCCTGTATTGCTGTCATGGCTCGGGCTCTGGGCTTGCACGTTTTATATATCCTATAGAAGAAGCCATCTTGACAGGATGCTTCGGCCAAATAATTAACGTACCGGTCATTGACAAAGTCCCGAATTTCTTTTTTTGTTGTGCGGACCAGATTTATGTATTGCGTGCGGAAGTGGGGGTTGAGTGTACGCTGCCACTTTCGTCTAAGTCTATTTTTTGGCGGATTTTTCCTCTAAGCCAGCTCGGGAGAGCCAATGGGTTTTTCTTGGGGAGCTCCCGTGAGGAGCTAATAGCCGCTTCATTGAGAGTTTTAGTGAATGAGTCAATTATGGCTTCAAGGTCTTGTGATGAGCATGGCACATTAGTTGGCATTTCCTTCTGGGCCAGCTTAAGCTTAAAGAGATCCCAATTGGTGATTTTAGTGGGAATTTTGCACAATGGCAGAGTGAAATCCATTTCCAAGAAGATAGGATTATGATCAGATGATAGAATTGATTCTGTGTCAATAGACATTGGGAAAGTGATGTTTTTCGCCAGTGCAAAGTCTATGACATCAGGACGTCCTCGTTGTGTGTCGGGAAAATGAGTGGGTGTTTGGGTGGCGAAAGGCACTAAATTATTGCGATGGCAATATGCGTCTAATCTCCGCCCCTCTCTATTATATTTGTTGCTGTTCCAGAGTCGGGACTTACAGTTGTAGTCACCGACCAAAATAGTGGGTTGGCGCCCCTGGAATATTGCATCCAGTAGGGGGAGGTCAATAGGATTGTTGGGCGGTTTGTAGATAACGCCCACTCTGATTTTGCTGTTATTATTCTTGTAAATATCCACAGCTATTGCTTCACAATCACGGGAATCTGGTAGAGTGACAATGTTGTACGATAGATGGCGCTTCACATATATCGCTACTCCGCCGCCATAATCATAGAGCCTATCCTTTCGTATTAAATCAAAGTTGGCGACTTTGGCGGTATGATGGGCTTTCAACCATGTCTCCTGAATGCAAGCCAGATCTGGGACTTCGTCCTGAATTACCTGCCTGAATTCATGGAGGTTGTTTACGAGGCTTCGGGCATTCCACCCAAAGATCTTTAAATTTTTGACTTGCCTTGGAGGTGTACTAGACATCAAAGAGGCCAAGGATTTTTGCGGCTGCTTGTTTTAGGCCATCGATGATGGCGACCATTTTCTCCTCGTGGTTGGGAGCTATCATGATTTTCATGAAAGTGCCTGTTGCAATATTAATTAACTCTTGAATGGGGAGCTTTGCAAGGATATCAGAAAAATTTAAATTCGGAAAGCCCTGGAACGGGGTATTAACTGATTGGCTGGAGGCTGGAGGGAGTGTGTTCTTGACAGGGACTTTTGTCTGCATCGCCATCTCCCCTGTTGCCTTATGGGATGATTTGCTTGTTGCTTCCATGATGTCACCAAGGGGACTCGGAAGAGAGTCATGAGTGACGTTATCTTCACATACGTTCTCGGCTGCTCCTTCTTCTCCGGAAGAAGAGGTTGCTTCAGAGGACAATGGAGGGATTAGCATCCCCCTCTTATCAGTAGTGATGCTCCCCGGCTCATTCTCTCCTGGCGGTTTGGTGGGATTTTTTTTCCACGCGCTTGGGCCAGCTTCTGCTTGTCTTGTGACTTTTTGCGACGAGGTATTTGGGGCTCCGGGAGCCCTGGACCCTTGTGTGAACTTGGCTTTGTTTGGCGGGTATTTCGAGCAACCACGATATGAGGCTACGTGACCCTCCCGCTGGCAATTAACACATTCTGGAGTGTCTACGCCCTTGACTTTACTACACATTGAAGTGTGATGTGGCGAGAGGCACTTGACGCATTTGGCATCATTAAAAAAGTTCTTGGCGACATGTCGCCAAGCTTGGCAATTATAGCATTGTGCCACGCCCCTTTTTCGGCGATAAGATTCTATTCGGACTTTGAGGTAATTAAGAGAATCCAGATGGAAAATTTCCTTGCTCTTACTTGACCTGGGCAGCTCAACAAGCCAAATAGGTATCTTCACAAATGTTTTGTTAGGGTATTTTCCCCTGTAACTTTTCAGTTGAGATACCTCCAGGACTGTGTACCCGAGTTCAGTGAGGGCCTCTTTCACTAACTCGCAGGGGGTATTGAGTTCCAAGTCTTTGATGACAACTTTTATTGTCTTATCCGACTTGAGCGTGTAAGTGCTATATTTAATTTCTTCCTTTTCGAAGAATCTCGTTACCTTTCGATGGTCTGTTTCAGTGGCAAGGGTGAGCATGATATTTTTTCCCACGGTCTTGGCCTCGAATGGGCCCTCGCAAAAATCCTTAAGCTTAGTGGCTATTTCGCCAAAAGTGCTGTATTTGTCATACTTGGTGATAGTCATTGGTGGTACTTTTATTTTTTTCCCATTCTTCCCCACTGTAAACCAATTATTCGGGTTACTCGGGTCAGGGTCAGCTAGTTCGCCGTCTTCCCCTGGGGGGTAACCTTGTTCTTTGCTAGTAGAGGGGGTGGAAGCTATTTTCTCGGAAGTATTTTTCGGAACGGGGGGCTTATCTACAACAGGGAGTGGATCCTGCTGTACGGTATTGTCTGGAGGAGGGGGCTGAACGATTTCTCCTTCTTCTATTTCGTCGTCCTCATCATCAGCCTTACCCATCTCTATTCTTATCTTATCATGGGCGAGGACCCTACTTCCCTCTCTGACCTTGGCTTTTTTTTCCTTATCAGCTTTTTTTTTAATCTCCATTTTTGTACGGGAGTCCTTCTTAAAGAGACGACACACCTCAAATTTTAATTCGAGCATAGCGATGAAGGCCCCTACTAGTTCGCGCTTGTAGCGGAATTTTTTTTTCTCTTGCTCACAGCTGATGATCTTATTATACAGTCCCAGAGCGGTTCTGTAATGCAGATCCACACTGCATGGGATTGTATCCTCCTTCACCAGCTCGGCTGTAATAGAAGCATCGGGATGTAAGAAGTCTATCAAGTGAATGCATTTAAGAGCATATCTCTCGATCTGCTCATCCGCAAGCTCGGACAGCGTCTTTTTTTCGAGATGGAACTCGAGCCTCACCCATTCAGAGTAGTAAGGGGGCGAGGTATATTTACTGTGCACGAAGCACTTAGGGAGTTTTTTGGGTTTAACCATGGCAAAAGTATTATCGCGTACATAAAATACAAAAGGCTTCGCAATAAGGAAGAGGTTATAAAAGTAGGACTTACCCCTATAACAGTAATTTTCACGTTCCGATTTTTTTTTTTTTTTTTTGCGATTTATCAGGAACTGTAGAAACACCTGAGTTCGTGGAGTTTACACAATTATCCAGTGGGGTTGAATAACACACTGTCCAATGTCAGACTTCCGCTGGACTACAAGTTACTTTTTTCTGACGGGAACCATCGAGTCCTTAATCAGGAACTGTGGCTGTTCTCGAATTCGCAGTTTATCGCAATTTGTCAACAGCTGGCTGAAGAAGACAATGCCACGCACTCGGAGAGAGAGACCTCCACGTATTCTTGTCTTGAAGTGAACTATCGACAATCATCAAGCTTTTATCAGGAACCGCTGAAACTCTTGAGTTCTCTATTTATCAACTGCCGATTGAAGACAATGCCACGCACTTAGCGAGAGAGACCTCCAATAGAGCGCACCTTCCTTGTCTTGACGCGAATTATCGCGCTTTTATCAGGAACGGAAGAATTTCATCAATTCGCATAGATCAGCTCCATTTATAAACGGCCCGAAAGAGAGAATAATATTCCCAAAAATTTTTTTTTTTCCTTCACGGCATATAAATCCACACACAAAGCGCGGGAGGAAGTTAAAACATACGCCACTCACTATCTGTGTACACTGTCCGGTCCGAACGAAATTTTCCGGCCTTTCTCTAGCCCTTATAATTATTAAATGTTTGTTTTATAAATATTACTTTATTGTAACAAAATATCAACTGATAAAATTTTGCAGCAAATTTGTCAATTTAATTTATATTATTATTTAAAAATAACTATCGATATCAAACTATATTGGTTTTTTACGCACACATTATTGCTCATTAATTCTATTTTGAAGGATCATTTATGGTTGCAATTTTATTTCATAGATGGCAGGGAAAAGGGTCAAGTGATATATTTTGGCTGTTTTTCTTTTTGCCGGTTTGTTGGCTATGAACTAAGAAATGTTATATTATGTTTTTGTTATGGTTAATCAGCACACAAAACATAGACATTTAGACTCTCAGAAACGACTGAGAATGAAAGTACAGTCGAATCCCATTATAACGAACTCCAAGAGACCGGAGAAATCACTTCGTTATAACGAAATTTCGTTATAAAGGAATTTCAGGTTTTTTGCATTGTTCCTATGAAAACGCATCTGGGGGATTAGAAAAGTGTTCGTTAAAACGAGATTTTCACTATAACGGTATTCGTTAAAATGGGATTCGACTGTACTTCAATTAAATAAAAGTATCCAACTAACGTGTAGTACTGGGATATGGCATTCATGTTGCGAGGGGCACTGCCTAGTTATTGAAATTAAAATGCTAACTTTTTTTATACGGACACCCTGTGTCCGAGAACGCAATAAGAAAGCTGTTGCTCTGTCTATCCTGACGCCAAAAAAAAAAGTTCCACGCTTTTAAACGCGATCTTCACTGGGAAATTCAAATCCCAAAAACAAAGGAAAGTTCTGAAAAAACAAGCGTTATATTCAATGGGAAAACCGTTTTACCCGTATTTAATGTATAAGATTAATACTGGTACATATATTTTGATGCACCTGTATATAAAAAGAATGATATAAAAATTTCAATTTCCCTTATTTCTTAACTATTATATTTTATATTTAGGTATTTTATCATATTTTACTTTTAATAAAAATGACCGTAAATTTTTCATATCGTGCGTGTTGTTTCATTCCTTATTAATCAATTACAGTGGCTCTTAAGGGGTCTCACGACCCTTGAAATCGAATTTTCAAAAATGACTTCAAAAATATTTCATTCGATTGCAAATAAAATACTAAACATTTCGTGTCAATCGATTAATTTGTTCTTTCATAATTAAGGAAAGAAATATTGGACTATAGTGTAAACGTATACAAGAAAAAACACTTTGAACGCGATTTCCTCAAATTGCAGTTTTTGAGCTTATCCGTAAGAGTTAAAGAAAATTACTGCCAGAGAAATTCTGAATTTTTGCAGAAAAGTTTAGTCGATATGTGTTAGTAGAATAGATCTCGGACTTCGATATCTGACTATTCGTTACAATTTTTAAACTTTGAAAAAATATATATAAATTTCAAAACTCTAAATTCAACATTTTTTCCAAAAAAATACTTCCCAATTACTAAATCCGAGGTCTATTCTACTAACACATATTGACTAAACTTTTTGCAAAAATTCAAAATTTTTGGGGCAGTAATCTTCGTTATTCTTACGGGTGAGATCAAAAACTGCAATCTGAGAAATTCAAAGTGAGTTTTCTAGTATACGCTTACACTGTAATCCAGTATTTCTTTCTTTAACTATGAAAGAACAAATTAACCGATTGACACGAAATTTTTAGTATTTTATTTGCAATCGAATGAAATATTTTTTGAAGTAATTTTTGAAAATTCGACGTTAAGGGTCGTCGTACATTTATAACATCTGAATAAACTAAATCAATTTAATTACTCACGAACTAGATACATTTGGAAAAAACGGACACAATCAACAACCGTTTCTGCCTCTCTATTTAGCTCTAATTTTAGCTAAGTAAAAACATACATATATAAGTACAAACACATAAATGTTGAAATTGACTCTAAAGTTGAATATAGTTGTCGAATAACATCAATGCTGACGCCATAGATAGCTGAAATATACAGTGTGATACATACATATAATATTTTATGTTTTAACTTATATTCCACTAAGCCTAAACTTCACGTGGTACGTATTTTCAACTTCAACAATAGTATTTTGTATTTTTTCTTTGGACTGCATTCATGCTATAATCTTTATCTGTACAGAATATTATGATTTAAATGTATAGTTTTTATTCGTGTATCTGATTTCTATGTTGGACATCTAAAGTACAGTATTTCATGGCAAAAACGTTGGGGGTTCGAGTGCTTTGTTTTAGCAGTGCTAAAGTGTGCTCTCAGAAACGTTTTTGCCTCCGGCCAGCGTTGGGGATGATGCAGAAAGAGCCCCAGGGGTTGGTTTCAATTTTCAACTTCGTGGATCTACGTATTCTGCTTGTGAGTATTGATTTGTAAAAGAAAAAAAATTGCATTCAAATCTTTATCCTGTCATCGGCTGTGTGCTGATTGTAATCTAAAAGTATTGTGTCATTACGAATTTATCATCTTATGAGAATCTTCTGTAAATATTAGAGTATTTAAAACACTGTAACGCATGTGTTCATGTCATCAAGGCATAACGTATGAATTAGTATATAAAATGAGTTAAACAAAAATTTCAATTTTTATAATTCCTGAATTATCAGTTATTGAAGCAGTGCAACTTTTAATACATAAATTTGGATTTTTTTTACTGTATTTCATCTTCAATAACAATGAACCTTAGATTTTAGATATCGTGCATGGTAGGTTTCATTCGTTATTAATTACAGTAGCACCTCTCACACACACACGATTCAAAGAAATACACATTTATAACACTTGAATAAATTAAAACAATTTGATTACTCACAAGCTAGATGCATGTAAAAAGAAAAACATAATCAACAACCGTTTCCCTCACTATTTATTAGCTTGGTGGATTTACATGCTTTCAGGCGTAAAGTAAAAGAAATAAAAATTGTATTTGTTTGTGCAGTTTTCTGTCGAACAAACTGGTTTAGCAAATGCTACGGTTTTGCTCATTTTTGAGTAGATATAGTAGTTTTGAGCGCAAAAAGTGACTGAAGGCGGATACACACTACTATGACGTGACGTGTAAACACGTGACGTCAGATGGCGCGGGATCATATCAGACATTATACTGTGTGCACACTGGTGTGATGCATCGAGACCGAAACACACTACGATGTCGAATTTGTGGAATCATATTCGTGGAAATTCTGTGACGTACAAATTATGTGACGTGGAATTCCTCCATCAAAGAATTTCCACGAATCTGAATTCACAACGTCTCTGACATGACGTGCAGCTTTATTGCGCTAGGCGTTTGCGCTTTCCACAAACGTGGCCCATCTCAGCTATTCCGTCGGCTGCATTCTTCAATCTGTGCTCTTCGGCCGAGAATCGTACTTTGGCTGCCATTTTTTACTCTAAAAAAAGGAGGAAACAGAAATTTTAAACACACTCAAAGACGAATTTTGTCCATTTCTTTGGTGGTGGAGGTGGGGGGAAGCTGATTTCCGTCGTTGTTTCGATCGATTTAATGATATTTACTGGTCGTTACATTGCAGCGTTTCTCAACCTTTTTGATATCACCGACCTCTTGTGTTGAAGTTCAATTTCGAGATGCAAACCCCAAATAAAATTTAAAATCATAGACGCTGGAAGGTGGGGACTGCAGCTATACGAGACCTCCTCAAATAAATTTTATGAGGCGGCTGAGCCTCTCTTCCCCCCCCCCCAAATAATTAATTAATGTGCAATGCAATGCAGCATTTCGCATCTTTCGCGTATGGGGGTATATACATACAGGAATAAAAATGATTTTCATCTCCCTTCAATGTTTTCTACATGTCGGCGCCTCTGTCCAAAATGTCAGACCCGTCATTTGGGGGGTCGGGGGGGCCGTTTCCCCCCCCCCCGGAAAAATTTTGCCCCCCCCCGGAAAAAGTTGAAATGACGGCCCTGCGCAAAATGTATTGTTTTTGATAATTTGCATATAAAAAAAATAATTCCCTAAAACTCCAAATGAGTTATGTCTGATGAATATAGTCGGACCCCGATATAATAACAAATTTGACGATCGTGCCCCGATATAATGATAATAAATTTTACTATCGTACTCCAATATACTGATACAATACATGTACGAATTATTATGTATATCATATACATTATACGTTTTATCATGTTTTATCGCATGGTTATTATGCATAATCGCCAGTAAAAGCTACGATTTCTTATTAGTTATTAAATTAACCAATGATGCTTGGGTACTATGCATAATCACCGGTAAAAGTGATATAAATTTAGGACAATTTATCAAACTCACCAAGACGATTAGTAAGTACATAATAATCAGTTATGTGTAATAACCGCATATATGAAATTTACCGTAACGTAGCCTATGTGTTTATTTATCTCATATTCAAATACACTTGTTAAATTTTAAAATTTCAAATACTAAATAAATAATTTGTTTACTGACCGGAAACTTCCATGTTTTTCTCCGATCTCGTCCAGGGCCTTCCTCCGCGCATTTTGATTTCTGTATTTTCAGTGGGTAGGGTCATAGAGCAAAGAATTTGACCGAACGTGTTCGATCAGTTGCTCGTCCATCATCAACGCACGAGCAAAAAACAAATTAAATGAAAACACGAACAAAAAGCAAAATTGATCAAAACACGAACGAAGCAAAAAGAACGAGGGAAACAAATATGGCGTCTTCACGTGCCATCGCACGACTGACGAAAATCTGAACGATTTGATTTTTTTGTGACACGTAATAAGGCGTGTTACGTCGGATTTCATCATCCGACACATTCCCACGTCGCGTCAGCACAGTGTGAACGCAACTACAGAAGGCTCATAGGTGGAATTTATATCGCACGCATTTCTACGTGGTCCCACGTCACGTCAGAATAGTGTGCACGGATTTTTGCGTGTTATGTCAGATTACATCATCATCACAGACTTTACCACGTTGCGTCAGCACAGTGTGAACGTACCTACAGAAGACTCATTGGTGGAACTTTATATCACACGCATTAACGTGTGGTAACACGCCACGTCAGTGTAGTGTGTATCCGCCTTTAGGCTGGTATTACACTATAAAACTTTGATAAAAATTCTTTTATAAAACTTGAAAAATGTAACCAATAAACACATCTGTTACATCCGAGCGAACTTAACTGATCGGCCCATTGGTTGCATTTTCCAAGTTTTATAAACGAACTTTTATAAAACTTTTATAGTATAATCCCGGGTTTACGAAAAAAGTCCAACTTTGTCCCAACGTGAAACTTCTTTTCGGATGTTTTACATGTTGTGGGTGAACGCATTGTATTGTTGATCCATTGCCACCCCTTTTTTGTAATAAGTTTTTAAAATTACTTTACGTATGGCTAATCACAGTACCAATGGTGATTGGTCTTGATTTTTAGAAGGTCAACGAGTCTGTTGATCAAATACATTGATGTACGTTCAAATACATGATATACGTTCACACACACACACAATTTAAGCCATTCCCTTGAACTTCGAAGCATTAAATTTTGTCTAAATATAGAATAACTTCTTCAGTCACTTTTAAGAAAATTCAAAATCATGCAATGCGAGACCCTATCGTGTTTCCTCGAAAGGAATTCGTCGTGACTACAAGGAAAAAACACATAAACCATGGAAAATACTCATTGCTTAAAGATCACGAACCCTAAAGTAGAAGCCTTTTTGAGAAAGCCTTTTGCTGCGATTGCTCGCAGCACGAGCAATCTTTGCTATACAGTACGAGCTAGTGTCAGATCATTCGGTCAACGAACGATAAATCTCAAAAAGCAAAGATTGGTTGCTGGTAGATGTTTTCTTTTTGTAAATTTTTAATTTGTAGAAAATTTCCCATAGAGTGTAATTCAATTTAAACAATCAAATACAGTGGAACTTCGGTTAACAGCAATTCGCATAACGAGCAAAAATTTTGAACAAATTTTGATTTGATTAACGAGTGATGATTCGCATTACGAATAAATGCGCTTTGTTTATTTATTTTCACGTTAATCACAACTGAGTTGATGGTTTTTCGCTTTCATCAACACAAGTGCTGTGAAACTGGGTAATATTCTCCCCTACAGTGTTCTTTTTATTAGTCATTTTCATGTAAAACAATGTTTGTGGAACGAATTATCCAAGTTTCCATTATTTCCTATGAGGAAGTTTGATTTGCATAACGAGCACGTTGGTGGAACGAATTAAGCTCGTTAACCGAAGTTCCACTGTAATGTGTTTTTCAAGTGTATATATTTTAATTTTAAATAATCGGTTGTTTTTCTTATTTTTTGTGTGAAATTCCATTCTACACGAAGTATGTGATCAGTGATCGATATCCAAAATACAAACTATACTTTGTAATTTCATGTGGTTTATTTTTGAAGTACTGTGCTAAAAAAATTTTTTTTTGGAATGATATGAGCTTGATTTATTCACGCAACCATTGAATCAAGTCCTCCGAAAAGAAATATTTTCATTGTGATTTTTTTGCTAAAAATACTTTGGCATCAATGTTTATGGATTATAAGGGATATAAGAATGTAATGAATGAATATAAGGAATAGAATGTAATGAATAAATATAAGGGATATAAGAATGTAATGAATGAATATAAGGGATATAAGAATGTAATGAATGAATATAAGGAATAGAATGTAATGAATGAATATAAGGAATAGAATGTAATGAATAAATATAAGGGATATAAGAATGTAATGAATGAATATAAGGGATATAAGAATGTAATGAATGAATATAAGGGATATAAGAATGTAATGAATGAATATAATGGATAGAATGTAATGAATGAATATAAGGGATATAAGAATGTAATGAATGAATATAAGGGATATAAGAATGTAATGAATGAATATAAGGGATATAAGAATGTAATGAATGAATATAACGGATATAAGAATGTAATGAATGAAGATAAGGGATATAAGAATGTAATGAATGAAGATAAGGGATATAAGAATGTAATCAATGAATATATGGGATATAAGAACGTAATCAATGAATATAAGGGATATAAGAATGTAATCAATGAATATAAGGGATATAAGAATGTAATCAATGAATATAAGGGATATAAGAATGTAATGAATGAATATAATGGATATATTATTATTTTGAATACAATCAATCAAGCAAATATCAGTATTAACTGGAAAAAAAATAGATTAGAAAAAGTGTAATTTTGTCTTTTTAAAATGCAGAATGCATTATTCACTGAAATATTCTAATTCGAAGAAATGGCAGAAAGTTTGTAAAAAAACAGTTTTAAATGCGGGTAAATCGTTCTTCCCGCATTTAATGCTGTTTTTTTTCCCCAAATTTCATGTCATCATTCATGAATGAATTGACGTACAAAAAATGAGTCGCATGAAATTTAAATTTTTATGATTCCTAAATTATTAGCTATTGCAGCAGAGCAACTTTTTAGTATATAAATTTGGCTGTTTTTATAGTATTTCATTTTTGTTAAGAATAAACCGTAAAATTTTGTTATCGTGTGCGTTATGTTTGATTAATAATGATAATTATTTGATTAATATGATAATTACAGTAACTCTTAATTCAAAGAAACGCACATTTATAACACTCAGAATGAATTAAATCAATTTAATTACTCACGAACTATAAATGCATGGAAAAAAAGTACGTAATCAACAACCGTTTCTTGGCTTAGCGGATTTACATATTTACATATATATTGAAATAAAAACACATATTTTATGTATAGTAAATCACCTCTTAACGGACACCCCTCAAGTACGGTCACCCCTCTTTTACGGCTAAAAAATAATTTCCTCGTTCATAATGAAAGTATGCATTCCAAATCCCTGATTAACGACCACCCCTCTCTTTCAGACAAATTCTTTTGTACCGCCGGTGTCCGTGAAGGAGAGGTTTTACTGTATATACACAATGTCATCAGCAGCTTTGCTATGAGCTATTCCTATTGTTTGCTATTTGTTAATTATGTGCTGAAATGAGGCTGACAAGCATATAATCATTGTATTGAGAGTAGATCGAATTGAGAATCGTGTAATCGTTTTTTTTTTTTTTTTTTTAAATTTAGATGTTATGTTGTTGCACTGTATAGACTGGAGAGATATTTTTATAGTTAAGTAAATGGGTAAATTTTTGATTGGTTTGGAATTGTAAATAGAGCGAACATTTATTCCACTGAAAGTTTATAGCTTTGAATTAAGCTCTGAAGCTCAAATAACTCGATCTTATATCTCAATAATAGTAATTTCCCCTCATAATACCATTGCTAAAATTTTCTTGTATTGGACGGATTGGTCTCGCAGCTTGAACCACAGAATCTCTGTATGCCTCCAGGAGCGCGCGGGACAGCTTACTACAATTGCATACAAAAGTGGAGTTACATTACATACCTAATTTTGGCTTCTTTTTTTTTGTAAATTCTTTTGCAGTAAAATATTCGTGAAATTTTAATCTCCTTGATATGCTTTTAACAAAAACAACTATTTTTTTTTCTGTATATTTCTGATTGTTTATTTAAAAACAGTTAAAGGGATAGAAAAGTTTGCCGTCAACGTTTTCTTTTCATATATGAGTTTTTAACGTGAGTTTTGTCATCAACGTCAATAGCATTGCTAAGACTTAAGTCTAAAATAAGTTTTTTGACTCACTTTCTCTTGTTTTGCATCCAACTGAAAAAAAAAAAAAACATAAGCATTATATAAACAAAAAGCGGCACATTACATTCGTTTATAATTTATTACATTCTGTGCAGAAATAAGAAATTTAGTTAAAGAGAGACACGGGCGTTTAAAAACACATGCATAAATACACTGCTGGCCACCCAAATTGCAACACCAAGAAAGACAAGAGATATCGCAACAATATTTATTTTGTAGATAACATGTTGACCAAGCATCAAATTATTAAATTTATAGACTTCTGTGAAGTGTGGTTCCTGCCAAAATCAGTAGCCAGAGTAGCCGCCATTGTTGGAGATCACAGCTGCCACACGCCTCGGCATTGATTCAAAGAGACTTTGGATGTGTTCTTGGGGTACAGCAGACCAAGCAGACCAAGCAGCTTTCACGTTGCCAAATTTGATCTGGTATGGCAGCTGGGGATGTAATCTGGGTCAATCGTTGAGCAACCATGGACCACATGTTTTCTATCGTCGAAAGATCCGGAGAGCGAGCTTGCCAGGGAAGCAATTCAATCTGGCGATTGACGAAGAACCTTTGGACAATGCGTGCCACGTGTGGTCGCGCATTATCCTGTTGAAATATGGCTGTGGGCAAGCCCTGAAGGTAAGGAAGGACAACTGGCTCCAACACCTCGGAGATGTAGCGCTGGCTTTTTAAAGTACCGGCAATGCGTACTAGAGGAGTGCGAGAGTGATATCCAATACCGCCCCATACCATAATACCCGGTGCAGGACCAGTGTGGCGGTGCATAACGCAGCTGTTCAGCATCCTCTCTCCACGGTGTCTCCAGACTCGAAATCCGACCATCGTGGTGTTGCAGACAGAAGCGTGACTCGTCAGTAAAGACAATTTCATTCCATTGTGCCGTCCACATCCTTCTTTCATCGCACCATTGGCGGCGGAGACGTCTGTGGTTCTGCGTCAAGGGTAGACGAAGCAATGGACGTCTTGCGGACAGACCACTCTGCTGTAAACGGCGTCGAATGGTACGCGCAGACACTGGATGATGCGGTACAGACTGAATGTGCTGTGCTATGGTTCGTGATGTGGCTGAGCGATCCGTCACTGCCATACGCACAATACGCCTGTCATCACGTGAAGTGGTGCAATGAGGTGGATGCGATCGAACACGTCGGTCCGCCGTACCCTCCTGCATCCAACGATCACATATCCGCATTACAGTTGTTTGGTTTCGTCCAACACGACTACCGATTTCCCTGAAAGATAATCCACAATCTCGGTAGGCCACTATCCTTCCTCTGTCGAACTCGGATACTTGATCAAAAGATGATCGTTTTTTTGAAAAAACCACAAGAAAAACACAATTGCCGTACTTCAAATCGTCGAAATCTCCAAGCCTTAAATAGCGCTTTGAAGTGGCGCCACAGGCGCGCGTGATGTGCGTCTGCGCTGAAATTCTAATCATTTGCATATCTCACCTCCGCTAATGCATGTTGTAAATTTAATATTATTTGCATGCTTCCTTCATGGTGTTGCATTTACGGTGGCCAGCAGTGTATTTATTGATCGATAATATTTAAAATGATGAAGCGAATTCATTTTTATTAATTGCATAAAGAGCAGGGGTGGCCAACAGCTGGTCCGCGGGCCGCATGTGGCTCGTGGAATGATTTTGTGCGGTCCACGACAAGGTAAAAGTACCGTGAAAAAATTAAATTTGTGATCATTATTTGAAATATCGGTTACAACAGCAGATTTCTTGATTACAAACCGCTTACAATCTTCTTATTTGTAGTGAATTAATTTAATAACTAATTAATTCAATAAATAATGGAGCGGCTTCTACACCGAATTTGACGCTATAGCTGACCATTATGTTGGCGCGTGAACAGAAAGAAGTTGGCCACCCCTGGCATAAAGTATTAAAAAGTATAACTGATTAAAGATGAAGGACCTAATTTCACTGCATAAATAGACTTACCTTCTGCATAAATAGGAGGATATTATGAGAATATATTCAGTGAATATATATTATTGTGCTTTTTATGAGCATTATAACGATGTGCTTATGTTATCGAGGCATAACGTATCAATGAGAATGAAAATTGCATTTTCAATGCAAACATTCTGTAAATGAATGCACATGGATATCTAGTGACTGGATTTAAATAGGTTTGAGAAATTTTTTTCATTGGCGTAATGCGTAGAAAAAACGAGTTCATAATCATCTCTAATAATTAATTAATGCTTGAACGTCATACATGATTGAATGATCTAACACCAACTTTTCAACCCATTAACCTTTTGAAGAGTGCGAGTCATTTCATTGGTTTTGAAACATATCGCGGGTATACATGAGTGATCTGAGATATGCTGAAGATCATTTAAGGGATTCGGAGGAATAACACAAGTCAAGAAATGTGATTTGGGTCGCTTAAGTGATCTGGAGGTGTTTCGGGGGCAGCTTAAAAGATATGGAAATGAGCGCCTGCGTGTAAGATTATTGCAACATTCTCCGATTTATTGAGATAGTGAAATGGCTTTTTCTCAGTCCGATCCATTAAGAACTCGGATGTTTTGAATATAAGATACTGGCAATTAGAAATAAGGAAAGCAGGGCCATGTCTCCAACGGTGTATATTCTAGCGGGGGGGGGGGGGTACCTGGTTCCGTATCCAGGCGGAGAACAAATGGGTTTCCTTTCCGAGTAAACATAGAGGTATAATATCCAGATAAATGTCGAATTTCCTATTCTAATGCGTTGCTTGTGAAATGTAGTTATGTAATACGTGTGTTCGAATTTTCCTCACAGTTCCAGCTCGTAATGAGCCTAAGGCCGGTATTACACTATAAAAGTTTGTTAAAAGTCCTTTTATAAAACTTGAAAAATGCAGCCAATAAGATCACTGGTTCCATTTTCTAGAATGTAGCCAATAACCTTATTGGTTAGATTTTTCAAGTTTTATAAAAGATTTATAAAAGTTCATTTATATAACTTGAAAAATTCAACCAATAATCGTACCGGTTACATTCGCGCAAATGCAACCGTTAGGCTTATTGATTGTATTCTCAAGTTTTGTAAATGATCTATTATATCAAACTTCCATTGTGTAATCCCGGCCTAAGTCATGTCACTGTGATTGGTGATGTTGATTTATTATCGTTTACTAATGTATTTTTGAAAGCACGAATATATACGTGTCTTCAAAAGTACAATAGTAAACTTTATACTCATTTATAAAACCCAATTTCTCTGAAGCCGGTGATCAGATCGTCACATTAGACTTACGCGCAGGCGCTCAGCTTCATTCTGACCATGACGTTTGACTTGAGCAGACGTCTTTTTACCGTTGAGCAAGTAAAGATCCAACTCAGGTGAGATCTCCAGTCAACGTGGATAGTGGTCATTGTCATCTTCACCCATAGTGCGTCGAAATGCATTAGGGATTTTGTATTTTACAATGCATCTCTGCCTTGTTTCTTTCTTTATCTTGGTTTGTGATTATATATCGAGGAAAGGATTATTTACACTTCCAGATAATTTTGGAGAAGAAACTTCCCGTCTGTACTGCATCTAACAAACGCTACATTGGAGTATTAAATTTTAGTGACTGTGAGAAAATTTAATTTGCCAGTAAATGAATAAATTAAGCAACCTCATGTTTTTTTAATAACATTCTATGTAATTACACTCACCTCGTCAGCCGCCTGAAAATGCAAAAAGAATCATATTAGATCATATTTATAATCACGAGGCATCATAACCTTATAGAATCAAGCTACTTGCATTCATGTACAGTAATGATGATCACGACTAACGATCCGATGATACAGTGGAACCTCTCTTAACGGACATTCCCCGTTAGCGGACAACTCCCGTTAACGGACATTTTTATGATTCCGCCGGTTCCGTGGAATAGGGCTTTTATGTATTTCCCTCCCCGTTAGCGGACACTCTCGATAGCGGGCAGTAAAATCAGGTTAACTTTAATTTTTTTTTTAAATTCTAATTTATTAATTTTTTGGTCACAAACCGATCATTTATCGTATTCAACTAAGATTATGTTTAATCCAAACCGATTATGTTCGGCCAAATTTAATCCATGATAAATCGTCAATTAATTATCTCATTAACATAATATAGCTGGTCCAGGATGGTGAATGGTAATGTTGGTTTTGTTTGCACATGCAGGCATGTGTGAAGAAAGCCAACATAACTGATAATGTTGTTTATGAACGTTCATTTCCCTCTGTTCTTCACAATCTTATCAATTTAATTTTTATTGCAAAATATGCGTAATGCACGTATCATGTACGAGTAAAGATAATTAATTGCTTTAATGAAGAGTAGGTTTTTAGGTTATAAATTTTTCTATATTTTTATTAGACTTTCCGACTTTGTTTGGGAGCAATGCATAATCACTGGTAAAAGTGATAAATATAGTGAAATTTAATCGGACTTTCTTTTATATATATATATCGAGGCGATTGAGATGACTATGCATAACCTTTGGTGCATCACTTTTACACACAGTAACATATAGGAACCAATTGCGACGGAAGCAATAATTTTCCATCGTATAAATGTGAAAGTCGTATAAACGAGGTTCTACGGTATGTCGTACCTCCCCAATAGCGGACACTCCCCGTTAGAGGACAAAAGATGTGGTTCCCATAGGTGTCCGTTTTGTCAAGAGGTTCTACTACTACTACTTAACCGTACATGTGTACCTAGTGCACATTCCTCCACGGGAATGCTAACGAAGCGGTGTGTCCTGAGTGTGTGTGGCCCTAACGTATTCATGTTGTCAAGATGTACTTTTTTCGTGTGTTGCTATCTGTATTTCATTTCCTAAAGTAAAGATGGAAATTAAAGGATGACGTCACTTTCCGCTATCATACGAAGGTTTTTTTAACAACTAGCCAAAGATGAATTTTTTTTTGGAATAAGAGAAAATTCAATTGCCGTTGTGTGCGCGATTTTTGGATGGAGAGAAAGAGGGACATCTGGTGGCAGCGTCAGCAGTTGTGAGCTTGGCGCGAGTCAGGTCCGCGGCCGTCCATGTACAGTCCCCTTTCAGGGCACACGAGTTCTAAGGAAAGATTGGCATTCGTTGGCTTTGTAGTCTAACTGTCTGGGGCGCTCTTTCCTGAATTCAACTTTGCATCAGCTAGCTGTTGACAACTTTTGTATGGATAGCGGGGAATGACATCATCCTCAGTAGAATGTTTTATGGTATTATATCGATTGCTGAAACCTTCCCCGTACATTCTGGATAGTTTTATATTGTCTCCTTTTATCAAAAAGGAACAGATTCCTGTTCCTTCATTTTTACTTTGTTTCTAAAGAAGGGCTGAAGGTCAATTCCTGGGAATTGAAGGTCGAATCTTCGGATTGTGGTTTTGGGGGGACACGAAATATGATTTCTTTTTAAAATATAGTTTAAAAGAGTATTCGTTATTTCGATGTTTTTAATTCATTAAATAGGGGCTTGTCCTCTATTTTCGGCAAAATTTCAGAAAAAATCGTTGATTCGTAGTTCGTTAAATCAGGGTCCGACTGTATTTTCGTCTCGGATGCAGAAAATGCTTTATCGTTATGTGCTTCACACTTGACTACTGAGTGCTTACATGGATATAAGTATCAGTTTGGATTTGAAGTTTTTTTAAAGGTTTGACATATTCTTATTTTCATTGCGAAAGATGAAAACAAATTTCTTATTAACAGGTTTTTGTTTTTCGAAATAGCTCGAGATCCCCCCCCCCCCAGCCCTCCATAGTTCATTAACATGGCCCTTTTTCCAGAAGGGCCCGAGCTACACTTTGAAAACCACTAGTCTGAGTAATAACTACGGCTCACTTTTGTTGAGCACTTGGCAGTGGCATTTTCACATGTAGAAAATATGCGTATAATACAACAACATCGAAATTTTTTTTTTATGCACTGTAATGAAAACCATACTCACATCAGGAGCTGGCATTCCTACTGGAACTTCCTGAAAATGGAAAATACAGAAGATAGAATCATTACGGGTCATGTACATAGAATGAAAACATTGCAATTTGGATCAATTGAATCAGCAACTTGAATTCACTGATTTTCAAGTCTGATACAGGAATGTCTGCGTCAACTCTCTCATCATTTTATCCCTGATCTTTTTTTTAATAATCTTAATGCATGGATGCACAACTCACGGATCGTGGGTGGGCAGCAACAGCTATCAATGCAGCCTGACAAACCAATTTTGAACTAATAAGTAATTCTGAAACGTTGAAGTTTAGTTTATAGAATAATTTTGAATATTCCAATCCAGTTTATCTAATTATAGAATGGGGAAGGGGCGAGATAGTGTGTAGTTGGCAATTTTACTTGCCTCGAAACCTTTTTTTTGGTGATACCCCTGTTTTTATGAAAGGAATATCGTCATATCAGCCGGCTTAAGAATATCGTCATTTCATATTGTGTGTCTGATCCTTTCCTGCGAAAAAACAATTTTCGCGGGCTGGATGGAAAACCCTTGGCGAGCCTCATTTGCCCCTTGCGCCGAAGGTTGTGCAACCCCTTCCCTGGCAGGTGTTTTTATGAATATATATTGTTTTTTCATATTCAATGAAATTTATTCTTTTTTAGATATAAATTCCATGTTTTCTTGAAACTTAGCCGACATAATTAGTACTTGGTAGTGTGTGTTGGTCGGTGAAAAAAAAATGTTATGAACATAATAAGTTCGGTAACAATCTCTCTCTTTTGTGCATGTTATACAATGTCATCTATACGGCAGTGTGAACTATTTTCGTAACTGGGATATACTTTTTTGTTTGCATATCATGCCGAGGTGAACTCGGAAAGAAAAGTCTACTGATCTTCACCCGGAATCGAACCTAATTCTTCTTGTAAACCGGGCAAGCGCGCCGCTATCCATATACGCCACAGGGGAAATGACTATTCCTTCCCCATTTAAGGCGCGTATACACCGGCGCGCTGATCTTGCAACGCACGACCCCCCTGCAGTGGTTCTAATCCGCTCGTGGGAAGGAACACAAACTTCCTTTGTGTCCTTTTTTTTTTCCTTTGTGTTCGTTGAAAAAAACCGATTCCAGGTGGGTCCAGTGAAAACAGCTCAAGAATCGTTCGCAACACCGTACAAATTACTGGATAACCAATTGCGAATGCTTTCATTGCATGATCTGCGCGCTAGTGTATACGCGCCTTTACGTTTACTTACTGCGAACGCGGTGAAGTAGAAGCTCAGTAGCCTCTCTTAACTACAGGAAATGACCCCGACGATTAATTGACTCTCATCGAATAAAACTTTTGTCATATGAGAATTTACCCTTTATAAACAGCAATTACAAATAGCCAAACGCCCCCCCCCCCCTTCAAAACGCCATATCTGTTTTAATGAATTTGGCTTTCTTCCGATTTCCAACAGGTGCAGACTAAGGGGTATGGGGGACAAAAGTTTTTCATTAAAAAATAAACTTTACAAAACAGCTGCACTGATCAATGCTAAAGTAAGGTTTTTATGGAGACGGTATATCTCGTCATTGCCGCTGAATGGGTTAAGAAAACCGCACTGTAGGCCAATCGATTGATTCCCGCTTTTGGAAATTCGTTACGGACATTTTTAATATGTATAGGGTGGCCATAAAATAACACTGCCGATCTACGAGTCCCTAGCGGCCGCAAAAATTAAACGACTGCAAATGAAATTCGAGATATAAGTGTTTCAAAGTATGTGTTCAAGAATGAAGCGAAAAACGAAACACTTGCTCTTGCGGTCACGGCAACAACATTTTCGAAAATTCTAATAGCAATACTCGCTTTTATGCATTGCAAAAAGTACGTAATCAGCTCAGTAAAAAAAAAATCACAAATACCGTTGGAGCTGTAACCGTAGGAGTATATAGACAGAGTCGGACGCAGTGGCGTCGGAGCCGGGGGTGCTGTGGGTGCTCGAGCACCCAAACTCTCTTGTAGAACGGGGCAGAGCACCCACAGAATTGATTCAGGAATAACAATCTCCTCTATAGATTTCTGATTTTTTCCCCCGTAAATATCGAACACAGAAAAAAAAATTAAAGGAAAAACTGCCCGTTTCTTCTCTATTGGTCTTGAATCTTGCTGGAGTCTCCGTTGCCATCACAATTGATAGAGCCTTTAGGCGCCGATACAGCAAACATTTTACTTGCTTGTAGTGCTCACACACATCCCTTCCCCCCGCTTTCTGACATTTCTGATTGTGTCCCGTTTCCCTGTTTTTCCTAAGGGATGCAGGGTATCCAGATGCATGTGTTTTGTTGTGGCGTCAGAACCCGGGGCTGCTGCTGCTGTTGCTCGGGCACCCAGTGTTTTGCAGTAAACAAAAACCTAACAAAAAATGAAAAATATTGTTTTCTTCATCTCATACGTCTTGTTCTGTCGCGTTGCTCTACTTATGCAGTGGTTATTTGTGACACACCTGTTCAGGCACCTACGATGGGTATTTTTGGAGCCCACGCCCGCTTTTTTAACGATCCTGTCCACGCAGGCAGGGCTGCAACTATGGGGGAGCAGGCGGAACTGGTGCCCCGGGTGCTAAACCAGGAGGGGCACCGAATTCATTCTTTAACTGCTTCCTCTACATGCAAGGGGCACTAAAATTCTGGCTTGCCCCGGTTGAAAAAGTTGCGACCCTGCACGCAGGCATACTTCCTTTATCTCAGGGTAAAAGTGTTTTACAATAAATGAAGTTCTGCATTGATGGGATGATCCAGACACACGTTTGAATCGAGTAAATGAATGCCTGCAAAGATTTTTTAAGGAAAATTTGTTCCCTTGTTTATGACTGATACCGGCAGACATTGGCGTACACACAAGGTCCCCGAGCCAAGATTATAGTGTTATTTTGCAGGAAAAACCCTCCCCGAAGGAAAAGAAATCTGAACCCTCCTCGAGAAAACTCAGCGTACGCCTATGCCGGCAGATATGAGATAATTTGCTTATAAGGTTTTGACAGTGGTTCAATTGTGCGTGCATTTATTTCCTTAGACCAGCGGTTCTCCACCGGTGCTCCACGGAGTCCTTGAGGCTCCATGTACACTTTGGGAAGGGATCCGCAGTCACTCGAAGAAAATAAAATAAATCAGTAAATTTGATAAATAAATAAAAGAGACGAATCTACGGAGCTCCGTCATAGAAATTATATACTAAAAAGGGCTGCGAGTAGATAAAGGTTAAGATCCGCTGCTTTAGACTGTTCATCAAGTCCTCCGAGTGTTTGGACCTTCTTTCATTTACAAGCAGCTATGTAAGCAATAGTTCCACTTATACAATATCAATTGGTTCTCAAGTGTTTGCGAACCACGGCTCTCTCGTGCATGGCCCCTCCAGGATGTGGAGGCCATGAGATTGTGAGGGCGCAAAAGATGCCAGCCCCTAGAATGGTATATTTTGCGGGGGGGGGCAGCAACCTGACATTCACGGGCCCCTTTATAATGAATTTATGGCGTGAAATACAAAAAAAATGAGAATCGTCCCGGGCCCAGGACTGCAGCCTGTCAGCCCCACCCTTGTGGGGGGGCCCCTGGTCCTAGCCATTGTTTCTCCTCCGCCTTTTAGAAGTACTGAAAGAAATTAATTTAGAGCACGGAACAGGCACGCATCAATGTTGCAAAGTCACAGTGACACCCACTAGGAACCGCAACGTGCACTTTTTAGAACCACTGATATCTAAATTTGTTTATGTAAAAAAATTTCGTTACATTAATGTATAGCAAATTTGTTTTTTTCACTTTCCATTTTGTTGAAGCAGACCAGACCTAGGCAGTTGACATTGAGTTGACAGGTCGATTGGGGTCCCGGAAGCCACTGTGGTAGTGGTCCATACCCCCTTCATCATTTCGCCGCCATCTGCGTAGCGATTAATGCGGAGTAGCCATGGCTGTTGTGCAGATTAATTATATATATAAGTTGTTCTCCTTATGAGAACTAGCGCCCCCTTACGGGGGATACCAGAGTTCAGAATGTTTAGTTCATCGTGCAGTATGGATAGTGTAGACCTGTAGCAGCATGTGCATGATCGATCGTGCTCGTTATTTTGCGCTTTCTCTTCCGTCGGCTGTTGCGAGGGGGGGTGGGGGTGACTTGCCCAAGTCATGACTTTCTATCAAAAAACGGATTCTCCTAAGGGCCCAGGTGTTGATCACCTGACTGATATGTTCTGATACTTGTACTACTGTTTATTAGGTATGTTCTAATCATAATGTTCTGATAATACTAATTCAGAAATCGAGGATATATATATATTCAATAAGGGTATCTATACTATATTTACAACATTAATCCCACCACCAATAGTTATATACGTGTTATATGGTATATTCTTATCATAAGGTTCAAATAATTCAAGTTCAGTAATCAAAGAAAATTATATTCAAAAAGAGTATCTACACTATATTTACGACATTTAATCCCACCACCAATAGATATATACATATTTTTACAGTTTATTTACACCGTCATACGACGGGGGGTCCTAGGCAGTTGCGGTCGCACCTGGCCGCAAAATTTAGGGGCGGGGGGGACGCAATTTTCGTAAAAGAAATCCTTTTCTTCTGAAATGGGAAACATGGCCTCTTTCTTTTCTTTTTTCCGAAGTTCTTTCATTTTCCCCAACGCTAAAAATGCTATCAAACGATCAGTGAAGTCTGCCGACAACCAGCTGTAGACGCTTGTGAGATTTTTTTGGTTGTCCGATTTTGCCAATGGCCAATTCTTTATGTTATTAGTATGGTTGTGCCTACAGCAACGGCATTGTGCTAATTGCCTTAGTCGTCGTCGTCTTTTTTTTGCACGTTGGATAGCGAGTAAAAGTACAGTACTCCCGATTTTTAGGCTGCCGGCACACTACGGTTCGGCTGGCGCGGTTGATCTTACCAGCAACCGTGGAATTTCGCGTGAAACACACACTGCTGTTAGCAACCGGGGTTTTTTTATTTTTTAATGTCACGTGACATCTCGGGATTGGCCAAATTATTTTCGCCAAGCTGAAGTTGGCTCCAGTTAGCATGCAAATTCGTGATCATAAGCTGCATTGCAGTAAAACCCCCTCTTAACGGATACTTCCTCTTTTACGGTCAAATAATAATTTACAGTTGTATAATATATAAAAGTATGAATTTCAAACCTCTTTTTAACGGTGACCCATTTTACATGTATTTAATTTTTTTGTCCTGTCCGTGTTCACAAGAAGGAGTGGTTTCACTGTATATACTAATAAAAATATTCATGTAATGGAATTTAATTTTCTGTAACAATATTTGCCGTTTGAAATTAATTCAAAGTTGAAGAAAGACAACCTACAAGTTGACCCATTTTTGATGCTTTTACGATTCGTGACCAAATCGCACAAATTTTTTTATATATCATGACTGGAATCATCATAATTTATTTAAATAACATATATTATTAAAAACTATTTAAATAACATATTTTTGTCATGTAAAGCTGGTCTTTTTTCAACCGCGCTTATGATTTTTTTCGGAATAACTATCGCTAGCCATTAACGAATCAGAATCTGCTGAAGACATGGTGGCACAAAAAAATTTCGTTGACACAGCTGACTGATGGAACTGGTAAATAAGAAATGAGATGGATAAAATATGATTAGTAATGTACTGCAACACTGTGCAAGCGCCCTCACGCGTTCCAATAATAATCGTAGCTGCGGCTTCAGATTGGCTTACTGATACCAAAACCTTTCTGAAGTGGACACCTCTACGGTTCCATTACAATTAAATTAAGCCGTTCGGTATTGCCGACATTCTGTGTTGTAGGATTATGACGGTGCCTTTCAAAGTTGCCCCCATGTAGGAGATGTCCGAGTTGACAGGATCCACGAAATTTGTTTTATGTTTCGCGAAGTCCCCTTTTTTAAAAGACCATTCGTTTTCCCAAGGGCGTTCATGGAAGGCTAGTCAATTGGGCTTAAATGGAAGTACAGTATCTAAATTTTATTTCTTTTCCCAACAGGTCTATTGCCCTTAAAATAGATAATGGTTTTTCTTATAATTCTCAGAAATCCGGATGAAGGCAAACAAACTGAAAAACGGTTACCGACTGGTATACCCGTTTGGAAGACCTTGGCAGGGGTTCTTGAAACTTTTGCCACTCGCGGCTTCTTCGGGCTGCTCGTGAGAATAGCAAGAGCCATTCCAAAGCACTGCAGGGGTTCACGGCAATGCAAAGTCGTCGTGACGTCCTTCCGAGCGATAATGCCGAACATTCCCAGAAAAAGCGACCCACACCTCGAGAACTTCTGTTTTGGGTTTGGGGTGTACATCAGAAAGAAGGGGGGGGGGGGAAGGGACTACTTTGCGAACTCAGCAAAGCTGTTCGTGGGACCAAGGCCATCTTAAAGCCACCCGTATTCGCGTGACCCTGGGCTTCTTGTTCACATAGGGCCTACATGACCAGATGTAGTATAATGGTTTAGAGCAGGCATCTTCAACCTGTTGCTCGTGAGCACCACGGTGCTACCTGAAGCAACTGGAATTCTCGAAGCTCCTGTCCAATAATTGCTTGCTAGAATTCGATCGACGTTTCAATCAAATTACCTCGTTCAAATTGCATTCGAGGATTAAAATCATCCTAATTTTTCATGCATACGTATGATCAAACTTGTAAGGGTGCTCTCCTTTCGATGATGGGTACAGCCAGTGCCCACAACTAGAAAAAGGTTGAGGACCTCCGGTTTAGAGTGTAAATAATTACATAATGGGTGATTACAGTTTAAGTTCTCGTACTTCGAGTAGTTTTTCCTCAAAAACTGCTTAACCGAGTACATCCAAATTTTCAGAATATCTCAATGAGACCATGGGGAGATTTATGAAGTAAAACAAATACAGTCTAACTCCGTTTTAACGAATACCGTTACAGTGAAAATCTCGTTCTAACGAAAACTTTTCTAACCTCCCACAACAGTTTACATAGGCACAACGGCAACAACCTGGAATTCCTTTACAAGGAAATTTCGTTGTAACGAAGTGATTTCTCCGGTCTCTTGGAAGTTTGCTATAATGGGATTAAGCTGCAGTTCAATTTTCGACCAACAAGTGAAACAGTGCCCCACCCGGGGTAGAAGGTCCTGGGGAAAGATGGGGGGGGGGGAAGCACGAGAAGGAAATACGGTACAAAGGGCCATTAGCTCACAAAATAATTGGCAACCACTGGAACATATGATATTTTAGTTTAATGTAATTTTTTTTTTAATTTATTCAATCACACATGATACAGTATAACACTATATAATAATACTAAACATCCATCAACGGAGGATTAGTAAATTCGTTGTGATGAGCACGAAGAACCGTGGTAACGAAAAACGTCATAAAAACTTCTTCGTTTATCATTTCTACCGATCAGTTATCAGATGATTTTTTCCAGATGATGCGATGACACGAAGGGAACGTAATGTCCTTATACGAAATTATTTACATGCTTCACACTAAATCCGTTTCCAGACACAGATTTATGTATGCGCCACGTGCTGGCTATTCGAATTGCTCTGCCCCCATTCACGTTATAATTTAAAGTTCTTGACCACGAATTACTCAAATTTGCCGCCCCTCTGAACTTGCTACCCCGGCCCACTTCTGCTGGCCAGAATGATTGCCAATATAGCGGCATTGCCCCTTTCGCAGCTCCCCACAATAGTCTAACAAAGAATCGCTTCAAAGCACCGCACCGGCACACACATCAATATCGACGGCTCAGCGCGGTGCCCCTAGTAGCCGCGACGCACACTTTGAGAACCATTGTTGTGAACTGTGAAGATGAAGTGCAAACATAATTACTCTATCGAAGATCTAGGCATTTCGTATTTGGATTTTCCAACAGGCGAATTCACTAGATAGTGGTAAGATTCATATATATAATTCGATGTTAAATGAAACTGTTATCAGCGATATCTCAGTTGATTTTTCGTACAGAAACTGTTTCCCATAGGATCTTGTTTCGAAACTTAACGGCAGAGTGTTATTTCTATTAATTACCGGACTTGAATCGATAGATTTACAGTTGAAACTGTCGTGCTCGAGTGTGTAAGAAAAGTTTTTCTTCGATGAAAATACATCAGGGTGAGTTTGTGTATTCTAATTTTCATTATTAATCTTATTATTTGAAAAATAAGCAGTGCGTGAGCTGAATCCAATGAAGATTGGCGAGAACAGGTTATGTAAAATGCAAAGAATTCTATATTTCATGTGAAATTCATTTTCCCCGACGATTTCCTTATATGTATTTCAATTTTTTTTTATCACTATTCAAAGCAGGGCCGTAACTAGGATATTTGCCGCCCCCCACAACTTTAAAATTCTGTAATGGTGTTTTTTGTTCCCACCTAAAATTGCGCCCGGGGCAATTGCTCCCCCCCCCCCTAGCTACGGCCCTGTTCAAAGTACGAAATGAAATATTTTACTGCGGTATAAATTTTCATGATGATAAATTAATGATGTATTCGGTGCCCAAGCTAGCTACTGTCCTGAAGTTGGTGCACCTGACTGCGTGAAAATTGCTGGAACAGCCAAACCTCCTTTTCATTGCACTCTTAGGAAAATTTTTCAAACTTTTCTCTAATTATTTTTTTCCTTAACCCTGATGTGGTGCCTCTTCTGTGGCTCCATGGGTCTGCGTGAGTCACACTTCATTTGAGCCGCCACTGAAAAAAAAATGTATTTTAATTGTTGTTCCCCCCTCCCTCAATTGTAGAAAAAACTGATAACCAGTGCTCTGGCACGGCTAAATACTAATTCAAATACAAATACTACAAATACAACGCCACAACAGGCAAATTGCCCAACGAGGTGGCTGACTTAAGAACATCATGGATCCCCGAGCCATTTTTTGGAGGCCCTACCACTTTTGGAGGCTACTACTGCTACACCACACATGCACCCCGCACACAACCCCCCCCCCCGCGGAACCCCCAACGAATCGGTACATGCGGGAATGTGCGTGTACGTGTAGTGAAACCTGTCGTGAAGTTTTTTTTTTGTTTCTCTGTAATGCTTGTTATGTGTAGTGCTGCCATCTGCCACCAGTTTTTCTAACTATGAGTGAAGTGTTATGATTGAATGATCTATCGTTGTAGGACTGTTGCTCTCTGTGGCGAGACTTTTTAACGGGGAGATCGGCTCGCATTTGCGCCTTGAAGTTGGGAACCACAGAAAACCAACTTCAGCCGACCACCACTGTGGGGTTGGAACCCGGATCCTCGCATCGCGAGTCTGTCACTATAACCACTCGAGCACCACAGCGGCTCAATTAAATTGGTTATGATTAGCGCCACAATAAATTTGGTTGGTAGTTGCCAAATTATTTGAAATTTAATTTACTCTTCGATGGCTCGACAGTCTGCTTAAAGACCCTATTTTTAGTTGACCTCTTCACAGTCAGCATTTTCAGGTTGTAATTATTGTATGCTATTCCGAAAGTACCCATCTACCTTAACCAGTCAGGTTTATTTAATCTAATTATTTCAATTTTTGAAAATTAATTAGTAATTATTTAAATTCTCATATTCTTTTTTTGGTTGGTGATTTAAAAAAAAAAAATGAGGAAGTCAGTTTAAATGTATTCATAAAAAATTGTAATCAGGAAAATTCCTTTTATTAGCTTCAAACTTTTAAAAAGGAGAAATTAATTGGTCACCTGACTGGTTAATTACCTTACCCTATCATAATTACATGCAAGTAACCGTTGAAAACATTCTGTATAAAAATTCAAAGATTTACGTAATAAAATATTTTCATAGATTAGGCTCGTAGCAAAAATAGTTATAAGGAAAAACCATGACTCTTGTTTATATAAGATTCCAATAATGAATTATTAGAAATTATTACTAAAGTATCTTATCACGGGAAATAAAAAATTAATTTATTAAGTACTGGAGCCGAAGAGTAAATAGATGAGAGATACAATATTGTAGCAGCATATAAACAGGGATGGCTCTTACTTACTATGGGGGAAAGTATTAAATCAGGAGTAAAGAGAAATATAATTGCAGAAAAGTTTAGACTTGAACTATAGTGCATTAATGACTCTCGGAGAAAAATAATTTTTTTATGCATTTTATCTAGCTAGGAACACAGTTGCGAATTTTCGGGATCGCTTCACTGAAGCGGCTTATACACCATAGTGACGTGTAACCAATGTCGTCTCGCATGGTGAGAACTTTTGCCCCGAGGCTCAAGCCACCCATGACATACAGAATTTATACAAAAATATATTTGTGTTTTTTTAAATATTTATTTTTACAAATACGTTTTCAATTTTTGATATCCTTCAAGGAGCGGGGGTGTCCCCCCCCCCCCGGTGGACGCCTGTGTGAGCACCCACTGGTCAAAATACTTCCGACGCCCCTGGTCGGACGAATATTTATAGGGAGTTATAACGTTTTGCACGTGTCATTTTCGTAACGATCAGTCACCAAACCCCAGCAGAGGGTTACAGATTTTTAAAAATGAACCGATATTAAATCCCGTGAGAAGCCAAGTTTGATCTTGAATCACGATTGACACCTTTTCTCTCCATGTGGCGCGTGATGTTATAATCTTGTTATTACAAAACAAATTCGCTCCACTATATTGGCAAAATTTTCACGAGAATCGTAAAGTGTTAGCCAAATGAGATCTATTTGAGCAATTAGTGTTAACCAAATCAACGTTTTTTTTTTTGCCAAAATGTGGTAATTTGTTCTCCATTACAATACATAGTGTTAAATGCGTGATTTCTTTTTTCTTCACCTTGTCTTTCGAATCAGATTATATGTTGATCAACATATAAGAGGATATACGGGGTGATTATAAAAAAACTATCCCGACATATGGGCCCCTAACTATCATACCATTCACAGAAACTGAATGAAATTTTGGCATAAGGTATTTTGATGTATGCGCTCAAGAATGATATGGAAAACAATAGTGTCATTCTAACAATTACGGTTACAGTGAGAAAATTTCGAAAATATCAAATGGCAACACCAAGTTTTTTGTATTGGAATGCGATCTCCATACTGAAAAACACTAAATAGCGTTGGAATGGCACCTGTAGCACGAAAATCCCCGGAGCAAGGCAAAAGTAAAAAGGATTTTGCCGTGCATTAATGTTCGTTTCATTCGTCACACCGTTTCTTCGGCTGAGATCCCAGCCTGATTAGTCCTCCACAAGGTCATGTGGAAAATTTGTGAAACACAATAAAATGCTTTATTTTATGCTGCTTCTCTGTCCTTATTGGTTGTCCTCACTTTTAGCCTATCTACCGCCGGTGATTTTCATGCTACAGTTGCCGTTCGAACACTATTTAGGGTTTTTCACAATGGAGATCACATTCCAATACAAAAAAACTTGGTGTTGCCATTTGATATTTTCGAAATTTTCTCACTGTAACCGTAACTGTTAGAGTGACACTGTTGTTTTCCATATCATTCTTGAGTGCATACCTCAAAATACCTTATGTCAAAATTCCATTCAGTTTCTGTGAATGGTATGATAGTTAGGGGCCCATATGTAGGGATAGTTTTTTTATAATCACCCCGTATATAATATTTGTTCAGAGTTATTTTAAACTTATTTCATCGAAACTATTACACGTACAAAAACTTCAATGAAGACTAAAAATGGTAGTTTGTGACAAAGGTAACTGGTGGAAATAATAACGATTCAATCAGATAATTCTAATCAAACTAATTATATTGTGAATTGACATAATCAAAATATTTAGTAATTTCGGATTTTTTCCCATTGATTATTCATCCTATCATATTTTCATACCAAATTCCACATGTTGCGATGAAGATGTTTTTTTATTTTCTTGTGACTGCATTTAAAATTTATTGAGCTGGATTGTTATCAAATTTACTTTATACCTTTTTACAAGAAAGATTTTGACGACTTCGAAATTTATCCCGGGCTGCGTGATTTACGCAGAACTTGCTCATTTTTTCAAATGAATTTTCATTCTGGGTCGTATTTATTAGGGGGCGGTTGCCTCCAACACTCTTAGCAGAGACGGTATATCTAAAAATACTAATTTTTATCAGTTGTGTTTCGTTTCATGATGCAAGTCTAAGAAGGGGTTTTTCAAAATTTGGCACCTAAAATGTGGCGCCTAATGGGGAGGGGGGGTCATAAGGGGGGTTCAAAGGTAACATGGCGAAAGATGTTACCATCATGCCGAGATTAAACCGCTGAAACTGTGAATATAAATTTTTTATCAGTAAGTACATTTCATGATGTAAAGACTCACTAAGAAGAATTTTTTTATATCCGAACCCCCCTATATATATATATAAGGAGGTCATAAGGGGTGTTCAAAAGCTATATATATGGGAAATCACGATGAGACAAAACCGCTGAAACTATGAATATGAAATTTGCCAATAATTTCGTTTTATCATGTAAAAGCTCAGTTGAAGTGATTTTTTAGAAATTCGACCCCGAAAGGGGGTCAAAGTCTGGATGGAGCAATCATCGCTGAGCCGAAATCGCTGAAGCTATAAATATGAAATTTGGTTACTAGTTTCATTTCGTAATGTAGAGACTTATAAAAAAGGGATTTTTTTTGTCAAAATTCACCCTCTAATTGGGTCATAAAGGGGTGGAGTTTCGATGGTTACATGTGGCAATCATCACTGAGCCTAACGTACTATAAATATATGAAATTTTGACAATATTTTATAATATAGTCAGACTCACTAAGAGACGAGATTTCTGGAAATTCAACCCCCAAGGGTACCATGGGGTGTTCAAATTTTATATGGGGGGAAATTGTCGACAATCAATTTTCAGATTACCAAGTCCACGCGAGTGAAGCCGTGGGTACAGCTAGTTTTATACAGGGTGGTTCAGAAAAGAGAAACTTTTAAGAGGTGATAGTACACACCAATACAAACAATTGTTATCAAAGAATGCATGGTCTAACGTGGAACTCAAAGGCGCCAGCGCGTTTCGAAACGGCCGCTCCGCAAACGTTAAAATGACATTCCTGTTGAAATTTATCGGGAGAAAAAGAACGCCATGCATGCAAATGTAACCTGGGGAAAATACGCTAAGTACTTTCATACTGAAATGCATGTCTGCTTTCCCAGTATTCCTAAAGTGCGCCATTACCCCGTACATTACAACTGTTAAAACGGTTACACGCTGGAATAACTTCACGGGGCTGCCGTCCGCGCCTTTTATTCACTGTGACGCAGATTTGCAAGATTTGCATATGGTTTCTTCTTCTTCCCCAGGTTACCTTTGCATGCATGGTGTACTTTTCCCCCGATAAATTTCAACAGGAATTCCGTTTTAACGTATGCGGAGCGGCCGTTTCGAAACACGGCTAGCGCGCTTGCGCTTCATGTTAGACCATGCATTCTTAGATGGCAATTGTTTGTATTGGTGTTTACTATGACCTCTTAAAAGTTCTCTCTTTTCTGAATCACCCTGTATACATAATATTAAAAACAATACCATCGTATACCAAAATCTACTCTTACTATTTACGAACAATTAAAGAAATATACATTCTATATATACGCAATTCTATATTTTTTCCTGTACTTACATCTGAGAACGGAAAGATAATGATAACATTGTAATGAAATCGAACTCACATAAAATATGATACAATGTATAATGAGCAATGAAAACAGCATAAATTTTAACAAAAAGTATTGAGCCATTTGACTGCCTTTCTCTTTCTTCTCTTAAATAGTACTGGAGTGAACTTGAATATCATTTCCTGATAGAAAATGTCCCAAAATGGTGGAAACAATAATAAATTTTGGTCTACTTACGGTATCCGACTACGTTGAAAACGTCATTTTGGTAGAAAATACAGATTTTCATTTTTTTTCGTTTTTATAAAAGCCCTGTCTGTTGTAATTCCAAAACGGGCCTTGTTTTGTTTATATGATGCTTGGAATCAAAGTTACGTTCATTTTCGTGTTGCGTTTTTACATACAAGTAATACCCGAATAAAGACTTTAAACGACTTTAAAAGACTTTACGAAGAATGCTATTTTTGACATTTTACTTGAGTTTGTGACATGACAAAAATTTATTCATTGCATTCTTACGAAATTTTAATGTGATATTTTGCTATATATTGTTGACGTTATGAACCAAAATCTAAGGTCTACCACATATATTTTTTGAATTACAGTGTTTTATAGACAAAATGTAGGATGAAATTTGAAAAAATTCACACGTACATAAACATATTTTGGTGTAACTTATGACAGCATATCATGCAGTCCTTTAAATTTTGGTTCGTAACCTACAACATTACTAGCTAAATGCACTGTGAAAATCACGAAGCATTTCATTAACAAAAATCTTTTGCAATCATGTTTCGAATGTTACATGAATTTTGCCTAAAATTTGACACAAAAACGACGTTTTCATAGAAAATGTCGTAGGTAGACCAAAATTTATCACAGTTTTCACCGTTTCGAGACACATTCTATCAAAAAAATTTATTAAAGTTCACTCCAGTACCATTTTAAAGAAAAGTGACAAGAAAGGTAGCCGGATACCTTAAATGTCATTTTCTATGAAAAATTCGTTTTCACGTAAAATTATAATCAAAATTCCTGTAATATTTGGAACACAATCAGAAAAAATTCTATGAATGAAAAATTTGGAGGATGTAAGGTATACCTGATTTGACTAATTTTTGAATTTCGTTTAACATATCGTGCGTATGAAACATTGCGATTAGACAAATACATGTATGTGATAGACCTTGGATTTCGATTCATTGCGTTACAATGGCAGAATATCCTACTAATAATTTCGTAATATAATATCAAGATTTTTAGAAAAATCATGTTTCAAACTCATGTAAAGTGTCAAAAATATCCTTCCCCTCGTGAAACGCGTTTAACGTTTCTGTTCACCGATTATTTGTATGTAGAAACGCGCAGCAGCACTAAAATGGACGTAACTTCAGTTTTAAGCGTCATAAACAAGTCCCGTTTTGGAATCACAAGAAATGAGGCTTTCATAAAAAAATTGGAATAAAAAGAATCGATATTTCCTTTCAAAATTACGTTTTAAACGAAGTGTCGGTTGCCTTAACGTCATTATGTCAATCATTAATAATAAAAATACAGGGTGGTCAAAACTTTAAAAATTCATAAAAACCGGAAAAATAACCGAAACAAAAAACGATTTGCAGGGTTAGCATCTCTGGTGACGGGAATTTTTTTTTTTTTAAGACAGCGGAAAAAATAGCCAATAGGTGGCGCTGGTACGAGTGACTTCGGTGGAAATATGCGAATGAGACAGTTAGAAGAACTTGTGCTCCTAATCCACAAGCAGTTGACCGTTTTAAACCGTGTATGTGGACCTGCTGCACTCTGGCGTTGCTGGATTTGTGACTCGCCTGCAACGTGTTATTCCCGTGGTCATGTGGAACACATGCTGCAGTAATGAACGAATTGGTGGCATTCTGTTCGTTATTCGAGTACCTTTTCTTTGACTTGTGTGCGTCACGCCACCTATCGGCTGTTTTATGTACCCTGCAAAATGTTTTTTGTTGCGATTATTTTTACAATTTTTATAAATGTTTAAAGTTTTTACGCACTTTTTTGCCCACCCTGTATGACAATCGATCGATATTTAAAATATTTATTTATAATAATTAGTCAAAATTTCATTTATAAACCCCGAGTGTGACTGAAATACCCTTTGAATAAAAATTGTTCTAACAATGAAACAATTTTAAAACCAACAGAAAGGCTATCTGGAAATGTCATACAGCCGTATCATAATATAATTGCTGTCAATAGCACTGATCTATATATTATAGGTGATATTTTATTATCAATCATGTCCATGTGGTAGAGAGAATGTCACGAGCCTTTGACATTTTGCGATACTCGTGAAAATATAACTTCTAGAACGTTAAGTATCCTCCTATTACGTGGTCCTCCAGTCAAAACTGACCGTGGTCGTGTGGCATCGTGAGGATCCGGGTTTGAACCCCGTTGACATCCACACAGTGGTGGTTGTCTAAAGTTGGTTTTCTGCGGTTTTCCAGCACCGAAGCGTGAATGGGTGCCGGTCTTCCATCAAAAAGAAAAGTCTCTCCGCAGGCAGACCTACAGCACCCCGACACTGACAACATTAATTTGCATAATAAAATTTCCTACGTCATATCTACTATTCCTCTTGCTCAACTGAGTAAATAAGCCGTCGTGTAATAAGTACCCAATCCTCTTGCTCGAATAAGAAAATAAGGTATCGTGTGTATTGGGTACGAGTACCTATTAAATGAGAAGTTTATTTTCAAAAGAGAACATTTTTCCACTTTTGCTAAATTTACAGTAGAAGTAAACTGAATACGTTTGCCTTGCAAAAGTGGGAAATAGCCCAACACGTAACATATAGGGGAATGATGGGAAGAATATTTAAATATTATGTTTCTTGATCAACATTCAATGGAGTTTTATTTGCATTTGAATTTCCGAAATATGCTCCGTTTTGAAAGAAAATTATTGGAAATGTTACCTTTTGATAAAAATTGGAGCTGGTTAACTTTGATCACTTTTGTCGCACACGAGGGCTAATTAAATACAAATACAAATACAAATACAAATACAACGCCACAACAGGCAAAATTGCCCAACGAGGTGGCTGACTTAAGAACATCATGGATCCCCGAGCCCCTACCTACTACTGCTACACCACACATGCACCCCCCCCCCTACAATTTATTGCCGATTCCGAACGCCAGGCTTGTTTTTTATACTCATCGAGGGGTAGGTGCGCCTAACCCCTCGATGGGGTCATGTCGCCGTTTCTTCTGTTGTATCCCTGTGTCAGAAGGACGAACCGGGTATCGAACTCGAGACACCTCTAAACACCCTTCGGTACTTTAGGCGAGCATCTTGTCGACCTGGGCTACCGCGCCCGCTGGTCAGGTTTGAAGAATTGGAAATTTGTACAGAGCCTGTTGATTCCAGACGGTTTTACCTATCCCATGAAGGTACCTTTACTCTTGTCATTAAGATAAGTAACACAATCATTCTACAGTGGAACCTCCCATAACGGACATTCCCGTTGGCGGACACCTTCCGCTAACGGGCACTTTCTTTCAAATTGAATTGACGGGGCTCGATGTGTTTTGTTATCAACTAACGGGGACACTCTTCCTCGTTAGCGAGGATTTCGTTAGTTGCAGTTTTTACGAACTTTGAGGGCTCGACGAGAGCCGAGAGAGGTCTGGGGGTGCCCTCAAGGGAGGACACCGAAGACCACTCTCCCTCCCTCTCGTGGGCGGAGCTCGAAGAGAGCTGAAGATGGGGGGGCTTTGGGTGCAATGCAATCCCGCCCTATGAGCGCCAGGGCTGGTGGCCCCTGTCGCCAGAGGCGAATATAAAGGGGCTACAGTTGGCGGGGGGGGGGTGTTGGTTACAGGGGCTAGAATCGCGGTCTTTTTAACCGCTATTGCAAAAATTCGTGATACTGCTGTAAATGATGTTATATTTTTAGATTAAACAGAGTGCCATAAGAACTAGGGTAGCCGGTTTTGAAATACTATCGTATGAGGGTTTTTAGGGAAACGGGTGACCTTGGGGCCTCCAACCCTGTGAAAAAAACTATGTTCATTTTTCTTTTCGAATTTACATTGGTATATATTATTCATAGATTTAAAAATTTCGGAATGTAAATTGTTCCACGACAATCAAGTGATACCCCCTCCAAGGGGTTCCGATAAGACAAACAAATGAAGGGTTGCTAGGGATGCCAGAATTTTCGTATGTATAGGATCCAATAAGACACGCGTGGTGGGGGCAGGGTACGGGTATTGCTTTGGATGTCCATGAAGTAGTGACGGCACGCTTCACAAAAAATTCTTGTGGGGAATCAAGTGGTCCATAGGGTTCCGCGCCGCACCCATTCCAGTTAGAGCACTCAAGAGAATTTACGTTTGAAGCTAATACTCGATTTACTAGCAGAAAGAACGTGAGGTGTTGCCGTCGCAATTCTGTTGCTTTTGTTTTCAAGTTGTTGCAACAGGCAAATAATTGTATCATTTCTCATATAACTGCATAATGATGTCAAAATAGTTTTGTTATATACATGTAAAGACAGATTATTTGAATGCATTCTACCGACTTTTAGAAATTAGCCCTTCTTTTTTTTGAAACACCCTGTATTTTTGCTTAGGCCTAAAATGTAACAAAGCAGGGTTGATTGGGTACTCTATTTTTAGAAGAGGAAAAAATACATAATAATATTGTATTTCTCTCTCTCTCTCATAAAAAATGTATCCATAGTGTATTTAAAACCTGGATAAAACAAAATGTCTCCAACTGCGTTCAAAATGACTAATCCGTAGAGTTTCGGACAGTGCAATAAACGGATGTATGTGGACCTGCTGCACTCTGCCGTTGCTGGATTTGTGACTCGCATGCAACGTGTTATTCCCGTGGTCATGTGGAACACATGCTGCCGTAATAAACGAATTGGTGGCATTCTGTTCGTTATTCGAGTACCTTTTCTTTGACTTGTGTGCGTCACGCCACCTATCGGCTGTTTTTTGTACCCTGCAAAATGTTTTTTGTTGCGATTATTTTCACAATTTTTATAAATGTTTAAAGTTTTTACGGACTTTTTTGCCCACCCTGTATGACAATCGATCGATATTTAAAATATTTATTTTTATAATAATCAGTCAAAATCTTTATAACCAACAGAAGGGCTATCTGGAAATGTCATACAGCGGCATCATAATATAATTGCTGTCAATATGGTCCAACTGCGTTCAAAATGGTGTTTCGGACACCAACCAGTACAGTAGCTATCAAAGCACAAACCAGTTCATAACTATTGCTTTTCCAACTGAGTCCTGGTTACACGGATTTTATCCCATCGTGCATCATTTCAGAGCACAGGAAAGTGCGATCATAGCCTATGAATAATACGTAACTCTGTGTATATATATATATATATATATATATATATATATATATATATATATATATATATATATATAAAAGCATATTTTGAAACTTACCCTGTGCATATGACACTGAAGGAAAAGAAAACGACAATAAATTTAGAAGAAATGCAGAATATTGAAATAAATCTCTCGAAAAGAATTCACACAATGAAATAACATTAGAAAAGTTTTACTGAGATCGGTAACGCAAGTTATTATACAGGGTGATGCCACAAGTCCCTTGGCCGCATTTTGCTGGCGGACCGTTGATCCTAGAGGCATTCTTCCCATTAGAAAAAAGTATCCAAACAACACGCAGACCTCAGATACATCATTCATGTCACAAGAGATTGTATAGTTATTAAAATATATATATATATTTTTTAAAAATTTGTATGAACACCCTGTCCTAAAAACCCAATAAAAAAGTTATTTCCCCGTCTCTTCTGAGGGCAGCAAAAGTAATTGCCATGTTTACTTCATATTTGAATTCAAAATTCATTTCCCCTCAAAACTTTTCTTAATTGGGTTTCTTTAGGGCAGGGTGGCCAAATAAAAAGATAATTTTTTTCCTATTTGAATAGCTGTACAACTCCTTGGCCGCTGTGGTGGTCGCGTGGTTATAGTGACGGACTCGCGATGCGAGGATCCGGGTTCGCACCCCACAGTGGTGGTCGGCTGAAGTTGGTTTTCTGTGGTTCCCAACTTCAAGGCGTGAATGCGAGCCGATCTCCCCGTTGAAAAGTCTCGCCACAGAGAGCAACAGGCCTACAACGTTACAAATATTCAATCATTACACTTCACTCACAATTTGAAGTATAGATGGCAGCACTGAAATATCATACACAACACTAGCTACACACTCAGACTGTTAGGTGCACTCACTTTGTTACAGACTCTGCCACGAAGCTGGGCTGGAAGAGATCTCGGCAACGGGATAAGTCTGGTGGCAGAGACCCTGGCGTTCATTCATGTACAACTCCTTGCAATATGAATGACGTAACTCAGGTCTACACGTTACTTGTGGATACAGTTTCCTACTTGGAAGTGTGCCTCTAGGATCAATGGTTCGCCATTCATTTTCAGTAGTAAAGGCGACTTTCCTAAGCATTCTGTATGAATACATACTTAGCAGCTTAATATTTGTAAATGATGAGAGACTATTATACATATCCATTATCGAATGCTAACGATACGTCTTGAGGGCTTTCAAATAATCACTTCGTTCATATTCCCTACCCACACAGTTACTGTTACGCGCAGCACAGTTTCAGAACACTTAAGAGACCCCCGTTGGCACATTTCCAGATTATTTAAGGAACCCTCGTACATTTACAGATAAAGTATTTAACCTGCGAGAGGTGATGTTTCACATCGCTCAAGTGACCCACACTCTCCAACACACAGCTACTGAACAGTGAAATCATTGTCACTGATAAAGTCTCTCGCCCCCTAGAGCTTTATGAATACTAGTGTGACTCATCCGCCATCTTTGAGCGGAACTGTGACGTCAGTATTATTTCTACATCCAATCGCTGTTTGCTATAATGCTTTTTTTTTTCCCTGCTTATAAATGCTCTGGAACTGTGCCGAAAGTCAGAGATTGGTAAATATGATAGGGGGTCACTTAAGTGGTCTGCGAATGTGGGGTGGTCACTGGAGTGATGTGGAACTGCATCGCGAGTCACTCAAGTCATCTGCAAATGAATCGCTCAGTTTATTTTTACAAAATTAGGATTTGTGGTCATGGATCATATCAGATGTAAATATGTATGTGTTCCGCGGGCCATTCGAGTAATCTGAAAATGTACCAAACGTGCCCACTTAACCCTTCCAGTAAAACATAATGAAAAAATGAAATAATTATAGCAAGAAAATTTTGGTGGGTAGCTTTAGTTCCAATTCAAGACTAGAAACTACAACCATTTGACAGCGAGAATGTTTTCCAATAATAGAGGACATTCTATCCGGTACTGCTCAACGTGATGCAGCCGCTGTGATGGTCAAATGGTTATAGTGACGGACTCGTATCGAGAGGATACGGGTTCAAATCCCACCGTCACCGCAGTGGATGTCGGCTGAAATTGGTTGCCTGCGGTTCCCAACTTCGAGGCGCGAATGCGAGAGTCGATCTTCACGTTAAAAAAAGTCTCGCCGCAGAGGGTCTCATGCCTACAACGCTACAATTATTCATTCATTATACTAATTCACTCACTATAAATTGAGGGAAAAACTCAGTTTATAAAAAATTGATTGCAGATGGCAACACTACAAATAACAAGTGTTACTACTTTAGTAGTATCAGTACTTTTAGTAGTATCAGAAACAAACATCACGGAAGTTTCATTATATGTACACGCACATTCCAAAATGTAGAAGTTTGAAGTTCCGCAGAGAGAGAAAGAGTGAGGAATACGAACGAGAGGTGCATGTGTCTGGTTTAGTAGTATCAATGCCATCTATTGGACTGTAAAAGAACTAAAACAATGATTCATACTCCTACCTAAAGATGCCACCACAAGTGCAAATTTTTGTCAAATCGTAGCAATATTACTACTACAGTCTACCATCGTTGCAGTTGTGTTCTTTCTTTTGCGCGTCAATTTGATTTTATGTTTCCTTTATTTAAGATTTTTAAACACAGTTGCAAAATGTTTAGAGGCTAAGCAAGGTTGTGAGTCCACAAAACAATATCCGATACATATCTGTCGGCATAAGCAATAACGAGAGAAGAAAAGAAAGAAAAAAATCACACATATATATATATAACACCAACAAATAAGTGGCAACAGGGAATGGGATTGATAAACAAAAAAATTTGGCATTTAGCGGTGTTATGCAAGATAAAAGAATTTACAAGGATGACGTCACTCTCCGCTACCATACACGAAGGTTTTTAACAACTGGCTGTTGCGAAGATATATTTCGGAAAGAGAGAAAATTCAACTGCCCCTGCGGGGGCATAAAAGATTGAGAGATTCGGTGCCTCTGTAGTCTAGTGGTCTAGGGCGTCCACCCGGAAAGTGAAAGGACGTGGGTTCGATTCCCCGCAGGGGCAGTTGAATTTTCTCTCTTTCCGAAATATATCTTCGCAACAGCCAGTTGTTAAAAACCTTTGTAAGAATTTATTGGTCTATATTTTTTTGTGACATTTGATATTATTTTTTCTTATGGTAACTAATAATTTTGCCACCTCCACAACTATAAAATTCGATAATTTTTGTAACAGTGCTCCTTGTTCCCAACTAAAACTGCCACCCCCCATAAATTTTACCGCACGAGGCAGTTGCCCTTTTCTAGTTCCAGCCCTGCGTGGACCACTAGTAAAAAAAGCCGTGGACTCCAGAGGGTCCAGGCATCTCCGATTGGGAACCGCAGCACTAGGTGTTCCTCAGAGGAATTTTACCGAGATGCGTATGTGGTCTCCGAGAGAACCATTGAGCGACTCAAAACTGGCGCTGGTCAAAAAATGTTGTGTACATTTTTTTTTTCCCCCGAAAGATCGATAATTATCACTACTAACACAGATTTCGATACATATCGCTAAAACATAATGCTACCTACCCATGAGACATACGGTCACTAAGACCAATCCAATGACCAAACAGCTCTTGGACAGCATCTTACTCCAATTTGTATATGGTAGTTCGTTTGTGCGGAAAATTTCGAGATCGCTGAGGCTATTTATAAAGTTATCAAACAATGAGTTAGTTCACTATGCATGCATGTTGGCATAAACGTCCTGCGTAAATAGAGCTTAGTCATGTAAATCATTTGGCAACAACTTGAATAGGATCACAATTTCTTGTTCCGAACTTCGTTACGCTCGTTTCGAGCGACTCACCTGCTCCATACGCAAATGCCTAATAGCACAAATGTTCTTATTTCTAATTACCTGATCGTGTGGTTGTCCTGGGGAAATATGATTATCGTGCATGATTTCCCCGGTATGATGTCCATGCAAATATAGGAAATAGTTATATTGCAGGTGGGATATGCGTTTACTTGGAAGAGATATCTCCTTCCACATATATTTTTCAGTCATTAATTTCGACAAAACGTTCCTCAATGAACACAAGTAAATACCTCATATTTTTTTTCAAAAAAAAAAAAAACCCCCATTAGGAATTTAGTCTAAGGGTGCGTCCACATTTGTGCCCCACTTCCCGCTTAAGCCGCGGCAGTTGCAGAAAGCGGGATGACCCCGCTCGATTCTAGCCGGTGGCGGTTAGTGCACCCCTCTCGTCCGCCTGCATGATCATCAGTTGGCGTCGTAGGGATCTATTATGTGTTTTGTTGACAACTGATAATATTTATCATCAAATTGAACATGAAAAAATGACAAACGTCCATGAAATCAATAGGACTCACCTTGTAGCTAATTAATTAATTGACAATTTTATAGTTAATTAATTAACGATTAATCAGCGATTTCACTTTCGTCATAACTAATTTTCAATTAGAAAAACGATAATTAATCGTTACTAAATTCCGTTGGTTTTATCGTTACGGTGAAACAAAATCCAATGGAATTTTGATTAATTAACGATTTCGTTTTTATCATGTCAAAACTAATTCACGATTGGTGCTAACAATTATTAATCGTCACAGAAACTCCATTAGATTCACTACAATCATTGATTACCTTATATTAATGACTAGTTAACGATTTCTACGAGTAGGTTATTATGTCATAACTAATTAACAATTGGTATCAACACCAAACCGTCACAATATTCCGTTGGATTCAGTACAATCATTAATTATTGTCGCTTCTCAATTTTCATCAATTGCTGAATTATTAATTCCATTTATTTCTCTATTTTAATCAATTTCGGCATTATTACTTTTATTAATTCTGAATTTTTAATAGTCCTGGAATTATTTTTTCCGTTAATTCTAAATTTTAATCTATTCCGAAATTATTTCTTTTATTATAAACTAGCTGATACCCGGCGACGTTGCCCGCCTCGTAAAAAATGTATGTAAGCATAGCTTATTAATTATTTCTTAATCAAAAACATTTCTGCATAAAGCAAGAAAAAATTATTTTTAATGTATTTTTAAGTAGTTTAATTAAAAACTTCAGGCAATCACTTGTGGATACACAATACATTTTGTTTTTCAATCTGGTGCGCAGATGTACAAATTTTTTGGATTACCAACATGCAAACAGTCCGTGTGAAAAACAGGGCTCAAGTAGGTTGATACCTGCCACTGCTAACGACTGGCCTTGCACTTTGTTGATTGTCACGGCAAAAGCTAAATGAATCGGGAACTGTAATCGCTTGAAAGTGAATGGCATTTCTTCGGTGATAATTGGGATACGTGGAATGAATACGTCTTCTTCTCCGGCACATCCAGTTAGAATCGTGGCTTCAATGATGTAATTGTGCAATTTCTTCACGCAGAGGCCGGTGCCATTGCAGAGTCTCGGTGTCTCCAAATTTCTTAAAAGCATTATAGGTGCTCCGACATTGAGGGTCAAGTTGTATGGTGGCACACCCGGAATATCCAAAGAGTTCAGAAATTCTGCAGGATACAGAACTATCTGCGTTGAGTCTGTGACAGTGTCAACCGATTTGTAAGATGTGGTGTCTCCCGGAATAATTTTTAGGACTTTTTCGTTGATCTTGTTCACACTGTCATTTTTCGGTGCCACAATCGCTCTCTCACAAAGCCACTCATGGTTTCGGTGATTTTGTTGAATGTTTGGGAAGACTTTGTCTGCAAGTTCTTGAACTGAGTTTAACAACTGGCAAAATCCATTTGGGAACGTAATGAGTCCAGTGCTTGGATCTACGGGAATTCTTCCATTGCCAAGTTTGACCAAGTTTGATGTGAAAATGATAGCAGTGCTGAGTAATTTTGCAGTTGAAACTCGCCATGTTGGTGGATAATAATTTTTTTTTTAACTTCGTGCCAGAGTGTTGATGATTTGAGGTAAGCATTGAGTTCATCTGATGGCATTGAACAGTTTTATTCTCAGTTTTGTCGCCGTAGTAGTTGTTCTCTGACGTCAGTGACGTCATGCGTCCAGCTTGTGCAGCGAATATTATTCAAACGCCTTTTAAGCATTTTTTAAATTGAAACTATACCTCTACGATTAGCGGATGATGAGATAAAGGCCGCATTACACTTACAGAACACCCTGTATATAGGCAAGGAAAAATGCCTGGCGCTTCCCGGGTTTTCTTCAATTACTGGGAGGATTGGAAAAGTGACAAACCATTATAAAGGAATAAACTGTTATAATGGCAGAATTAAAGATTTGACAAACCATTGTAAAGGCATGTATACACGTCTGAAACGCATTGTTGGGAACCACGGCAACCAAAGTAAACGTTCCGAAAGTGATTGTTGAGGCCCCCAAAACCATTGTTTCCCGACAGTTTTTCGCCCATTTCGGGCATTTGCCCAGCTCTGACGAACTTTTGAAGTAGCCTACGGTTCAGTCCCGGTCCTCTTTGGTATACATGCAAAATCTGGCGACGATTGGCCTAAAACTGTAGATTTGTATAAAGGACATACATACATACTTTCACATTTATATATAAGACTAGCTGATACCCGGCGACGTTGCCCGCCCCGTAAAAAATTTATTATATGTATAGCTTATTAATTATTTCTTACTCAAAAATCTAATTAAAATCTTCAGGCAATCGCTTGTGGATTTTTGTTTGTCCATCTGGTGTGTAGATGTACAAATTTTTGCTATTACCAACACGTGAACAGGTGACGAAAAGGTGTCCGTGTGAAAACAGGGCTCAAGTAGGTTGATACCTGCCACTGCTAACGACTGGCCTTGCGCTCTGTTGATTGTCATGGCAAAAGCTAAATGAATCGGGAACTGTGAGCGCTTGAAAGTGAATGGCATTTCTTCAGTGATAATTGGGATACGTGGAACGAAGACGTCTTCTCTCCTTTGGCACATCCAGTTAGAATCGTTGCTTCAATGATGCAATTGTGCAATTTCTTTACGCAGAGTCTGGTGCCATTGCAGAGTCTCGGTGTGTCCAAATTTCTTAAAAGCATTATAGGTGCTCCGACTTTGAGGGTCAAATTGTGTGGTGGCACACCCGGAATATCCAAAGGAGTTCAGAAATTCTGCAGGATACAGAACTAAATGTCTGCGCTGTGTCTGTGACAGTGCCAACCGATTTGTAAGATGTGGAGTCTCCTGGAACAATTTTTAGGATTTTTTCGTTGATCTTGTTCACACTGTCATTTTTCGGTGCCAGAATCGCTCTCAGAAAGCCACTCATGGTTTTGGTCATTTTGTTGAATTTTTGGGAAGACTTTGTCTGCAAGTTCTTGAACTGAGTTTAACAACTGGCAAAATCCATTTGGGAACGTAATCGGTCAAGTGCTTGGGTCTACTGGTTGGTCAACTGATGTGAAAATGATAGCAGTGCTGAGTCATTTTGCAGTTGAACTGGCATGTTGGTGGATAATGATAATTTTTTAACTTCGTGCCAGAGTGTTGATGATTTGAGGCAAGAATTGAGTTCATCAGCTAGCGTTGAACATTTTTATTCTGAGTTTTGTCGTCGTAGTTGTTGTTCTCTGTTGTTAGCGACGTCATATGTCCAGCTTCTGCAGCGAATATTATTCAAACTCCTTTTAAGCACTTTTTAAATTGAAACTATACCTCAACGATGGGTGGTTGATGAGATAAAGGCCACATTAGCACTTACAGGATTACAGGACAACCTGTATATAGGCTAGCAGAAATACCCAGCGCTTCCCGGATTTTCTGCAATTAAATTGGAAAAGTGACGAACCGTTATAAAAGAATAAACTGTTATAATAACAGAATTAAAGGTGTGACAAACCATTGTAAAGGCATATATTCACGTCTGAAACGCATTGTTGGAAACCACGGTAACCAAAGTAAACGTTCCGAAAGTAATTGTTGAGGCCCCAAAACCATTGTTGCCCGACAGTTTTTTGCCCATTTCGGGCATTTGCCCAGCTCTGACGAACTTTTAAAGTAGCCTACGGCTCAATCCCGGACCTGTTTGGTATATATGCAAAATCTGGCGACGATCGGTCTAAAACTGTAGATTTGTATAAAGAGCATACATACATACATACATACTTTCACATTTATATATAAGACTAGCTGATACCCGGCGACGTTGCCCGCCCCGTAAAAAATTTATATATGTATAGCTTATTAATTACTTCTTAATCAAAAAAATTTCTGCATCAAGTAAGAGAAAATTACTTTTATATTTAAATATTTTAATTAAAATCTTCAGGCAATCGCTTGTGGATACACGATATATTTTTTTTTTCCATCTGGTGTGTAGATGTACAAATTTTTGCTATTACCAACACACGAACAGGTGACGAAAAGGTGTCCGAGGGCTCAAGTGGCTTGATACCTGCCACTGCTAACAACTGACCTTGCACTTTGTTGATTGTCATGGCAAAAGCTAAACGAATCGGGAACTGTAACCGCTTGAAAGTGAATGGCATTTCTTCGGTGATGAGTGGGATTTACGTGGAATGAAGACTTCTTTTTCTTTGTAACATCCAGTTAGAATCGTTGCTTCAATGATGCAATTGTGCAATTTCTTCACGCAGAGTCTGTTGGCATAGCAGAGTATCGGTGTCTCCAAATTTCTTAAAAGCATTACAGGTGCTCCGACTTTGAGGGTCAAATTGTGTGGTGGCACACCCGGAATATCCAAAGGAGTTCAAAAATTCTGCAGGATACAGAACTGTCTGCGCTGTGTCTGTGACAGTGTTAACCGATTTGTAAGATGTGGAGTCTCCCGGAATAATTTTTAGGATTTTTCCGTTGATCTTGTTCACACTCATTTTTCGGTGCCAGAATCGCACTCTCACAAAGCCACTCATGGTTTCGGTGGTTTTGTTGAATGTTTGGGAAGACTTTGTCTGCAAGTTCTTGAACTGAGTTTATATATATAAGAACTGGCAAAATCCATTTGGGAACGTTATCAGTCCAGTGCTTGGGTCTACGGGAATTCTTCCATTGCCAAGTTTGATCAACTGATGTGAAAATGATAGCAGTGCTGAGTCATTTTGCAGTTGAACTCGCATGTTGGTGGATAATGATAATTTTTTAGCTTCGTGCCAGAGTGTTGAACAAACTCGAGACGACCACCGATAGATAGAACCTTCACTTCCAACCCATCTCACTAATGGCAGTAAATTGCAATGTAGCGATATGGCCAGAGTTGGTGTTTGGTGAAGTAGAGTGCTGATGATTTGAGGCAAGCATTGAGTTCATCAGCTGGCGTAGAACATTTTTATTCCCTGTTTTATCGTTGTAGTTGTTGTTCTCTGTTGTTAGTGACATCAGATGTCCAGCTTCTGCAGCGAATATTATTCAAACTCCTTTTAAGCAATTTTTAAATTGAAACTATACCTCAACGATGGGTGGTTGATGAGATAAAGGCCACATTAGCACTTACAGGACACCCTGTATACATGCAAGCAAAAATATCTGGCGCTTCCAGGGTTTTCTTCAATTACTGGGAGTATTGGAAAAGAGCCAAACCATTATAAAGGAATAAACTGTAATGATGGCAGCGTTAAAGGTGTGACAAACCATTGTAAAGATATATACACGTCTGAAATGCATTGTTGGAAACCACGGTAACCAAAGTAAACGTTCCGAAAGTGATTGTTGAGGCCCCCAAAACCATTGTTGCCCGACAGTTTTTTGCCCATTTCGGGCATTTTCCCAGCTCTGACGAACTTTTAAAGTAGCCTACGGTTCAATCCCGGACCTGTTTGGTATATATGCAAAATCTGGCGACGATCGGCCTAAAACTGTAGATTTGTATAAAGAGCATACATACATACATACATACATACTTTCACATCTTATATATAAATGTGAAAGTATGTATGTATGTATGTATGTATGTATGTATGTATGTATGTATGCTCTTTATACAAATCTACAGTTTTAGACCGATCGTCGCCAGATTTTGCATATATACCAAACAGGTCCGGGATTGAACCGTAGGCTACTTTAAAAGTTCGTCAGAGCTGGGCAAATGCCCGAAATGGGCAAAAAACTGTCGGGCAACAATGGTTTTGGGGCCTCAACAATCACTTTCGGAACGTTTACTTTGGTTACCGTGGTTCCCTAACAGTGCGTTTCAGACGTGAATATATGCCTTTACAATGGTTTGTCACGCCTTTAACGCTGCCATCATTACAGTTTATTCCTTTATAATGGTTTGGCTCTTTTCCAATACTCCCAGTAATTGAAGAAAACCCTGGAAGCGCCAGATATTTTTGCTTGCATGCATACAGGGTGTCCTGTATGCATATGTGGCCTTTATCTCATCAACCACCCATCGTTGAGATATAGTTTCAATTTAAAAAGTGCTTAAAAGGAGTTTGAACAATATTCGCTGCAGAAGCTGGACATCTGACGTCACTAACAACGGAGAACAACAACTACGACGATAAAACAGGGAATAAAAATGTTCAACGCCAGCTGATGAACTCAATGCTTGCCTCAAATCATCAGCACTCTACTTCACCAAACACCAACTCTGGCCATATTGCTACATTGCAATTTACTGCCATTAGTGAGATGGGTTGGAAGTGAAGGTTCTGTCTATCGGTGGTCGCCTCGAGTTTGTTAGGACATCAACACTCTGGCACGAAGCTAAAAAATTATTATTATCCACCAACATGCGAGTTCAACTGCAAAATGACTCAGCACTGCTATCGTTTTCACATCAGTTGATCAAACTTGGCAATGGAAGAATTCCCGTAGACCCAAGCACTGGACTGATAACGTTCCCAAATGGATTTTGCCAGTTCTTATATATATAAACTCAGTTCAAGAACTTGCAGACAAAGTCTTCCCAAACATTCAACAAAATCACCGAAACCATGAGTGGCTTTGTGAGAGTGCGATTCTGGCACCGAAAAATGAGTGTGAACAAGATCAACGGAAAAATCCTAAAAATTATTCCGGGAGACTCCACATCTTACAAATCGGTTAACACTGTCACAGACACAGCGCAGACAGTTCTGTATCCTGCAGAATTTTTGAACTCCTTTGGATATTCCGGGTGTGCCACCACACAATTTGACCCTCAAAGTCGGAGCACCTGTAATGCTTTTAAGAAATTTGGAGACACCGATACTCTGCTATGCCAACAGACTCTGCGTGAAGAAATTGCACAATTACATCATTGAAGCAACGATTCTAACTGGATGTTACAAAGAAAAAGAAGTCTTCATTCCACGTATCCCACTCATCACCGAAGAAATGCCATTCACTTTCAAGCGGTTACAGTTCCCGATTCGTTTAGCTTTTGCCATGACAATAAACAAAGTGCAAGGCCAGTTGTTAGCAGTGGCAGGTATCACATCAACTTACTTGAGCCCTGTTTTTCACACGGACACTTTTTCGTCACCTGTTCGTGTGTTGGTAATAGCAAAAATTTGTACATCTACACACCAGATGGAAAAAGAAAAAATATTGTGTATCCACAAGCGATTGCCTGAAGATTTTAATTAAAATATTTAAAAATAAAAGTAATTTTTTCTTACTTGATGCAGAAATTTTTTTGATTAAGAAGTAATTAATATTAATAATATAATTATTATTAATATAATATAATTATATAATATATAATATTATAATATTATAATATTATAATATATAATATTATAATTATATAATATAATTATATAATTATATAATATAATATAATTATAATTAATATAATTATCTTATATATAAATGTGAAAGTATGTATGTATGTATGTATGTATGTATGTATGTATGTATGTATGCTCTTTATACAAATCTACAGTTTTAGACCGATCGTCGCCAGATTTTGCATATATACCAAACAGGTCCGGGATTGAACCGTAGGCTACTTTAAAAGTTCGTCAGAGCTGGGCAAATGCCCGAAATGGGCAAAAAACTGTCGGGCAACAATGGTTTTGGGGGCCTCAACAATCACTTTCGGAACGTTTACTTTGGTTACCGTGGTTTCCAACAATGCGTTTCAGACGTGTATATATGCCTTTAGAATGGTTTGTCACGCCTTTAACGCTGCCATCATTACAGTTTATTCCTTTATAATGGTTTGGCTCTTTTCCAATACTCCCAGTAATTGAAGAAAACCCTGGAAGCGCCAGATATTTTTGCTTGCATGCATACAGGGTGTCCTGTATGCATATGTGGCCTTTATCTCATCAACCACCCATCGTTGAGATATAGTTTCAATTTAAAAAGTGCTTAAAAGGAGTTTGAACAATATTCGCTGCAGAAGCTGGACATCTGACGTCACTAACAACGGAGAACAACAACTACGACGATAAAACAGGGAATAAAAATGTTCAACGCCAGCTGATGAACTCAATGCTTGCCTCAAATCATCAGCACTCTACTTCACCAAACACCAACTCTGGCCATATTGCTACATTGCAATTTACTGCCATTAGTGAGATGGGTTGGAAGTGAAGGTTCTGTCTATCGGTGGTCGCCTCGAGTTTGTTAGGACATCAACACTCTGGCACGAAGCTAAAAAATTATTATTATCCACCAACATGCGAGTTCAACTGCAAAATGACTCAGCACTGCTATCGTTTTCACATCAGTTGATCAAACTTGGCAATGGAAGAATTCCCGTAGACCCAAGCACTGGACTGATAACGTTCCCAAATGGATTTTGCCAGTTCTTATATATATAAACTCAGTTCAAGAACTTGCAGACAAAGTCTTCCCAAACATTCAACAAAATCACCGAAACCATGAGTGGCTTTGTGAGAGTGCGATTCTGGCACCGAAAAATGAGTGTGAACAAGATCAACGGAAAAATCCTAAAAATTATTCCGGGAGACTCCACATCTTACAAATCGGTTAACACTGTCACAGACACAGCGCAGACAGTTCTGTATCCTGCAGAATTTTTGAACTCCTTTGGATATTCCGGGTGTGCCACCACACAATTTGACCCTCAAAGTCGGAGCACCTGTAATGCTTTTAAGAAATTTGGAGACACCGATACTCTGCTATGCCAACAGACTCTGCGTGAAGAAATTGCACAATTACATCATTGAAGCAACGATTCTAACTGGATGTTACAAAGAAAAAGAAGTCTTCATTCCACGTATCCCACTCATCACCGAAGAAATGCCATTCACTTTCAAGCGGTTACAGTTCCCGATTCGTTTAGCTTGACATTCGTTACCATGACAATAAACAAAGTGCAAGGCCAGTTGTTAGCAGTGGCAGGTATCACATCAA